>NC_067398.1:20286506-20946506 GCF_016432865.1 Antechinus flavipes
CAGCACAGAGTGAAACACACTATGAAGTACTTAGAGGGGTGAAGATCACCCCTCCAACAATTTTCTTTCTGTTCCCACTCAGGTACAGAACACAAAAAGATGTTAATCTCACTTTAAAAGCCACACATCTATACTTAAATGAATTCCCTGGCTTCCTTCAAGTCTTTACAAAAAAGGCTTTCCAATGTTATCGTTTATATGGGATTTCATATAGTTGTCCATATGTTGTCTCCCCACTTAGAATTGTAAGTTCCTCGAGGGAAGGGGCTGTTTTTGTCTTTCTTGTATCCCCAATGCTTAGTACCATTCCTGGCATGGGGCAGGTGTTTAATAAATGGCTTGATCTGGCTTAACAAATACATGAAGGCATAGGATATGGGGACAATTTTCTATCATTATAAAGGAATGGTTGTTTTATTCGATTTTACCATCAACCACTGTTTAAATTCATTTTAACTTGGTTCTCCTAATGAGCCCCACAGGATGACAAAGATTTGATGAATGGGAAATGTGATATGTAAAATAAAATACTCTGTTCCACACTAGTGCTCTTAATATCACATGGAGCCCCCAAATGAGCAAATCACTGATCATTCTGTCCTCAATATTTTCCTTCTCTCAGAGAGGAAGGAATCATAAGGTAAAATGATGTTACTTCAAATATTTTTCTTCATGCCTAATTTTTTGTCTTCTTGATTCACCTAAGTTTCTATTAAATGAACTTCTTTAATTTTACTTAAGAATTCACATGGTGTCACATCAGTCTTTGTCAACATGACAGTTCAGTGATTAGTGGTTAGTTTGACTGTTGGATTTCTAAGTCACATTTTTGGTTGCCAATGAGACCACAGGATAAATAAACTTAACTTATGGAAATTTATGTCCTTTTCTTCTTCTGAGATAATTTGCAATCACACTGAAAATGGAGAGAGAAAACTGGGGAAGCCCATTACTACTAATGCTAATGACAGGAAGCCTTTGCAGCTGAGAGCTTACCTAAGGGAGGAAGTGAAAGGAGAGAAGCTTTTCAGGTAATGGTCTTCTCAAATTTTGTCAGAATTATAATTCCTCTTTTTAAAAACCTCCCTCCATGTTCTCTTCAATTCTCTTCCATTACATGGATGGGATATAAGAAAAACGTGGTGATATCCACACAGTAGAAAATGTAATATAAAAACAAAAGACACTAATACATTTTTATGTAAAAACAAACAAGAACTGATTCCTGGATAATTTATTTAAAAGTTTAATCGGTATGTTTTATTTTACGTTACAGATATTTCCAGATTAAACTCATTCTGTGAGAGAACTATTAAAACAAAACAATTAAGTGATAGGAAAGGAAGAAAGGAAGAAAGGAAAGGAAGGAAGGAAAGAAAGAAAGAAAGATTTAATTAAGCATCTAGTATGTGCCAGGCACTAACCTAAGAACTGAAAATTCAAATATAAGCTAAAAGAAAGACAAAATATATATATGTGTATATATGTATTTCTCATTCTGTAACATAAATTTATCACTTCTTTGCCAGGAAGTAGATAATATGTTTCATCTTTGATCCTCAGGACAAGAGTGGTCACTTTATTGATTTTAATTTTTACAGTTTTCAATGCTGTATTTATACTGTCGTTGTATAATTTTTCTCCTGATTATATTCATCAGTTTAGTCCAATTATTCATTTTTATGATATGAATTGTTCTGGTTCTACTCACTTCCTTTGACATCAATTCATATAAGTTTTTGTCTTTTTAAAATCACCTATTTTTTGATTTTTACAGCATGATAGTCATATTTCTATATATTCATAAAGCACAACATAAGCCATTTCTCAATCGATGGATATTCCCCCCTTAGTTTCTACTCTTTTGCTACCTTGTGAATATTTTTGTCTTATTTATGTGTAAGACCCTTTTCTCTTTCTTTGATCTCTTTTGGGTATAAATCTAGCAGTGGTATGGTTGGGTCAGAGAATACACACTGTATAATTTTGTATGTAATTCCAAACAAAGGGCTTCATATTTGATCCTAGAGATAATAGCAACACTGCTAGAGTTAACTGAGATGGGGAAGAGGGGGCAATGACATGAACAGATCCACATTTTGGAAACATCAAGCTAAAGTAAAGGTACCCAAAATTACTTGGTGTTGATGAAATAGCATATTTTCCTAGAGTATAATCAAGATTGATCCAAAAATATATATACATGTATGTACATGTCTGTCTGTATCTATGTCTCTGTGTGTATCTTTGTAATATATACAATATGAGAAATATATAAATGTATATACATATTACATATAAATACACACACACACACACACATATATATTCTACCTTCTGTATTTTGTTGGTCAGATATAAGCCCTCAGGAAGCTTACATTCTACTACTAGGATACACTTTGGGATTGTAAACTCCTCAGGGTGCTTAAATTCCACTGCTAGGATACAGGATTTAGAATCAGACCTAGGTTTCAAACACAACTCTAGTGACTAGCTGCACGGCCATAGCCATGTATTCCAACATCTTCCTAAAGCCTCATTTTCCCCATCTGTCAGATGAGTAAGGCTAGCTCAAGGATTCTATAAGTAAATACAAAGTCATTTAAGGACTGGGAAGAGAGAGTACTAGCCAATGAGGCAGGCAGAAGGGAGTCATAGAAAGGGGAAAGTTTTTTTCATACATACATATTGAATGCCCAAGAAAGGTACCATTATTTTATACATTGACTGAAAGACTGAATGGATGCTTTTCTGGGTGAACTACTCTTTGAACCCTGCTCTTACACTCCAGAGAGAAGAATGGGACACTAAACATCATCCCAACAGTAACACTGATGATGAAAGTACGGAGAACAATCTGAAATACCGAGAAACAACTAATAATGATAGCCGAAGAGGCAAAGACAAAGACATAATCAGAAGGTAATGAAAAGGATCGGTTTCAATGAGCGGGGAATGTCAAGTTCACACTTCCTCCATGCCCATCCCCACCCCTAGCACATTCTGATGTGCTTTCTCCATAAAACACATCTCTCTTCACCCTCTTGCCTGCTGCCGTCATCTCGGAGAAAGAGAATGCTGCTCAAATGAGACCCTTTTCAGAAAATCGAATACTGTTTATAGGGCAGCACAATCGCCTTAATCATACTCATTCTGCATTTGATGCTAGCTTAACGGGCTCGGCATCTGGTGCTGATACACACCCAGTCCACAACACAGAGCTCATTTCACATACAGCGGAACTGACCTGCGAGAAGGCATTGGATGATAGCTTCATTAGGAGTCAATATGCCCCAGCTCCGCTGCATTATTTTTATTCTAATTAGGCATTTACTGTAAGGAGGAAGGTGTCATTATTTCTATTAACCACTGTAGTATTCCACTCCCACAAAGGTCTCCTCTATTTTAAGAGCTTTGTTATTTCAACTAAATGGAATTTTGTCTAGTGAAAAGTACCTAAATGTGGGATGGATCGATCCCACTCCTCTGCTGTGATGTGGCTTTGTTGGATTTTGTCCCCTGGACCAAAAAAAAAAAACCTTCCCTGAGCAAGTACTGTGGACATGGGAACAAAACAGTCACTGTTCTCAAGGGGTTAACTCTAGCAGGGGAAACAGAGCTCATACACATGAAATAGTAAAAGTCTCCAGCCCAGCACCATATCTGATCCTGAGTTCCTACCCCTACTGTCTCCTTACTTCTTGAGATAATCTTTTGCTGAGCTTGCTTAGCCCCTATTCACTAAATGTCAGGGATATCAGAGAAACAGCGAATCATGGATTTTCAGAACTGGAATGGATTTTAATATCCCATACCTGAAAAAGAAAGTCCCTCCCCAATGGTCCCCCCCCCCCACAAATGGTCAGCCAGTGTTGGCTTGAAGACTTCCTGTGATAGTGAGCATATTCTCTTTGTGGATGGACCATTCTACTTGGACATAGCTTTGATAATTACAAAATATAAATCTGCCTCTATTTCTGCTGGTTTCACCCTGTAGGGACAAGCAGAACATATGCAATATTTCTTCCCCATGACAGCCTATCAAATACCTGAAAGCAATTATCCTGAGCTCTCTGTTCCTCAAATTAGATACCCTCTTTCCTCTTATAGGTGTTGCTTTCTATGTCACCCTTCTCAGAGTAAAGAAAGAATCACCCCTGTCCCAGAATCACAAACTTTTAGGCTTGGAATGGGATTTCAAAGTCCATTACGTCCAGTCTTTACACATGATGAATCCTATTTGATCTCTGGTTGTAGAGGGCCACAGATAGTAGGGAATTCTGGGTGAGATATAAAGCCCTTCATCCCAGAGGGAACTTGCTGACAATGTCTGGTTCAGCTCTCGGCCTTCCTGAGAAGTCAGGGAGCGGTGACAACCTGTGTTGTGATTGAAGCAGAGTGATACCAGGTAGCAATCTACATACAATAGCAAGTCATTTATGTGGTCCCTGTGTCCCGCATATACTTAGTGCATGTGCAGTGTTGCTTTGGTTATATAAGGATATAAGGGTATAGAAGGGTAAGAGAATTGGGAATAAATGGACTCCATATTTCCACCCTCCTCATCACTCCTCTACTAAAACAGTATATTTTGACTACCCAACTTGGGGGCTCTAGAAAGCAGCAACATTTGGTCACCTTGCCCCTGCCTGAAGACCTTAAAATCAAGGGAAATCAACTAAAGAAAGAAGTTCAGGAAGGTCTGAATTCAAATTTGGACTCAGACATTAATTATATAACTCTGGCAAGTCACTAAATCTAGGTCTGTCTCAGTTTCCTCATCTGTAAAATGGGAATAATAACACCTGCCATGGTTATTGTGAAGATCAATTGAGGTAATGCTTGATATATAGTAGGTACTTAAATATTTATTCCCTCAATTGTCTTTTCCCCTTCTCCTTCCCCTATGGGGAAGGCAGCTTATGCTACCTCTGGATCCCTCTAATTAATATGGACAACTGTTTGATTTCTTTCCCTGATATTAAGCTGAAATTGGTTTCTTTATAAGTTCTAAGTCATTGTTGCTGGTTTTATCCTCTGGAACCACAGAATAAATCTAATCCACTTCCACATGACACATACTCAAGACTATCCATCATGTGCCTTCCAAGCCATTTTTCCTTCCAAAATAAATATGGCCAATCCTTCCAACTGATCCTCATTTGACTTCAGCTTCAGGGCCTTCATAGTTCTGGCTGGCTCAGAAAAGATGCTCTCCAGCATAACTATGTCTTTCTATTTAAAAAAATAATAATAGTATTTTTTCATTTTTCAAAATAGATGCAAAGATAGTTTTCAACATTCATTCTTAAAAAACTTTGTATAATTATGTTTTTTTTTTTTAATGGTGGCTTTAGAATTACCCAGGAGGCAGCAGGATGTGGAAGAAAGAGTTTTGAATTGTGCTTCAGAGGTTTCTCACTATCTGGATGACAGTGAGAAATTTAGTTTATCTCTCTGGGCATCAGTTTCCTTGCCTATAACATGGGTTGGGCTATGTAGCTTTTTCAGCCTAACTCTATGATTCTCTGAAGAGTTAAGATAGCATTTATCTCATGGAGTTATTGTGAGGATGATCACATGAGATCCTGCCATTATGGCCAAAAACTGTTCCATTATGTAATCCAGTAACCATGTTGTTAAGGGCAGGTAGATGGTGAAGTGGACCTTTCCCAGGCCTACAGTCAAGAACACTCATCTTCATGAGTTCAAATCCATCCTCAGACATTTACTAGCTTTGTGACATTTCTTCAATCTCCTTGTCTGAAAATAAACTCGAGAAGGAAATGGCAAACCACTCCTGTATCTTGGCCAAGAAAATCCCAAATGAGATCACAGAGAATCAGACATGATTGAAAAATGACTGAAAAACAACAATCCGATATTGTCAATTACACAACCATTCATCATTCAATAAGCATTTTAAGTTCCTATTCTGTGCCAGTCACAATACAAGGTATTTAAAAGTGAAAAAAAGCTTCATTTTAACCAGTCTTCCTCAGTTCTCAGGCTGTTTGGTACGTTGCAGGTAACATAGAAAAAGTGGTGATGGCTTTTGATGGAATCCAGAACTCTGTACATCCAGAACATGTTCTTATTTGTCCAGACTTTGGGTAAATCCAATAAGATGATGACTAGAATGAAGTAAAAGAGAAGAGCTTCTGTTAAAGATTTTCCCTAATTTCTTTGACAAAGAGAAGATCTAACTCAGTTTCAATTGATCAATGATGGACAGAAGCAGCTACACCCAAAGAAAGAACACTGGAGAATGAATGTAAACTGTCTGGATTTTTGTTTTTCTTCCCGGGTTATTTCTATCTTCTGAATCCAATTCTCCCCGTGCAACAAGAGAACTGTTTGGTTCTGCAAACATATATTGTATCTAGGATATACTGTGACATATTTAACTTGTATAGGACTGCTTACCATCTGGGGGAGGGGGTGGAGAGAGGGAGGGGAAAGTCAGAATAGAATGAGTACAAGGGATAATGTTGTAAAAAATTACCCAGGCATGGGTTCTGTCAATAAAAAGTTATAATTATTTTAAAAAATAAAAAATAAATAAAGATTTTCCCTAGAAACTGTGATGTGGATTGAGATATAGAAGTCCACTGTTTCCATAACCATTAACAGCAATCTATTGAGGCATTTACAATAGAAAATCTTTATAAGAACTCTTATGGTACCAAAAAAAAAAAAGAAGCATGGGAATAGAGAGAGGAAGAGAGCTGAATGAACTGTGCTCTATATATTGAGAAGCAAAAATCCATGCAGTGGAGAGAGATGGTATCTTAGAGGAAGGATGCAGAAGAAGGAAGTTCAGATTCAGTCTTCAATTTTTACTACTGGTGCATCCCTAAGCAGTTAGTTAACTACTCGTTTGTAATATGGGGTATAATAATGGTTCCCATTTCACAGTGCTATAAATGAAAATCAAATATGATAACCAAAAAGTACTTTGAAAATCTTAAAATCTTAGATATTATTACAGATTTTATGGAATACTGTTGCACTATCAGAGAGGACAAACATGAGGAATCTAAGAAATATGGAAAGTCCTGCATGAAGTAATACATAAAGAGGCAAGCAGAATCGGGAGAATAACATACCCAGTGACTCCAATGATATAAACCAAAGCAACCTTCAATTGAAGCCAGTCATGTTAATGGCTTTGACCAGTCTTGGAGAGGGAGAGAAGTCTAAGTCTGAAATATTGCAAATCCTCTCAGATACAGTCTTACTGTCAGTTGATCTTGCTTCCTTGTTACATTTTTTTTTTCCTGTTATAGTCAAGAGGTTAAAGGAGAAGTGATATATTTGGAAATAACTATGGTTTAATGAACAAAAACCAACAAAAAGTGAAAAAGATAGATTTACTGAGTTCCTAAGTAAATACATAAGGTTTTTTCACAGTAGTTTTTTCCCCTACTTTTAAACTGACCATGCCGGTGCCTTTGCTTTTTCTCCTTTATGCACCAAACTTTAATAAGCATTTAAACTACATATTGAGGACACTTAATAAGTAATGCATTATTTCTGGTTCCTGGGATTACTATAGTTACTCAGAGATACTAAACAAAAAACTGCATTTGTTCAGAAGCAGAGAAGCCAGAGATGAATGCCTAGCCTTGGAATTGTATGTAAATGAGATAAAACTATTCAGAGGTAATAAGGAATTATGGGTCAGCTATCTGGGAAATATGGCCTCTCACCACCCTGATGAAAGATGCTCAATTGTATTCTATGTTGGGCTTTTTTTTTTTCAGGTTACTGAACCATGTAGACAAGGTTAGAAAAGAAAAAGATAGTGTCCACTAATCATACCCTGCTTGAGGGTAAACCCCAGGGATATAATAAGGACATGTCTGCAATGGGGGGTAGACAAGTGGAGGAAGATCCTCTTGAATATTCCTTAGGAGTGTCCTAGAATTAAATAAAATCTATACCAACACATCTTCCTCTTTGATCCATTATAGCTGAGTATGATTAATGAAATAACGAATATGAGTTTACAGAAGCTGACTTTCAACCTTATGGAAATTAGAAAATTGAGTTATAGTTTTAGCCCTGCTACAAAACTAGCTAGGTAACTCTCAGCATGTCAGGTCTTTTCTCTAGGTCTCAATCTTCTCAGCTGCAAAAGTCAAAGAGTGGACCTGATGATTTCCAAGGTCCCATCTCCTCCTAACATTCTATTACTCTGTGCTGCCACTTATTATAATGGGCAAAGGCTCATTATTACAATAATTGCTGGCATTTATAGATTTGCTAACCACTTTACAAAATATTACATCATTTTATCCTTGCAAGTAGCCTTGGATCTAGGTGCTAATATTATCCACAGTTTACAGATGAAAAAAATGGATAAACCGAGGTTAAGTGACTTGCTTGCAGTCACAAAGCAACCTCCGGATTCACTGTAACACCAAGTTGGCTGTAGGTCTTTCTATGATCCAAGCTTTAATAATCATAATAATTTTGATCTAATATAAACATGTGTGGCATTATGATGTGATAATAATTATAATTAAAGGTAGATTCTAGACTTAGAGCCCATCTAATTCAATTCCCTCATTCGATAGCTGAAGTACCTAAAATTTAAACAAGTTAAATAATGTGCCCAAGATCAAGCAGGTTGCAAGTGGCAATGCTAGGATTTGAATCCAAATCCTCTTGTTAAATTCTTCTCCCTTCCCCATGCTGCCCATTATTGTCCCTGCTATCCAACACCGGTGTTCTAATATGTAGCATTTGCTTTGCATCCAGCATTCTGGGCTGGTCACGCCATTCTAGGATTCCGCAGCAAGCAATAAACAAACAATAAACAAAGGACACTTACTGGGATTGTATGATTTGTTCTGACATTTTGAAAATTGCTTCATTGCCAGAAGTCAATTCCTACAATTTCAAGCACTTTTCTGCATTTAAACCTAACAACTCAGTAACGCCACCCACTCATCTCACCTTGCACAAGCAAAGCCATCCAGTGTGAAGCAACATCTTGCTCTACCAATTTCATTTCTTTATCTAACGTGCAAGAAATGATTCATTATTGTCAGAGAGATCTTGAAGAAGGACACGGGTTGAATGCGTGGCAGAAAAGAGGAAGAGTCTCCTGGGGAAGGTGTTGCTCCATTTTAGGATACTGTAACATTCTGTTTTGAGCTTGTCTATCTGCTGTCAACTGATCAAACCGGCTTCTAAACTGGGGATGGCTGGAATCAAACAGAGAGAGGAGAGGCAGGAAGCAAAGAGAAGCTTAATTTCAAATTAAGGGAAATGGCTTGCAAGCAAGGAGGCAGATTAGACAAGTGTGCCCTAATGGAGGAGATCTCAATATTTATACCAATGGCTACACAGTAACCTGTGATCTGAAACTATGACAAGGTAACAGCAACAATAAGAAAAGTTTCATACAGAGCAGAGCTTCAGGACTAGAACAAGGGTATTTGTCTGGTGCTTGTCTGACTCAGAGAATACACAGTGCTGGTCAAAGCAATACTTATATGATTTTGCCAGAGGATCAGAGCAGAGGATTGTTGTTATGTCAAACTCAGAGCAGTCTTACCTCTGGAAAACAAAGTATCTCCTACTATCTTGATCCTGCGATATCATTCATGCATTATACTGAGGGGAAAACTACCCAGGTAGTTTACTTAGTATACTACTGAGACTACTACTACTAATACTGCTACTGCCAGTGTGACTTTGGACAAGCTATAAATGTTACAAATCACTGATAATGATAGAAATGCCATCGAAAGAACTTGAAGATTTTGTAGGGAGAAAATTGGCAAAGATGACCAAGGGAAATAAATAATATATACAATATAAATATTAGATGAGCCATGGGAAGCCAGGGACACTGATAGTGAAGCTTTGAGATGGTCTAATCATATTGCAAGATGATTTGGAATTATGCAGAAAGAAAAGTAATAAAAGGTAACTTTCTGCTCTATGAGCCAGATATTTCCCAAGGAGGTCAAATACCAAAACATTATACATACAAAATAACAGCACTCATTCTTGTGGTAATAAAAAATATCATAAACAAAGTGAGTATTTATCGGTGAAAAACTAAAGAAATAGACCTAAGCATAAGGAAATATAATTGTGTTATAAGTAACTGTAAAAATGAATATTATATAGGATGACACGAGAAGTCTTATATAAACCCAAAGAAAGTGAAATAAGGAAAACCAGAAAAATTCACAATACAAAATTTGTTTTTATTATTATAGCTTTTTACTGACAGAATATATGCATGGGAAATTTTTAACACTGACCCTTGAAAACACTTCTGTTCCAACTTTTCCCTTCCTTCCCTCTGCCCCCTCCCCTCTATGGCAGGTAGTCTCATATATGTTAAACATGTTAAAGTATATCTTAAATACAATATATGTGTACTTATTTACACAGTTCTCTTGTAATGCAAAAAATAATAGAATACTATGCAATCATAATGTCCAAGCTTAAAGAGTAAGAAATAGACATGCCTCTTTTTGTTGAGGCGAATATGGCCTTTAGGATGAGTTATCATTACATTTGCTGTCAGCATGGTCAATATATGAGATGAATTTGATGGGCTGATTTTTTTTAAATCATAGAAACCTCACTTCTGTTGTAGGGAAGTGAATATATTCAGAAATGAAGGGGATATTTTTAAAAAGCCGTCAATAAAACTTCAAATACATACTCACACAGAGAGAAAATTCAAAACTAATTTGGTGCTAGATTTCCATCCAATAAAACTTCTTGCATGAAAGCAGGTAACCCAGCTCCCATACATTTATGCCAGAAAAACCTAAAAATAGCCGCAGATCAAATAAAGATCAAGAAATCCAATGAGAGATGAGAGCCAGTGACTTCTTCTTTCCTGGAATCGAACAAAAAGGCAGCAAGAGGTCCATGAGCAATAGGAAAGAGAGCCTGCCAGAGAAGCCAGCACCTGTCTACACAAGCAAACAAGCTAAGAGACTCCCAAGATAGGTCAGAGACACCTGTAGCCTGCAGTCCTTCAGGGATCACACTGGAAAGCCTGAGAAACTCAAAAAGTGGCCTTTGGAAGTAAACAGGAACACTAGTCACTAATGGGATTGCAGCAGTCACAATGAAACAACCCAGACCAAAGGGATCTGAGGAATTGAGCGTTCTGTCCTGAAGACCTAGCACTCTGAACCCCATATCTCCAGAGGGCCCTAAAATCTACTAGTGTTTTTAACATGGATATATACACAGGAGGTGGAAGTCACCACAGAAAAATAGATGATGTAGTTTATACCAGCCCACCCAAAAGCACATTAGGGAATGGAGCCTAGCCCTGGCATAAAGACCTATTTCATGAACCAAAGCTGAAGAGACGTGAGTAAAGAGAAGACTTGCAATATATAATATAAATCCAATATTGTAAAAACCTAATAATTCTGTAATGTATAAAAACTCTGATCTCTCTTCAATGATCAACATCGATTCCTGAAGCATGTCTATTGTCTTATGAAGGAGAGATGAACTACTAATACATAGAATAAAAAGCACATTTGTGGATAAGGGCAATGTGAGAGCTGGCATTATAGATATGAAGATATCAAATATCCAAAGATATTACATGCTTATATGAAACAAGGATTTTATTCTTTTTCTTTCTACTTTCTTTTCTTCTTTCTTCCTTCCCTTGTCTTTCTTTCTTTAATACTTCTTTCTCTTTCCTTCCTTTTTTCTTTTTCTTTTCTTCTCTTTTTTCTTCCTTCTCACCTCCCTCATTCCTTCTCTTCCTGTTCACCTCTCCTTCTTGCTCTCTACCTCCATCTTTCTTTCTCCCTCTCCCACTCACTCTCCCTCTCCTTTTCCCCTTCTCTCTCTTTTCCCCCTCCAATGGATGAGGAGAAGTAGGATGGAGAAAAAGAAATACAAACAATAGAAAAAATAAAAAATACATTTAACAAAAGAATTATTATATATCCAAAGATATCCAAAATCCAACCTCAATGAAAGAAGCAATATCATTATTGTTAAGTGAGGGCTCAAAGACAGAAAAATGAGTATTTCAAAAGGATAGCATGAATAAATAGTATAAATTAAATACAATTTTTTTAATGGTATAAAATGTCTAGAGGAGAGAATTGGGAGTAGAATAAATTTTAAAACAGAAAATAGAAAAAAAAGTTACCTTAATAGAATCCTTAAAAATTAGACTAAACAAAACAGTTTTGGGGGAAATTTTTCAACACAATCAAAAGACTGAAAAAACTGAGGAAAAGGTAAAGTATCTTATTCTCTTTTCCTTCCTCTCCCCTCTAAAAAACTTAAATCCAGAAAATAGGTCAATGTATAATATAAGAATCATTGGATTCCCTGAGAACAATGATTTTTAAAAATCTTGGCGCAGTACTTCAAGAAATCATAAATAGAAAGTATCCAGATGCACTAGAACCAAAGGGCGAAGTAAAAAAAGAGAAAGAATGCAATGATCACCTCCTGAAAGAAACTCCAAATGGAAAAGTCCCAGGAATATCATTGCCAAAATGTAAATCTTCCACATCAGAAAAAAAAAAAAAAAGTACTGCAAGCAGCCAGGGGAAAAAAGTTAAATTTCCAAGGAATCACAGCAAAAATTCTCTAAGACAGGCCAGATTCTATTATAAGCAAGGGAAGATTTTGGAATATAATAGTCCATGAGGTACAAGGTAGAAGTTTATAGCCAAGAGAAACTTACTGCAAAGCTGTGTATAATCCTACAGTAGAAAAAAAAAATTGAACCTTGAATGGAATATTCAATTATGTGACTTTCCAGCCAGTCTCCCTGATGAAAAGACCAGAGCTGAGTAGGAGCTTTGAAATGCAAGCAGAAGGGTCATGAGAAACCTTGAAAGATATATTTATGCACACAATTCAAAGGAAACATAACAGTGGTGGAGGGCTAACATTTTAATAGGGGAAAAAAACAAGTGTCTCCTCAGAACTTTAATGTCTTCGAAGGGAATTAAGAGAGGTGAATAAGAAAAACAGAGTACCCAGAAATGTTCTGAAAGCTTAAAAACAGAAATAAAAGAAATTGTAAAATGAATACCTCAGTGTAGGAAGGAGGTTAAGGTAGGGGAGGGGGCTTGACATTTTCTCATAAATTCAGGGCATTAGAATAATATATAACCATGGAGGAAAAAGCAGAGGGAGCAGGTAAGTGAACCAAAGGAGCAGTGAAAACACAATAATAAACAAAAAATTTGATATAGAAATACATTAAATACTAAATGGAAACTGTCAGGGATGGGGGGAGAGAGAAGATTAAGAATGAGGATGATACCATGGAGTAAAGAGTTGCAAGTAAAATAAAAACCAAAAGCAAACTTTTTGATATTGAAAGGGGAATTAAAATTGAAGAATAAGAAAAAGAAAAACAAATCTGTCCATGGCCCACGTCCTCTTTGCTTTTTTAGGACTGGCCCACCACAGAGTTCTGCATCATGGTATCTTTCCTCTCATCCCCCCATCATGCCTTATGGTGCCTTTCCCCTTCTGATAGCTAACTAACTCTTTTAGGGTGCTAAATTCCTCTATGGATTTAGCCAGCTAGTCAATGGAGTACCCCCACCTCATGGTATATTTATCTAATGGATTCTTGCAAGCTCATTTCCTTGGTAACCCTATTACTCTCCCAACTCTATTTCACATTTATCATTCCTGGTGTCTATTATATGCCTTCATTTTTTCTGTAAGCTCTTCTTCTAAATAAACCTCCTTTTTGGCAAAGAGAATGGCCCTCGTGAATTCTTTAATGACTGAACCCCAATATTCAGTGCCAATTATTCTCCTTAATCTCATCATCTGGTGCTGAACCCCTAACACATCAGTTTACTGAATTAAAAAAAAAACAAGGAATCAAGCAATTAGTTACTCACTAAGCATTTATTAAGTACCTATTGCCAGTTAGTGGGCTAATTTCTGGAAATACCTAAAGGCAATATTCAGTTCTTGCTCTGGAACTCACAATCCTATGGGGGAGACAAATGGCAAACAAATATGTGCAAACAAGCTATAAACAGGAAAAAAAAACAGGAATGAATTAACATAGAAAAGCATAGGAAAGGTTGGAAAAGGCTTTATGTAAAAGATAGGATTTTATTGGAACTTATAGGAAGCCCAGGAAGACTGAAGCACAGCTGAGGAGGAAGAGTCTTCTAGACATGGGAAACAGCCAAGGTGATTGAGGGTCTTGTTTGTGGAACAACAATAAGGCCAGTGTCCCTGACCCTTAAGAGTATGTGTCTGGGAGTAAAATGTAAGGAGATTAGACTGGGAGGATGGTCAGTCAGAATTTTAATTCCAGAGTATGGAAAGATACTTGGAAAAAGGAATCATGGTTTCCTACAATCTTATTGTGTTCCTCTTCTTATATCAAAATTCTCGTGCTGATGGTGGGGGTGGATGAAGAAAGAGGATCAACAGGATAAATAAATAAAATTTTAACATCAAAGTAATTTTGAGGCCCAAGCTAAAGTTCTCTCTTTAATATTTGTTGAGTAAATATATGAAAGGGAACAAGCTCTGCTCATAGTTTATGAATCCATGCTAATTTATATCACAAAGGTGCCATTTCTGGATTGAATATTCCCATTCTTACAGTTGAAAATAGAAAAGGGCAGTTCAGGGCAAACACCAGACCAAAAAGAATCTTAATCAAACAAGCTTTTCTGTAGGGGTCAACTGTGTGTTCCAGGCACTGTACTAGAAGCTGGGGAATAGAAAAACAACAGAGAACCATCTATTGTCCTCAAGGAACTTGTATGTTATTGGGAAGACAACATGTATATATGCAAATATATTCTTTTTTATAATAGCTTTTTATTTTTTTAAATACATGTAAAAATAGTTTTCAACATTCATACTTCCAAAACTTTGTGTTCCATATTTTTTTCCTTCCTTTCCCCTTTTCCCTCTTCTATAGACTGCAAGTAATTTAACATAGGTTAAACATGTGCAGTTCTTCTAAACATATTTCTACATGTATTATGCTACACAAGAAAAATCAGATCAAAAAGAAAAAGAAACAAGGGAGAAAAAAACAAGAAAGCAACAAAGATGAAAATACTGTGTTGTGATATACATTTAATCCCCATAGTCCTCTCTCTGGGTACAGATGGCTCTCTCCATCACAAGTCTGTTGGAATTGTTCTGAATCACCTCATTGTTGAAAAGAGCTAAATCCATCACAGGTGATTATCACACACAATCTTGCTATTGCAGAGTACAATGTTCTTTTGATTCTATTTGCTTCACTTAGCATCAGTTCATGTAAGTCTCTCCAGGCCTTTCTGAAATCAATCTTGTGCAAGTAATATTCAAAGTATATACAAAGTAGGAAAGCAGGACAATTGGGAAAGTAAGGCAGCCAGTGTCATACTCTGTACAACAGGTTAACCTTGACGGCTTGAGAGATCCCCTGCCATTCATGCCTCAGGTTTCATCATTCATTGGCATGAATTGCCAGCTTATAGGCTTGTAACATCATAATGTACCTTGTTCACCTGAGATTTTCCAGAAATAATATCAACAAGCCGCAAGAGAATTTTTGAATAGAAGAGAAAATGTTTCAAACACACTAACAGAAATCTCCAAGAAGTAGACACCATGGGCATCTAAGCATGGAGAAAGAAGCAGAAGGGAATGATTTCAATTTTCTGATGGAGCACCAAAAAAACCCACAATGGAAAAATCATTACATCCCAAAGAAAGGCATGAAAAATTGCCTTTTTGGCTGATCAGCCTAAAACATGCCTGAAGCAAATTTTTATGACCATATTATAATCTCCTGAAATTTAGCCCTGTGAGTTAGCTATAAAAATATAACTACACCAGAGCAACCTTATGCAGTACTGAACATGGTAGAAAATGGAAGCAAATAAACTTCAATCCTCTGGATACGTTATTCCAGAATCACCGAAGAGGAAGAGACATAGAAATCATCCAACTGAACCCATATCTGACTAAGTATCCTGGCTATCTGTCTACTTGAGGTAGAGAAGATACTTCCAATTGGGGATGTGGTGGGGGGTGCAGAGGGCAGGGAAGTAGATAGAGGAATGAATTACTACAGATAAATGATAGATTTGTTTTTTGAATAAATTTCATTGATATGTTGACCACTTTCATCTTTGTCATCTGTGCCAATTTATAGGATATAAAGTTAAACCTCGGGTTTGGTTTAATTTGCATTTCTCTCATTTGTATTAATTTAGAAGGTTCTTTCATATATACTTAAGTGTATAACTATATTGAATGTGTATGTATCCATAATACATACATACACACATATATGTTATATATAATATACATATATTTAGACATATATATATACACACACACATACATATGGGAAACTAGCTGGCACTGCAGTGGACAGAGTCCAGGTTGGTCCAAGAGTTTGAAAGACTCATCTTCTTGAGTTTAAATTTATGAGATGTGTACAAACTGTGTGATTCTAGATAAGTTACCTCACCCTGTTTGCCTCCATTTCTTCTTCAGAAAAATGAGCTTCAGAAGGAAATGGCAAACCATTCCAGTCAGTGTCTTTACCAAGAAAACCCCAAATAGGGTCACAAAGAGTCTAATGTGACAAAAGTAAATTGAACAATATATGTTTTTTTTTTTTTGTGTGTGTGTGTGTGTGTGTATGCATATATATATATATATACATATATATATATAGATTTATATGTTTATAGGGTTCATGGTTGGCAAAACATTTTTATGAATTTTTAATGCCCTTTGCCCACTCACAATGGTAGTCGTACAATTAGTGAACAAATATTAATTGTACTGATTTTATGAAGACCCCAGAATGAAAGGATCTCATGATGTCTCAAAAGAAATTATCCTAATAATCTACACAGGAAAAACCAAGTGAATGAGGATTAATAATTTTCCAGACTATGCATGGGAGGCTAGGTTGCCCAAAAGTCCAAATAGTCTAGGCAGGAACATCAAAAGTGAGGCAGGACAAAAACTGGATAAGAAGAAGAAAGTAGACTAAATTGCCGAGGTTAAAGCTTCAATAGGACTGGATTGGGATTCAAAGGATCTGGATTTGCATCTCAATTATGCTTACTATGTGACCTCAAGCAAAGTTGGGAGAACAACTTTGAGTAACTAAGTAATTTTGACTACTATAAATATCCCAACTAACTACAAAAGACATATGAAGGAAGTTGCTTTCTGCATCCAGAAAAAGAACTGATAAATAGAAATATGTATAGAATGGTTTTACATATATGCATATTTGAGTCTAATGATATCCATCTGGGGAGAGGGAAGGAAGAGAGAAGAATAAAAAGAAATTGATATGATAATTTTATTATATATTTAAAAGGAATAACAAGCAATATAAAACATGCAGTTGCATGTAGAATCATCTTTCTTCTATTGTAATATGTTATGGAAATGTTTGCTTTATTTCTTAAGTTCAGAAAAAAATGAATATATTTTTTAAAATTACTGAATCTCTTTAGCCCTCAGTTTCCTCATCTCTATATTAAAGGTTTTGGACTGGATAGTTTCCAAAGTCTTTAGTGGCTCCAGATCGAGCCTTCTGAGTCCCACTCCAGAGCTCCTTACAATGTTGCTTCCTTATTTTTTAAGCCAATTCAATGTGAAAGTCTAAATTGACACATTGGTACATAAAAGATCACCTATTTCAGCCCCTATGCTAGTCAACAAGTATTGTCCTTTATTCTATGTGATCTCACATTGTTCTTCAATTATTTCATCTACAATGTCTCATCTTACAAACAATTCTAGAAGATTGCATAGATAGATTGCAAAGATAGAAACTGCAATTTCTCCTTTCCCTGCCTCAGTTTCTAATCTGTAAAGCATGGAAAATTATATCTGTACAACAATACTATGAGCAAAGTGCTATATATAAACATTTTATTTTTAACACATTATATTTTGTATAACATAATAGACTCAAATAACTGATATCATTATATAATTATATTACATATAACTATAGTTAGAAAAATCATATCTTTCCAATCAAAAGCTGTGGCACATGGTCAGACCAAGAACATTCTTTCTGCCAATTATAGAAAGAACTTTCCTTCACATGTGTTCTTTCTGAGATGTCATGCATGCATACATCAGGTATTCAATAAATGCTTCCAGTTAATCAATTTCAATCATCCTTCACTCTTCACTCCCCCTCAGCTTCTGTGTCCAATTGGTTGTCAGGTATGGCTGATTCTTCGTACACATCCTCTCTCCTACCTGTCTCCTTTTCTCCATACCCATGACCACTTGATTTACCTCAAGTCCTCATTTCATCTTACCCACACAACTCAATCATCTCATTGTACCTTCTCTTGTCCTCAATCTCTCTCCTTGCCACTCCACCTTCATGCAACTGCTAAAGGGATTTCCCTAAAGCACAGGTCTAATGTCATTTGCTTGCTCAAAAAGACTCCTTTCTACTTTTAAGATAAGATACAAACTCTTGTTTTTGTTTTTAATCATTTAAAGGTCTTTACAATCTGGTTCCAAGCTATCCATTCAGACTGACTGCACATTATTCCCTCTCAAACACTTCATGTTCCAGTAAAACTGACACATTTGCTTTTTCCTTGTATGTATTATTCTATCTCCCATTTTCATGCCTTTACTCAAACTGTCTGTCATGTCTAGAATGCTGTCACCTCCACTTCTTGGAGTGCCTACTTCCCATCAAGCCAGAGATACCACCAGTAGGTCTTTATCCCAAAATGATATTTTACAAAAGGGAAAAAAAGCCTATATGTACAAAAATATTTATAGCAGCTCTTTTTTTTTTAGTGGCAAAGAATGGGAAATCGAGAGGATGTCCATTAATTGGGGAATGGCTGAACAAGTTGTGATTTGTGATTGTGGTGGAATTCTATAGTGCGTTAAGAAATGAGAAGCAGGTTGACTTCAGGAAAACCTAGAAAGACTTACAAGAAATAATACAAAGTGAAGTGAATCGAACCAGGAGAACATTGTACACGGTAACAGCGATATTGTTTCATGATTAACTGTGAAAGACAGCTATCTCAGCAGCATAAAGATTCAAGACAATTTCAAAAGACATGATGAAAAATGCTATCCATCCCCAGAGAATGAACTGATAGAATCTGAATGCAGATAGCGGCATTTTGTTTTTTATTTACTTTATTTTGTATGTATCGTTATTTGTTTGTTTTTGGTTTGCGTTTTCTTTCACAACTTGATAAATGTAGAAATATGTTTTATATGACTGAACATATATAATCATCAAAGTGTGTACTATTACTCAGGGGGAGAAAGGATAAGAATCTGGAGCTCAAAATGTAAGAAAAAAGTTTAAAAATTGTTTTTACATGTAACAGGAAAAATTTAAGAGAATCTTTCTTATTTCCCAAATTGTTAACACTCGATTTCCTGAAGTTACTTATATATTTTGATTTATTTTGTATTGCCTTACCTCTATATATGCTTGCCCTGGTAGAACACAAGATGCTTGAGGTAGGAACGGCTATTTTTGTCTTTTGTATTCCTACCACAGCACAGAGCCAAGCTCATGGCTGGTGCTTACTAAATGCTTGTTGAATTGAGCTGAATTAAGCTCTATTTAAGAAATTCTATCCAATAATAATATAAGACTATGAACCACCCAGAGAGAGAAACCACTTGCCTATGAAATCATGGCTTAACTACATCCATTAAGACCCTGCAGTCTCACTGAAAGCAAGATAGAAATAATTAAATCATATAGAGTCTCCAGTTTACCAACACATAACAGCTGTATCCATAAAAGTGAATAAATAATTCAAGCTCTTCATTTGCACAATCTGAAGTTGGCAGCATGCTGCCCGGGAAACTGAGCGATCACTCCTAGATAGGTCTGGGCTCCGAGTCTGGGACCATAGACTGCTGGTGGGCCCATATGGCCAAACTAGGCACAATTAGCGGAAGTGGGGAAAAAAAAAGAGGCTAATCTAAGTTTATAGTTAGGAAAGTCTTACTATAAATGACAGCAGCCTCAACATGGGAAGAGAGCTGTATCGAGACATTGAGGTCTTCCTCATCACTGCAGGTCTTCCAGCAAATAATAAATGACCCATGTGCCAGGGATATTGGACGCAGGACCATTTTTCAGATATGGATTGGACTAATTGGCTTCCTTCAAAATCTGAGATTCTGTTTTTGTATTTAAGAATGCCTTTTATCTAGGAGGCAACCCTCAAATCCTGGAGTCTCATAAATCTGTTTTAGGATTTTAAAGTTTAACATTGAAATTTAACATTTTCCAAAGCAATGTCTTAGGTCTCTGGTGAATGATTTAAATTGGATTTTAAATATAAACAAATATTTTGAAAACACCTCAATTCTCTTTTATGTAACATGACTTTGTCTACCGTTAGGCTCAAAAATAGTTTGAGATAAGGTTCTGATAGCCAATATCTATTCAAGATCCTCACCCTATTCTTTCTATGCCTTCACATCCCTTTATTCTCAGAACAGAAAAATGCCCAACTTAGAAATTTCATCTCCTAACTCAGTAGAAAATTTCAGAGCAGGAAAGGTGTTCAGAGAATATCTAATACAACACTTGCCAAAAAAAGAATTTCCTCAACAAAACACCCACATTGTCTGGTCCTCCTAAAGACCCTCAAGGAAAGGATCCCATTGCTAATGATTTTCAGAAAGCTCTAATTGTTGCAAGATGGTTTTTAAAGTGTTGTTACAAAGCTGTTTTTACTCTTATATCAAGCCTATATTTTCTAACCACGAGTTTTCCTAAGGCTACTGGCTAGATATGCTACCTTTTCAGGTTTCTCTAACACCCAGGAGCATGAAGAGCTAAATCCCACCTCTGTGAAGTCTGTCCCTAAAAATATCAGGTGCCATGATAAATTACTAAACAGTGTGATGACCTAGACCTTGGAATCCCCACAAGATTCTGGTTAAAATGTCAGTCTTCAGAACTTAACTGAAATTTTTATTTGATATCAAGACTCACGTGGGATCTGGGATCATCTATCAGGTTTTGGATCAGCAGAGACATGGCAAAAGGCCTTTCTTTTCTTAGTCTTTCCTTTAGTCGATGAAAAGAAATAGAATTCAATGAAATTAATTCAGCAGACATTAAACACCGACCAGGCACCAGACATTCTGTGTTATTGTTGTTTAGTTCAACTGATCAGTAGTGTCAAACTCCTTGTGACCCTGTATGGAGTATTCTTAGCAAAGATACCAAAGTGATTTGCATTTCCTTCTCCATTGGATTAAGGAAACAAAAATTGCATGACTCGCCAGGATCACACATTTAGAACTTAGTTCTTCCCGACTTCAGCACCAGAGCTCTATCCACTGAACCTTCTAAGCTGTCTGCAAACATTGTCCTGAACATATAATGTCAAAGAATGAAACAAAAGTCCTGGTCTCTAATAAGTGATGCACTTAAATCTAAGGATTTTCCCAAACAAGGAAGTTCCTGAAAAAGGAAGTGATGGACCCAAGATGAAGAATGACACACACATTTTTGGACATGACCAATATGTTTTACCTGATAAAGCAAGTCTGTTAAAAGGATTTTTTTAAATTTTGTTTTGTTTTTAAATATATATGAAGGAGATGAGATAGAAAAATGTCTATGAATTAAAAAAAATAAAACTTAATTTACAAGTACACTCAGTACCTACATTTACATCTCTGCCTATATCAAATTTCATGTTCAAAAATCTCTTTTTTGTCCTCAGAAGTAAACTAATAAAGAGGTGTAGCATCTATGAGGTAATATACTGAGTAAACCATAAGTCACTATTGTTGCTAATTTTATTACCATTATCACGATGATTTCTCCTCCCACTAATAAGTCTCAGACTTTCTATCACTCCATCCTCTAAAAGGAGAGTGAGACATTTTTTTTTTTTACTTTTTAAGGAGAAGATACCTATTTTTTTAATCTATGTAGATCACTAAATTCAAGTTGCCCCTAGCAATGGCTTCAGATTTTGATTTCCTTTACAAACTGCCTCAGGAAGAAATACTGTCAAGTTTCAGAATCTCTTAGAATTGAACAGAAGATGAAGTGAAAAAAAATTAAATTAATAATCTAATTAGCTGCCTGGCAGCAGGACAAGAACAGGATGGGAAGCAACTACCACATAATAACCATTGTTAACCTATTAGCTAGATTCATAATCTGCAAGGAATAAAAGTTAGCTGACCTGGAAACAAGGGTTGTGAGAAGAGTGAAATCCATCCCTTCTCTTCCACTAAGGCTACCCAGGGTGGGAAGATTTCCAGCAATTAAAAGGAGTATAACTTGAATTGTTTGAAAGTTATTTGTCTATAGCATACATCATTGTTTAGCATTTCAGGAAGGGGAAAAAAAAAAGGGAGGGAGAGAATTTAGAACTCAAATTTTTTTTAAAAAGAATGTTAAAAATTGTTCCCACATATAGTTGGGGGGAAATTAAATATTTTTTCAAAAAATGATTTGTCTAATCAACGAATCACAGAATTTGAGAATCAGGTGGGACCTTAGCAGCCATACCTAATGGCATGCTGGTAAATGTTTAATGCCTAGTCAATCCTTCCATATAGATTGCTCCTCCATGGCTCCCTATATCTTTAGTCAGAGGACATGAGTCTGAATCTTGGCCCAATTCTATTCTATGTTCTGGTTACATTATCACATGGTGCTAAATAAATGCTTATAAAGAGACTTGTTGATGAAAAATTTTTTTTAAATGTTAGCTGAGATCTTCTCTAGTATCTGATATTTTCTAGTTCACATCCTTAGAAGTGACTCAACATTTCTGTCTTCTCCAACACCAACCTGAATGAAATGTAGAATGCTCCAGGGATTTTAGAGTGTTTCAATATACAGTTCAGCACCTGTGGATGTGTTTGAATTCTTTGTAGGAAAAGTACGGCATAAATCCAAGGTGCTGCTGTAGCTGTTAATCACTGCCTCTTTTAGCTCTCCTGGGGTGCTGATCCTTCCCTTTATGTGCCATGTACCCACAAATATAAATTGTGGCTAATGAATCACTGTACTGTACAAAAGCATGACCTGTGTGCACAGGGAGCTGGGAGAAACCCTGTCTGCTGGAAATATCTCTCCCTCATTTTTCTATCCAATCAGTCTTGTTTAAGGTCTTCAAGGAAATCATGGAATTCTCCCCAACAATACACACACACACACACACACACACACACACACACACACACACTTAATCTCTTCTTGGCAAATGCATTTTAATGAGGAAAGGTTTGTGATGAACTCTTTAATTTTTGCTTAAAAAGTCTGGGGAAAGGAATTACTCTGGCGTTCACGCTTTTGGTGATCTCCAGGAAGGAGAATTAGTTTTGAACTGTGATAATTGCAGGCCCAGGGATATAATCATCCCGAGAACCACTTCTGACTTGCTTGCAAGCCCTATAAATTTTGTTTTACTGTTTCTAGTTCACTCAAAGTTGGCAAGATATTTAATAGTGCAGCTGAAATTGAAGTTAAATCTTGGGAGGATGGAATCAGGTAAATAGGTTTCTTGATAACATGCTTTTTATTTTTCTTTTCTGAAAAGACATAAAGATTTGAAAAGGATGGGCAATAACGATGGATCATGAGATTTAGAGCTACAAAAGGCCTTAGAAATTACTGAGTAATTGACTTTCATACTTGGAAGGGTCTTCAGCATCCAGACCAACCCATATCTGAAGAAATTTCCCTTAACATAACCTCTGGCAAAGTGTCATCTAGCCTTCACTTGTAAGCTTCCAGTGAAGGGGAACCAATAGCCTTCTCCATTTGTCTACATCACATTTGGATAGTGCTAATTATGAGGAAAGAATGGTTTTTGGTTTGGGGTTTTATCTTCCCTTACATCAAACTCAAATTTGCCTCTTTACAACTTTGACCTAGTCTATTCAGTACATTTAATATCAATCAATGTGCATTTATTAAGTGCCTACTATATTTCAGACTCTATGCATGTAGACAAAAGATTCTAACTTCCTCCAAGGACCCTATTCTATCACCCAAAGAGAAGAAATTAAATCCATATTCCATGGAAGAACTTTTCAGATATCTGAAGATGATTTTCATATTCCCATGTGACATCAGCCTCCAAGTCTTCTCCTGCTCAGAGTAATGTCCCCAATTTCTTCAATGGATCTTCAAATGGATGTTCTCAAGGCTTTGAACCATCCTGGTCATTCTCCTCTAGACACTTCTCAAATTGTCTTGAAAGGGAAATGTAATATTCCCAGGAGAGAATGTAGTGGGAACAGCTTCTTTTCATGTAGCCCAAGATCCCATCATTAGCCATTTGGGTTGCTCTACCACAGTTGCTTCAAACTGAACCTCCAATCCACTAAACCCATTTTCAAATGAGCTGTTAACCACCTTATGCTTGTGAAGTTGATTATTTTGAGCCCAAGTCTAATCAATTCTCATACTATTTGATTCAATCCAGTGTTATGACTTATGACAGCAGTTCTCAAAGGGTAACTAAAGGCCTCCTACAGGTCTTCAAGATCTTTTCTGAGTGTTCACGAAGTCAAAACTATTTTTATAATAACACAAATATGTTTTATTTTATGATATAGTAAATATCAACATGTATAGCCCACATAAACAAAAGCACTTTGAAGGTTATATACTCAAAAATTGTAAAGATTGAAAGGATCCTGAGACCAAAAAGTATGGTCTTTTATTGCTCTTTTATGGATTCTGACTCCAGTTTCTAACAAATCGGTTAGCCTTCTCACCTTTACGTCAATGTGCAAATCCAATATACCCATTTGTGACAGATTCGGAAACTGAGACCAAGAGAGGCTAAGAATGATCAGAGTCAGATTCCAACAGCAGTAACTTGGTGTCCTTTTTTGCCTTTTTTCTCACTACTGAGATAAATATACTTCCTTTATTAATATTTAAGCAACAGACTGGTCTCGGGTAGCATGAACTATGAAATTCAACAAGCTCTCCACCTGCTGAACATCATAAACTAAAGAGAGCAAACAGAAGAAAACTCAACCCATCTCTGGCATGTCCAAGGCATCCAAAAAGCAGCTGCTAAATGAACAAAATATGAAATCCTGAGGTGCCAATAAATTATCTGTTTATTCATGACTCTAATTGTGATCCCTTTATTAGGATCCACTTTCACTAAAATGCCATGTTCATGACTCCTGGTATTACGGAGGCGTGCTGGGAGTCTCAAGAACTGTGGAGATGTCACCAGAGCTAACAATGTCAAAGAGCTTCCTAAAGCAATCAGTGATGAGCTGAGAATTTATTTTCTAAGAAACAGTTAAGAGAAATTGGTAGGAGTTTTCCACCAGAGTGACCACAAGAAGAATTCTTAGCCAGAGCAAAACTCCAAAAATATTTCCTCAAAACATATAGGGATAGTAACCTACATTATTGCAGGGACTACCCACACTCAGTATAACCCCAAACCATGAAGTAGTAGGACCTAACTCAATTATTATTGCTCCCTTTTATTGTTCATGGAGAAAAGATGGACCATTGTCACACTATTAAATTATAGAACGAAGGGGAATTTTACCCAGTTCAGTGCTAAGTAAGATTTCCAACCATTGTGAGGATGGGACACTTTTAAGTGATTCATACAATTTTATGACCCTGTCACTATCACTACCATCACCAAAAGTATAAGATTTTGTGTGGTTTTGCCTAAAAAATCAATATCCTTACCTCCAATGTTTCTCATCTCTTGTTCATGTCCTATGTCACTGGAAAATCGATATTAGTAAATGCAGATCTGACCATGCTACTGCTCATGAAGTTTCAATGGCTCTCCCTTTTCCTTATTTGGGGAGATTTCACTGGCTCCCCAAACAAATTTAATCTATTGATATTTACTATATTATTAATAAGAACATCTTAGTGTTATCATTAAAACAGTTTATAATATATATCTTTAAAATAAAATGAACTCTCCCCCAATTAGCATTTATCCATCTTGACAGTATGACTTCAGTCTAGCTTTCTAGAGTGATTTCTTTTCCACCCTCCTTCCAAAGTCACATATTTACTTTTTCTGTCACACAATATTTCTCTGCCTTTGCATAAGTTGCCCCCTCTTTGCCTGGATCATGCTATCTCCTCACTTTTTCCTTATAGAAGGATTAGCTCTCTTCAAAGCTGAGTTCTAGTGCCAACTTTTATGGAAGGCTTTTCCAGATCTTCCTAATTGCTAGAACTCTTCTTCCTACCCCAAATGATTGTACGTTTACTTTATCTGAATGTGATATCTGCCTATCTGTGGACATGTGGTTTTCCCCCAGTGGAACATAATAGCATTATTTTTCTTATGTCATAGTATGCTCAAAGATATTTGGCACACAAGTGCTTAATAAATGTCTATTGACTTGAGATAAATTGAATTGTCCAGACCCACAATTCCATTTGTACAGAAAACTCCCATAGTGGAAACTCTTTTCATAGATACTGATTTGGAGCTTATTCAAAACTAATTACCTTAGAGAGCTGCCAACTTGGGGAACGTAAGTATTTCCCCAAGGTCACAGGACCCACTATGCAGAAGAAGTAAAACTTGAAGCCAATTCTTAGATTTCACCAGAGACCTGGAGTCAAAGACTTAAGTTCAAATCCAACCTCAAACACTTATTAGCTGTGTGACCCTGGACAAGTCACTTAATCATGTTTGCCATAATTTCTTCATCTGTAAAATGAATTGGAGAAGGAACTGGTAAACCTATCCACAACCTTTACCAAGAAAACCCTCATTGGGTCACAAATAGTCAGACATGACTGATATGATTTAAAACAAGAAAAAAAAAAAACAGTTCCTCCATCTAATACATCAAGGTGACTTTCCTATTAATTTTAGAATAAAGAATTTGGTGACACTATACAAGATAAGTAGCTACATCCTTGGAGCATCCCCAAAGTAAAACTTAGACCATAAAAAAAAATTCATATTTACTCTCACTAACCCATCATGGCTAGAGACACTGATGTAGAGACAGGAAATAAGTACCTACTCTGTGCTAGGTACGGTGCTAAGCACATTACCAATATTATCTCATTAGATCCTCACAACAACTCTGAGAGGTAAGTATTGTTATTATCTCCATTTTACAGTTGAGGAAACTGAGGCAGGAAGAAGTGAAAGGATTTGCGAGTTTCTGAGTGCAGATTTGAACTCCAATCTTTTACTTCCACTGAATAATTCTACTGAGCAGGTAGTTTAATTAACAAAAAACATTTCAAGAAATCAATAAGACTCTGGTTTTTTGCTCTAAGACTTTTCCCCACTCTTCCATCTGAAAAACAACAAAGATACTGATATTCCTCGATAATGTTTATTAGACATTTTAAAAAGCAAGGATTCAGAAGGAATATGTAGATCGATGAGATATGCATAAAGATGGACTTCTAAGTTGTCACGTACTATTTTAGTACCGTTGAATAACAACTGGTGGTGTTAAAATAGCAGCAGAATAACACCATGCCTAAAAAAGTGGGCCCATGTTCTATTCTCTAAGGAAATATAGTCCTGGGCCTCCTAAAGTTACCTGGCCTAGATGCTAATTTCATGGGATGGCAGCTAAATGTTTGCCAGGTAAAACTCTGCCAACAAACTTATAAGCTGGGTTAGGGGCATTTTAGGATAACAGTTTTTTGCTCTGGAAAACTCAGCTTTTCAGTCTCTTCTAAGCTGATTTACCTTTCCTTTTGAACATATAGATGTACAGATTATACACAATTATTTATAAAATGAATCCCCAGTAACTTGGGGGCAGAGGAGACATTGTCCATTGAGGAGGACAGGAAAGGATCCATTGAAAAGAAGGTTTTGAAGTGAATTTTAGAGGAATCAAGAAATTCCAGGAAGCAGAGACAAGAAATGAGAGCATCCTGGGTATGAGAGAAAACAACACAAAGATAGATGATAGGCTGCCACGTTGGTGAGGAGGAACAAAAAAGGCTATTCTGTCTAGACCACAGAGTGATGTCTAATGTGGTTTGAAAGTTAGATTAGGTCCAACTTCTAAAAGGCTCTAAAAAGCCCAGAAGAAAAGATTATAGTTGATCTTAAAGATAATCAAGAACTATCATTCATTCATTCACCCAATAAACATTTATTAAGTGCCTATTGTTTTATGACTATTATTTATTTATTGTTATTATATTACTATGTATTATGTACAATTATACTACTATGTAAATATGTATATATTTAAGTATAAATATAATACTCTGTATTATAATTACTATGTATTATTACTTTTATTATTTTATTTTATTTTTTATATTTAATTAAAATAATATTTATTATATTATTTTATTATTATTATTGCCTCCTATATTTATTAAATGGCACTGGGGATACAAAAAGAGTCAAAAGTTAGCTCTTACCCTCAAGGAGCTAACAATCTAATAGGAGAGACTAAAGTTTATTTAATAGGGGAATAAACTTGTCATATTTGTTCTTTAGGAAAATCATTCTAGTTGCTGTGTGGAATGAAAAGAAATGAAGGACAGGGAAACAAATGAGTAGAATCTAGGCAATGATCTAGGAAAGACAGGATGAGGTCATGAACTACACGTGAGCAGAGAGAAGGGGATAGGTGTTAGGGAAGAGAGGGAAAGGGATACACTAAGGAGAACATCATGGTTGAGAACACGAGTGATTGGGTGGATGATGTTAGAAATAAGTTGTGAAAAGGGGCCAGTTCGGTTCCATTCTAGACATGTTGAGGAGATGTCTATGAGATGCAGAATCTGAAATATCCAGCGGGGAGCTGGGAGATGTGAAAGCAGAGATCAGGAAAGAGACCAAGAGTCATCTGCATTAAGATGAGAATTAAGTTTATGGAAGCTTAACGAGGTCACTAGATGAGAAACTAATAGGAGAGATGCAGGGAGAGGGTTCAGGACAGAATCTTGAGCTATACCCACAGTCACTGGTAAATTGGTTTCATGTTTATTTAGTAAAATCAGGTATACCAGAAACCAAAAAGTCATGATTTTTCAAAAGATAAGTGTTTCCCTATCCTGTTCAATTTTAATGTAAGTTTCTTTCAGTGACTGTGATCGATGGAGGTGGTAGAAATTCCAGATGAGCAAGTAGAAGAGGCTTTCTTCAGTGAAAAAAGATCTCTGCGTAGTCAATTTAGTGGCACGGTGGGAAATAAATAAGCAGATATTTGGGAATGGAACCAGTTCGAAGCAGGGGGTATGTGTGAAGGTGTAATATACAAACTACTGTTTACACATTCAAATCAGTTGGTGGCAGAGAAAAAATCATCACTTAAGGATAATTCCTTGACAGTCTTCTATTCTGGAGAATCACCCAGACTCTGATACATTACACATGAAGTTTAGGAAGAGGGAGGGGTACACCACGGATGCTGTGCCAGTCTTGAGAATGGTAAGACCTGTGTATAAATGCTGCCTCTGACTTTTATGACTTGTGTGACCCTGGAAAAGTGACTCAACTCTCTAAGTTTTAGGCCTAGACTTCCAGACTAAGGCAGAGATGAGGGGAACTTAGTCATTATTTGGCAATATGGCAAAGCCTATGGATCCCTTCTCAGATTAATGTGCTTAAGTGCACAAAATAAAATTATAGGATGACCAAGGAAAACAATACTATTGGAATGCAATTATCTAACTAGCTTTACCTATCTATCTATCTATTTATCTATCTATCTATCCATTGATATTTCTATGTATAGTGATGGTTAAAAATTAGCATTTAGATAACATTTTAAAGTTTGGAAAGCATTTAACAAATACTATCTTATTTTATTTTAGTCCAGCATCTGGCACATAGTAGATGCTTAATACATGTTTATTGACTGATTTTCTAAACAACCCTGGGAAGTAGATAAGGATATTATCCCCATTTTAAAGATTAGTAAATTGAGGCTCGGACCAAGGACCACAAGTTACTAATAATAGCTCATGTGTATATCACTCTAATGTTTATAATGTACCTTACTCATATGATTTCATTTTATCCCACAACAGCCTTTGAGGCAGCAGCTTCTCCATTTTATAGATGAGGAAACTAAGGATAAAAGAAATCCTAGTCACACTACTTGTGTCTTAGGCAGGATTTGCACTGTGGTCTTTCTGGGTCCGAGTCCAGGAGCCCACCCTTTCTCTTCAAGTTTGCCTCAGGACCTTTCCCCACCCATTCAAGAATGTTTATTGATCCTATGTTTTTACTAGTGGTGTTTACAATACAGAGAGATTCAATAAGATAGGGAAGCTAGAATGGTTCAAGCTCAAAACATTCCTAATACTTTTCTTTCTCTTTCTCTCTCTCTCTCTCTCTCTCTCTCTCTCTCTCTCTCTCTCTCTCTCTCTCTCTCTCTCCCCTTTCTTCCTTTCTTTTTCCTTCCTTCTTTCCTTTCTTTCTCCTTCCTTCCTTCCTTCCTTTTCTTTTTTCCTTCTTCCCCCTCACTTTCTCCTTGTCTCTCTTCCTTCCTCCCTCTTTCCTTCATTTCTTCCCTCCTTTCCTTTCTTCTTTCCCTCCTTCCTTCTTTCTTTCCTTCTTCTCCCCTCACTTTCTCCCTCTTTATTTCACTTCTTTCCCCCTAACTCTCCCTTCTTTCCTTCCTTTCTTTTTTCCTGGAGATTGAATCTGCCCATCTGGCTCAAGCTGGAAATACAGCAACCACTCAGAACCGATGCCATTACTGACCAGCACTGGTTGTTGCACCTGCTCCACCTGACTTGTTGCCCACTCCAGAAGCTCCCATTAGCTGTTGCTGGATTTATTGTAGGCACCCAACCACCTGCCTGAGCAGTAGTCCACTCTTTCCCAGTGACCGGAAGCTACGTAAGGAGGTGACAGGACAGAGAGATGAAGCAGAAAGAATAATGAAGTGTGAGAGGACAGAGACGTACTCCTGAAGTCTGTGACCCCTCAGATTTAATCTATCCATGTCCTATTTTCTTTTCTATAAAAGGAAGTGGGAGAGCAGGATTTTATAATCTCTTCTGTAACCTTTACTCACACAGCAACCATGAATTCATCCTCTAGCTACAGGGAAGTTGCTACCTGCCTGAGTGGAAAGAGTTTCCAAGTTCAGTGCTCCATTTTCTCTGCTACCAATCTAACCCATTCATTTTACAGGCAAGTAAACTGAGGCTTGTGGAGTATATGCAACTCACTCAAGTTCACTTAGATAATAAGCATCTGACATAGGATTTGAACTAAGACTTTAGGCTACAAGAGCCAATGGTCTTCCCCTGCCATCAGAACCTATATTTGCCTTAAAATCCCCAGCATGCTGATGCCTTTAGGTATATATTTACACTGCAACTATCCTGTGCTCAGCACATTAGCCAATGTGTTAAAGGCACCGTCCCTTCTCTTGTTCTCACCTTGTCTTCTTCTTTCTCTCCACTCCTCCTGCCTTGTGGCTGGGGGAATGGAAGGTTCCTGTGTTTGAGAGCCTCCTCCTCTCCCCTGGGGATGTTGTTCACCTAAATGTAATCCTTCCCTACTGCCCACAGAGCCACCTGACCATCCGTCAAATACTGTTTGCTGACCCTTTCAGCCAGTGCATCTTTCCTTTTCTCTCCTGTTCAGTTCTGCAGTGGATGACTGGGATCCTGCTACTCGAACTTTTGTTTTAATTAAGCTGGTGCTACCAAGGACAGCCTGAATTTTAGTCTTTATTAATATTTATTGACTGATCTTCTAAACAACCCTGGGAAGTAAATAATGATATTATCCCCATTTTAAAGATTAGTAAATTGAGAAAGACCAATTATATAGAAGGCTCAGACCTTTTCCAATAAGGAAAGAGAGAGGAAGGCGAGTATAGCTGAGGAACGTGCTCTTCTACTCATAAAGGAACTTACAACCCCTGGTCGTGGTTGCTCACTCTCCGGATACAAATGGCGCCCCTTCTACATGTTAAGAATCAAGAATCATAAAAACACAAATGAGTTTAAGAGAACTACCTGGAAGTCTTCTTTGCTCTAAATCTATGTTCCTGTTAATGTTATATCCCCTCCACGTGCCTCAGTTTCCTCTCTGTAGTAAGGTTTCAGTCTCTAGACCTATTGATGTAAGACAAACTTTCTAAACCTCAGTTCTCTCATTTGTTTTTTAAAAAAAGGATTGGCTCAGGTAGTTTCTGAGATCCTTTTCAGCTCATTCTAGTTACCTCATTCAATCCCCTCCTTTTACAGTTGAACAAGCCAAAGTCTAAAGAGGTTAGGTGATATATTCAACATCACATAGCTAGTAAGTCAGCAGATCCAGAATTGTAACCATCCCACTCTATTGGTACTGTAACTCATACTGCCTCTCCCAGCATCTATTAAATATATTCTATATGCCAAGTATTGTGCTAGATGCTGGGGAAGCAAAGAAAAATGGAAAGAGTTCCTGGCCTTAGGGAGCTTACAGTCCATCAGCGTAAACGGTATATACACATTTATATATATGTTTATATATACACACACACACATGCATACATACTTTGGAGATGGTCTTGTGTTTACTGTATATCAGGGTACATAGTATATATATATATATATATATATATATATATATATATATATATATATATATAATTATTATTATTAAATGATTATATATAAATCTACTTTGGAGATGGTCTGGAGCTTATATTCCATTAGGGTAGACAGTACATTATTCTTAAGTTATTATATATAGATCTACTTTGACAATGGTCTGGACTTGAAATTTCATTCCTATGTGGAAATCTGGCAACTTATCTGGAACATATTATCTCATCTACTTGAGGCACAAAGGGTTAAGTGAATTGTTAAGTGTCAGAAGCCAGGAAGAATCATCTTTTCTGAGTTCAAATCTGGCCTCAGACACTGACTAGCCATGTGTCCCAGAACAAGTCTCTTAATCCTGATCGCCTCAGTTTCCTCATCCGTAAAATGATCTAGAAAGGAAATGGCCAGCCACTTTGCCGAGAAAAACCCAAATGGGGTCCTGAAGAGTCAGATGTAACTGGAAAACAAGTGAACAGCAATAACCACAAAGAAATGAGTATATTTAGTCTTCCAAGAGGAATCACAGAAGGGATGATGTAAACTTTCATAAGCAATGGACTAAAACTGAGCCATACTTTAAAAATAAATCAAAGGATCTTAGGTTTAGAGCTAGAGGAGATCTGCGAGGTTACCTAATCCATACCTTCCACCATTGGTTCCATTTTACAGACGAGGAGACTGAGACCCACGGGGTGATGTGCCTTGATTATGGTCACCCAGGGGTAAGTGGCAGATCTAGGATTTGATCCCAGTCCTTTGAACTCAAAGTTCACTCTGTTTAATCTGCATAAAAGACAAGGCTTTATTCTGAGGGCAAAAATATGCTGATGTTCCCTAGTGAATTTCAGAAGCTCATTTCAATTTTAAAATAAAATAAATTTCATTCTCTTTTAAACTGGACTTCAAAATACAGTGACAGCTCTGCCTCGCTGCCACCAATTTTGATCTTCACGATATTAAAATGTATCAAAATGTTAGCAATAAGAGGCTTCATTTATACTATCTGGACTATTTTAGTATTTAATTATAATACACATTTCAGTAACAAGCTCTATGTATGTCTCTCTACAAATGGAAGCTATGAATTCTGACATTTCTGGCTTTTACTGTTAATTAAAAGGTGAAAGGCCCTTTACCAGAGAATCTGCAATCCAGCTAACCAAAGGAGAATCATCAGTGTCTAGTTATTGGGAACATTTTGAAACAAGTTTTAATAAGCAAGGAGGCAGAGATGGAGCAAAATGTTCTGTTAGTTCTGCTCTGAAGTCGGCAGTCCTGAAAAGTTACCATTCTCCAGGCCTTCTAGGCATCTGTCCAATTTTTCTTCTTATAGCAGATGCTGGAGAAAAGAAATGCTGTCAGAGACATCCATTTCTATAATGTTTAGAGATACGACACGTCAACAGGACCTTGTCTTTACAGGATCTCACTTCGAGGAGCAAAATGTGTTCTCCAGATGTTCTTATTTATCCCAGGACTAAATCCTCACACCTGGGAGGCAAAGGAGTGGAAATAGCCCCTTCTCAAATGAAAAAAAAAAACGACAGCACAGAGCAAGTCAGGGGGGTGTGGGACAGAGAAGGGTGTGGGACAGAGAAAGGTGTGCTTGATTCAACTGGGAGTCATTGGGTCCTGAGTTCTAATCTGAATTTTTCTCCTGAGGCATCTAGGTGACATCTGGTAAGTAAAGAGTGGGATTGCAGTCAAGAAACCTTATGTTCAAATCCTATCTCAGAACCTCACTAGTTCTGTGGCTCTGCAAAAATCACTTGATTTTTCTACCTTGGTTTCTTCATCTATAAAATGGGGATATACTAATATTATATTCCTCATAAGGAATTGTGAAGAGCAAATAAGATAATTTATGTAGAGCATTTTGCAAATCTTGAAGGGATTTTATGCAGAATATATCATATTCATATATTAAATATAAAATATTCATTTATGCATGATATTACATATCATATATTCAACAAATAGCATTCATTTATGCATAATAAATATATAATATCCACATGTTATATACATGTGCAGACATATATAATGGGTATATATATATATACACACACACAAATGTGTATATAAATTATTATTAGCTCTTTGTAAAATACCATATGAATGAACAATATTATTGCTATTTATAAAATAGATGACCTTTATTCCAGCTCAAATATAATGAGTACTCTTGTGTCTGAGAACCTTACCAGTTTTGTGACTGCAAAAGTCACTTGATTTCTCTACCTTGGTTTCTTCATCTATAAAATGGAGATACTAATAGTACATTCCTCAGAAGGTCATTGTGAAGAGCAAATAAGATAATTTATGTAGAACATTTTGCAAATCTTGAAATGATTTTATGCCTAACATATCAGATTCATATATTCAAATATAAAATATTCACTCATTCATGTTAATATATCATCTATTCAATATATGGCATTCATTTGTACATAATAAATATATAATATTTGCATGCTATATAGATGTGTATATATACATATATGGTGTATAAGTTATGATGAGCTCTTTGTAAAATACCATGTGAATGAACACCATTATTGCCACTTATAAAATGTGTGACCTTTATTCCAGCTCTAATATTCCAAGAGCTTTCCTGCTTCTGTCTGTTAGCTCTTGCTCGGCCCTGCTGCTCCCCATTTTTCTGAATCTATGCCCCCTTCTGAGTCCACCTGAAGCCTCACTGCCTGTGTGAAGTCCCCCTCCCCTGCTGATTCTCAGTTTCCTTTTATCTATTAAAAAAAGATATGGTAACATCTGGCCTGTCAACTTCTTGCAGCTGTGACAATAGATGAGACAAGACACAAGAAGGTTTTTGTAAGCACGACATCACCAAGAGAAGGGCACTGGAGAGGAGCTAACAGAGAGCTGGCCTTTTACTCTTCCAGATCCAACCCGCTTGGCAGAGATACTCCAGGAGTTGGCCATTTCCTTTCCCAGTTCATTTTACAAATAAAGAAACTAAGGCACACAGGGTGAAGTAATTTGCTGAGGATCACACAGCTAATGAGTGTCTGAGGCCACATATGAACTCGGGTCTTCCTGACTACATGTCCAGACCTCCATCCTCTGTGTCACTAGTAACCCTTAAGCTGACAGTATGGATCACAGGTTACTGTTAAGGGAGGGTGTGGGGGTGAGAGGTAAAAGGTATAACTCCAGAAGACTGGAAAAGGAGGAAAGTTATAGAGGGCTTTATACCCTGGAGAAAGGATTTTATTAGTTTATCTACGTTTGGAGTTCATTGATTAAAAGAAGGACATAGTCAAGCCTGAGCTTTAGGAAGAACACTTGGACAGCTGAGTGGAGGACAGATGGGAATGGGGAAGGACTTGGAGCAAGGAGAGCCACCAGATGCTACTACAATAGTCCAGGTGGGAAGTGGTAAAGGTCTGCAGCAGGGTGAGGGACGTGTCAGAGGAGAGAAGGGGGAACATTCAAGAAATGTTGGCAACACATTGTACATGGGAGAGAGAGAGATGATGAGTGAGGAGTCAAGTAGGACACCATAGCAGGAGTGTGAGTTCCTGGGAGGATGGTGGGGAAATATGGAAAATATGGAAAATAAAGGGAAAGGGGGAAAGATAATGGTTTCAGTTTTGGACTTGTTAAATTTAAGGTGTCTATGGAACATTGAGTTTTAGATGGTCATAGACAATTAAAGATACAAGAGTACAGTTTAGCAGAGAGATTGGGGCAGGAAGAGTAGATCTGGGAATCAAAAGTGCATAGAGATGGTAATTAAATCCATTACCAAGTGAAGTACAGAGGGGGAAGAGAAGACCCTGGATGGAACCCTGAGGAACACCCATGGTTAGAGGGTGTGATTGGGAGAAGGTTCCAGCAAAGGAGATGGATAAGAAGCAGGCAGAGAGAGGTAAGAGGAGAAATATGAGAGAGGGAGAGACAGAGAAAGAGAAAGAGAAAGGAGAGAGAGAGAGAGGCAGACACACAGACAGAAAGAGGGAGAGGGAACAACAAAAAGAGAAACAGACACGATAGAAACAGAGATAGAAAGAAAAAGAAAAAGAGACACATGGAGAAAGAGACAGAGGCAGAGATAGTTAAAGAGAAAGAGAGAGAATCAGAGAGATAGAAATAGAGAGACAGAGACAGAAAAATAGATACAGAGAGACACAGAGAAAAGGTGGGTACTGAAGGTGGGCCCCTACAAACCAGAAAGAAGGGAGTATCAAGGAGGAAAGAGTGATCAACAGTATCAAAGGCTGTAGAAAAGATAGATGAGGATTGAGAAAAGGCCATTAGAGCTGGCAATTAAGAGATTGTTAGTAATTCTGGAGCAGTTTTGGTTGAATGATGAAACTGGAAGAAAGCTTAAAAAGAGCCAAGAAGAAATTCCCAGGAAATTCAAAACCAAAGGGTCAAGAATTCCCCTTCTTTTTCCTATAGTTCAGGATACAACCCATCCTCCTCATCTTCCACTTCAGATATTGTGAGAAGAGAGAAGAGATAGGGAAAAGAAAAGATATGAAAGGAGAAAAGCATAAGGGGAGAGTGGGAGTGGTTCTAGACCTGCTCATAAGTCAAGGTGGGAAAGGGTGTGTAAAACTACTACAAGAAAAGCTACATTATAAAGTCAACCACAAGTTTCAAAAAAAATAATAAAAAAAAAAAGATCCAAACTGAACAAAGAATGATGGTATTGAGGCTGTCGTTTTCTCTACCATGAAAATTGCTCCGCCGTCTCCAACAAACTAGCTGAAAATAGTAAACACCCATGTTCTACAATTAGGTAAAATTCCAACAATTTTATGAACACAAGATCTGTTTAGTTTGTTGGAAATAGACTCAAGGTGACACTCAAGATTTGTGTAATGGCCCATTACCAACAAATGGGGCTAAAATCCACTTCTTAAGGATAAGAGCATAAATAAGGGCTGATGTGAAAAATCCACAGAGGAAATATACAGTTTTGCGGAGAAATAAAATTTCTTTTTAAAAAATTGATTTGACTTGAGGAAAATTGACTGCAGCTTTAAATAAATGAACACAACTCTATTTGCTCTCTTCACTTGGAGTTATTTGGTAGAAATTTAACAAAACTGAAGCTTTTGTTAACACATGCAGTCAGAAGCCAATCAAAAATGGTCATTTACACTATGATTTCTCCAACTCATTCATCTTTTCAGAAGGAAATTTGGAAAGAGGAACTGAATCTTTCTCTAGTCTGTTTAACATATTTTTACTTCCCATTTACACGACACATATACATTTGTACATATTGTCTCCCTCACTTGTATGAGAGCTCCCTGAGCTCAACTTGACCTTGAGATGTAATTGCCTGTTTTAAAGCTGAAATAAAGGATATTTTCACATGCCGCTACTCACGTCAGACAAGGGACAATGCACTGCCTCCCTCTCTGGTACTGCATCATGGGAATTCTTTTTTGAGTATATGCCCCTCAAAGTGTTTACAAATCTATGACTCCAATTCTTAGCATTCTAGTTAGAAAGACAAAAGTTGAATTCTGCTTCTGGAACTTAAGGCTGTATAGTAAGTCAGAGAACCTCCCTGATGAGCCTCTCTTTTCTCATCTGCAAATTGGATTCGATGACATCCCATTCTAGCACTAAAATGATGATGGGTAAGATCCCTGAATAACGAAGACTTCCCTAACTCTTATCTACTAAGTCAAAGATGGTTTGTAACCTTCAATGGCAGAATGAGTTCCCACTTCCTAAAGAAATCATAGTTCCTTTGGGTTTCATTTGGAAGTTGGGTTTCAGTTGGGTTTCATTTGGATTTCATTTGGAAGTTGGGTTTCAGTTGGGTTTCATTTGGAAGTTGGGTTTCTTTTGGGTTTCATTTGGAAGTTATGGTAGCAATGGGTACAAACCAGATTAGAAAAGTTTTACAAATTTATCCACTGTCACAAGTTAAAAATACATAGCAGATATATAGCTTTCATTTGAGGATGTAAAATATTGAATTATCGGTATTGTATATTTAATATATTAATATCAAACAATGCTTCTTTTTCTACTGTCACCGAACCTAAAAATCATCTGTCATAGTAAACGCAAGTCTCTAAGTAAGATGATACCACCAAAATGATAACGGGTTTGAATTATAACTAGACCTATGGAAGATTGTTGTTCTGTATTTTATTGCTTTTGATGCTTCTTTAGTAATCATCTTTCTAGCCTGTCTAAACAATTCTCTGTGCACTGACATTCACAATAACGTGTTTTCATCACCAAGTTAGGCCCTGTCATTAGATTTAGCAAAAGGCTGCATTTTGCCATCTCCAACCATTTTTCATACCTCACTGCTTTGTTGGGACAGAAATGCAATGATTTTTACATCTGTCATCTTAAGTTATATTTACTTCAATACGAGCATTAATAACAGATTACTGGAAATCTATAGAGAGCTGATGAATTAGTTCTATCCCCCATTATCTGAGACTCGTGGTTAGGAAGGCGTCTCCATATCTGTTTGCAAGATGAAGGGTGTCATTGTGACACATGACTTAATCTTCTGAAACATAAAACCCAATATTCACTCATTATTTTATTAAATTCTATATATGCATGTGTTATATTTCATATAGTATTCATTATTTGATTATTAGACCCAGGGTGACGGTGGGGGGTGTATTAGGGTTGGAATCAGAACTCAGGTTTGATTTTTGTCTCTGATAATAGAACCCTGGCTCTGGGATTCAAGGACCTGGATTCAAATCCTGCCTCACACACTCCTACCCATATGCTCTTGATCATGTTACATAACCCCTTTGACTTCAATTTTCTCACCTGTAAAATGAGTGAATTAGACCGGCTAGATTGATATCCTTTGGAAAACCATCTGAAATCCTGGATCCTAGCTCGTGGTGACACTGAGCAAGTAAGTCACTTAACCTCGATGTGCCCTGAGCATTTCCAGAGGACTTAATCTACTAAATCCCAGATGAACTACCTTCTTCAACAATAAAGAGAGCACGGGACTTTCCCACGCTGCTAAAATTTCTTATCTTCTGTATATACCTTTCCAACTAAAGGGCTTATGGATAGTATCAGGTTCACGGACAGAAAAAAAGCTATCAAATAAATTTTTGGTATTCTTTCTTCCTCAGCAGTCATTAAGCTTTCATATTCATCCACAACCAGATCTGTTTATTGTTCCTATAGGAAAGCATTTCTTGTTTAAAAACTAAAAAAAACAAAGCTATTAAATGAAAATTAGCCACGTGAAGGAGCTTCTAGTTCACAGTTCTAGAAAATCTGGTTTTTGAAAAGCTGATCCTCAAACAATAAATTAAACAACTAGACAAACATTTAATATGTGGGCAAGGTGCTATCCTAGAACCTGAACGAAATATATACATATTCTGCTGATCATGGAATGGGCAAATATGCCAGTAATTATGGTGAGAGATTCAAAGGGTTATTATAAACTTGAAAAGGCAAGGACATCAGCCATTGCTTTGAACTTGGGAGCCTAAGGAAGGTTTTATGGGTAAAATGGGACCTGAACTGGGCTACACACAGGGCTCCCCTGCCCACAGGAGATATCAAAAATGTTTACTGAGTTCAATTAATTTGTCTCTAGATATATTTACCATTCACTTTTTTTTTGGTGTATTGTATACTTCCCTCATTAGGTGGGAACTTATTTGAGGGTTAAGACTGAGGCTTATTTCTTTTTGTGTTCCCCCAATCCCAGGGTATAACACCATGCTATGTGATCATAAACTCTTCCCAAATATCAACTGAATTAAATATTTCGTAGACATTTTCCAAGGTTGGGGCTTTAAGGATTGACTCCATATTACTCTGTCTCATGCGTTGCTATATTCCAGAAACCTGGCTAAGTTGCTATTGTCTGGATGAAACATTCATATCTTTGTATAGACTGTCCCCCAGTTTTCCCTTCTTATTTCTGCCTCTTGGGCACCTTACTTCCCCTTTCCAGGATCAGCTTAAATACTACCTGCTACAAGACTCCTTTCCTCATTGTCCCCATCATCAGTAGTGTTTTTTTTTTCTCTTTCCTTTTTTTCTTTATTTTTAATTTAATTATTTAAACAACAATTTTATTTCTCTCTCATTTCCTTTCAATGGAAAACGAAAAGAAAAGAATCAAAACCATTCTAACAAATATATCTACTCGAGCAAAACAATTCCAACATTGGCTGTATGGCAAAAATTCACATCTCAATCTGTACCTTGAGGTTATCACCCCTCCATCAGAGATGGGTAATATTATTCCTCATTTGTCCCCTGGAATTCTGGTTAATCATTTCACAAAGCAGAGTGATCACTTTGTAATTTATTGTCTGTGAGCTTCCTCTTCCCACCCCCACCTCAAAATAAGATGTAAATTCCTTGAGTTAGGTGCTGTATTGATTTTTTTCTTTGTGTTCTGGGAAGTAGGGCTACCTTGTTAAATGAATTGAATATTGTTCCTCACCCCTTACCCTTCAGAGAGTATATGTTCTTTGTAGGCACCGATTATCCCATTTTTGCCTCAGTATCCCCGTACCTAGCACATGAAGTAGATATTTAATAAATGCTTGCTGGATAGGATGCTGCTTTTTCTTTTTTAGTGCAGTATAAGCTTTTAGAGTCTTTGTGTCCCCACCACTCAATGCAATTAATCAAGCAAATAATAAGCATTATTTAAGTGCCTACTGTGTGTCAGACATTATGTTAAACACTAGCGTTCGGAAGAAAGACAAATGACAATCCTTGACCTAAACTAAGTGACGATTGAATGGGGCAGACAACATGCAAACTATGTATGAACAAGTTCCAGAGAGGATAAATAAAAATAATCAATAGAGGGAAGGCACTAGAATTATGAGGGATGGCATGGCACACAGTAGGAGGACCATACATTACTGCTGATGAGGAAAAGGACAAATCATGAGGAGAGAGGGAAGGAGAAGTGACAGATGAGCTCTGAAATCTCCTCCCATTGCCTGGTGCCATTTTTAGAGGTCACTCCCGTTTACACTTTCAGAGTCATGTTCTTATTCTCAGGCAACCACAGAATATCCAGGATGTGTCATTCTCAAAACACAGGAAAAGAAAAAAAAAGGTATTTACAACTAAATGATTAAAAGGGGGATGGGGGACTGGGCTGGGAAGATAAACATCAAACTAAAAGAAGCCTTTTGATGCTTCTTCAATAGAGACAGTGGGATGCGCTGTCCAGTAGAGTCTAATAATGGGAGGACGAAGGACTGGGTTTACTCTGTCACTAATGAGAGCTTCAAAGTCAAGTATGAACAGGGCCCACCTCCCAACCAATACAGTATAAATCTAATGTGGACAGCTTTATGAGGGAAAGACATTATCTTTTCTCACACTCCAATTTTATTCACATAAGAAATGCTGCCCATATTGGCAATTAACTTTAAAGATTAATTAAATCCAATTGAAAGTTCAGTTGCTTCCATGGAGCACTGTGATATCGTGCAAAAGGCCTAACATACCGTGGGCGCTTAGCAAATGTTAAATAATAATTACTACAATAATAAAACTAATTTTTGACTATTTTATTTTTTTTTGGCATAAAATCGGCAGTTAATCTCCTAAGTAAATTAATTCCATATTCTGATACTGCCATTCTCAACGTTTTACCTATTCTTAGCCTTCATTCTGCCTTAGGCTTTAAAGCTCACTAGAAAGTAGGAAACAGTATTCACCACCTTCATCATCCCTAACAGGCAGCCTGGTACAAAAGATTGAACACCAGATGGGGGCCAAAAGACTTAACTGTGTGTACGTGGAACAGTCCCTTAACCACTTTGGACCTCAGCCTATAAAATAGGAATAATTCTTCAACTATAAAATGGGAATAATAGAATCTACTTCACAAGGCTGATTGATGAAGCAATATGTGTAAGGCACTTTTCCTATCTTAAAGTACTCTATAAATGCCAACTATATTTATCACCCATGGCATTTTTACGATGCTTTAAAGAAAGTATGCAAAGGGCTTGTACATCATTTCATCTGAAACCCACAACAATCCTGTGAGGTAGGTGCTATTATTATCACCCCCATTTTATTGAGAAAGATATAGGTTCAGAGACATGAAGTAATTTGTTCATAGTCACACAGCTAATATGACTCCAAGCTTATTGTTTTCTTATGACACAAATAACAGAAATTTAGGTAGAAATTTCATGTTTTTAAATTGCTTTTTAAAAATAATAATTGTGTGTGAGACCTCTCCCCCCTCCCCTCCTCATACACACACCCTTTTATTAGGGGATGATATCTGGATGTTTGCTATCTATAGTGTATGGAGTGCCCAGTGAGGAAACTATGTCAACCAATGGAGATCTGAAACTTAGATCAGAGCAACCTGGGATACTGAGAGGTATCCCAATAACAGCTGGTTGTTAAACATTTATCATGACACTTCTGCGTCCCTCCAAAACTAGTTTGCATTTAACTACTTTGCAATATTTATATCATTAACTCTGTATTTAAACTCGATATATTTTGATGTGTACTTGTCTCGTCAAACAAAATATAAACGCCTCGTATGTATGGATTGCTATAATCTTTGTTTTTTTAGGCCCAGCGCCATCATAGGTATTTCTTAAAAGAATGATGGTTGAGTTTCCTTCCATTCATTTCTGAGCATCCGGACATAGTGGAAAAAACACTGGTTCTAGAACCAAAGACTGGATTTGTGAGGAGCAATTCACTTCTCTATGATGTTGAGCAATTCACTCACTCTCACTAGTCCTCAGTTTTTTCATGTGTAAAACGGGGACATTGGATTAGATTCTCATCTGTAAAATGGGGACATTGAATCTGATAGTCCCTGAGGTTCCTTTCAGCTTCAGCTCCTTTCAGCTTCAGCTCCATGATCCAATGAACACTGTATTGTTTAGCGTCTGCCTAGAGTTATGTGTATTGATGGATTTTAATCAATAGAACTAATTTTTAAAAAGCAGATTGCTTTGGGGCATAAAACCGAGGAGGGCTCCATTTCAAAAGATAATTTTTTCAGTGGGTGTTGCTAACTCTCCAAATATCTGGATAGCTCCACCACAGGTATCTCGTTTAAAGAGGAATATCAATTCAAACAACAAGGGAAAATTAAACCCAAAAGAAGTCTCGTCTTACCCTAATATCTCAGTGATAGAGAGACAATAGAGTATACCCACAGAGGACTGAGATCAAGCATCTAATCCTCTCATAGTTTGAGAGTTACCATTGTATGGACAAACATCTAGAAATTCAGAATCTCAGCATGTGTATAAGAACCATTAAACTAATGATTAAACTTGCATAACAATGCACCAAGTAAATCAAGAGAGGTAATTATTGTCCCAGCCAAACAAAACTCTGGGATGGCATATGTGTCTTATGGTGACTAACTGCCTTTTGCTTTGGTTTATACTTTTCAAAGTCATTACTGAAATGTTTATTGTTCCTATTTGTAAAGAGTTGCTATGTATATAATGAGTTTCACATATTCCTTAGTAAACATGTATTATTGCTGTATTTGCATATACAGGGATTATTAAACATGAGTTATATATTTGGTTGCTTATGTACTCTATAATTGTGTGTATACAGTAATTGAAAGAAGAAAATTTGATTTTGGATTGATTTACTGTAAATTATGTTGATTACATTTAAAAAATTGTCTTGGGGGGATAGATTATATGCTATTTGTACAGTCCATTACTACCTTGAATTTTTCATTGTCAGAAGACTAAATGTGCATAAGGTAGAAGGGAGGGGAAAGAGGGTGATGTAAAGAACTATCCTTTTGGCAAAATGAATAGTTGGAAGCTGAAAGGGGTATAAAAACAGCATTTGTGTACAGAAAACTCATCAAATTGACTTAAAAAGAGCAGGTTTTCATATGCTCATGGGCAAGAAAAAAGACTGTTCTGAAGATCAGAAAACTGACCTAGAGATGAATCTGAGAATGCCCTATTAAAGGGCCTCAGCAAAGATCTAGGTAACTATATATGTGAAACATGGTGGCTCATCAGCTCATTTATACAGTGATGCTTCTAGAATTTGAAGATCATAACTGAGAAATTATATAATTGTTTGGATACTATGAGAAATGATACAAGGGTTGATTTCACATCATTAATCATTAAGCATAATATTTGCTAAATACTTACATGTACCAGAAACTGAGTTAAGGTCTTAGGGATCCAAAAATAGTCCCAGTCTTTGAGAAGCTTCCATTCTAAAGAGGAGATAATATATATTTTGAGATGAATCATTGCTCACAAAGAAGCACCGATATGAGGCACTTCAAGTTTGAGAAGAATCTTTCAGAAAAAGATAAATAGAAGAAAAAGCAAGGAATTAAGGTGAGCAAAAGAAGCATCATCAGAAACTGGGGACAAAAGACTTAGAAAGCAAAGAGAGAAGATGCTTCCAGCTGACATCACTGATGGATGACAAGCAGGTGTTTCAGCTGCTATACTGGGAGCCTGCTGATTGGAAAAGCAGTCTTTATTTAAGACTTGGTTGGAAAAGGTGAGGTCAGCTGAGAATTATTCTTCTATATTTTCTTTAAGAAACCTGAAAATTAATGTATGCAGGGTTTTTTGAGCTTGCTACTATCTAGAGTTAACTATATACAGCCTATAAGAAAACTCTTTGGGATTCCTGGATGCTGTCATTGTTGGTTTGATAGAGAGAAATAAAGGGACAAATAAGACTTGGCATTTGTTTTACTGTAGCAGCTGTGTGGACAAATGGATAGAATACTGGCCTTGGAGTTAGGAGGATCTGAGTACAAATTTGACTTTGGACACTTAATAGCTATGTAACTCTGAGGAAGTCTTGTCTCAGTTTCCTCATCAGAAAAATGAGCTGGAAGGGAAATGGCAGACTACTCTTATATCTTCGCCAAGAAAACCCCAAATGTGATCAACAAAAGTTGGACAATACTGAACAGATCTCTGTTACTGTCAACTGTACTTCTTAGAGAAGAAGCTGTATATTGCTTTACTTTGCTAGAAATCAAATGGAGAAAGTAGAGTATTTTTGAGTAATAAATTGGCTGGACTTATCTACATCCCCCAAAGAACATACTCTAAGAGTTTTTCAGTTTTACAATGTAAGGGATCTGCTTGTCATCACTGAACATTTTTTCCCCCAAAAGAAAGTAGTACTTGCTTGGCTTTGTATTAAGAGTGGCTGAAAGCTAAAAGCACTTCTCACCATTTTATTAGATCAAGAGCAGAAGAGGATGGCTTTTCTCCAGTAGAGTAACAAGCGGGAAAAAGAGAAGTTGTTTTGCGTGTGAAGATTGTTCCTGAAGGGGCCAGGAACATCAAGGTCTGCAGAACAGAACTGCGAATGTTCCCATTATACATGTGTGTCCTTAATCCTGTTCAATTTTGTTGAATTTCTGGAAGTATGTGCTTCCTCTATCCCTAAACACTATTCACTTTAATGGGAAAGTATAACCCAATCATAATGGAGGGCTAAGAAATTTGGATTTTTCTGGCTTTTATCTCTTATAGAGTTAAAGTTATAATTATTTTTTCCTTTTTTTATTAGCTGGTACATAATTTCTATTTTAAAAGTAATAGTATTGACATATGTGAGGCAGAGACAAAATGGTGCTGTGAGATATTTCTCAGCTCCCTACCATATTTCCTCCATAAATTTTAAAAAAACAAAACAGATTGAGTTATTGTATGAAAACCAAATTTTAAAAAATCACACTATGTCATTTCTTCAATCTATGATCAGATAGAAAGATCCTCAACCACTGGGATGGGATCTAGCAAGGATTGTAGCACAAACTATATTAATGTAAGAACTCAATTTGTTTCCATCCGACCTAGATAAAGCTAACCATAAAATAAATAAGAAAAAAAGTTAAGGAGATAAACAGAATTTTAGAAGATTTAGATATTATAGACTTCCGGAGAATAATGAATGGAAGTAGAAAGGAGTATATATGTATTGTTCATCTGTATATCTCACCTTCACAAAAATTAGCCATGTACTAAAGAATAAAAACCTCACAAAGACAGAAAAGAAGAAATGTTAAATGCATACTTTTTTTCTGACCACAATGCAATAAAAAATTATATTTAATGAAGAGCCTCTGTAGCACAGATTAAAAATTAGTTAGAAACTAAATAATTTAACCTCAAAGAATGGGCAAGTCAAAAAAATCATAGAAACCACCAATAACTTCATTAAAGATGATTTCAATGAGACAATATACAAAAATTGTGTAACACGGCTAAAGTAGAATTTAAGGAGAAAATTTGTATCTCTAGATATATCCAAAAAAGAGAGAATAAACAAATCAATGAATTTAGCATGCAACTGAAAAACAACTAAAAAAACATCAATTAAACACCATCATAGGAATATTATAAACATCAAAGAAGAGATTAAGAAAATTGAAAGTACATTGAACATACTGGAAGCTGTTTTTAAAAAGAATCCAATAAAATAGATAAACCACTTATATATTTTTTTTATTTTTTAAAGAAGATAACCAAATTAACAACATCAAAAAAGATAAAATCATAGCTAATGAAGAAGAAATAAAAGCAATTGTTAGGATCTATTTTGCCCAACTGAATGAGAATAAAATTAGGGACTTAAATGAAATGGAAAGATATTTACAAATATATAAATTGTCCAGATTATCAGAAAAGAAAATACAATACTCAAATAATCCTATCTCAGAAAACAAAAATAAATAAACCATAAAATAACTCCCTCAGAATAAAAAATTCCAGGACCAAGTGGATTTAAAAATAAAATTTGCCAAACATTTAAAAATAAGTAATTTCAATACTACATAAATTGTTTTGGGGAAAAATATAAAAAAAATATTGTATCCAAATTCCTTCTATAACATGAACATAGTAATAATGCCTAAATCATATGTAAACCAATTTCCCTAAGAAATATTTATGCAAAAAATTCAAATCAAATACTAGCAAGGGGATTACACTGTATCTTATGATCAGGCTGTATTTATACCAGGATTACAGGGTTAGTTCAATATTAAGGAAACTATGAGCACAATTTGTTTGTGTGTGTGTGTGTGTGTGTGTGTGTGTGTATAAAACAACAATAAAAATCCCATTTTTCAATAGATTTTAGGAAGAAAAAAATGGATAATTTCAATTACATGAAAGTATTTTCCTCCAAAACAAAACAAATGCATCTAAAATTAAGAGAAACGCAGGAAACTAGAGAGGAGATTCTTTGTGGAAAGTTTTTTTTTTTTTGCTTGTTTTTATTTTCCTCTGAAGACTTCATTTCCAAAATAAAGGGGGAACCAAGTCCAATCCAAAAGAGTCATTTTTCAACTGATAAAAAAGGTCAAAGGATATGAATAGGCAGTCTTCAGAGAATGAACTCAAAGCTATTGATAGCCATTTGGAAAAAAATGCTCTGAATTACTAATATTTAGACAAATAAAAATTAAAATAATTCTGTGGTATGACCTCACATCCATCACATTGGCTAAGATGGGAAAAAATGAAAAATGTTAAATACTAGAAGGAATATAAAAACCAGGTACAATAGTGAACTACTACGATCATTTTGGAAAGCACTTTGGAACTATCCAAAAAGCTATTGAACTGTTCTTAGTCTCAAAATGCTACCACTTAGGTATATCTCAGAAACCAAAGAAAAAGAAAAAAAAATACTTATACAAGCAGTTCTATTAATGGTGATAAAAAATTGGAAATTAAGTAGTTACCTATATATTAGAGAATGGATGGATAAATTAAGGCACATAATATGATAAAGTGTTTTTGTAAGAAATGATGAGAATTGTTTCAGAAAAATCCTTGGGAGGGCCTGTATGAACTAATGCAAAACAAAGCAAGAAGAACCAGGAGAACAATATACTCGATAATAGCAATATTGTAAAGATAATCAACCTTGAGAGACTTAGAAACACTAATCAATCCAGTGAACCCCCACAATCTAAAAGACTCATGATAAAATATGCTATCCAGAATACAGATTGAAGTATATATTTTTTCCTTTTTCTTGCTTTTTTAAAAACATGGCTAATACAGAAATTTGTTTTGCATAACTATTCATGTTTATAAAAAGTATTATTTTTCTTGCTTTCATAATGGGTAGAAGAAAAGGGAGAAGAGGGAGAAAATTTGAACCTGAAAAAGAAAAGAAAAAAGTTTCTGTGTTTAAATTTTTTAAAAAAAACTGTAAACAAATGGAAGGAAAATAATAAGAGAAGAGGATAGAGGAAAGCACAGTTACCAAAAACACTGTGACTTTCAATAGAATGAAGTCATCCATAAAACAGAAAATTATTACAGAAGGGATAAAAAAATGGATTCTAACAATATACTGTTTACAAGGAAGACACTTGAATAATAAAGATTCATAGAGTTAAAAATAAGGGTTTGGCACAAAAGTGATTATGTATCAGCTGAAAAAAGTCATGAGTTACAATCACAATTTCAGAAAAGGCAACAGTAAAAATAATTTTTAAAAAAGATAAACAACAAAATGATATTTTTTGAAAGGTGTGATAGACAATGAATTAGTATCAAATTGAATTTATATGCACCAAATGACATAGCATTTAAATACCTTTGGGGCTGGATGCAAATGATATTTTAGGACAAGTATCAATCAAACCTAACAAGTGATTGATATGTTGGGGTTCAGGAGGGGGGGAATCCAGGATGACTCTTCAGTTATAAGCCTAGGTACCAATTCCACCAGGAATTAAGAATGCTGGAAGGAGAAGAGGCTTGAAGGAAGAGAAGATGACTACTAAACACATCTCTGTGGCATAATTTGTTAACCAAGTGTTAATGGTTTAAACATAATTGGGTTGGTTTCCTTTTGCTTAAAATTTTCCTTGTTTTAAAAGGTAGTATTTAATAATGGAATGAATGTTGTACTTGGAATCAATAAAACATGGGTCCAAATTCCATTTTAGACACAACTCTCTGTGCTTCAGTTTCTTAATCTGTAAAATGAGGCAGTCAGCCTCAATGGCTTTTAAAGTATCTTCTAATTCTATAATCCTATGTTGAGTGTGTGGTACCCACAGAGCATCCAGATAAAGATGACCAGCAAGTTTTGAGAGATACAGACCGAAGCCTATGATTAAGATTGGCCGAATTATCTTTAAAGGCATTTATGTAAAGAAAATCATCAGACTAATTGGGACAAATGACTTAACCACAGCTAAGTACAGAGAGAGAAGAGAAGAGAATCCAGGACAGACCTTTATATGACATACACCCACACTTGGGAGCCAGGAGATATATTATCATCCCAAAAAGGAGGCTGAGAAATAATTTGGAGATAACTAGGAGGAGACCCAAAGTGTATGGCGTGATTACCTATACCAAAGGTAGAGAAAGACTGGCAGCAATGGTCAATAGTATCACAAACTGGAAGAAAGAAAAAGAAGTATATAGGGGGTAAGAGAGGGGGTGTACTGAAAAAATACCTTTCAATTTTGTGCAGTTAAGAAATCATTGGTAACCTTGGAGACAACAGTTTCAATAGAATGGAGGAGTTGGAAGCCAGAATGCAATGGGCTGAAGTGTGAGTGGGTGGTGAGAAAATGGAGGCAAGGAGAGAAGACTCTTTCCAGAAGTTTGGGATAGAAAGAAAGGATGGTATATAATAAGAGGTTAAGAAGGAAAGCTGGATCAATTTGGGGGGAGGGAGGGAAGCAGGAACTGGACATATTGTTAGGCAGCAAAGAATACCAATGGAGATTCTGAAATGAGTGAAAGGAAAATAGTCAATTCCCATTCCCCACCTTCCCCAAGAGAAGATAGGAAGGGATTTGATTTTTTTTTATTAAAGCTTTTTATTTTTCAAAACATGTGCATGAACAATTCTTCAACATTAGCCCTTGAAAAACCTTGTGTTCCACTTCCCTTTCCCCCTTTCCCTCACGTCCTCCCCTAGATACAAGTAGTCCAATATATATTAAATATGGTAGAAATATATGTTAAATCTAATGTATGCATACATATTTATACAATTATCATGCTGCACAAGAAAAATCAAATCAAACCAGTAAAAAAAATTAAAATAAAATTCAAGCAAGCAACAACAGAGAGAGTGAAAATGCAATGTTGTGAATTACACTCACTTCCCACAGTCCTCTCTCTGGGTGAAGATGGCTCTCTTCATCACAAGATCATTGGAACTGGTCTGAATCATCTCATTGTTGAAGAGAGCCACATCGAGATGAGCTTTTATTTAACAAGAGAGAAGAAAGATAACTATAGGGAAAGAATGGAAAGATGGTGAGATTAAGGAACACAGCAATTCAATTAATGATGCCTTTCATGTATGGTTAGTGACTGAGGTCCTTTCTAACTCACCCATTGTGTGATTCTACAAGTTCAAGGGTATGAAGGAGGGCAGCCTCAGCTCTCAAAAGGGTAACCAAGCAGGTTACCATGCAGAAAGATGGAAAGGTGTTGAGAGACATCTGGGATGAAGGGGTGTTAAACATCATAGCATCAAGGACTTTTTTCTCCCTCTTTTTGATTCTTTGTTATCTAAGATGGTTCTTTGAGAATGAGAGAGATATAATGGGAAATACTGGTAATCTATTAAAAATACAAATGAATGAAATCTATTAAAAACCAACAAAGCAACATAATAATGAAATGTAACTATCCAAGGTCAAAAGCTTTGTGTGGGCAGAGATTACTTTTTCTTTCATCTTTGGTTTCCCCCATAGCATACTTTACAAATAGTAACTGTTAAACAAATCCTTACTGCATTGGACTGGATTGGACTGAGTTGGACTGAGGAAACTTCAAGATTTAGTAATATAAGGCTAAAAGTTTTGTCAGAAAGAAAAGTAAAGGAATTTTCTCCTTTCAAATTGTCTTTAAAACATATAGATTAGAGGAAAAGGTGGGGGGAGACTAACAGCTGTAGATCAGAGGAAGTGTCAATCAACAAAATTAAGTACCTATTATGTGTAAGGCACTGGAGATATATAGGCAAAATGAAAATAGATTTTGTCTTGAAAGAGCTTTTTTTGTTGTAGGAAAACAACACATATCCATATAATTATATAAAAATATAGTATATAAAATAAAGAGAAAATAATATGGAATAGAGCAAGGAAGGAATTAGCAGCCAAGAATAAACAAGTACTAAGTAATGAGACAACTTTTTTGATGTTCATTTCATTTCACAAATTCAATTCAACAAGCATTTATTAAACACATAATGTATACAAAGCAGTGGTGCTAGCCCATGGAAATACAAAGACAATAGAGAAATCATTCTGGCCTCCAAGGAGATTAAATATTGTTGGGAAGAGCATTCTATACTTTGTTTCTGGTAAATACAGCTATTTGTTTCTTTGTTCCTTGATGGAGGAAGGAAAAAATGGGGGCATAGAGGAGAGAAGGGGAGAGGAGGAGAGTTCTTGTGGAGGTACAGAGCAGAGAAAAGTCATGCTGCCATAGATGAGAATCTCAGAATCCACCCTAATCAAGAAAGATGGATGTTTGCAGCATTCACTGTTCTCAGAAAAAAAATCTTTGAGAGAATTGGAAAATAATCCTCTTTTCTCCCATCTTGAAGCCTGCTGAAGGATATTTGTAAGGAAGATCTCTAAAAGATGATGTTCATAGATAACACGCTTTCCCCATGTCACAACGACTCATGGACAAAATGGTCCCTGGAAGTCTGACTTGGTGGTCAGCTGTCAGAGCGAAATTTAATTTACCCGTAACAATAGACAAGGGATGTCAGAAGAAATGCTTGATAAAGAATCCAAAGTCTCTCTAAATGACACCCGCTGGAAGTGGCATTCACAATAACAGCCAAAGGCAGCCAGCCTCCGGTTTCTAAAGCCGATACAGTAGATGAATTAAGAAAACTTTCACAAGACTCCTTTAAAAAATAAAATTCTACCCAATTTCCTAACTCTCAGTGGTTGATCTTGCTATACATTAAGTCAGGACTTCATCAGAATTGTGACCAGAAGGGACCAGAATGACTATAAGCCTCACTAGGAGCTTATGGTCATGGCTTTGTCATTTACAGAATCCCTAAAGGTGCTCCATCATTAGAAAATCTCTTCTATCCTTTTGGATTACACTTGATCTCCTTTTTATCTAATTAATTACATTTCAGGAACCAACAAGTAATTACATCTAAGCACTCTTAGGCATGGCTCCAAAAACATCAGAAGGTGCTTGGGTTTGCTTGAATTCTATTTTTTTTTTGAAGGACAATCACGCCTCCTGAACTAGGGATAGCTGAGGGATAGCACCCTATGAAAGGGAATTAAGACAAATCACTAAAATCAGGAGGAAAGGGCTTCAATCAATTACAAGATTGAAAGGGAGTTCAGAGGCCAACCAGTCCAATCTTAAACCTGAACAAGATCCCTTCCTGAAAACTCCACGAATAAGTAGTCCCTGCTAATAATGGTGCCCTCTACTAGTAGTGACAACCTATGCTGGAAAACAACAAGCATTAGAGAAAATAGAATTTGATTTACTCTTAGCTTGATGACCAATGAATTATGGGTTTGAAAGGAACTGAGGATATTTTCCAAAAGGATTATATATATGTGTGTGTGTGTGTGTGTGTGTGTGTGTGTGTATACATGCATATATATATATTAGATGAGTGAAACTATACAAACATGTATAGCATGTATGTATATGTACTATATATGTATATATATATATTAGATGAGTGAAACTATACAAACATGTATAGTATGTATGTACATGTACTATATATATGTATGTACGTGTACTATATATATGTATGTATGTGTATATATATATATATATATATATATATATATATATAATTATATGTCTAGCCAATTGAGATAGAATAAAATGAGACAGGTGAGTAATAAAATGGCCAAGGTGTGATATTGGCTGATGTGGTTAAGATCAATATGGGTTTTTCAGAATGAATGGACAAATTGGGGGTGGGAGGGGGGGGGAGAAAGAACTAAGGGTTTTTAAAAACCATTTACCAAGCTGTTCAGAGGCATGCCTATTTTGATGACTCTCCTTCAGGCCTTTGTGAACATCTGTGTACAGGCTGCTTCTAAACAAAGGGAAGCAGGGTATAAACATTTCTCAGGTCCAAAGGGGATAGGTTTTTCATAAAAGATGGAAATGCATTTAAGGACCCACTGAAAGCTCGTAAGCCACCTGATTTCCTAGGCAGTATCTCTCATCACATTAACCATAATGTAACTAAGGATGTTGTGGGTGTAATAAACCCAAAGGAAGAGATGTGGGTGAGAAGGGAGGAGAGATGGAGGAGTGATTAATGGAAATCAGGTGATGGATGGAACAAAGATTTATTTACTTCTTTTTTTTTAATTGTAAAGCGATCTCCCCCAAGTTGAATCAAAGAAACAACAAAAATAAAAGCCTATAATTTAGCAACTTGCCAATACAATAGCATGACTAGAGACATGTCAAAAGAACTGAATACGCTTTTAGTTTTCTGTAGGTGTCCTTACTCACCAAAAAAGTGGAGGAACTCAAGTGCTCCTTCTTCCCAGATCAGGATCAGCTTCTTGGTGGTGTCCAAGAGGTGGAGTGATAATTGGCCAGATCATGGACAATCCTAGAGAAGCTTCAAATTGCCAGATTCAGCCGGTGTTTGGTTCCTTTACCTCATTCACTGGCAGCTGCTGCTCCAAGGGAGTCTACCAGGTACATACTTGTATTCTGTCACAAGGGAACCACAGAAGGTGCAAGAGGCAGCACTAGATTGAGGAAGAATGGGATCTGGATTCAAATCCCATTTCTGATGCTCACTAGCAATGTGACTTGGGTAAATCTGGATCCCGGTTTCCTTCTCAAAAAAAAAAAAGTTGGACTAGACAGTTTCTGAGATCCCTTTCAGTTGTAGATTTTAACTCTTATGATTCTTGAAACAAAATAAGAAAGAATCCTTTTCTTTAAAGGATTTTCAGTCTACTGGGTTTAAAGACTTAAAGTCAAAACACGGCCCCTCTATGCACTTAATTAATTTGATTCAATAAACAGTTATTAAGCACCTACTACGTATCAGGCATTGTGCTAAGTGCAAATAGGAAGTCATTATCAAAGGGAAAACATTGGAATTAAGAAGGGTGGGGAAAGGCTTCCCTGTAGGAGGTGGAATTTTAATTGGGATTTAAAGAAAGTCAGGGAGGTCAGTTAGCCACAAAGAAAGCAAGCATCCCAGGCTTGGTGGACGGCCTCTCTAGATCTCAATTTTCTAATTTATAAAATGAAAGAAATGGATGAAATGATCTGTAACATCCCTTTCAGCTTTAAACACCAAACTGCTATGAAAAGAGGGTGGGGTCTACATCTCAATGGGGTAGAGGTTGTTATTTTCCCCTCTTAGGCTTTTTTTTTTTTCCCACAGAGATAACCTAAATACCCAGTTTGGTAATATCGATGATATCCAGTTTCCTGAGTATGACTATCTGATGACTGATTAGAGTGCAGAAAGTAGCTTGGGGACCTCTGTCCAATTCCACTGAAATCAGCCCATGGCACAGAAATGTTTCTTCGAATAGGAAATCAGATTTTAGCAAACCTGAGTCTGTATCACATTAAAAGAGCCTCCCATCTCTGGATTCCCCTCCACCCCCCCACTATGACCTCTTCTCCTTTTGATGAAATCAGTATCTGGCGTTGCCTGGGCAACTTTAAATGATGAGCTTCTTGCTTTAGCGTTAGGTGGGTGCAAATCTGGCAAACGGGAGAGGGGTCAGAGCCTCTCCTCCACATTAGCCAAGATGTGCACAATACACAGAGCTTCAGATGGGCTCATTGGAGGGAATCAAATGGAAGGAAAGTACCCTGGGCTGCTAGTCTCTGCTCCAGCTCCTTCTGCAGATCAGCCCATTGCAACGACCTGTTTATCTTGGCATCTTTGTGGATTTTGCTCCTAGCAGAGTTCTTGACACCTGGAAGGGGCTTAATACTTGTTCGTTGATCAAATGATCCTATTTGAAGAGTACAGAGATAGATATATACACACCTGCATTTCTATAGACAAGAAATTCATACTGCTATAATCTGGAAGCAAGGATCAAGGGAGAATGAAAGGAAACATTTACCCTGTCCACAAGCAGTGGAGGAGGGAGAGGGAATTAAAAAAACAAACAAAAAACAAAAACTATCACTTTGCCCCAAATTCACTAAAGATGCAAATAAGTAAAAATGGTTTTCTGTTTTGTTGTATCTCCCTCCCCAAACCCCCTGGAGTCTGAGAAATAGAGGGGAGCCAAGGAAACACCATGGAAATAAGGTATTATTCTAAAGGAGTTAGATTTGGGAGTCAGTACAGACTAGAGTTTAAATAATCACATCTCTGACCCATCTCCTCTCTGACCCTCAATTTTCTCCCCTGAAAATTGGGTAGGATAACATTCATCCTGTCTCCATCAAAGATTTGTGGAAGAGAGGTTCTTTTCCAAACCTTCAAACACCATAAAAAAGGAGCTGTGATGAGTATTACTGTACTCGGCATGAGGGCGAGACACAGCCAACTTTCTGAGTTCCATTTTCTTATCTGTAAAATGGGTTTAATAACACTTAGCCTGAGTACTTCATAGGATTGCCATGAGGGAAGCACTATATTATTTAGACTATGTTCTTCTTGAGAGCAGTGACTCCATTTTTGTTCTTTTTTGTATCCACAGGCTGCAGCTTGGTGCCTGGTATACACAGCAGGTGCTTAATAAATGTTTGTAGAGTGACAGATAACATATGAGCTATCATTTTGATTTGGCATAGCCACCGGGGAGAGTTGTTCTGATAAAATAGGGCACAGAGAACCACTGATAACTCCAGTTCAACATCTTACAACCTGGGAGACTGAATAATCAGCCTTTGGGAGAAGCCCAGAAGCCTGAGAAGTTAAATGATTTTACTAGATTCATGTAGCCAGCATGTGTCAAGAGCAGGGCTTGAATCCAGATCTTCTTGACTACAAATGAAGTTCTCCATCAAACATGTCACACTGACTCTCATTGTACACAGTGGGTACTTAATAAAATGCCTGTTGAATGGAAGGATTTAGAGGGAAAAGATTTTGGAGAAAAAAAAATAAAGAAACTCTCAGTTCAGACTAATCATTGAGAAGGAGGCACCATTTTTCTGAAAACTTAAACAGATCCATATTAATTTTGATTGCCTTGCAGAAAAAAATGGTGAATCCAGCCCCGCTGCAGGAGAATTTGAATAACTGCATATATACCTAACCATTTAAGCATGAAGGAGAAGGGAATGACTCATTTTGAATTTCCCCAATCGGACATTCAATGCCAACTCTCTGATGTTTCTCTATGGAGTGAACCTAAGTGTGGAATAATATTCTTCCCAGGGCCCCATGCACAACATGGACCAGTCCTAAAGCAAGGTAGAAGTCTGCCATTAATCAGCGGTGAGGAAGTGGGGTCGGGTCGAGGGAGAGCAGAATTTGGAGGTTATTGAGAAGGGGGATAATTGAGTCTGTCAAATATTCTTCCCTCTACTGTTAAAACTCAAAATAACAAAAAAAAAACCCCTAAAAATAAATTCTAAGTCACAGCACGTCTGGTATAATCACTTGTCATTTCTAAATTATTTGGGTTTCTTTCACTCGTGGGAGAAATATACTTTCTCATTTAAACCTCTGATGTAACAAATTCCATCGTCGTCGCTTCGGCTCTCATTCTCTTTCAATGGGTCTGCCTTCGGTAAACTACAAATAGCTCAGCTCCATTGAACAACTGATAAACCTTAAAGATATTAAACTGGGGAAGGAAACTCAAAATTCTAAATTAAGACAACCAATGGTCAATCCTCCAGCAGGAGAGAAACTAGCAATTAAATTAGAAGACAACCACGAGATTGAAGCTTTTTTTTTTATTTCTATACAGCAGGAAAACTGGACTCTACTAGATCTTGTTGGGAAAAGTTTCGTGCTGACCTATGCCATTCACAACGTGCATCGTTTGGTGCACATCTTTTTGAGAGTCATGGAGAGGGGTTATACTGCAATGGCAGAAAGAGAGTTTTAGAGTCTTGAAGACTTGGACTCAAATCCTGCCTCTGACACAGAATGGTTCTGTGACTCTCAGCAAGTCCTTAGCCACCTAGAGCTCCTAGAACTCTCCCATGACAGAAATAAGTGTCAACCTGGATGAGGGGGCATCTCTCATTTGGGAGATCCTTGCATCTTAAGTCTAGTCTCTAACCCTCTATGGAGCAGCAGCATGGTACACCAAAGTGAATGCTAGGTAATCATTCAACAAGCACTTATTAAACTCTTAACCAGGCTCTGTGCTAAGCACTGTTAATAGAAACACGAAGAATGAACATTGCCTATTCTCAGGAATTTAATGGTCTTAGGATCAAGAAGATTTGAATTTCAATTAGGGAGTTATTAGTTGAGTGACCCTGTAGAAAGCATAGAAAATTTCTCAGCCTCAGTTTCCTTAATTGGAAAATGGAAATAAAAACACAACATTAACCACAGTGTGGTTATAAGAGTCAAATGGAAAATCTATGTAATATCTATACAATCTTAAAATGCAAAAAATCCATATATATATATATATATATATATATATATATATATAATGATATTCATTGTGAAAGGCAGTAAATGGATATTCATTATATATATATACATATATGTGTGTATATATATATATATACATATATATAAAATGTATATCCATTCACTGTACATATATGTCTACATATTTTGAATGCTTATTGCAGCAGTATACTTTTCAGGGATGTATGTAATGAAAATGAGGTTGAAACATGCATTGCCAGAGCTAGCTCAGTGTTTGGGAGGCTCTGCAGGAAAGTTTTGGAGAGAAGAGATATTACACTGACTACCAAATTGAAGGTCTACAGAGCTATTGTATTGATCTCATTGTCAGATGCCTCTGAAACCTGGATAGCATACCAGTGCCATGCCATGAAATTGAATCACTTCCATTTGCACTATCTTAGAAGATTCTGAAGATCACCTGGCAGGATACTGTTAAGGACCATGCCTAAGTGAAAGGGGCAGGTCAGTTCTCTGAAGACCTCCACAGCTGTGAATCAGAACACTTGAAGGAGTTGCAAAGCAACCTTTCTAATGCAGATGTTCCTTGTGGGTGGGAATGAAATAAATTGGAGGCAAGAGGGAAGCAGAGAGAGGTCAGAGAATGCAACTGCCTCTCAGTCTCTTTGTATCATCATCATCCTCTCACATGAAGAGATCCATTCTACAAATCTGAGTTAGACCTCCAGCAGCCATTGGCCAGTGGCTCCCATAATACAACAGCATAAGATACCCAGCATAAAATCCTTTCTCCATCTAAATGGTCAAGCATTTAAACTCTACTACAGACAGTATAGTTCCATCAGACTATCCACATTATTCAAATGAAAAATGTACATTTGTTGTGATAGGGGAGCCTACATTTTTTTTGTCCAAAAAAACCTATTTTATGGAAAACTCAAACAGGGCAACCACTCACCAGGTGATTAAAAAAAAAAAACAATACAAGTACTCTCTCAAGGTCTTTAGACCTTGAATAGATTGTATGACATGGGAGACATTGCCAAGGACCTTCCAGCATGATTTGCCCTCATCAGAGAAGGTGCTGTGCTCTTGGAACAAAGCAGAATTGAATTAGCTCAGATGAAATATGAGATGCATAGTTAGAGAACCACCCCAAATGTTCATAGAGACATAAATGTGTTTGATCTGTAGCAAGGCATTCTGAGCTCATATTGGTCTGATAAGCCACAGTCAGAAACACTAAATCGACTCTACCATAATGATATCATTTTGGCCTTCTTTGAGAATGAAGGACAACAAACGATCAATATGTGTGTGTGTGTGTGTGTGTGTGTGTGTATAATTTATTATATAAATATGTGTTTTTGTGTGTATGTGTATACACACACACACACATATATATATAGATATATATGAATGTGTGTGTTGTATATATCATTAAATCTATTGAAACTAATTCAAATATCCTGGGTTAGTAAATCTAATTGCTCTTCCTTATTAATTGGTAAATTTATCTTGGGTTCCTATGATCTCACCCCCCCCTCCCCCGCCATTTTACAAGTGAAGAAAATGAAGTTGAGGGATAGTACAAGTGACTTTTTCAAGATCACACGGACAATAAATAGGAGAACCTGGATTTGAGTCCAGATTTTCCAACTCCAAAAATATCCCTCTTTCTACTGCCTCATGCTGCCTCCCAGTATGACCTGGAACTACCTGCCTGTCAACTAGCCAGATTGAGACTGAGCAGATGGTATCACTTTGCTGTATCATTTAGGATGCACTATTGAAAGGGAAAGGTGTGTGTGTGGGGGGAGGTAACAACGATGAGCCAATCATAGACTCTGAAAGAAAGACCAGTCCAAACACACTTTTCATATTGAGTTGAACATGAGTTGCTCCAATAATAAGCCAACCCCAACAATCCACTATTTTTTTTAAAGCAAAAGAATTTTGTTATTTCAGTCATATTTGACTCTGTGATTTTATTTAGAGTTTTCTTGGCAAAGATAATGGAGAGGTTTGTCATTTCCTTTTCCTGCTCATTTGATATATGAGGAAACTATGGTGGCAAACAGGTTAAGTGACAAGTCCAAGATCACACAGCTAGCATGTGTCTGAAGTCAGATTTGAACTCAGCAAGATGAAGGCTCAGCATTCAATTCACCATACCACCCAGCTGCCCCAAAGCAAAGAAAATTGAGAGAAAAACACCACCAATTATAAAACCACATTTAAACTTGGAAAATGCCAGATCTGGGTGAGAGTAGGTGGGCTAGAAGTATCTGACCACTATTTGGAATACTGTGGTGACAGCATGGTATTATAGAGCATGGGTTCTTAATGTGAGGTCTGTGAATTTGTCTACAAACATAAATATCCACATATGTGTAATGGGATGGAAGTTGTTCTTCATTCCTGAAAAGGACCAAAATGACATCACTATGTTAAAGCTGAGTTGAAATGTGTCCAATGTAGCTGATCAGACCAATATGAGCTCAGAATGTGATATGAAGTCAGACACAAATAGTCCTTGTGAACATTTGGGATAGCTTCTCTAACTTCACACATCTCATGCTTCTTCTGGGCTAATTCATATCTGCTATGTATGTGTTTATATGCGTACATATGTATATGCATTTTGTTCATTGTACAGCAATGTAATTGGTTTCTTTTTTGATCTTACATATTTTATTTTAAGCATTTTTTCTGATTAGGGATTTACTAGACAGTCAAAGGGATGCATGATATGAAAAAAAGTTTAAGAATAGGTGTAAAAGAGAAAAGATAAGATTTGAATCCAAGATCTGGATCCAAATTCTGCTTCTGAAACTTATTAGCTCTATGAAGATGGATACCAGTGAGGTAAGAGTAATCACTTCCTCTCTCTGAATGTTCACATAGCTTCCTACAATTTATCTACCAAGTACAGGGTTTCTTATTTTTTTCCCATTCATGACCCCTTTTCACTCAAGAGATATTTATGTGAACTCCAGACTTACAGGTATATTAAATAGGTATACAAATCATTTACTGATAATAAATCATAATTCTACAACCCTCATTCAGTTATAAGACCCCATATTGGGTCACTAACCACAGTTTAAGAAGCTGGACAGCAGTTTGGAACTATGCCCAAAGAGCTAGAAAACTGTGCATACTTTTTGATCCAGCTGTCTCTCTACTAGGTCTGTATCCCAAAGAGATCATCAAGGAGGGAAAAGAACCCACACGTGCAAAAAGATAGCCATCCTTTTGTAGTGGCAAGGAAATGGAAACTGAGCAAATGCCCATCAATTGGAGAATGGCTGGATAAAGTGTGGTCTAGAAATGTTATGGAATATTACTGTTTTATAAGAAATGATCAGCAGGATGATTTCAGAAAGGTTTGGATAGATTTACATGAACTGAGGCTAATTGAAGTTGAGCACAACCAAAAGAACATTATACACAGCAACAAGAAGATTATGTGATCATCAATTGTGATGGACTTTGTTCTTTTCCATAATGGAACCCACTTCCAATAGATTCATGATGGAGAGAGACATCTGTATCCAGAAAGAGGAATGAATGTAGATCACAGTATAGTATTTTCATCATTTTTGTTGTTTTTTGCTTGCTTGTTTTTCTTTTTTGTTCCTTTTGATCTGATTTTTCTTGTGTAGCATGATAAATGCAGAAATATTTTAGAAGAATTGAACATGTTTAACCTATATTGTATTACTTGCTTCTGGGGGATTGGGAAGAGGGAGGAGAAAAATATGGAACACAAGGTTTTGCAAGGGTGAACACTGAAAATGATCTTTGCATGCATTTTGAAAAATAAAAAGCTATCATAAAAATAAAATAATTCTAGACAATAAAAAAATAGCTGAATCAGCAAATAGAATGTGATCGGTTACAACGACCCTTTAGATCCCTCCCAGCTTTTAGTTTATGATTCATAAGAAGGGTGGGAGGGCCCCACATTAACAAAATCCCAGGTCTTTCTTTATATTCACATATTTGGTCAAATAGGATAACAAGAGGCCTTACCAACAGACAGACAAGTGGTTTACTGTGCCACCATGTACAAGAATATTAACTACTTTCTAATCATCATTTAATGAGTGTCCCTGGCAGAAGGGACCACATTGTGCATCCTGTGTGTTTGTGGCAGATTTAAGAACACACTAGCTCTCATCTATGCGTGACCATTTTCATGCAGAAGTGATGTTTCACTCCAGCATTTAACATTAGTCCAAAGTCAGCTGCAGTGAGCCTCTTTTATTCTCTCTTAGAGAATAAAAGAGACTATCTGAGAGAAGTTGTCATGTCTTATTCTTCTGAAGGCAGACTAGACTGTCTCTAGTCACTAGTGCAAAGAAACACCTAAGATAACATCTTTATTTATCCATTTAGTTTTCATCATGGAAAGAAAAGTCAATCGGGAACAGCAAAAACAATGGAACAAATGTCATATTTTTAATGGATTGTCTGAGAAAAAATGAAATCCTGAATATGCCCCCTGGCTTTTGAAAAATATTTATATTTTTGTTACATAGAACAATATAGGTAAAGTGACCTACACAAAATAAGAACTCATAAAATTCTGGTGGGAGCAGCAGTAACTGATAATGAAGATGTGGGAAAAGAAGAAGAATTCTGAGTCAAAGGCAAATGTAAGTCACTTAAGGGTAGGGACAATTTTGTCTTTTTCATTTTTATTATACTTATATATGACTTTGTTGGGCAACTAACTAATAAAGGTGAGGAGAAGGAAGGGGAAAAGAGAAGAGGAAAAGGGAGAGACATGGAGGAGAGGAGAAAGAATGTAAGTAGACGATAGTACAAAAGGATAATGTTCCAGGAAAGGGAGAGCAAAAGAAAAGTATTGACCATGGGAAAGAGGGCAAGCCAGTTTCTCTTTGTGAGCATCTGTCCTAACCCATAAAATGAGGCTCATAGGATTTTCAATATATAGTTATCAGATGTTATTGAGTCTACTCCCCCATTTCAAAGAAGAACTAAAAAACTGATGATCAGGAGATTCGATGATGTCCAGGAGATCATACAGGTAGAGTTAGATGGAATATTTTCAGAATTTGTTTTTTCCCCCAAACTCCAGATGTATGATCCTTTTTACATAAGCTATTTTAACTGGAATACAGAGAGGGAATGACCTAAAATCAATCTGGAGACATAAAGTGAGGGCAGACTATGTTTTCAATGATGAAGCAGAAGAGCATTCACTATAACCTAGAGGTAATGGAGACCCTTGAAGCTTGATGATCAGAAAAGTGACATGGTGAGAATTCTCACTTGCAATGGATTATAATGATCACTAACATTTATAACAAGGACAACTAGGTAGCACAGAGCTCCTTCAGAAGTAGGATGTCTCAGATATTTATTAGCTGTGGCCCTGGGCAAGTCACTTAACCCTGTTTGCCTCAGTTTCCTCATCTGTAAAATGAACTGGAAAAAGAAATGGGAAACTATTCCAGTATCCTTATTAAGAAAATCCACCAAAGAGTCACAAAAGAGTCAGACAAAATTAAAAACAAATTTAAAACATTTACATAATATTTTAATGTTTGTAAGAGGGCACCTAGTAGAGTGAATAGAAAGCCAGTTTTGGATTTAGGAAGACCTGGAGTTACTTTTAATCTCTCTGAGCCTCAGTTGCTCCCACTAAAAATGTATATAATGCTGTCATATCTATGAATAGGTTTACTACAGGGCTCAAATAAGATAATGTATATAATGTATTTTATGGATTTTAAATACATGATCTGTTCTGATTTGATCTTATCCCACTAAAGAATTCTTAGAGTGAAATTTTTTATAGATCTCTAACATTTAATTGCCCAGAGAACTGAGGTTGGATGGTATAACCAAGGGAACACAGCTGATTTCTATTAGTTCAGAACTTGAACTCAGGTGCTCCTAATTTGGGGGTCAGCTGTCTGTCCACTATATATATCCCCAGCTCTGGACTTCACCACATGAATCGGCTGTCTTCTCACCCTGGAACATCCCCCTGTCTGCGAGCCCTCCTTTCCCATTGGTGAGTTTTTTGTTAATTTGTCTCCTTTGTTAATTTTTTTTTCGTCTTCTAGATCATTTTGGTGATACTCTCAACCAGTTTGGTCACTCTACAATCATATCCCTGTTGTGTATTGTATTTCTTCATTAGGATGTAAGTTCCTTGAGGTCAGGGATCATATTCTTTTTGTCTGTATTCGTATTTCCAAAACTTAGCAAACTATCTGGCACAGGGAAAGCATTTAATCACACAAATTTTAAAACTATATGTATATATATATATGTATATATGTGTATATATATATATAGTTTTAAATATAATGATATATATATATATATATATATATATATATATATATCAATCATTAGGATTCCCCACAAGTATAAAATTTAAAAAGCTTTTCTTTCCCTCTTCCTCTCCTATTCTCTACTCCCATACAAAGCCAGAGGGATTTCTAGACTCTTTGTATAGCTCTTATTTTCTAAAAATGCAGTTGGCCAGCATCTACTTTTATGGAAATTCCAAAACCTAATTTATTTCATGGATTACACTATCCAAGGTTGATCCTGTTCTTTCTTAAGTGATGGAAGTTGCAGGCAGAAGATACTGATTTATTATGTTTAACCACACAAGACTTTTGTATCACTGTCTATAGAACAAAACCTATTAAATGATTTAAGTGATCACATTATAGAAGGTAAAAAGGGGAACACTTCATGGATCATGATCAAACATAATTGTTAAGGTAGTACCTAAGAAGTACCAATATTGCATCATCCATTAGGCTGCAAAATATAACTTGATAAGATTTCTGGTTTCATCAAAAACATTTCAGGTCTTAGCTTAACCTTATTGGGTATATAAAATTCTCACCACAGCTAGAGTATTTTGTTCAACTCTGTACACCATACTTTATTTAAGAAGGACATTGATAAGCTAGAGGGCATCTAAGGGAAGACAGGAAGGAAGGTGATTTTAAGTCCATGCCATAGGAGAGCAGTTGAAGTAAATGGACTGTTTTAACAGGAAAAGACTCAAGGCTTACATGATCCCTTTGTCCACATATCTAAAGAGCTTGCATATGAAAAGAGGAGATTTTTCCTGCTTGGCCCCAAAGGTCAGAACCAGGAAATTGCCAAGAAGCAGAATTAGTCGATGTCACTCACAATTAGAGCTCCTCAGAAGTAGAAAAGGTTGCTTTAAGGGATGGAAGGTTCTCATTCACTGGAGTTCTACAAAGGCCAGATGACTCCAATTGGGTGATCACTACATCAGATTCCATGTTATGATTTCCATGCAAATTCATATGTCCATATGTCTCTGTTTTCTGTGTAACAATCTCACTTTACTAGCTATCTCTCAGATATTTCTGTACTCCACATACATCTCAAACCATGTTCAAAACATGGTTTTGAACTATTTGAACTATGACCATTTGAACTATGACCTCACAATGCCAAAAAAAAACCCAAAAAAACCTCTCTTCTGAGTTTCCCTTTCACTGTCAAGAGCACTATTATTCTTCTAAGTACTCGAGCTCAATACCTTGTTCTAATCCTAAACTACTTACTTTCACTCTTATCTCACATAGCTAATCCATGGCCAAGTGTTGCTATTCCTTTCTCCCCAACTTCTTTCAAATCCATCCCCTTCTCTGTATTCACCACTGCTATTACTTTCTCTCTTCCTTGATGATCTTCTGCATCAAGTCTGTTCCTATTTCAATCTATGCTCATTCAGCTACCAAAGTGGTTTTCTTAAAGCATAGATAGGTTTGAATATGTCACCAACTTACTCAATAAACTCCACTGACTCCCTATTACCTCTAGAGTCAAATATCAATTCTTTATAACCTGAACCCATTCAACCTTTCAAGCCTTATAGTGAGTCTGGTCTAGCCAAAATGGTCTACTTGCTATTTCTTATCCATTATACTCCATTGCATCTGTTTTTTTTTTCCTTCCCATGCTTTTGTACTGAATGGCCTCCATCCCTGGATTGACTGTCATAAGTGTCACAAATACAAAAAAGAAAAAAAAAAAGCAAAATATCTCCTGCCTTCAAGTAGCTTACATTCTGCTAAGGCAAATTCAGCAAATAATTAGAAGCCATGGGAAATCTTCAAGCTTCATTTTAGCAATTCATTTCAAATTTCTGTTCTAAGCACACTAATATCAGATCCATTAATGAGTAGCAAAGCAGGGTTATTTGTTCTCCATTTCCTATTGTTTCCCACCTATCAAGCTTTAGTGCTCCAAGCAATTATCTAAAAATTGAACTAAACAATTTCTGATCAACATTGCTAGTGATGGACCTGGCTGTTGGAACAGGAATATCACTCAATGTTATTACCCTATAGAAGTAACTAAAATTCTGTTCCTATACTCCTTGCTTTGTAGCAGATCTGCAGCAGTTATTCTTAATTATGATGTTCTCTTTCCAAAGTGGATTTTATCAAAGCAGTAAATCTTGATGTCGATAAATTTTGACACACAATAAGAGTTTAATAAATGTTTGTTGAATGAATGAATGTTGATCCAAAGTAGGAGGAGTCCCTTAAAAATTGAGAGAGGCAGCTTATTCACATAGATCAGCTATTGGGGGGGGGGCAGAAAGTCAAATTCAGTATCCAGTTAAGAGGGGAAGCATGTTACCTTTAACCTCTCCTATCTTTAGTACAGATCAACAGAACCTATTTGTTTTAATCCTAAAAATCTATAGATAAAATCTAAGGATGTAAGTAAAGATTAGATTAAAAGTTAAAGCTCGTCCCCACACATAGTGATCAGACACCACTGCTTCTGAAAACATGGCATCTTCAACAGAAAATCCGTATCCTTGATCTTGACAGTGCAATTCTACAGACTTCTGTCTTTATGTTTCCAACCACATACGCCTGAAACTATTTAGGAATGAATTGTAAAATCACAATAGATCATAACTGCTTGAGAATAAGGAGTCTTGCTTTTATCTTTTAAGCCTCAGGACCTTGGACAGAGCCTTGCAAACTAAGAACTTCTTAGCTAGCATTGATAGGCCTAATAGGTTTGTAAAACTGGATATACAGGGTGTCCCAGAGATCTTTTTAGTTCTATTTTAAGCTTTCATAACTATGGGATACCATAAATATTACCCCATTTGATAAACTTGGTATAACAGGGAGAGGGAGGTCTGTGATATTATAGTTCTAGGAAACTCCCCATATGGAAATTTTCTCCTTGGGGAGGTAACCCGATATGTCTAAGATTATAAAAAAATTTTAAATTTGTTCATTATTGAGGACAACATATTATTGGAAATGAGATGCAAGGAAAAGTCACAGCAATAAAACAGTCCTACCAAGTTTCCAAATTGCAAGCTTCTGATACATACATTAGCCACAAATCATTAAAATTCTTTACTATATTTTATTTTATACTAAATGTTTTATTATTTAATAATTGTTTTGTACTATATTTTACTAAATATTTTACTAAATAAATGTTTCCTTACTATGTGTGGGAGTGGGAGTCAGGACCTAATTTCATATGTGAAATTCCCATGAGAAAACTTATTTATGCTCTGTAATTTAGAGTGACATGGTACACTGAGAGTTCCAATGACTTGTTCAGGGTCATATAGCATCAGAGGTAAAACCTGAACTTAGATCTTTCTGCCTCTGACTCACTATCCACTATATAGCACTGCTTCTCTCTTAATTCTACAACCTTTTCTACAATCCCTTAACAACCTTTTATGTAGCAACTTCTTAATATATTCTGATGGTTTCTTTCTATGCTCTTCCTGCTCTACATTAGTGACTAACAAATCTAGAAATCTACTATAAATCTTGTTCCCAGAGTCCAGTCCTCCACCACCACATGTCTGATAGATATCTCTATCTGTACATCCCACTGACATCTCACATGCAGCAATATTGAAATATGGAACTCATCATCTTCCCCAGAATTTGCCTATTTCTGTCAAGGGCTACTGGCGTCCTCCAAGCCAACCGACTGAAAAATCAGTAAGTATTCACTAAGCACCTACTATGTGGTAGCTATTTCAGAGGATTTTTGGGGCTTTTCCTCTCCTAATCTTTATATCCAGTCTTTACAAAGTCTCATCAATTTTATATCCACTCTTATATTTGTGCCTTCTCACTGAAAGGCTTGCTGCCAAAATTTAGGACCTAGATTACTGTTATATATGCTCCTGGATTACTGCCACATATTCCTAACTGGTCTCCTTGTTGCCCTCTTCAATCAATCTATCTTCCCATGGCACATAGTCATGCCAGTCCCTTATTTAAAAACCTCCAGGGATTCTTGATTACACAAAAGTTTTTCCACCATCCAGTTCCAACTTAATTTCCTGAGCTGATTTCACATCACATCCTTTCATGTGTTCTGTGAGGCAACTCAACAGTTTCTCAGTTCCCTCAATTAATTCAACATTCCCCCCCCTGCCTCTCTATCTATTTGTATAACTTCTACCTCCATCTACCTGAAATGTAGCCTGTCCCCCACTCTGGCCTCTCAAGCTCCTCTTCCTTCTTCAAAGCTAATTATCACCTCTTCCTACCTCTGTTAAAATTTTTCCTCACATCACTTAGCACTATCTTACTCTTCAAATTACCTAGTAGTTACTTATTTGTATAGGCAGGATATAAACTCCTTGAGGGCAAAGACTAGCTCATCTAACACAGACTCTTATACACAGTAAGTGCTTAAAAACTCTTCTTCAACTTGTTTGAGGCCATTTTCTTTTCTTTCCCTCAATTAGAAGGGAGGAAGGGAAAGAAACCTGCATCATTCTAAAATTGTCCAAATTCTTTAACCCCTGACACAAAGGGTAAACTGTATCTTGGATAGGGACACGATAAATCAGGTATTCATTCCAATTACCAACATCATGTATTCATTTGGAATCTTAATTGTGGTTAAATATTAAAAATGCCTAAAACTAATCTACACCAAGATTTATTGCTCTGACAAAACTGACTTAGAAAGGAGAATACTGTAATTAGGAATAAATGCCCTGGATCTGCAGCAAAGCAAAGCATAGGGGAACAAGTTTTCAGCACCACCCTCGGGGTATAATTGGGTGATGCTTTATTTTTTAAGAAATGAGCTACGTTGGAATAAAAATGTGGGAGATTTATGAGATTTTTACCAGAGAAGTTCGATTCACCCCCACTATCCCAAATAAAAGCCAATTGTAGAGTCAACCTCAATAATGATACTCTGAGAGACTTTATAATAGCTAAATATCCCCCCCTCATACCTTTTGTTATTACAAACCAAACAACCAAATTATGTAGCTACAGAAAAAGACAACTGAAAAATGGGTTATTTGAAATGCAAATATCTGAAATACAAACTGAAAAGGAAAAATATTCTATACATCATTTTTTAACTTATGGAAATAGAGGAAAGTATTTTCTTTTTTAAGGGAACTAACTCCTCTATGCTAGTAGATAATTATCTATTGTAGCAGAAAAGCTTTTCCCCACCCCACCCTTCAAAAAATAACCTGCTATGAAAAATAATAAAAAAAAAAAACTGCATCTTAAAGTTGGCAAAGTACTTTTATATGCTTTATCTTATTTGAGCTTATGAAGTAGGTCCTAGCTATCCATTAATCAACAAGTTTTTGTTAACTACTTACTACCTCCCAGGCACAGTGCTAAACATCAGGATATATAGAAAAAGCAAAAAAAATAATCCCTCCCTTCAGGGACCATTCATTCTACTGCAGAAAAACATGTATAAATCAGAACATGCAAGATAAATGCAGATTGGGAGAAATACATTCGTAGAGGGGGAAGGGCACTAATATTTGGGAGGAATGGGTATTAATGATGATAAAAATAGTAATAATAATAATACTATTTTGTGCCTTTTAGCATAGTGTAAGATACATAGTAGCTGCTATATAAAGGTTAGCTTTTATAATCATCATCATCATTATCAGTATTTTACTCTATGGAACCCAGTGTCCCCATCTGTAAAATGGGTTGCACAAAATGACTTGTAAGTTTTCTTCCAATCCTAAATATAGGCTCCTATGATTTTTGTTTGATCCTCAAAATAATCTTGTGATATAGAAACAATGGACAATGTCATTCCCATTCAACTGCTGATTGAGTTATCCATGACTAAATAATGAACTAATGTGCACCAGACACAGGCTGGCACATCCATAACCCCAACTTTCTTTTTAATGTACCACAATGCCCCTCTAATGATACTGGTCTTTTAAGGAGAGCTAACAATGCTTTTGTGCTTGAACAAGAGTATCCTGATCCCCAAAAAAGGACTCTAAACTAAAGCTTTTCAGAATTCAAGGTCATCTTGGGGCTGTAGAAGGGCAGTCCCACCCTAGCAAAATGACTTTATTTATGCCTTTGGGATACAGCAGAAGCTTGTTAATGATACACAAACAGAAGTCATTAAAATTTATCGCTGTAAAAACCAGACACCTTTTCAGATTCCCCATTATTATGCAGTCACAAGGTCAGACCTGTTTCCACCCACAACTCAGAGCTAAACTTGTAGCAAATATTATCAGCAACTGGTGCTAAACAAATCAAATCAAAAGAGTGATCCGTCCAATAGTCAAGAATTCTAGTACTTTATCTTAGAAAGACATCAAGAAGAAAAAAAAAAAAGAAATAGGAAAGGGGAGGAAAGAAAAAGAAAAATAAGGGAAGGAAAGAAAAATAAGGGAAGGAAAGAAGGGAGGAAGGAAGGAAATTTCATGGCTTTCTTGAAGCATCAAGGATCAGAAGAATAATTTTGAATGTCTCTGCTACTTACTATCTGTTTTGTTTTGACTAGGTCATCCAACCATTCAAATGAATGGGTCTAACCATGTTGCTTTTTGACCCAAGAAGATTCTTCTGCTCCTCATTACCTCTGCAATAAAAGAAAAACTTGGGCATTTGGCATTTAGAGTCCTTCAGAATGTAGTTCCAGACCTTCTTTCCAGGATAATTAGACATTATTTTTTTCTCTCATGTATTCTACACTTTAGTCAAACTGATCTATTTTCTGTTCTCCAGATATAACATTCCATCTGCCACCTCAGTTCTTTTGTATCCTGTACCTAGAATGCTCTCCTTACTGATGTGTATCTCTTAGAGCATCTAGCCTCCTTCAAAACTTAGCTCATAAGTTATGTATAATATTAAAAGATACTACATATATAGAACCCATTTAATATGTACATTACACATAGTACTTAATATATAAGTACTACATAAGGAACTTCTGTTGAATCCTGTGTTGATCAGGGTCCTCCCAAGCTACTTTTCATTTTACACATGCACAAGTGTATATACATAAAATATAAAGTAGGTTAGGAGGATACTGGCATGTGTGTGTGTTTAAATATATATATATGTATACATGTGGTTTGTATATATGATACTCATGTATATACACATATATAAAATTTTAGATACACAGTATTTACTTGTCTGTGTTTGGGACGGCCATTGCCACGGTTGCCTCCACTCACTTTTTCTGTTTGTTAAGTGAGGAGATGGCTCAGTGGGTAGAGCACCAACCCTGAAGTCAGGAGGACCTGAGTTCAAATCTAGCCTCAGACACTTAACAATTCCTGGTTGTGTGACCATGGGCAAGTCACTTAACCCCAACTGCCTCAGCAAAAGCAAAAAGAAGAAGAGAAACAAACAGAAAGGTCGTCGCAATGGCAATCCCAAAAGTCCCCTCCTTCCCTTCCTTTTCCACTCCCCTGCCTCCACCCACCAAAATCGTCATTTCCTATACAACACATCAGGACTTGCACAAAGAGTGGGTGGGGGCCATTCTTTCTCCAAGCTTACGTATTAATAGAGTATGGTCCAATTACTATTTAGCCTCATGTGCTTGGGACCTCAGTGCATCAACTCAAGCCTCAGCCCATTACATCTGTGTGCATGGCTTCCTCTCTAGAAGGACAAAGTACAAAGACTTTTTTTTAAATATATCCTTTTTTATCCTCTTGAACAAGAATACTATGTAATTACTTATATACATTCTGTATATTCTCACATATGGATATATAATTTTCCCCAATAAAATATAAGTCCCTTAAATTCAGAGACTATTTTTAACTCATTTTTTATTCTTGACTTTGTATCCCCCATCCTAGACCAGTGCCTGACATGTAGCAGATACATAATAAATGCTCATCTATTGAACAAGAAGTTAAACAAGAGACTTTCTGAGGTCCTAACAGATCACTACATGAATAAATCCTTGGATGAGTAAAAGTACAAAGACTTTTGGGTTGTTTTCTATATCCTTTTTTATCATCTTGAACAAGAATACTATATAATTACTTATATACATTTTGTATATTCTCACATATGGATATATAATTTTCCCTAATAAAATATAAGTCCCTTAAGTTCAGAGACTATTTTTAACTCATTTTTTATTCTTGACTTTGTATCCCCCAGTCCTAGACCAGTGCCTGACATGTAGCAGATACATAATAAATGCTTGTTGTTCCTCATCTATTGAACAAGGAAGTTAAACAAGAGACTTTCTGAGGTCCTTTCCAGCTCTAGAAACCATGAATAAATCCTTGGATGAGTAAATTTGACTTTCTCAAATGTGCATTTTAGGAGGGGTGCAAAGGCTTGGACAATTGTTGTCCAGAAAAGTCCAGGAAGCATCATGAAAGAATTAGCAATACTTTGACCATGACAGATATCATTTTAGAGTCAACAAAATCACAAGTCAAGGGATACAAAGGCATTACATCTTGAATATGAGATAAGAGGGACACAAGTCAGTTTGATTGAAAGTGTTGGTTGGAGCCAGAGGCAGAGGACCTTTAAGATATACAGGGCTTAAACCTATAATTTAACTATGGCAAAGTTATGTAATGATTGCTACTAATATCTTTTTTGAGAAAATCATAATGGTTATGGGGTTGACTTGAAATCAAGTTTTGGGGGGGTTTGATTGTTTTAAGATTTAATGAATACGGGTTGCTCAAAGCTCCAATTTCATCACCATGTGATTTTGAAAAACTCCTTCAGTCTCTTTGGGCTTCCATTTTCTTATTTGTAAAATCAAGGAGTTGGACTAAAAGTCCTTAAATACCTAAGACTCTCACTTTTGGGGGAACCAAAGTCACCAGTTCAGTTACAGGAAAATGAAACCATGAATGTAATCCTCACAATGGTGGCTTGCCATCCATTCTATAATTTTTCCCTAGTAATCACAACCAGCCACAACAGAACCCGATTTCTGGCCAGAGAAAAAGAAAGGGTCACCTTTGATCAACTGAATCCAACAGTAAACCAGGGAAGTAAAGATATCCAATTTACTCATCTGTTCCCTATATATAATACAGTATCCTATCAATAATTTTTTTATGGGTTCTCATGTGTAAAGAGCTCTGGAGACTGGCAAAAAACTTAAGCCTTAGCATACTAACAGAACAAGGTGGAAGGAACCCAGAGTCAAAGCTGCTCACTATTGTGGACAATAATGTTCTTGGGTTGAAATCAGAGAATGTCAGAGATGGAAAAAACCTCAAGGATAATCTCTTCCAACCTAACTCCTTCTGCAACATCCCTGACAAAGCTTCCACTTCAAGGTTAATCAGGCTTTCCTGAAGACGTCCAATGATGGACAGCTTGCTTCCTCCCAAGACAGCCCATTCACTCTGAGATAACTCCTAGGAATCTTCTCCTACCATTAAATCTACATCAATCATTCCCACTGTTACCCTTTAATGTGAAATTAAACAAATTTAATCCTTTTCCATCCAGATTTTTCTTCTTTTATGGCATACACAGGGCCAATAGTTGTCTGCTATTTTTTTCAAAAGTGATTTCAGCCAAAAGTCTGAATTTCTATTTAAGAGACAAACTTTCCCTATATAAAATACTGTCAATGAAAACCCCATAAGGAAACAACCCCCACTAACCTAAAACTTCTGCAGATGACATTTTACACACAAAAAGACATCCTCCATGGTCTTGGGTATTTCTTCCATGACAATAAAGAGTTGGATAATGATTATAAGTCTCTTCTATTTTTTCTTTTGGTATTAATTTTATTACTGTCTTTGATTGACTTGGTAAATATCACCAATCATAGACTCTTCATTTATAACCAAGAAAAGCAGTAAAACAAAATTAACACAGCATGTTTTAGATCTGGATATATTCAACCTGGCACCTGTAGCAATCTTACCTCTGAATAGAAAAGAAAAATGTCCTCAAATATTCATTACCTGTCCTCCAGAACCAGATTACTCGTTGCATTTCATTTGAGTGTTTTAATGTAGTTTTCATTTACATTACTAAAGCCACTGGTTCATCTTTCTTCACTCTATTTCAGTTCATAAAATCTTCGCATGGTTCTCCATATTTCTTTTATTGGTAACTTCCCGTTGCAACATTGACTCCATATATCACAAGTTGTTTGCATGTTTTTCTCTTAGATCACTTTTAGTTTAAAAAAAACTTACACTAAAATCTGAATTATTTCCTTTGCTTGATAAATAATTATTATCATCATCAATGATTCAGGAAATTCCAAAAAAAAAATCTATCTCAACAAAAGTCCATTAAAGCATTACATGGATATATGAAATGTTTATGAAGTCAGCATAAGCTCTGATATATTTTGTTCATCCTTCATTTTGGAAAAGAACTGAGACCATCATGAGGTGATATCCTGATTTGTGCCTGAATCGAATTTAAATGAGACCCGAGTTGCCCAAAGTCCCAAAGTTGTTAATCTCAGCCTTCCAGGGTCATAGAAGTCAAGTGACAAGACAAAAATCAAGATGATTGATGATGGCTTAGGATTCAGTGGATGACCTTGGTGTCTTTGTTATATGTCCAAGCAATAAGTGCTCCATGGCACCTGCTGCAGCTCCCTTCATGGGCCATAGGAACACATTGTTCTCATCTGCTTATTCTGCTGGGGGAAATCTTTACATGCTATCTTTGGCCAATTTCTCCACACCCATATGCATGATAAGTCAGAGTGGCCCTAGCTGATGGTGGGATTAGAGGTCACTCTATCTTAGACTCTCTTTCTAGCTTGCTACCTCATATTACGAAAAGCATTGCCAAATACCTCTAAAATTATACCTCTAATTATACTTTGACAAGTATTCAGCTATTCCCCAAGAAAACAAGACATCGTAAAAGTATGTCTCTGGGGTCGGTCAGCCTTAGCAAAACAAAGTGGAATCCATTCCATTTCAGGAAAACATGACGTGGTTCCATGGCTAAGTAGTGAAGATATGCCTTTGTGTAGAAATGAATCAGAGTTTAAACATAGGATACACTTGTTAACTATTCTTTCTACATTTTCCTCCCTCTCATCTTTTGCTCCTTATTTAGCAGAAGTCAAACAAATGTTTTTTCAACATATGTTCCATGGATTTTTTTTTTTTGCTTCTCTACTATGTGCCAGACCAGAGTTTAGAAAAGAGACTTCTGCCTCCCTAAAAGGCTCTTCATAAAACCATATGCCATCTCAAAAAAGAATGGCTCATTATTCATGACAGGCTTTGGAAGAAAATAAAAATCATTGCCTCTGATGTTACACCCTTGGATGATTACTATTGAACCCTTCCTACTGTACTTTTTGTTAGGTTACAAAAGCAAGTACAAAATTTCCAACAGATATCTTAAAAGTCCCCTTTAATGGGACTTTCTGTACCATCACAACATCCCAGAAGGTTTTTAAAGTTCACAAACCCTGAGAACTCAGTCCATGACTCCACTGAACTATAATAGTCACTATCCCACATCCGAGAGATGTAGATTCAAACTTAGCCCAGGACACGCATTTTTGTACTTGGCCAGAGCAGGAATCTGTTCATCGTGACCATGGGCCTTAGTAACAAAAATCTTGGTCCCTTTTTTGTTTTTAATGGAAGCTACGAGAGACTTTTGAAAAGGAGAGAAAATAAGTATATAGCTTAAAAAGAGGGAAATTCTCCCCCAAACTGAGGATAGAGAAGTTTCTGCCTTCAAAGAGCTTACATTCTTCTGAGATGAAATGAAAAAGATAATCTGAGGGGAGAAATAGAACTGATAAATAGAGATATCAGAAATTCCCTGCCTGTAAAAGGTTGTATCTTGGTTAAGCTTAGAAGACTAAGGATCTATTACATCAATCAGTGAGCTTTCATTAAATATCTACTGTGTAGCAGGTATTTTTGGAGGGATGGAGGGATACAAAGATAAGTGTAAAATGAATCCTGATAAAAAAGCCAATTTCTGGACAAATAGACCAGCTCTACAAGACAATAAGAGACTCTGAAAGTAACCCATTCCATTTTCAGAAACCTCTGTCATTCATAATGCCCCAAAGAAACCCATGCTTCCCAACACCACGGTCAGAATTTAAGATGCTGCCAAACAACAAGCTAGGACAATCCTAAATTATTTTATCCTATATCTTTTATTCAGAAGAAAACCTGTCATTTGTTTCCTTCTGTCTAAAGTCTTGACAAATAAATGGAGAAAATCTGTTCAGAATAAATCCAATACCTACTAGCAACATGACCCTGAGCAACTCATTTAAACCCCAGTAGAAAAAAATGCAAGCCAACAAGAAAGGCCCCCACTCTCAATATGAACATCTCATGCTCTTGAAACCTGGTGAAATCTTAGCCTTGTCTTCATCTCTGTCCATATGAATTCTATCTAATTAACTTATTGACCCTAACTATTGACCTTCTATTGCAGGAGCTGGAAAATGTCTATATATTTAACAGAAAAAAATGTTTTTGTTTTAATTTTTTTAACATTAAAACATCTTTTTAAAAAAGAAACATCCTATGATTTAAGTGATAATAATAGCTAAACTTTATAGAGCATTTAGAATTTTACAATGCAAAAATTTTAGAAAATTTATCTTACTTTATCCTCACAGCACTCCTGGAAGGCAGGTAATATTATTATGTTCATTTTACAGATGAGGCAGAGAGAAATTAAATCATTTCCCTACTCAGGTAGATCTAAGCTGAGGTCTTCTTGACTCCATTCTAGCATTCTAATTATTGTACCCAACTTGGCAGAATTAGAAACAGTAAATAGATTAAGATTTAAGCTGGGATGTCAGAAGAGAAAAAACAGTCCTTCAAACTATTAAAGATATTACAAAGTGAAATGATCCTTGAGAGATGGCTAGCTCTTCCTCAAGGATCTTCAAGCAAAGGCTGGTTAAGGCTACTTTTTGGGTATGTATTTGTTCAAGGAGAGATTGGATCAGATGGTCCCTAAAGTCCCTCCCAATCCTTGGGACTCTAATTCTAGGAAGTGCTGATAGAAATTAGTCCTACTTCATACTACTATATTAGATCTAAAAGATGTTTTTGAAAGTAGCTATGTGTAAAAGAGAATAATAGTTTTGTAGATATTCGTATCTCTTCAGCTTGGTAAATGGTTAACGTTTGTTGATAATGTGTCAGGTTTGTTTTTTAAAAAGAAAATTTTAAAAAGAGTAGTATTCTTAAGGACTTAGTTCTATATCTCTCAAAGGAAAAATAAGTGATTTAACTAACATTTTACAGTGTAGTCTTAATGGAATTTTGATAAATGTTAAATGGGAAAACAAAAAATATATTACTTATAATAATAATTATGTATTATATATAATATATAATATGTTATATAGTATAGTTATATATTATATATTATATATAACACACATATATAATATATACATAATTGTAATATATATTGTTATATATAATATATATTATATAATATGTTATGCATATATTATATATTATATGTGTTATATATAAATATTATATTGCATATTTATATATTATATTATATATTATATGTGTTATATAATATATCATATATAAATATAATATATAATATAGTAACATGTACAATCATGTATTATATATGTAATATTATTATATAACATGTAATAATGCAACACATATATAATAATATATATATTACTTATAATTATAATTATAGTGTATGTATATGTGAGTTGAAGAGAGAGAGAGAGAGAGAGAGAGAAATAGATACTACATATTCTGACAAATCTAAATGGCATATTGAGAAATGCTGGCAAAAGTAACAGGTAACCTCCCACCTATTAAGAAGTCAGTTTCACAATCCCAAGTGAAAGTCTGTTAGGAAACAAAAATCAAAATTAATATTTAAGAGATTTCAAACATGAGGTGACAAGTAGAATCCTTCAACTTGATATACTTCTGAAAAAGATCTAATCTCCCAAATCCAGAGGCAGCTATGTGGTAAAGTGGGCTTAGGGTCAGCAAGAGCTGCATTTGAACCCTTTCTCAGACATTTAGTGGCTGTGTGACCCTGATCTGGTCACAGACTCAGTTTCCTCATCTATAAGATGAAAGGGTTCCCTTCTTAATTGCCTCTAAAGTTACTTAAGGCTCTAAATCTATAATCCCAATGAATAAGAGATACGGACAGTACAATGAAATGGTAGGAAATATGTACAAAGAGGGAAGGGAATTGCCTGACCTGAAATGAACATGCTTTTAAGAGTGTTTTTAGAGTTATGGGTTTATAAACAATGCCACTTGTTTTGGCCCCAGAGTGAGACAATTGATAAAACTTATGGCTTCTCAGTTACTTAAGGAATTAGTCCGGGCATGGGTAAGGAAAAGCCATGGTGTGAAGGATAAAAACAAGTAGACAGGAGTCAGCAATCTAGGGCAGAAACAATCTGAAGGAAACAATTAGAAACTGGCCCATGTCCCAAATCAATAAAAGGAGGTTACTGAGGGTGGTAGGCATAATGAGTGGGTAAGGGCAACAGAAATGCAGACAGCGGAGCCTGGGGAGTGGGCTGCAGGTGGCCCTCTCTGAGGCTCGGGGACTTCTCAAAGGTCATCTGTCGGCGGGCTCTCGAAAACACGCCACCATCACCTGCTCGGACAGCTCCGCTGATCCCATGTGGATCGACGGGGGAAGAAGCCTGCAGCTGGTACCCAGAGCAGCTGCTGCCTGCCCACACCTGGAGGAGAAAACCAGTCCTCCCTTCTCTCTCCTTGTCAGTCTTCAAGTCCGATAAACACAGGGGGGGAAAGAAAAACACTTATTAGAAAATGTGCAGTGTCCTGTGAAGAGGTTTAGAAATACAATCCCCATTAGCCCTCATGAAAGCTCTGCTAATGACTTCTCCAGCATCGGACCGAATGGGGTGTAATTCCCTAATGCGTCTGTAATTGAGTGCTGTCAATGTGATGGGATCTGTAATGATTTTTTTTTAAAATTATATCACTTTAAAGAGAGAAGGTCGGAGAGGTTAAGTGATTAGTCCACAGTGCAGGGTTGTGGGAGAGGATGAAGACCGAAGGTTATAGGCCCAAATAACTAGAGCTAGAAAGGATTTCAGTCCTTCTAGAAAAACCTACTCATTTTACAGATGAAGTAACTGAGGCTGAGAGGGATCGTGATAGGTAAGTATTCAACCCCATCCTCCTGACTCACATCACTCTCTGCTAACCTATTATATCCCAATAAGAGTCTAAGAGATTTTAAAACAGTATAAAAGATTTTATTGATGCCTTTTATATTTCTTGATTTTTATACGTTTGACTGATGCCTTCGTTCTCATTGCCCGATAGCATCTCCCCATAGAATTCTTTGTAATAAGAAGTCAGCAAAATAAGCCTACAGTCTACTTTCCAATCCTGACATTTCACAAGACCATCACCTCTCTTCTAAGAGGAAAGATGTATGTTTCATCTTCTGAAGTCAACATTGTCCAATGGCCATATCTTATAATTGTCTTTTACAATTATTTTCCTGTTCATCGTCTTAAACATTGTGCTGATTATGTTCCTGGTTGTCTCTATTTCATGATACATTTGTGCTTTCAACTCTTGTTAATCACTGACTTCTCCATACTTGTCATTTCTCATGACTACCATTCTATGATTTTCATCTAATGCAATTTCTTTAGCCATTATCAATGGAAATCTTGTTTTCAGTTTCTCAGACCACAAAAAGTTTGATATGGTCAGTTTTTCTCATGTTACTACACTTTAATTTCTTTTTTTTTTAATTTCTTTTTTTTTTTTTTTTTTTGCTGAAGTAATTGGGGTTAAGTGAGTTGCTCAAGGTCACACAGCTAGGAAGTGTTAAGTGAGACCAAATATGAACTCAGGTTCTCCTGACGTCAGGCCTGATACTCTATCCACTGTGCCACCTAGCTACCCATACCTTTAATTTCCAATGGATTTCCAATAATTTCCAAACCTGTATTTGTGATCCATGGTCCCTTCTACCATCTAATTTTCAGCTATGTGATCTCTAAAATGAATGGATTTTTTCCTATCCTGTAAAATGAATAGGGAAAGGTTTATTCTTCAAAGTCCTAGGGATTTTAAACAAAGTACTTTGTAGCCTTAAGACAGCAATACTTATACGTTCTGCAGTCTCAGATTCAAATACACTTTTTCAGAGTTTCAGCCCTCTACACTTAAAGATATGTTTGCCTAGGGTCATTAGAGAAATCTATTCTCCCTAAAATCAAGAGCCATCTTTTTATACAAAAATTCTTCTGCTAAAATAGTCTTAAGTAAAAAAAAAGTATCATCACTAACTCGAAACTGACTAGAGCAATGGATGATGAACATATAGCAGCATATTCTAATATGGAATTATAAAAGATCCAAAGACAATAGACAGACAGTTGGAAGAGATCTGAAAAGGCCAGTTCACTGTCCCTCAGACTGTTGGAGGGCTGGACTATAGTAAAAACAAAAACTTTGTTTTGTGGGCCTTTAAATAAAGAAACTTCATAGCCCTGGGTGAGGGGCATAAACGTCCTCAGCTGCCACATCTGGCCTGCAGGCCATGGTTGAGGACCCCGTGGTAGTATACAACATCTTCATTTTACAGTTGAAGAATCCAAGACCCCAAAAGATGGAATGATCAGCTCAAAGTTATCTAATAATATATGAGAGAGGCAGGATAAGAAGCCAGGTCCACTGATTCCAATGCCATTGTTCTGGTCACTGTACCACATGGCCTTTCAAAGCAAAGGATTTCAAAGAAAGAACAAGTAAGCATTTAAAAAAATTCCCAGGGTAGAGTACTTCTGGTGTTTCGGTAGACAACTGGATGGGGCCCATTAGAAAGTAAGCTCCTTCAGGGCAGAAGCTATCTTTTGTATCTTCCCCAGAGTTCTATGCTTGGCAGATAGTAGAACCATAATAAGTGTTTGCTACTTTATTTATTGAAATAAAGCATAATGTGATGCTAGGTTGGGCAAGCTTTCAGTTACTTATCTACCAATCAGAACAGCTCAGCGCCTACTTAGAAATCTAAGACTTATTGAATTAATTCCCCAAAGATGGTGGAACTTACTCTCTGGAAATCCACGTCCTGGTGGTAGCTATTCCTGATACGGAGGAAAGAGGAAATTATAATTCAAATTGAAAGAAAAAAGGAAGGAAATAAACATTCATTAAGTATCTACTCTATGTCATGAACTATCCTAAGCACTTTGCAAATATTATTTCATTTAATCCTCACAAAAATCTTGTGGAGTTAATTATTATCCCCATTTTTACTGCTGAGGAAACTGAGGCAGCTACTGAGCATTACATAAGCTAAAAAGTATTTGATTTCACCTTAGTTACCTGGTCAACAGAAGAAAAGAACATGAGATAAGGTACAATCAAAAAAGTTAAGCTTGTCTCATGGTAAAAGGGGGAAATAGTCAATGGATAGATAGCTCAATTGTTCTACCAGCACAATCTCCATGTCGAGAGAAAGAGAGGAATGGTCCCAACAAGGCAAGTGAACCCTGCCACCTCCCGCTCACTGTAAACTTCTAGAAGGGCATGAACAAGGGTTACACAGGATTGACTGTGATCTGCATCATGGAAGGGAATACCTATATCTATAAACCGCAATTCCAAATATGTCTTTTGATTAGAGATGGCCTATTTTTGTCAGCAATACAATAGATTATACGTATAAACATATGGAGGAAGAAGAGAGGAAGAGGGAAGAGGGAGGGAGGGAGGGAGGGAAAAAGGGAGGAAGGGAAGAATGAGAATTAGATGGGCAGATAGTTGAATGAATGGATGGACAAATAGATAAATTCATAGCTAGAGATATCGAGGACAGAGATGGGTAAATGAAAGAACAGATATATAGGAATACAGATAGATATAGATAGATGATAGATTAAATAGATAAGTAAACAAACTAGATGGACATATACATACATACATACATATATATATAGAGAGAGGGGGGGGATGAATAGATGAATGAATGGATGGTTAGATAGATAGATGGATAGATGGATGGATGGATAGATGGAGGGATGGACAACATTCCTTATTACAAAACAGAGATTAAAATGGCATTAAGTGTCTCCAAAAAGGGAGCGGGTAAATAGCTACTCTTGGTAACAGAAACTATAAAGGGCCTGATTCTCCCATCTACTGCTGTTCCTCTTTTATTTTCTCTAGAGAATGCTCAGATCACAGTTTATGGAGCATGTCTGATGAAGCTCCCCTAGAATATTCGGGCCATCTGAACCTTAGAAGTAGGAAAAACATATGGGGGGAAGGGAAGAAGAAGCAGCTATAATTAAGGTTCACTGCACTCAGGTGACAGATTCATAGCAAAGTCAGAAGAAAAGTCGAGCGTGGCTAAAAATGCAAAGTATCCCATTACATATATCCATGGCAACTGCAAGGCAAGGGAAAAGCACCCACCACCACCACTGACTTCCCCTCAGACTAAAGAGAGTGCCAAGAGATGGCCGTCCCAAAGGGAAGTTAATGGCAGAGGGAAGAGAAGACTGAACATCTCAGGCAATGAGGAAAACTTAGAGACACTTCTGGACAGAATTTGATCACCCTTTGCACAAAATCTGGTACCTAATACATACTTGTTGATTGATCAATAACTAACAATTACTAAACATTTAAAACTTTCCAAGGAATCCATGTCCTTTGTCTACGCCTACTACAACACTGCAAAGCAGGGACTGCCGGCAGTTTGAAGCCCATCTCACAGATGAAATCCCAGAAGCTCTACAGGGAGGTGAGCAACTAGTTGGCATAAAGGAGCTTGGAAGAACTAAATTCTAGACACTAACTAGCTGTGAAAGGCTGGCTAAGGAAAGTTTAACCTCTCAGCCCCATTTTTCTCATGAATAAAATGGGTATGTAGATTTTGACAATCCCTTCTAGCTTCAAATCTGATTTCATTACCCACCCCATCACCACCCATTACCATCACCACAGAACTGGAAGCTGTCCGAGGCAGGATTCAAATCCACATCTTCCCGTCTCTCATTCCAGCACTCTATCTGCCATACCCCTTAGATAAGAACTATTACAGGCATCCAAATCTTTCTCCAGTGACAGATTTCTGTAAATGCCTGAACTGACCAGATATCCCCTCTGTCAGTGGCTTTCCACTTGTTAAAACTTCCCACTGTAAAATATGTTATGTCTCACAGATGTTAAAAATAAACTTCCAGAGTTCTTTTGCCATCAGAGTGTCCTGAGTGGCGAGACCCAGTTCTCACAAAACTGTTTATCTTAATTCTATAGGTATGTGTCCATTAAGACGTCCTACCCTATAGCCACAGTCAGAAATGAAATCTCTCACTGAACCCAAATTACAGACCAAACCCCTTGTTGGACACTCCTTCAAAAGTCTAGGCCGGTTTATGTCCATGATAAATTGCAGGGCTGAGTTTCCCAAAATCACAGCTTCTACAAGGAGCAAACTGGATTCAAGCATCACTATTACACTACCAATCACTGTTATAGGCTGTTCCATCTTTTCAAGAAAATGGCTCACAGCAACCTAAGGCTATTGGCGGCATTCTTCAGCATACCATCACCCTCTGATTCACAGAACCACAAAATCCCCGAGTTGGAAGAAGCCTCAGTCCTCACCTAGTCGGCTGCACATCTGATAAAGACTGCCCACTGCAGTCCTGCTTCTATGTTCTCCACTTGAAGACCTCCAGGTACCTCCCCAGGCAGACCTATGCTACTTTTGGACAGTTTTAATTGCAGTGATGAATTTTGCAACTGATAAATCTTGTCAAACCACAGTAAGTTCCTATCGAGGCAGCTGGTTAACCCTGCTCAGACTATAGTGACTTCTTGTGTCTTTAATGAAGTTCTCAATCAAGTACTTGAAGAAATACTTGGGAATACCAAAGCTAAATTCTGAAAGAAATACCAATTATACCCTGCTATCCATTCCAATGTTCAGAGTTGGATGAGACTTAGGAGGTCATGCAAGCTGATGGGTATAGATCTTTGATCCGAGGGAGATTATAAACCCAGATTTCTACCCAAAGAGTCCCATTTTCCCCTTTTCACATCTCTAGTATCTAAAGTATATGGCTCAAATATGCACAGGAGTGTTGTTTTGTAGCAATGAAAAAGTAAGAATAAAGCTGGTGTCTATACACACACACACACACACACACATTATAAGCTAATCTCACTATCATAAATAAGTGTGTGTGTGTGTGTGTGTGTGTGTGTGTGCGTGCGCGCGCGTGTATGCTAAATGTCAGTTCAACCCAGATTAATTACAATAAACAATGATACTGTTAAAGAAGGGAGTGGAAAAATATCACTCTACTCTCATTAGAAAGGTGGGGAAAAAAGGGAAAAGAAGGGCAGGGATATCCTGTGGTGGACAATTAGATGATTGGTTATTTTTGCTTATTTTCTTCTTTTACAAGAGAAGGTTGGGGAGGCAGCTGTATGTTGGGAAATGATTGTGATGAGGAAATAAAAGATTTTAATAAAATTAAGAGGACAATATAGGACAGAAAAGATAGTCCATAGTCTTCCATCTAGCCCCAAATAGTGTCATTAGAGAACATCCTCAAAATTCACCTAAAACATTTGTATGAGAAACAACATTAACATGGTAACTACCCATCCATCCATGTTCATTAAATTTGATCCTTTTATTCAGTTATGGCTGTTGAATGGCTCCAAGTAGTGCAACACTATAATCTGCAAAGAATTAAAAATGAGAATTACTCAGAGATGAGTGGAGATAGGAATGGTGGACGTAATCCATCACAAACAAGACAATCATAGTAAAGTATGTCATCAAGGAAATGTATGATTGAAAAAGAAATGAGCTGATGAGAATCAGGGATTTACAAAGGGTGGGCTTTGGGCTCCATTACTACCCTTATGATGTCAAGAGAAATAAAGAAAGGTCCCTAGCAATGACCATATGGGAGAGAATGGATCATAGTCCCACAGGATGGATGGGCAACATTGGCAGGAACATCCACATGATTTTACATTTAAATATTCAGTTAGATCACCAGGAAGCAAAGTACCTGGATGACATTATCTTAATTCCACCCTACCCAACTCTCTTAAAAATGCCTTTACTAGGAAATAACTCAGTGTTATTTCATGGGCCTTTCATGGGACAACTTGAAAAGTGTTCCTGTGTTTTTTATTAAACTATCATCATAGGTAGTCCTCTATATTATTATAGGTATGGTTTCCAATGACCTACATAGCACTATTCTCCTCTAGTTTATTCCTAGAAAAGAAAAAGAAGAAAAAAGAAAAGTCTTCTGTCTACCCAGAAGACTTTGTGCCTACTTTTTCAAGGGAAGGTAAATGCTACCTACCCTGATGTCTCTCCCTTTTTTTTTTTTAAAGCATAGTTGCCTAAAAACTTTAATCTATATTCAGTGTCCTGTATTAACTAATATTAAGCTAACTTTAGAATCTATTAGCACTTACTCTATCTGCCTTCTTTAGGTAGTCTGTGCTCAACTTGATCACTAATTGGGCTATTCTGCATTGTATCCTTTAAAAGTAATCAGGATATCCAAAATACCAAAGATAAAAACAAGAACAGCCATCTCAAGTCACCACAACCCATTATTAAGGAAGGAAATGGGATTTGGTTTTAATTATCTAGAAAGGCTATCCATGCAGAGTCAATTCAGTGGTTACATCTTGGTACTGCTCTAGGTGAGCAGACATAGCCTAAGCAATATATCATATATATACTCACACATACACACAACTACATATATATTATATACACATGTGTATGTATGTGTCTGGATGTGTACATTATGTAGATGTAAATATATGTATTTTATGCATGCATCTAGATATACACAGATTTAAATGTATGTGTGTCAATTTTCTATGTAAAAAAGAATTTCAGCCTCTTTTGAGAGATTTATTATAAATATTTTCCTTACCACCTAAATGCTTTTTTTTCTTTATCTGACTCCTCATGACCCCATTTGGGGTTCTCTTGTCAGAGCTACTGAAGTCGTTGGTCATTTCCTTCTCCAGTTCATTTTACTGATAAAGAAACTGAGGCAAATATGATGAGTGACTTGCCCAGGATCACACAGCTAGTAGTTTCTGACGCCTGATTTGAACTCTTTTTGACTTCAAGCCTGGCACTCTCTGGCTTTTCTTCCAGCTGCACTGTTTTGTTGATGTTTTATATAAGTTAAACCATCTATTTTATCTTTTGTGAAACATTCTAGTCCTTGGCTTGCTAAGAAATCTCTCCATTCATTCCTATTAAATGTTATCTTTGCTCTAGCCTCAGTTCAATAAGAATCCTGTCGCTCAATGTGTTAGCTGTCTCTCCCCATTGTGTGTCATCTGCAAATTTAATAAACAAAGCATTTATACCTTTATCCAAGTTATTGTGAAAATATTAAACAGACTTTAGATAAAAATAAGCATGGGACACTGAAAAGTCAATGCAGATCAACAAACATTTATTAAATGCTTTCTACGTAAAGACAACTAGGTGACACAGTGGGTAGAGCCCTGGAACTGGAGTTTGGAAGATCTGAGTTTAAATCTGGACTCAGACACTTACTACCTGAATGATCATGGACAAGTCATTTAACTTCTTTTTCAATGTCCTCTCCTAAGTGGTGCTATGAGCACCAAATGAAATAATGTTAGTAATCTTCAACACAGTGTCTGACACATAATAGGATCTTTGAAATACTTATTTTCTTCCATTTTCCTCTACCTCATATGTGCCAAGCACTGTATTAAGTACTGCAAATATAAATCCAGTTTTTTTTTAAGACAGTCCTTTTCCCTCAGTTTATAAAGAATGATGAATTAGGAAATGGAAGACTTAATTCATATTCTGTTTTTTATCCTTTACTATATGACTTTTGGTAAATCCCAATCTCTCTTAGAACACAGTTTCCTCATCTGTAAAAATGAAATGGCTGGATCAGATAATCTCCACAGTCTCTCTTAATTCGAAATCTATATTCTGATGATTTTTCTAGATTGTATTAGCCAGTCCTGGAATCGGTCTTCATTGGGGTCTTCATTATTCCCTACCAAATATTTCTAGTTGTAACCATGGGTTCTTTCTTGTGTCTGCTTCATCACCCATATGTGAGACTGTTGAATTTGATACTAGCTTCTTGCTGGATGTTCAGCCTCAAAATAACTTGCACTTGATCTGACACTAGAGTGTCACTGATATCTCGAGACAGATTTCACTCCAGATGGAATAACTTCTGTGTCAATCAGACCCAATTCTTAAGTCAATTTCCAGGCTTCATAGAAGAAACAAATTATTTCAGTATGCTTTTTGCTAAATTTGAAAGATTTAGTGGAGCTGATCTTAATTTCCTGAACATCTCCCTAGTCCCAAAGTCATGGCCTTCTTTATAAAAGTAACTTATTATTAACAATATTTTAGCATTAAAATCCATAACTTGCTATCCTATGGAACTCCCTTTGCTTCCCCTCGAAAGGTTAGAGGCTCTTTGATGAACTCTGATGTTATTTTCATACATGCTTCCTACAGAAATAAAACCTTCGTTCAGAGCAGGGTGAGCCATCAGGTGTAAGATAAAGACAAAGAATGAATTGACTTATCAGAAAGAAGGAGGAGATGTCAGAAAACATTTGAAGTAATTAGAAAGTGATTTAATATATCATTTTTTAAAACCATATTTTGCTTTGAATGACATTAGCTAACAGTTTATATGAACTTTGTGTTTATTTTAACTACAAAATGTGCATTTCCACCAAAGCTGGCGACTTTGTTTTGGAGGTTAGTTAGGAAGACCCTCCGGCTTTGGCAGCTGGGTCTCTCCATGTTGTTCATTCCTCTTCTTGCTTTTTCTGTTACTCTGATATCTGTTGCTTTTATTCTGCTTCACTATAGGTCTCTTATTCACACTCCAAACCTCATTTCTCAATTCCTGACTAGTAGATCACCTTGTTAAACTTGTAATCTGATTTTACTCAAATTCTGTTCCATCATCAATTGCCAATTAGCGTTCTGATTGTCTTCGTTTCTTTACAATGGAATCATTTTAAAGGGAATAAGACATAAAATCTGGGGGTGGAACTGGACCTGATTATTCTTCCCCTAAGAGTGAGAGATAAACAATATATAGGCTACATGTTTCCATGGTATCCATACACAGTATCAGGAAATATTTGGGGGCAAATCACCAGCCAAGAAGATGAATCTTCTGTGGAGGATTTAAGGGAGGGTATAGAAAAAAGAGCAACAGCAATCAGAAGGCATGGAGGGGTGGTAAAGTGTACCACTAGAGGAAGCATAGTGATAAACTTGGATATCCATGTAAACATCAAAGTAAGTTTCCCATGGAATTGCTATTGGACTCTGGGTTCTCTCCTTCCCCAATTTATTCTTATCCTCACAGGCTGGGATCATTCAAAAGGATCATCTATCTTGGATTCTAAGGGAAATCCTTGGGTACGACTATATAATTGACATTTTAGGCTCTGAGCCCCCACCAGTATATGACGCGTTAACATTCAGCCTTTAGACTTAATTGGCTCTTAACAAAGACATTTACTCATATATCACAATAGGGACAATAGTTACAAAACATTAATTACTTCCATGAGTCCAGGGTACCCTGTGCCCCAAATATACATAGAAACTATTGGGGGCAGATGCAAAGCACAAAATTAATTAAGGCTATGTATAGAGAGTATGAATAGTCAAGGCAACTTATAACTGTAGGACCACAAGGTCCCAAAGTCAGTGATCTATCCACAACTCTAGAGTCTAGAAATTCAATGTCTTTTTTTCTCTTGAAGTATCCTTACAAGTCAGCTTTTATTGGTGGGAGTAGTGTCTGAGCTCCCAGGTCATGGCCTTTCTACTGGATGTATCTATATACTAGACCCTCTGGCCTGGACTGGTCCCACACTCAGGTGAGCCTGCTCCTTGATGACATACGATTTCTGACACTTTCTACTCAGACTCAGAAGACTCTTTTATCGAGTGTAGTGGTTCAATCTTCCAAAAGAGTAGAGATCCTTCTTGATGCTTGGCAAAAGCCTCTGCACTTCTGCTTCCTTGGTTGGGCTCTGATAATTCTTTTTATATCTCATTCAGGAGAAATTACTGCAGGATGGGAAGATATAGCATCCTGTTTTTTTTTACCCCTCTTCCTAATTCAGGGTTGGGTCATCTCCATGATGGATCTCTTGCTAGCTTATGGTGTGTGTGTGTGTGTGTGTGTGTGTGTGTGTGTGTGTGTGTGTGTCTGTCTATTTATTTATTTATTTTGCTGAGACAATTGGGGTTAAGTGACTTGCCCAGGGTCATACAGCTAGGAAGTATTAAGTGTTGAAGGTCAGATTTGAACTCAGGTCCTCCTAACTTCAGGGCTGGTGCTCTACCCACTGCACCAACTAGCTGCCCCATATATATATTTCTAAAGACTATGGCTCTGTACCAAATATCTCAGAAATATAGGATATTATTCTTAATGTAACGCCAAAGTTATTCGATGAGTCTCATGAAGATGTCCAGACAGAGAACAAGGTAGTCTATGTCCTGGGGCCAAGTCTGTTGCCTCTGCCACTTTCCTAGTTTTGCAAATTTAGCCACTCAGAGCTTCCCACTGATCCATCTTTTGCCCCTATAATCTACAAACCTGCCCATGTCTGAAAAGGCCACAGCCTTATACCAGTTTATTATGAAATTCAGTGAACCGCTAAACTGGGCTTGGGAAAAGAATTATGCACCTCACCCTGAAATGACCTGTGGCCTCAAACAGCTGTTCTACCCTTATTTATCTGGTAGATTAAAAAAGTAAAGATTAATGAACCGCACTGACACCAAGGGAAAAACTAACAAGGGTGAATCTTGGAGGGAAAAAATCAAACTGAGTAGAGGTGCTTTATGAGAAGAGTAGTGCCCTCCCCCTCACTCACCTCCACCCCAGACTGCTGGCTCTGCTCCTATCCTGAACCATCTGCCATCATCAGGGGAAGGAAGTCCTGTGGCAAATGAGCTCACAAATTTTACCACAACCAGCGAGGGACCAATTGCCATGAATGGGGAAGTAAGCCCAAGAGCCCAGGGAACAACTATTCCCTCTCAGATCACTGGCCCTGCTACATAGACATAAAATCAAGGGAAATAAATATGGCAGGAAAGGGCCAGCATCCCAACCAACTGCCACCCGTGAGGTAGATGAATTAGACTAGTGGAAGCAGGAGAGAGAGAGAGAGAGAGAGAGAGAGAGAGAGAGAGAGAGAGAGAGAGAGAGAGAGAGAGAGAGACAGACAAAGAGAGATAGAGAGAGAGAGAGACAGAGAGAGACAGAGAGAGACAGAGAGACAGAGAAAGAGAGAGACAGAGAGAGAGAGACAAAGAGAGAGAGAAAGAGAAAGAGAGAGACAGAGAGAAAGAGAGAGAGAGAGAGAGAGAGAGAGAGAGAGAGAGAGAGAGAGAGGAAGCAGTATATAACAAGAGAATCAAATCACTACCCTCAGATCCTGATGGATATGCCCCAGGATTCTGAGTCCAAGAGCCCCCAGAATAGAGCATTCTATGGAACAGTGTCTCTATTTTCTGCCAGATGCCATAGCCATCACCCAGGACTGGACCCTTGTGCAATTGTGATCTGGTAACTGTTTCTTCAGGTACTGTAGTCCTTATTTCCTATGACACCATCACTACTAAATATCTGGAAAAGAAAGTTCTTGTAAATTAAGTCCTCAATTCTTTCAAATGGTTCGACATCAGAAATAGATCAAGTTTAATAATGGAAATGATAGCAAAGAAGATGCATTCATTACCAAATCATGGGGACTTTCCATTGACCCTACAGCTGAAACTTTTACATGTGGTCTCTCCCATTATAAGGGAAGTCCTTGAGTTCAGGGAGAGTTTCTCCAGGACTATCCCATAACTTGTGGTAGTTTGTTAGTTTTTGTTTGTTTGTTTTTAATGCTTCCTTTTTTTAAAAAAAAATATTTAAAATCCAAATAGAAAAAAGAAAAACCAGAAAAAAAATGTTGCATGTACACAGCAGAACATGAGAGAATTCAAAATATGGAACAATAAATTTCCATTTCAAGAAAGCCTATGTAATTAATACTATACATTGTAATCAGAGCTGTCCATCTTTTCTTTGTTTCCTTGTAGGTTTTTTTTTGTTCTTTGCTGTGCATTGCATATGTTATTTTCCTCCCTTTCCTCTTCCCTATACTGATCTTCCCCAAGAAGGCTGAAATTAAGCATGGATATATTTATATACACACATATAGATACATTTACATATATGCTATATACAAATACATACATACATCCACATATACATAGATATCTATAATTATCTATATACATATTCATATAAATAACTATGTAAGGCCATACTACTCATTTATCCTTTTTCTGAAGCTGTATAATATCATTCTTAAATCCAAATCTTTTTCATGTTTTTTTTCCTAAATCTACCAACTCATCATTTCCTACACTACAGAAATATTCCAACTTTATACTATCTAATTATTTTATATAGTCTATAATAACATTGATCAATATGGCTGACCCATAGGATAGTTTCCCTATTATTATCTTTTGATTAAATATATTTTAGCTTTAACTTTCTTTGAATCAATGATTACCACCCCTGCTTTTCTTAAAAATTCTACTCATCATTATTACGTTTGTGTGTATTATTTATTTCTCATTCATGCTGACTACTCTACTTTGCCTCTACCTGCTACCTTGTCTTGCTATTACTTAATCTACCCAATTCTCCAAGGATTCCTCCTTTATTCTCTCCTCCTACCTTTTCCTTTCTCTTTATTCTATTCCCATTAATCAACACATCCCACTGCCATTAATCTATACTCCCTTCTATATCCTGCCTTATCCTATTCCTTCCTCCTTATTTCTTAACAAATTTAGAAGACTTTTATACCCTTCTAGATATATGTATATATAATATATATTTACACACACACATATATGCATATGTGTATATATTGTTCCCTCTTTAACCCATTTCTAATATGATTAGATTCCAGAACTACCAACCCTCTTCTCCCCCATCCAATTCTTCTGTATCAGTTCTTGCTCTTAGACTTCGTTTTTAAAACCTAATTACTTTTAAAATCTTTTCTTACTTGGTTTTGCTTTTTAGAATCCCATCATACTGAATTCTACCCTAATCTTTCTTTTAAAGTATCCACTTATATTAATGCAATCTTAGACACGTGGTTTATATTTTCATGCATAAAATATAAAAAGTTTGTCTTTATTGAATCCTTTGAAATTAATCTTTGATAATTTTGTTATGTTTCTTTCTATTGGATCTCATATGTTAAGTTTCTGTTAAGTTCAGGTCTTTTGGAAACAAAATACTGAAAGTCTAGCAATTCATTGGATGACCATTTTTTTCTTTCATTCAGGATTATGCTTAACTTCACTGGGTAAGATTTTTTAGCTGCAACCCTAGTTCTTCTGCTCATCAATAAATACTATTCCAAAACCTGTAGTCTTTTAATGTAGCCCCACTAAGTCTTGTGCTATTTAAATGGTGGCACTGTCATATTTGATTTTTTTATCTTGTTGCTCATAATATTTTTTTCTTGATCTGCGGGTTTTGAAATTTGGCTGTGATGCTTCTGGAGATTTTCCTCACAGGATCTCTTTCTATATCTACTTTCCCCTCTTGTTCTAACACTTTGGAATAAATTTTATTTAATTACTTTTGCATTGTTATATCAAGATTCTTTTTTTGGTATAGTTTTCAGATAACCCAATTATTTGTATGTTTTTTCTTCTTGACCTGTTTCCCAGATCTATTGTTCTTTTTTTGAGATATCTTACATTCCCTTCTGTTTCTTAATTTTTTATATTGTGTTTTATTATTTCTTGCCCCTATAACTTTACTGGCTTTCTTTTGTGTAATTCTAGTTTTCAAGGAGTCATTTTCTTCTTTAAGATTCTGTGTCTTCTCATAAATATGAAAAAGAACTCACACGTGCAAAAATGTTTGTGGCAGCTCATTTTATGGTGGCAAAGAACAGGAAAATGAGTAGATAGCCATCAATTGAGGAATGGCTAAATAAGGTGCTATATGAAACTAATGAAATATTATTGTTCTATGAGAAATGATGAGCAGGCTCATTTCAGAAAAACCTGGAAAGACTTACATAAAATGATGCTGATTGAAGCAAGCAGAACCATAAAAACATGGTACATAGAAACAGTAAGATTGTGTAATTCATGATAGACTTTGCTCTTCTAAGCAACTCAGTGATTCAAGGCAATTCCAAAATTGTGAATAGGAAGTGTCATCTGCACTGAGAAAGAAAACTATAGAGATTGAATGTAGATCAAAGCATACTATTTTCACTTTTTTTAATTCGATTTTTTTCCCTTCTCATGGTTTTTCCTTTTTTAAAAAAGTTTTTTCTGTTCCAACATGACTCATGGAAATATGTAAATAATAAATGTATATGTATAATCTAAAATAAAATTTAAAAGATAGATTCTAGATCTCCTTTTCTAGTTGGTTTGCTTTCTTTACCTGATCTTCTTATTTTATGTTTAGTTTTTCCTCAATTTCTCTAATTTTATTTTTAAAGTATTTTTTTAAAATTTATTTATGAATTCTTTTTGAACAAGTAACCATTTGATGTTACTCTTTAAAATAGGAGAGGCTTTTTTATTTCAGTATCCTCTTTTGAAAGTGAGCCCCAGTCTTCCCTATTCCCATAGTAACTTTCTATGATCAGGTTCTTTCTCCTTTGCTTACTCATTTTGTAGCAGATTGTTAGATAATCACCTCTACTCTTGGGGTATAGAAAATGGTAGCTCTGGCCTCTGGTTCTCTTTCAATTCTGTCTTCTGGTCTAGAACTCAAACTCAAGAACTCCACTCTCTTGCAATTGTCCATAAGCAGCAACATCCTCGCCCCACTGCATCAGTATTCCCTGAGAACTTGTGCTGGTTCCCTTTTGCCCAAGGCCACATCTCAACAGCACAGCTGGGCCTGGCATTCCTTATCAGCATATAATGCTTCTTGATAATAAATGCTTATTAACTAACACATAGAGTCATCAGTGATATTTTTGGTTTCTCTTGTTATATTCTCTATTATCCCAAATTGTTTTATAGAACAAGCCAAGAATACTTCCAATATCTCCATCTAAGATGAGGGGGACTCAAGCCCTGGCTAGGAAGACCAAGAAACATGGCGAGAGGTCTGGATCTACTCTGAGAGATAAAATTCTGATCATGTTCATCAAGCACCAAATCTCAAAGGGTCTCTTCTCTACCACCCATTATGGGTGACTTGTTAGTCTGCTCCATTAACTAAGCATATATTGTGGGCAGAGAACTAGAGGAGACCTGAGGGAAGTTACAGAAAAAGTCAAATAAACCAATATAAAATCACAGAATTCCTGACGTTCAGAGTTAGAAAGGACCTTGGAGGCCATGTAGATCAAGCTGCATCTGAGCAAGAATCCTGCCCACATCAACCTGACAATAGTTAGCCAGCCTTTTCCCAGTGCTTCTGGTATGGAAAAGCCCCCAAACCAAACACCTGGTCTCAATTCCCCTGTGCATATTATCTCCCTTATTAGAATATTTAACTCAATGAAGGCAAAGAACTGGCACATGCTTCTGTATTTGTATCCCTTGCACTTAACATGATGATTAGCAAAAAAAAAAACTTCCATGTTTTCACATTCATTCATTCATCCATCCAATTCATTTAGCCTATTCTCAAGACATCCTTTTCCCTTTTTGACTTACTCTAACTCAAGGACTCTTACCAGGGCATGGACCCTTTTGTCAATCTGGTGAAGATGCTTTTTTGAATAACCATTTTAAACATTTGAAGGGAATGCTAAATATCAATTGAAAATTGGTAAAAAATAAAGATGTAATTTGGTTTTCCCATTCAAGTACAAGGAGGCTGGGTAAAACACCACCACTCTAATTGTTAGGAAGTTTTTTCCTTATATAGAAATGACATTTTTCTTTCTGAAACTTCTGATCATTAAATTAATTATTAAAGGAAATTAAATCTTCTTCTTCCTCTATGGCAGCCTTACAAATCCCTAGTTGCATATCATATCATATCACTTATTTTATATCATATCATAACATATTTCTTTTACTTAAGTCTGATCCATTCCAGGTTTGATATTCCTGGTTTTTTCAATGATCTTTCAAAACAAAACAGAACAAAACAAAATTCATTCACCTAAAGTTGTGCCTAGTCACATGCATAAGTGTGAAACAATTAGTGACAAGGAGTCTTTGCTTTCTCCCCCTTTTGTCCCTTCTCTATTCCCTAAAACACACACACACACACGCACATGCACACGCACACGCACATGCACACAAATATACCTCACAGGTCCAGCTTCCTGCAAACAGTGCTACACTTTTTGCAAAAAAACTCAGTAACAAATTCAAATTATTGAGACCACGTCCAAGCAGAGGTCCTGCCATTGGAACACTCACACTCTGCCTGGAGAACTGACATCATACATGAGCTTTTCAAAATGGATGAAACGCCTTATAGGGATGCATAACAGGGACCTAACAGCTACCATGGTTACCAGGCAACTGCATATGGGCTGCTCTGAAGCAAAATTCATGACCCTTGACTTTCCAAATGAGGGCCTTTATCCACAACTGATATGCATAGGACCAAGTTTGACACATCTCATCCAGCAAAGGTCAGCAGCATACATCCAGGCAATCCAACTCATCCCGGCCTCATTACACTGCCAACTTATATCATTCCTGATCACATCATAAATTTAAGTTTCTGCATATAGACCCAAACAGTGAAGTACAGACTGTCCTGGGGCATAATTCCATATCTCTCTGCCTGTCTCATTAGAGAGACGAATTGACTACATCCAGCCAAAGGAGAAGAATCCTTGAAGGTTCCTATCATCCTAAAGAATCATTACACGATGGGAGAAGTTTTTGTAAACATCTTCCAAGCATCCCAAGGAGGCTGGAATCATTCACAGTGATGTATTCAACTTTTAAAATGCCATGAAAAGTGCCAGGAAGGCAAGGCCTCCTTAATTTGTGCCTGCCTCAAATGTAAAACTATACTCCCGGAGGTCAGCATCCTTAGTGATCTCCCTACAGAAGATAAATCTGAAGCCATCAATCAAGACTGGAGTGCCACATATCCCATTGTGTCAGAGGGTTTGGAGGTGGCTGGCTCCCAAGAATCATGCAATCAGTGATTAAATACCTGTGTTAATGAAGGCCAGAGATGGGATGGATCATCTAAACTGAGAGAAAATGCAAATCCTTTATCTTAGCTGTTAGCTGAAGATTGTTCTCCAATTTTTAACGTATGATTCAAAGGACAAGTGTTAAATTGACTAATTTCAGTTTTGTCTCTTTACCCTAACTTGTGTATGACCAGATGCTGCTAAATGACCAAATGGGGCCAAAAATTGACAAAGGAGGATTACAGAAAAACAAGATTATTAGATGGTCTACATCCAAGAGAATGAAATAATTTCTAAGCTGTTTAGAATTACATAAATATATGTACATTATATAACTGCAATATAATTATACAATTTCATCTACATATAATAAGGAAGAAGAAGTTTATTGTATGCCAATTTAGTCTCTTCTAAGAGAGGTGAATTGCTGTTATAAAAATAACAATGAAACAATGATGATGATGATGGTGGTGAAGGAGATGATGATGGTGATGATGATGATGATGGTGATGGTGATGATTATGATGATGGTAATGATAAAAATCAATAGCTACCATTTATACAAGATAGTTTAGCATAATGGATAGAGCCAATTTCAGATTCACAAACATCTGGATTCAAATACTGCTTATGTGATCCTAAACAAATAATTTAACCCATAAATGTTCAATGTTCAAGGCAAGTCTCCAAGATTCTAAGTTTCAAAGAAAGTACCAATCTCCTCAAGTGGGAGTTCCCTACTTAAATGAGATTACAGATGCAGGCCCTATTTCTAACACTTGAAAATTGCGAAGTATTTTATGTTACCCCTGCCACTAGATTTCAATGACTCAGGAAGAGAAAATGAGGCTGATGACTATATACAACTCTGCCTCACTTAATTCCAATTCATGCAAAAGCCAAGACATCACCCATGATCTCTTTGAAGACGAAGGACAAAAAACAACAGTTTGATTTTTACAACTCCAAAAGTTGAATACCATTACTATGCTATCTCCATTTTACAGGAAACTGAAAACCATGGACTCTTAAGCAGGTTGTAAAGGTTTAAAGGTCACATGGCTATGACTCTAATACTAAAGTTAAGGGGGAAAAAATACCTGCAGTGGGAAGGAGAAGGGAAAGAAAAGAAGAAGCCCTAAAGTCTAGGAACTCAAAATTTCAGAGTTGAGATCTCAATAGTCATCCAGTCCAATCCACATCTGAAAATGAATTCCCTCCTCAGAGTGCTCAAAAAGCAATCAACAAGTCATCTTTGCTTAAAGATCCCAAGGGAGGGGCGATTCCAGGCACACCCTCCATTTCTGGACAGCCTTCAACATTAGGAATGGTGTTTTCTTCCTGACTTATAGGCAAGTTTGCCTTTGCTAAAGTTTTGATCCGTATTACCTGGTTCTGCCCTCCAGAGCCATGTTAAGAGAAGATAACTTCCTCTTCCCTACTGATGTCCTTGCACAATAATTGTTACAAATCAAAATTATGATGCTCTTCTCAGTTCATCTCTTCTCCAGACTAAACATTCCTACTTCTTTCTGTTGATCCTGATAAATATGAACTCAAGGCCCTTAAAAGTATTTGTCTTACAATTTCCAAGATGACTATAAAAATTTTGAAGTCAGTAAATTTGTCCAAAGCTTGTCTCCTGATACCAAGTTTCTTGTTGTTGAGTTATTTCAGTCACATCCAATCTTTATGAACCTATTTGGAGTTTTCTTGGCAGAGATATCTGAATGGTTTTTCTTTGCCATTTTCTTTCCTTGCTCATTTTACAGATAAGAAAATTAAGGAAAACAGGGATAAATGACTTCCCAAGGTCATATAGCCAGTAAGTATCTGATGCCAGTTTTGAACTCATGAAGCTGAATCTTCCTGGTTCCAAGCTCAGGGATGTGTGCGCTGTGCCCCATCTAGATGCCCTAAAAATTATGTTGGTGCACTATAAACAATGCTTCCTGGATCAAAGTGAAATGATAAGGATTTGTGCTGTGCTGGACAACATCCTGAACTTGAAATATTAAAGACCTGAATTTTAATTCTACCTCTGACACTTACAAGCTGTTAGATTCTGGGAAAGTCCATTAATCCTTAACCCTTAGTTTCTTTATCTCTAAAATGAATATAATAAACTGTACTATCTACCACTTAGAATCTAGTAGCTGGCACAACAATAAGTTTCTTAACAAATACTTGACTGATTGATAGGCTCAGATACAAAAAAGTATGTAAGGAGCTTTATAAATTTTAAAAGCCCATGTGAATGTGCTTATTTATTATTATCATTAATGTTTACAATTTCCACAGAAGTGGCTAGAGAAATGTTAAAGTCATTCAAGTTCAATATATGAATACTAATAAATACAGAAAATGTATAAATGGATTGGGATTAGATGGGCAGATATCAGAAAGGGATTTTAGCCTTGAAATTATTTGACCTTTTCTTTTTAGGAATGAAGAAAATGAAATGCAAAGAGGGAAATAATCTGCTATGTCCCATAATAAAGGCACAGAAGAACTGACGCTGAAAATCTTAACACCTGAGTCCCAGTCCCCTTTTCCCCTTTTATCCAATATTCTGATATACTGTTTAACACATGCTTCTGCTTGGGTGTACCTGGTTGGGCTCCATGGCATACACTGAAACATTCCCTGCTCAACAGAGAAGGGGATGCAGCAGTCAGGAGGTTCCTGTACAAGGAAGGCCCAGGAGTACCTTAAGAAAAATCCCAGGTCAGTAACCTAGATACAAGGGTAGAGCTGAACTCTTGGTGATGTCACAGCCAGAATCAATAAAGTCCTCGGCAGCTAATGAGAAATGAGGTCTGGGGGCAGCCTGCAGGATTTTAATGCCAAAATAGACAACCAGGAGTTTGACAGGCTCTGCTCTAAATAGCCACCTGCTGCTGCCTGTGGATTTTATAAGCAGCTAATGTGATCAATGCCGGCTTCTAGATTCCTTGGGATTCAGCTCTAATGGAGAGGTCCCACGGTCAGGGGGATGACTGTCTAAGATCAGAACATCTCCGCTGAGACTGACAATGGGCCCTTCAGACTGAGGAATGGGAAAAGGAGGTACAATTTGAAAGCCAGACAATGGACTTTAGGGTTGGGGATTCTGGAAATTATGAAGATACTAATGACCAGGAAGTTAGAGGGTAGACAAAGGAGTGAGGGAGCAGAGATAGGAAAGATGTCAAAAATGGGAGACAGGCTCCCTTGTCTCCTTTCAGAGGGCACAGACTACGGATATAGATTATTGCTTATACTATCAGATATAGTGCAGACATTCATTAGTTGTATTTAATTACTTTCCTTTCCTCTTTTAATCTTTGTTAATCAACAAGTGTTTTAATAATAACTTTTTTTCAAAATCTATACAAAGATAGTTTTCAGTCTTCACCCTTGTAAAATCTTGTGTTCCAAAATTTTCTCCCTTCTTTCTCCCCACCCCTCCCCTAGTCAGCAAACAATCCAATATATGTTAAACATGTAATTCTTCTATACGTATTTCCACAATTACTGTGCCACACAAGAAAAAGTCAGATCCAAAACAAAAAAATGAGAAAGAAAGGAAAAAGCAAGCAAACAACAACACAAAAGGTGAAAATACTATAATCAACAAGTATTTGTTTAGCTCCTACTACATGCCAGGTACTGTGCTGGGTACTAGAGGCAAAAGTACAAAGAATGAAGTCATTCCTACTTGCAATGAGTATTTGTAAAGAGCTTAGTGCAGCTGGCATATCGTGGGAGTGTAAGTGCTTATTCTCTTCCTATTCTCCCTTCAAATGGAGGTGGCTTGCTGGGTAGAAGGGAGTAAGGAGGACTCTATTCTAAAAGTACAGGAGGCCCAACATATCTACTATAGAAATATATTTTGCATGATTTCACACATATAATGGATATCACATTATTTGCCTTCTCAATGGCTGGGGCAGGGGATAGAGGAAGGGAGGGTATTTAGAATTCACTTTTTAAAGATGAATAATAAACATAATAATTTAAGGAAGAAAAAATGGACTAATCAAAACAAAACCATTTTTAAGAAAGTAGAAGACAGAGACTGACTACCTTGCCCTTTTTGTCTATGGAACTGAAAACAAGTCAGTGTAGCAAAGCAATTTGCTATCATCAGTTGAAAGATATGGATGCAAGATGGCAAAGCTTCGGCTGTTCTGATTCCAGCCCAATCTCCCTTATGGAGATTTCCTCCCTTCAGCCTTTCCAATTCAGTCCCAGGTGTCTCCCACGGGAGGGGAAGGGAAAGGAGAAAGAGGGGAATTGGAGAAAGAAGGAGAGAGAAAGGATATGAGCATGGATCCGAGCCTCTTTCTACTCCTCCACCACCTTATGAATCCATACAATGCTTTCTACATGTCTCTAGACAGGGGAACATTTACAACACAACCTGTGAATGAGATAAAACATGGCACAGTGGAAATTCCCCAGCTTTGCCACTTCTGAGCTAAATAACCCAGTCTCTGGGGGCCTCAGTCTCTTCATCTGTACAATGGAGAAGTGGGGACAAAGTCCCCTAAAAGATCCCTTCTATTATTTAAATCTGCTATACTGTAAATGATAAAGAGGATGTTTTACATGCAATATCCCTTTTGTACTGATAAGTCTGAAACAATGCAAATATCCCCACAGAGTGACTTGTTCTAAGACATAGAAGTGTGTCCTCCATTACTGTGTCATTTAATTCACAGTGCTGTTTGTCTTAGCTACAGAAGAATGAATTACTAGCATATTCAGAAAGCCTTGTACCACCTTTCCTCTCTCCATTATCATAAAAGTTCAAATTATTTATTTATGAACCAAATAATTTATCCAAGCATTTTAACAATGCAATCACACTTAGGTTGGTTTTTATTTCAACTTGTTAGATGCAAAATGAAGTCAAATACCACCCTAGAACAAGTATTTATAGCTTCACTCAGTAATATGTAATGTACAGGATAGCATTCAGGCCTTGCATAAAATCTTTCTAATTAATACAAATGGCACAATGGCCCAAATGGGACCTTTAGTAATCCCTTGTGAGAAAGGGCAAAGGGGCATCCACCATAATTCTACTGCAAAAAGAACTTGCAATCGGGACTAAAATTAAGATTAATCAAACAAAGAGAGGCACTGCCATGGATTCAGATGACTGAACCACGTTTCTGGGTGTTTCATAGAGGTTGCTTAAAAGAATCATATCCCCTTTTCCAGGGGGGAAAATAGAGAAAGAGGGGAAGAGGTAGTTTCTTCCTTTTTCTTGTTTCCTTCTCTATTTATGTGAGGCACAATTTGAAAGGGGTGTGTGTGTGTGTGTGTGTGTGTGTGTGTGTGTGTTCATTCATTTATTATAAGGAATGGATTACTAAGGAGAAGATGGTAAAAAGGAAAATACTCTAAAATGAATGATATCTAAAAACAAGGGATTAATAAAAATAAGCTAAAATTCTCTGTTTGGGGACTTCTGGGGGTAGAGCCAAGATGGTGGAGAAAGGTCAGGAAACTGCTCAAGCTCTCCCAGTTTCCCTCAAAAACTACATGAAACCAAGCCTCTGAACAGAGTCTGATGCAATGAAACTACTTTCCAGCTCAAGATATTCTGGAAAAACTTCAAGAAAGGTCAGTCCTCCTGGGGTGAAAAGCACATTTAGGCTAGCTCAGATAGACTGTGGGAAAGCTAGTGAGAGGGTCTTAATCACAGCAAGTCAGCAACTGAGACCCTAAGTTCTGACTTAATAGAGGAGCAAATCCGTGGGACAGCCTCTAGGCAGCCTAGAAGGCAAACTCTATGTAATCAGGCTGTTTCCTGAAAAGAACAGGCAAAACTACTCCTTGCAAATCCAAGGAACCCCTGTGCTTAAAGCCAAGGCATCGATACAGGAAGTTTGGGACACCTTGACTATAGAAAGATTCTATTGTGCCAGGGAAGACCAAAACACAAACTCAGACAAGGACAAAATTCCACAGAAGAAATCTCAAAGACTGATATGAATTGGTTTCCAGCCCAAAGTGTTTGAATAAAACAAGTATTTAAAAGGTAGAATTAATCAAATGGGAAAAAATTACCAAAGCTAACTGAAGAAAATCACACATTAAAGACTGGAACAGGCCAAATGGAAGTTAATTACTCTGGAAACAGCAATAATCAGTCAAACTAAAAAGAATGGAAAAAATGGAAAAAAAATATGAACTACTTCATTGGAAAACCAGCCATCTTGGAAAATAGATCCAGAAGAGACAATTTAAAAATGACTGGCTTACCTGAAGGCCATGAACAACAAAAAAGGTCCTGGATAGCGTTCTTTAAGAGATCATTAAAAAAAAAAAAACTTCTCTGATATTCTAGAAACAGTGGGGGAAATATTCATTGAAAGAATCCATTGATCAAAAGAGATCCCACGAGGAAAACACCATGGAACATTATTGCTAAACTCCAGAACTACAATCTTAAGGGGAAAAATGCTGCAAAATGTCACACAAAAACAATTCAAATATCAAGGAGCAACAATCAGGATTACCCAGGATCTGGCAGCTTCTACAATAAGAACTGGAGGATCTGGAATAACATATTCTGGAAAGCAAAGAAGCTAGGGTTACAATCAACAATGAAACTACCTAGCAAAACTCAGCATCATCTTTTAAGGAAGGTGATGGAACTTAAATGAAGTAAGAAGCTTTCAGTCATTTCCAATGGGAAAAAAAAACAGAACTAAACAGAAAATTTAATCTAAAAACACGGGATTTAAGAGAAGCATAGAAAGGTAAATAGTAGAGAAATAGATATTATTTAAATGATTAATTATTAAGTTGTTAACATCCCTAGATGAAAAATGATGTCTGTAATTCTTGAGAACTGTATCTGACACTAAGGCAGACAGAAAAGGGCATCACATGGACTGAGTGTGTGATTATGAATGGACTCTGATGTGGTGACATCAAAGAAAAAGACATTAAGGGGTGGGAAAAGTTCTGTACTAGGAAAAGAGGAAAGGGGAGGTATAAAGGGACAATTAGTTGACATGAAGAGAAGCAAAAGACTTATTATGGTGGAGAGAAAAAAGGAGGATGTTTGAGCATTGTTTGAAGCTTAATCTCATCACTTTTGGCCCTAAGAGGGAATAACTTAATCATTCATTCAGAAATTTATCTAACTCTATAAAGAAGTAGGAGGAGAAGGAGGGGAAAAAAAAAAGGGAGACAGGAAAGGGAGAGCAGAAACACTAGAGAACAAGGTAAGAAAAGGGGGAAAAGGGTGATAGAAGATAAGATAGTGGGTAGAGTGGGTAAAAAAAAGAGAACAAAAATATTTACAGAGGAGAAAATAGAATAAAGGGAAATAGAGAGCTGTTAATCATAACTGTGAAAGTGAAAGGGATGAACTCTCCCATAAAACATAAGCAAATAGCAGATTTGTATTAAAAAAACAAAATGCAAAAATATATTTGTTTACAAGAAACACATTTGACATAGAAAGACACATACAAAGTAAAGGTAAAAGGGTGGAATAGAATTTATTATGCTTCAGCTGGAATGATAAAAGCTAGAGTAGCAATTCTGATCTCAGATAAAACAAAAGTAAAAATAGATCTTATTAAAAGAGATAAAAGAAAGCACATCTTGATCGAGGATACTATAAACAATGATGTAGTAATGCTATTAAATGTATACACCAATTGGGAGGGCAGCCAAATTCCTAGAGAAGATTTTAATTAATGCAAAAAAACATCTTTCGACAAAATACAGCATCCATTCTTATTTAAAAAAACACTAGAGAGGAGGCAGCTAGGTGGTGAAGTGGATAGAGCACCAGCCCTGAAGTCAGAAGGAACTGAGTTCAAATCTGATCTCAGACTGTTAACACTTCCTAGCTATGTGACCCTGGGCAAGTCATTTAACCCCAATTGCCTCTGCAAAAACAAAAACAAAAACAAAAAAACAAATAAAAAACACTAGAAAGCATAAGGATAGAGGGAGCTTTCCTTAAAACAATAAACAGTATCTATCTAAAACAAATAGCAAGCATTATTTATAATGGAGACAAACAGACACATTCCCAATAAGATCAGGGTTGAAACAAAGATGCACATAATCACCATTATTATTCAACATTGTGCTAGAAATAGTTCCTTTAGCAATAAAAAAAGGAAGAGAAATTAAAGGAATTAGAACAGGCAATGAAGAAATAAAACTATTACTCTTTATAGATGATATACTTAAAAAATCCTAGAAAATCATCCAAAAACCTACTGAAAACAATTCACAGCTTTAGTAAAGTTACAGGCCATAATACAAACGTACACAAATGATCAGCATTTCTATATATTACTGGCAAAGCCCATGATCAAGAGATAAAAAGAGAAATCCCATTTAAAATCACTATAGACAAATCAAAATACCTGGGGTCTATCTGCCAAGAAAAACCCAAAAACTATATAAACATGATTTCAAAATACTTCTCACACAAATAAAGTCAGATCTAAACAATTGGAAAAATATCAATTGTTCATGGATAGGCCAAGCTAATATAATAAAAATAACTATTCTACCTAAATCGGTCTACTTAAATAGTAGTTTAGTTTAGTGCCATAGCAATCAAAATGCCTAAAATTATTTTATAGAGCTAGAAAAAAATAATTTAAAAAAATTCATCTGGAAGAACAAAAAGTCAAGAATATCAGGAGAATTAATGGAAAAAATACAAATGATGGTGGCTTAGCATTACCAAACCTAAAACTATATTATAAAATAGCAGTCATCAAAACCATTTGTTACTGGGTAAGAAACATATTGATGGATCAGTAAAACATATTAGATACAGATAATACAATAATCAAGGATTATAGCAATCTATGATTTGATAAACCCCCAAACTCCAGCTTCTGGAATAAGAACTCACTATTTGACAAAAATTGCTCGGAAAACTGGAAAATAATATGTCAGAAACTCAGCATAGACCTATATCTCACACCCCATACCAAAATAAGCTCAAAATGCGTATGTGGTTTGGGCATAAAGGATGATACTATAAACAAATTAGGAGAACAAGGGATAATTTACCTATCAGATTTTTGGAGAAGGAAGAAATTTATAACCAAAGAAGTAGAGAACATTAAAAGAAGCAAAATGGACAATTTTGATTACATTAAATTTAAGTTTTTGCACAAACAAAGCCAACAGAAACAAGATTAAAAGGGAAGAACAAAACTGGGGAAAATCTTTACAGCCAGTATTTCTGATAAAGGTCTTATTTCTAAAATGTATATGAACAGACAATTTTCAGATGATAAAATTAAAGTCATCTATAATCATATGAAAAAATGCTCTAAATCACTATTGATTAAAGAAATGCAAATTAAAACAACTTTGAGATACCACCTCACACCTCTCAGATTGACTAAGATGACAGGAAAAGTTAATGATCAATATTGGAGGGGATGGGGGAAAACTGGAACACTAATACATTGTTGGTGGAATTGTGAAATGATCCAACCATTCTCGAGAACAATCTGGAACTATGCCCAAAGGGCTATCAAACTGTGCATACTCAATGACTCAGCAACTTTGTGTCTGCATCCCAAGGAGCTCTTAAAAGAAGGGGAAAGAACCCACATGTGCAAAAATGTTTGTAGCAGTTCTTTTTGTAGTAGCAGAAAATTGGAAAATGAGTAAATTCCCATCATTTGGGGAATGGCTGAATAAGTTGTGATATATGAAGGTAATGGAATATTATTGTTCCATAAAAAGTTATCAAGCTGATTATAGAAAGGCCTGGAAAGATTTACATGAACTGATACTGAGCAAAACAAGCACAACCAGGAATACATTGTACACATGACAGCAAGAATGTGCAATGATCAATTATGAGAGATATTAGGAGAGATAATTCTTCTTAGTGATTCAATGATCCAAAGCAATCCCAACAGACTTTGGACAGAAAATTGGCATCTGTATCCAGAAAAAGACCTAAGGAAACTGAATGTAAATCATCACATGCTATGTTCACTTTTTTTTTCTGTTTTGTTTTGTTTTTTCCTTTCTCCCATGTTTTTTTTTCCCTTTTTCTCTGATTTTTCTCTCCCAACCTGATTCATAAAGCAATGTATATCAAAAATAAATAAATTTACTAAAAACAATTATGGGAAAAATTTAAATAAATAAATCTATCTCTCTATCTATCTATGTATATATATATATATTAAATTCTCTGTTTGATAAGGGGAAAGAACAGGTGATTTAAAAAAAATGTCATCCATGGGACAGGTACTCAGGCTATAGATACCAAAATGAACAGAGGAGTTTTCATTCTATTACCCAACATAATTAAGGCTTAAAAGGCCTTGAGAGGTCATATGGACCAAATCCTTTAGTTTACAGATAAGGAAAATTACTTACCCAATCACACATATAAAAAGTGGCAGAAGCAGGATTCCAACCCAGAATTTCCCACTATGAATCAACCTCTGAGGGAAACCACCATGTATATAAACAACATGCTTCAATACAAAGAAATGTAAAATAAATGCTTCTTATTTAAAAAAAATAATTTTAAAGGAGAAAAAAGGTACTAGACTAAACTATGATTTATTTGTTATGCAAGTTTTATTCATCCTTTTTTTCTTTTCAGTGGGTAGTTGTGGAAAAGAGAAGAAATAAAAGTATATTAATTGGGAGAAATATATAATTTAAAAGAAAAATAAATAACAAATTTATAACAAAGTGAAGAATGTGCATGTATAAATCAGTGTGGGGAATTCAAATAGAAATGGAGGACATTAAACCCTACTTCTGAATCCCTGTGGTGCATGCTGACTTAGAAAGCCACATATGGACGTTATCTAAGCTCTCTTGTATTTTTATTTATTTTGTAAACTATTTCCCCATTACATTTTAATCTGGTTCAACTACACTTGAGTGTTGGGGACTGAGACTGAGTGTTTGAGACTGATAGACTGCACAGACACAAACTATATTCTTTGATACACTGATGGATCCATAATCTCATTGAAGAGCACATCCCCTTTCACCAGTGTATCTAGTAAACCACTGTAAGTACCCGTATAAATATGATCTTAACTTTTGGAATAAGATAACATATGAATATATGCAGTTATTTATATGTGCATAAATCTTCAATTTAATTCGATTTAAATTTAAGGGTTATTCATTAAGAAGTGTGCATATAAACCAAGCAAGGTATGTAATCCATGCCCTAAAGGCGCTTACATTCAGTGAGATGGGAGAAGAAATATACTTTATAAATGTATACGAAAATAAATGATAGAGAAAGTGAAGACAAAAGTAAGGAGGAAGAGAAGAGGGGGAAAATGCCCTGGCTGGCTTGTTTCTGCCTGTCATATCTGGGACTTCCAGTTAAGGGCATGGCTGTAATGAGGAACAATTTAAATAATGGAGCCTGAAGCCCAGACAGCCATCAGAACAGTGCCTAAAGTAAGCCTTGGAGTTCTGGTGAAGGTGAGGAAGGCAAGTATCCCAGACATACAAGTCAGGCTATATGAAGGTACGTGGACAGGAGAAGGGGCGTCCTATTCTAGAAACAGCGAGTTGTTGGAATATAGCAGGGCAATGTCAAGTAAGTTTAGAGAGAGATACCAGAATGAGGCTGGAAGTGGTTTAAGGGAGCAATGCTGCCTAGAGTTAGTGAGCCTGTATTTAAACCCCAGCTGGGATGATGACTCCCTGTATGGCCTTGGCCATAATCAGTGAACCTCTCCTGCCCTCGGTTTCTGCATCTGAAAAATGAGCTTCTCTAAATGGTCTCTGAGGTTCCTCCCAGCTCTACGTATATGAACCCATGGTTCTGAATCCCACTCAGAGGAATGATTTTATCTTAGAAGCACAAGGAAGCACGGAAGCTTTGTGGCTGTTAAACCAATGAAAAATGACCCAAGATGCTCTTCTTAAGAGCTTTCTGCCATAACTTAGAAAATTCCATCAGGTCTGGACAGGATGGGCCAGTCTGGGATCTTCATTGACGTCTTCCTGACTTGAGGAAATGTCCAATATCCACCCTTCTTTTCTAGCCTAATGAATTGTCCACGTTTTCACTCTAATGCCTGTGAAAAGTAGACCGAGGAGGTCTCAGAACAACCCCTGCCAACCTTGAACCAAATGTGTCATTGTTGCTTTGAGTTTATTTTCTCTGCCCCATCCCCCCAGCCCCCAATAAAGTTTGGCAGTCTGAAAGTGGGAGTGACAGTGTCCTGGCTGGCCCGTTCCTGCCTGTCATCTCTGGGCACTTCCAGTTAATGGCATGGCTGTAATGAGGAGCAATTTAAATAATGGAGCCTGAAGCCCAGGCAGCCATCAGAACACAAAGCTGAGATTGCTGCCGTTTATCAACATCCTCAGCACCCAAGTCTTTGTTACTTCTGCCAATAAGGTCAAAGAACTGAAAGTGATGCAGTAAATACTGAGAAGTATTCAGGACTGGACACTAGCTACAACAAACAACTTAGCAAAGATTACTGGACGTCTAACAGAGTAGATATCAACCCAATTTCCAGCTCGGGGAAGGTGGAAGAGAAGAGGTGTCAGGTGTGTGTCAGGTGAAGAGAAACAAGATATTCCAAAAGTCTTGGGATAGAGAAACAGACAGAGAGATAGACAGATACAGAGACAGCGAGAGATACAAAAAGAGAGAGGACACACTGAGATAGAGATAGAGACAGCTATAGAGAGGTAGAAACAAATACAGAGGGAGACAGAGAGAGAGATGGAGACAGAGACAGAGAGAACCACAGAGACAGAAACACAAAGAGACAGAGAGCGATAGAGACACAGAGTGACAAAAAGAAAGGGAGAATTTATTTTTATATATTTATATTTATACTGAAACAAACATATTTGCATATCAAAATATTATATAAATATATATATGTCTTATGAAGATTTTGGCAAAAAGATTATATGTGTTCATATGTGTATATACATATATATGTTCCTCAAACAGATGTGCCAGAGAGATTAAATAATTTACCCAAGATCATACTGAGAGTCAGTGATATAAAAGTGGGATTTGAATCCAGGCCATCTAGCTCTCTGTATCTGGGGCTCTTTCCTCTCCCTCTAATTTGATCAAAGGACTTAAGGTCTACTATGGGATGGGGATACAGGATGTACCTAAAGTTAGAGAATCGAGAAGAACTCTAGATTTCAAGTTACTTCTGTCTCTAGAAAAAGTATGTTAATAGTAATAGATGGCGGTTCGTGGTAATAGTGATGGTGGTAGTGATAGTGGCAGTGACTGTGATGGTGGAGCAGATGGTAGGAGCATTGGGAGGTGTGTTGGGTGTGGGGGAAGGGGGATGATGGCCAAGCTATCAATGTACTTGTTGTCTTTGATCAATTAGACTAAGCTTCATTGGAAGGTGGGAGCCATTTACATTTTTCTATATATTCCCAGTCTAAAAAAATAAAAAAATTAGCTTGCCACATAATAAAACACGTAGCAAATGTTTGATTGATTGATATCACCCACCATTTCATGGAAGCTCCTTTAGGATTAGAACTGTTCTATTTTCTATCCCATGAGCCTAGTACAGTGCCTGGTACACAGTAGATGGATAATAAAGAATCTACTGTGATTCACCTAGAATAAGCTTGTAATAGAGTCATTGAATGATTGATTCACACAGTATAAAGAATTCTGGCTTTGTAATCTGAGGCTAGAATTCCAGCTTAGCTACCTCTGTGACCCTGGGCAAGGTTGACCTTTCTGACCTACCATTTCCTCAACTGTAAAATGAAGAAATTGGACTCAATGACGCCTGAGGTTCTGTCAAACTCCCAATCCTGTGATTCCTTTGATTCCTGACTCGGTGAATTCCAAGCCATTCTTGGCTGGGACTAGCAAGTCCTGGATGACTCATCTCTCAGAAGGACAGAGGTAGGGTAGCCTCCCATTAGCACCGTCCCCAGAGGCTCCTAGTGCCCCCAGAGTGTGAGCTAGATGGAACACAAGCCTGATGTGGTGTGGCAGCTGCTATATTCCAACAAAGCTTAAGGTAAATTTTGACACCCAAAGGTAGGTCTGTTGCAAAGAATATATCAAGCTTTAGTACAAACAATCAATTCTAATTTCTCACTGCAGACTCGATTTGCTTCCCTTGATCAGCATCTCCTTTATACAAAAATTGCATGCTTATGATCATGAGATTAAAGTCTGATCTTTGCTCACATTATCAAGGAGGGTTCAGGGAACAAAGAGAACCTGGTCATGGTCTTATGTCCATGTGATAACAGACCCCAAATGCCTGCTGGGGAAAGGAGAGCTACAAATTCTAGGATTCCATGAGCCTTTAAATATGTCCATTGAGTCATCTGCTTTCAATTGACAGCAGATTTATTATGAGTTCTAAATATATAAATCCTAGGTTTGGCTTTATAGTTCACCTAATAATCTGATATATGTGTTCGGCATCCCATCCTAAAATCAGACTCCAGCTTTTAATTATTTTTTATTTCACCCATCACTGTAAAAGAGGGAGAAAATCTCCAGGATAAACAAAAGTGGTGGGAACTCTGAATTAAGTCACATGGTGGGTTTACTATTCAATGCCAAGCAACAAAAGAAATCCAAAGTCCAGTCTGCCTCACAATTACAATAAAGATAGTCTGTGGAAAAACTACAAGTTTTAATAGTCACAATGTAATAATAATAATAGAGCACAATGCTTACTACATTGCTGAGTCTTTTTTTTTTTTTTTCAGTCATGTCCAATTACTTATAACCCCATTTCGGATTTTCTCGGCAAAGATATTGGAATAGTTGGCCATTTCCTTCTCCAGATTATTTAGCAGATGAGGAAACTGAGGCAAATGGGGTTAAGTGATTTGTCCAGGGTCATGCAGTTAGGAAATGTCTGAGGCCAGATTTGAACTCAGGAAAATAAGACTCCCTGATTCCAGGTCTGAACCACCATCTGAGCACTACCCAGCAGTCTTAAGACAGCCATATGATTGTGTGTGTGTGTGTGTGTGTGTGTGTGTGTGTGTGTGTGTGTATGTGTGTGTGTGTGAAAATGTAAAGACAGGAAGATTAAGATATGGCCCTACCTAAATGGTATTTTTGAAAGCTATGTAATGGCCTACGGTTGTTAACATGCTACACTTTTTCTTTAATATCTTTTACATTATTTCACCCTTGAAATTAAACCTAGACTTAAAATAAATCTGGCAAATAACATTACAAGGCAGCAGAACTCTGAGTAATCAGAGCAACCAATCCTAGTCCTAGCGAACAGATGATGAGATGAATCTCCGTCCTCTTGGGGATGGAGGAGGGGGTTGAGAATGTAGCATATGGTGGCATCTGCTGTCCTGTACAGGTTGAAGGTTTGTTTCTTTAGCTACTTTTTATTCGTTTGAGAGGGGATGTTGTATTTGTGTGTGTGTGTGTGTGTGTGTGTGTGTGTGTGTGTCTTTTGTGTGTGTTTTCTTATTTTTTTGAGGATGCAAAATAAATGGACAGTGAGTGTCAAGGTTGGGGACAGGAAGAGATATATCAGGAAATTACATATCAAACCAAAATATTTCAATAAGCCCCTCCCACCCCCAAAAAAGAATTATGTTTCAAAAATAGAATAAACCTGGCTACATTCTAATAATAATCTTAATTAAAATTATAAATAGAAAAGCTTGATTTCTTTCCTGTGGATCATTGTGGAAGGCATTCAAGGCTCACTAGCACCTGGCTTCAACCTACCTTATCAGTCTAATCCTATAATGTGTCACTTCCTGTGCTCTAGGTTCCAGTTCAAACTCATCTTCCATCCTCTTTCAGCCTCACAGTGCATTTGCTCCTGCCACCTGTCCCCTCTCATGCTGGACTTGGCTCCTCTCTTCCTCCCTCTCTTCCATTCTCAATGTATTGGAACCTTACTTCCATTTGTGGCTTAAATCGGGGGGCCAATCTTCCATGCCGTGCCCTTGCACACCACTGAAAGGGATCTTCCTCTCCTCAAAGTTTTCACAGAACTTGGCCAGGATGTCTGCCTCCTTTGCACTTATATCATCAATACCTGTGTATCTATCTTCTCTCCACCTTCTCCAAGCAGACTCCTTGTGATCAATGTCTGTAGCATCCTACTTCTCTTCAGATTCCCAACATCGAACACTGGGCTTCACTCACAACTCACAATTTTAAAATATCTGCTGAACTTTTGTTCTTGAATTCACTCTCTCATAAGCAACTGCATGATGGTAAACTCTGAACAACTGCTCTTATCACTCCCCTTTTTTAAAGTTCAATCCACATCATTAATATTTTTTCAATCACTTAAATCTAGATAATTACCAAAACAATCAATCAATCCCAGATTGGAGTGTTTGCCATTTTCAAGGATAACAATGACAATTTAACCACTGGTTCTTGAGAGCCTGTTGGAGTTATGGTAAGAAGGAAATTTGGTACTTTGTTAATTGTATATTTATGAGTATGGATATAAATGTGTATAAGTGTTTACATGGAACAGAGATTGGACGTCTGAGTTAGATTTTTGAAAATTGCAGCTCATCAATATGGATATTCTCTCCACAATATGGATTTCAACCCATTCATGCCTGACTTTCCTGTGTCCATATTTTATCGTTATTTTCATTGTGTGGTTCATTCAAATTGTTCATGATCTTCCTCAATTTTTCTTACTATCCGGAATCTTTCCATGGAACGCAATGGCTCATCCCTTTCTCCAATCTCCTGACCAACTCGTTTTCCTATCATCTAATATATTTCACTGATGATCCTTTTGTCTTTGATTTATTTCACTTTTTTTCTGTACTTTGTACATGTTTCAATACACTATCTATGCCCAAAATGACACTCATGTTTAATTTGTGACAAATTTCCCTGAAAGGGGCCAACATTTTATTCATATACAAAGAAATCTTAATGGCTCCAGTATGGTGGTACCGGAATAGCAATAGAAACATGATGGGATGGGTAGAAATGCACTGAGTCAGTCACAAACAATGACTTTCACCGAAGGAGTGTTGTGAAATCCACTGAGCAGAAAAGGAGACCCCCAGTCAGGGAGTCATGGCCAGCATTCATAGAGCATTTTATTTATGTTATCTTCCTTGACCAACTCCACAATCTTGGGAGCTCAATGCTGTTTTTATTTCTATTTTACAGAGGAGTAAACTGAGTCAGGTAGCTGTAAAATGATTTGCTCAGTGTCAAACAAATGGGTGAGGCTGTATTTGACTCCAGGTCCAGGATTCTATCTATTGTATCAACAACATTCATACCTTTCTGTGCCTCAGCTTCCTCCTCCATAAAATGAGGGGGTTGGACTGAAGGAAGGTCTTTGAAGCCCCCTTCAGTGGCTATGATAAGGGACAGTCAGTTCATTAACAATGATCTCTACATATATTAAAAGAGGAGATCTGTAGTTCCTTGGATAAGTATTCTCTCTACAGCAGATTTATGAGATGGACAGGTACAGTAATTAACTGAGAGTGTAGAAGGATAGCAATCTGTATTCGTGGGGGTGTAATAAAAGTATAGATAAGCTAATAAAAGCATGGATAAATTAAAGCACATTATACAAATTAGAAATTAAGCACATATTTACAAGAAGACAAAAATATGCAAATCCAACTCAAGGCTCCATAGCAGGATTTCTTTTTGCAGATCATAATGAGATTTTTGAGTTTTGCATGTGTTAACGATTTTCCCTTTTTGAGTCAATGAGTCAATAAGCATCCATTAGGGATTGTAATGGTTTTTAATCTGTAATATTAGACATTGAGATATGCCAGACCTGGGCCCCTTCCCCCTCTTCCATTCTCAATCTACTGGAATGTCCATCTCTATCTGGGGCTTTGAGATACACAGACCCAAACAAAAGTCCCTGACCTCAAGGAACTTAGAGCCCATCAACAAGTCTTGGAACACTATGGTTCCTCTTAAATGATATTCAGTCAATTCAAAGAGTCTGATCTAATTATCTACAAAGAAGGAACCAAGTAGATAAAAAATGTCTTTTGTCTAGACCAGTGGTTCTCAAAGTAGGATCTAGAGAATCCTGGGGATCTCTGAAACCCTTTTAGAGGGTCTACAAATTCAAAAATAGTTTTTATTTCCAATATGGTAAATGTCTATAAATATAACCCAGATAAACAAAAATACTTTGGAGAGATCCTCAATAATTTTTAATAGGATAAAGATACTAAAAACAAAAGTTTGAGAACCACTGGTCTAGATTATGTTAGGGACTGACCTTTAAAGCCTTTCATTACTTGGCCTTTAATCACCCTCTTCAGCCTTATTCTATATTACTTCTTCCTATTCTTTATAATCACCTGCCTGTATGCCTTTGCTCAAGTAATGACCCATGCTCCCTCCACACTTTTGCCTTTAAGAACTTCAAGTCTCAGCTAAAGTCCTTACTAAATATTTCGTTATTCCCACAAAGTATACTAAATATTTCATTACTCCCATAATCTACTGCTTTCTCATCAAAATCATTAACAACAAATTTGTACAAATTTTGTAACGTATGTGTTAGTTCTTCCTATATATTGTAAGCTCCTTAAAGGCAGAAACTATTTCATTTTTATATCTTTGTATGCCCAGCATCTAGAACAGTGCCCTTAGTATTTGCTTAATTAATGCTAGTTTTTACTTCCACGATAGCAAGAGATCCAGGGCACAAATTCTTAACTAGGATCTTTAAATTTATTTTTCTCTTTTAAAAAAATATTTTATAATAAAAATATTCTGAGAGAAATGTTTTCCTTTTTGATCCTATAAAATAAAATTTATAGGATCAAAAAGGAAAACATTTCTCTCAGAATATTTTTATTATAAAAAATTTTCCTTTTTGATCCTATAAATTTTATTTTATACATTAAGAGTTTTGAAAATCTGTTCTTCTATAAGTTTTATTGGAATACATAACAGACTCGGGACATAAACCAAAAAAAATGAAGAACTGTTCTAGATAAAAGTCTCTCAAATCTCTGTGGGTGACCCCAATGGGTAAAATTTATAGAAAGATAGGGACAAGGGTTCTGACAATGAGAAAGAATAGATGGGTTAAAATTTGCTCCACTGGAAAGATCATCCATACTGATGAGATACCAATACTTGGGAATATCAATCATGGAACTATAACTATAGGTTGGTGAGGGAGTGAGGGAGTGAGAGAGGAAGGAAAGGAGGGAGGGAGTGAATGCAAACCATTATGGTTCACAGCATCTAGCTGGCTACAGACCATGCTCCACATGTCATCTACCGCCTCTCTTTTCATTCATTAGCTCTATTATTTGGATATCAAATCTTTATCTGGGTATCAAATTATAAAAATGTTCAAATAAGAACTATGATGTTCAGATAAAAGACTATCTAACTGAAGAATAATTCCTTATCAGAAAGTCCTTCAACTTGTTCTGAATTCCTCTCTCTGGCTGGAACAAATCCATTTCCAAATAGCTGATGCACTAACACTGTGCCTGCCCTTCCTCCCCTATGCCCTCAGAATTATTAGAGCACAATGTAATTTGTCCTAAAATCCTTTCCTTGCCCTTGGCGAATATTGGTGGGCTCTAAAAATGCTCTGACTCCCTCTACAAAAGAGAGATGGAATCGAAATGAAAAAGAAAATTTTGAGTTTTAAAAAATGGAAAATCAATTACTGTTTTTAATAAGTAGTAATAGCTTTTGTGCCCAAAGCCAAAATAGATGCTCAATATTACAGAGCACTAATGAGTACATTTACATATAATTTCCTGGAATTTATATCCAAACACCACTGCAAGTAAAATTTAGTATCGATAAGAGTTTATAAAAATCCACTGATTTTTTTTCCCCCTCTAACCATGGTGCCTTTTTACCTTTCATGATTTCATGTGCCTCTGTCGCCTGTGCCAATTGGGTAAAATGACCACGCGAGCTTTGAAATGGATGGGAGATAACTAATGCCTAACTATGTCCCTGGGAAGGAGAAAATGAGAGAGTTTGCATTTCCTTGTGACAACCTAGGGGAACAGATGTTAGAAAAGAAAGGACTGTGTTGAAAAGGGGAGAGAAGAGGGCTGTGAAACTTCAGTGGTAGTTACAGGCTTAGTGACATCTCGTTTTCTGCAGCTCCTTCAGACCTCAAACCTTATTTCAAGTCAAGACTGGGAAAGAAGCCTCTGAAGGGGAACCATCTCCCATTGTCCTGTAAAGATTGATGTCACCCGAGGGAGTAACAGATTTCCTAGGACTTTGGTTTGAGAAATAAAAAAAGGAAAATAGAATTCATTTGTGCAACACTGTTCTCTTGTTCAGATTTCCCAAAGTATAATAAAATAAAGGAGTTTAATCTCCTGGGTTATATTTCCAGCTGTGCATGGCAAGATGAGGGGGAAAAAATAAGGTACATGCTGACAACTGTCATCAGCCTCAAAACTCCCATTTTTATGCTTCCAAAAAATTTGAAAGGAGAATGTCGAATCTCCTTCTTGTCTGTGTTTTAAAAACAGCATCTATTTTTATTAAGCTGGGGTGTTTTAGATGGAATCCAGAAAGGGGCAGTATGGATAAAATGCTTTTTCAAGGAACTTCTTATTCAACGACTTAGGTGTCTTTCATGTTTAATATTTAAATGGATTGGGGATCTCAAGCATATGGGCACCGTACTTCCTCCGCTGGTTCAGAATTCATTCTGAAGTCTTTCTAATTGGTCCCCCTGCTTCCAATCTCTTCTTCTCTGATCCAATCCATCTCCAATGGCATCATGACCCTTCTAGCCCAGGTCTACCCATGTTGCTCCATGGCTCTTTAGTGCCACTATGACAAACTTCTAATTCTGTCCTTTGGCACTGAGAACCCTTCATCATCTGGCTCCAGTTACTTTTCCAGACATAGCCTTTTACTTTCTCTAGCACACATGCATGTTCTACGTTCCAGTTCAAGTGCGCTACTTCCAAAGAATTTTATCTCCCATTTCCCATTAATGTACACTGCCCCCCTCTTACCTCCATCTTTTAGAGGACATAGCTTCTTTCAGAATTTAGTCTGGGTGCCATCCCTTAGAGGAAACCTTTCCTTACCCACATCCCTATAATCTCTTCCTCCAAATTATGTAGAAGGCATTGAAGTAAATTGAGAAAAAAACTGAATTCAACTTCTGTCTTTGCCTTTTGCATGACCTTGAATCCCATTGATTTCCTAGGCCTGAATTTGCTCAGTTCTATATAATGAGTATGTTGAACCAGGTGCCTTCAAGCTGGATATCCATGATCCCCTACTTAGGGATTAACGATTAATTCCCCCAGAACAATAAAAACTTGTCCTTAGTCCTAGTGCCCAGAACAGTGCTTGCATATGGTAAGTTCTTAACAAGTAATTGTTGACTAGAAATGTTCACATTTTCCCAAATCCTCCATCAAAGTTCCACAGACTGGAAACTTTGGGTTCTTTCATTTAAACTCAAACTAGTCATTAAAGAATCTTCATATCCAACATTTTGACTACTTAATGTGCCTCTTAAAAAAGCTATTAACCATAATAAGTTGCATTTATGTGGTACTTAAATGCTTACATGCATTATATATGTATATATATTTATACTATATATATAATTTATTCATACTATATATATTATATATACATATATTCACATATACATATATGTGTGTATAGATATATGTATATGCAAAACACACCACATTTTATCCTTACAACAAACCCAGGAGAGAGGTACTATAATTATCCCCATTTTACAGATGAGGAAACTCAAGGCAGACAAAGGTTAAGTGACTTGACAAGGATTACATGGTTCATTAAGTGATTCAAGCTGTATGTGAACTAATATCTTCTTTGACTTCAGGGGAGATGCTCTTTCCATTGTGCTAAATCTACTCATTTTAAAATGTGTTTATTTATATTTTAGATTGGTTTCCCCACAATCAAAAACAGTTCAGGGTCTTCATCACAGATGCCCAGAGGCTAGATCTCAGGCCTCCACCCCAAGCTATTATCAGTGAGCATTAGCAGTGAGATGCTCTTTTATAGCCTGAGGAATCATTACCAGTTTGGGACAAACATAGGCCCTTTTCACTTTCCCCACCTGGCATCTGTCTGCCTTTCAAGTCAAGCATCCCCAGAGTCTAACGAACACTGTGATTCTTCAGCTTGATTTTGTGACAGCTCAGCATATTCCTAATTATGACAAATATCGAAAATTCCCTAAACTGATGCCAAACAAACTTAATCTTAGTTAACTGCCATTTTGTTGGAGGAGAGCCTTAAAGACTTCACATGTATATATGTATATGTAGGCGTATGTGGACAGATATAGAGATATGTAGATATAGATATATTCCCACAAATATATATATATATATATATATGGATCATGTATGTGTACACACACATATATACATATCCAAATACACATATATGTATGTGTCCGTGTATCCCTTACTTTTGGGAAAAGATATAAATAATAAATGTTATTTAAGCAATATATTCAAACAAAACTCATTATTTTTTTCTTAAATATATTCTCTATGCTATGTATTTATGATGCCATTTTCTTTTCAAATACCAGACTCAAAAATTTGGAGCCATCTTTATCGGTTACTAAGATTCTTATTTACCTATGGGATAGGCTAGATCGCCCTGAAGTCCTTTCTAACTCTATGACTCTTTTACCATTTACATTTAATTTGATCTTCCCCATAATCCCCATTATCTTCCTGTAGAAGAGGGAAGGGGGACAGCTAGGTGGTACAGTAGATTGAGTACTCCTCATGCTTCAAATCATGACCTTAGACACTTCCTAACTTTGTGATCCTGAGAAGTCACTTAGCCCTGCTTGCCTCAGTTTCTTCATCTGCAAAATGAGTTGGAAAAGAAAATTAAAAATCACCACAGTATCTTTGGCAAGAAAACCTCAAATGGGGTCACAAAGGCTTGGACATGACTTAAAAACTCCTCAACAAGGGGCAGCTAAGTGGTGCAGTGGAATAGAGCACCAGCCCTGAAGTTAGGAGGTCCTGAGTTCCAATCTGGCCTCAGACACTTAAATACTTCCTGGCTGTGTGACTCTGGGCAAGTCACTTAACCCCATTTGCCTCAGTGGGGGAAAAATAAACAAACAAACAAAAAAAGAACCCTATTCAACAACAAAGAGGAGGGAAGAACAATTCTCATTTTACAGATGAATTGTTAAAGCCTCATAAAAGCAGTAGAGATGATTTTTCCAAGATCACAGAGCTAGTAAGTGTAAAATAAGAACTTGAACTCAGGTCTTCAGCCTCCATATAAAGAAAATTTCTAATATAACATGGTTTCCTCGGTCATAAAGTGACTGAAAATCAAAACTCCCCAAAGGCCAAAAATATCTGTGCTATATCCTTTGCCCAAGTCTTTTGGTTAGCAGAGAAAATCTCATAAAACAGTTAAAAAAAAAAAAAAAACAGGGCAAGGCCCATGTATTCTAAGTACCTCTTAAATATTCATTTAATGAATTCATGATTACATCCAGTCAAATATTTAAACATTTCCATAGCTACTACTATGGAACTGATGCAGTGTTTACTCATTAGTTGCTATCCTTCTATTCTCAAACTCACTGGCCTAGATAGAAATTTCCTTTGTTCAATGAAGCACAATCTGCAACCATCTTTGTGACCAACCTTGAGTTAAGCATTCTCAGAAGGAACCATTTTGTACCACTCTTTGCCCATCAAGAACTGCAGCCTCCACGCTATGCATCATTAGCTGCTTGGGAGGGAGTTAATTACAAATTAAATATAATTGAATTGTTGAGTTTCTCTTAGATCCCTCAAATGGAACCACAAACATGCTAATCTGTAGAGCAAAACTTACAACCAAAGAGGGATTAGACTTTTTCTGCTTGGCCCCAGAGGGAAGAACTAGAAGGAAGGAGAAAAAGTTCAGAAGCAATAAGCTTTAAAGTAATTTAGAGAAAGGTTCCCTAAATACAAGATTAGACTCCATTGGATTAGATAAAGTATTTATTAAGGATTTACTAGGTGCTGGACATTAAGCTAAGTAATGGGAATTCAAATAAAAGTGAAAAGAAAGACAGTCCTTACCCTTGAGAAATTTCTGTTGTAATGGAAGAAGAAATAAAAGGAAGCTAGGAGTAAAATAAGAGTCAAGACTGAACCATAAGCATGGAAGGTCCAATGGGGAACTCACTAATAGGAAGAGATGTTCCCAGAGTGAGACAGTCACTTTCCCTACTGAACTAGGTTACAAGATTATATTGAATTGTCAAATATGTACCAGCCTGCCTCTGAGCATAGGGACTCCAGTCATAGATCCTTTCATTGGAAGCTATGTATGGTATAAGGGTTTGACCTAGACAACCACTGTCCTAGATGATCTTCCAAACTTTAGATTTCTTTCTAAATCCTTTATTTCTTATTGTAATTTACACTTTTCAAAACTAATATTTATTTTAATGTAAATCAACAATGATAACCAGTTACAAAATTATTAAGAAATTAATTATCAGCAAGGATTAACCTTGAAACCAAATATGAAACATGTCCCAAACCGTGAAAGAAATTCACACAAGCTCATCATCACACAATGTGACAATAAAATCCTTAAACACAGGATGATTTTTGACCCCTATACTTTGAATGCTAAGAAGAAATGAAACAAGATACAAAATAGAATAGCTAGGAAGGAAAAAAATGGAAAATAGACATGACCTTTAGAAAAGATACTGAGAAATCTTTTCCAAAAACTTAACATTCTGAAAATCAGAATGGTCCAACCAGAAAACAATAATTCAATAAGGTAATCACGAGTGTTATTAAAATAATATCAAAAGATTTTAAAAAGAAGAAAACGTAAGGCACAGAATCTCAAAAACAAGTGTCCTGGATAATAAATTAAGAAAAGGTAATCTGAGAATTATTGGAATATTTGAAAATCATGACCCTTCCCCAAAAAGGAAAAAAAAAAGGTTAGATACTATATGTCAAGAAATCACAAATTAAAACTGACCAGACCTCTTAGACTGAGAAGACAAAATAAATGCACAAAGAATTTCCTTGTTATTTTTAAAAGAAACCCCAAATGCAAACTCCCAGGAACATGGCAGCCAAAATCTAGCACTTACAAAGAAGGAAAGAATGAAGGAAGGAAGAAAAAAGGAAGGAAGGAAGGAAGGAAGGAAGGAAGGAAGGAAGGAAGGAAGGAAGGAAGGAAGGAAGGAAGGAAGGAAGAAAGGAAGGAAGGAAGGAAGGAAGGAAGGAAGGAAAGAAGGAAGGAAAGAAGGAAGGAAGGAACGAAAGAATGAAGGAAGGAAGGAAGGAAGAAAAGAAGAAAGGAAGGAAGGAAGAGAAAAAGAGAAGGAAAAACATAAAAGACAAAAATAGAAAAGAGGGGGAAAGAAAGATAAAGAAAAATTAGAAAGAAAGAAGAAAAACTATGAGAAACCCAAAAGAAGATCAGGTTATCAAGAAGTCAACGTCAGGAACGCAAGACTTAGTTGCCATTGTAAAGGAGAAGGATATTGAAATATATCATCTCCTCAAAATAAAAGATAAATTTCTATAAACTAAAATAGTCTATTTAACAAGTAGAATCCTACAGGGGGGAATTAAAGTTTAAATAAAGAAGAGGTTTTTCAAGCATTCTGTCTGAAAGATCAGACTGAGTATATATTTTAAAATGGGAGAAAAAAAACAAAAACCAGGAGCCAAAAGAAATATAGAAAGGTAGAAACATTTGTTCATTGGAAAAGGCTATGTGGGATGAATTATTTACATGTTAATAAGAAAGAAATATGTTCTCAAAACCATAATAACTTCAAGAGTCATAGAGAAAAGTAAATAAGATAGACAGAGGGCCTAGGAGTTATTTTATTCTATTTTCACTGTCTCAGGTAAAGATGGAAATGGAAAAGACAAGAGATTATATTGGGGAATAAAAAGTGAAGGAAAAGGAAGAAAATCACTTTAATATAATCAAACTGTATTTGCATTAGATGCAGAGACCTTAAACATAGAAGAAGGGTAGGGGGAGGAGGCATCCCATGTACCTCACTTTCATCTGAAGCAGACAAAACAAGAGTGAATATAATTACATCTACATATATTTATACACACATAAAAATAATAGTATAGATATATATTAAACTTAATAGAAAAATAGAAGGGGATAGAGAATAAGGAGAAAAACCTAGGATCAAGGACATGGTAACAGGAACAGGAAGAGAAAAAGAACCCATTACATGGGAAAATGCTATTTCAATTACAAATCATAAATGACGGGCACATTCTCTCTTTCATCACTTCTTATTGTTCAGTTGTTTTTCAGTCATATCTGACCACATTTGGGATTTTCTTGGCAAAGATAATTGCTATTTCCTTCTCCAACTCATTTCACAAATGAGGAAATTAAAACTAACAGAGGTCAGTGACTTAAGATCATAAAGCTAGTAAATGTCTGAGGCTAGACTTGAACTCACAAAGAAGAGTCTAAACCTAGCACCCTATCCATTATGCTACCTAACTACTCCATTGCTTTTTACCCCTGCCTTCTTATTAATAAAAAGGCAGGAGACAGCAAATGAAGGGAAAATGCAGTATGAATGACATGAATTCACAAAGTAGAAGAAGAAAATAGAAGGCATTAGGAAATAGAAGCTAACAAAATGTGACTTATAACTGAAGGATCAAGATTCAAATGTAATTACAACTAGAGACTGGAGCACAATGTATTGTCTTAGCAAAACTAAAAGAAGCAGGATAGCAATCATAAACTCAAATAAGGTTACTATAGAGACATGATAAAGAGATAAATAGGGAAATTATATTATACTTAAAGGCACCAATTGTAATAAAGGAATATCAATACTTAACAGATATACACCAAATAGAATAACATTTAAAAACTTTAAGGAAAAATGAATTTAATTTCGGGAAGAAATAGATGATAAAACTATATTATTGTGAGATTATCTCTTTTGGAGATCTAAACAAATCTAATTGGGCCAAAAAAAAACCCACAAATAAACAAGAGGTTAAGGAATGGATAGATTTTTCAGAAAAATTAGAGATGCTATATTGCTATATCTATGGTGATTACTGAGTGTAAGCAGAAATTTACAAACTTCCTAGATATCTATATTTTCATAAAAATTATGAATAAATAAGGACATAAAGTGAGGTATAAAGCCTAACCCCCCCCCCCAAAAATAAAAAGGCAAAAAAGCAAATTCTGAATATGTTACTTCCTGATCACAACATGTATGTGTCTGTGTGGATGTGGATATGGGTGAGTGTATATGTGAATACCTATATGAAAGAAAGAGAGAAAGAAACAAAGAGAAATATGCATTATATATGTAGGTGTATATATACACACACATATACATATACACAAACATAAATACATATATGTATATATATGTGTATATTTATGTTTGTGTATATGTGCATATTCTTTAAAGTGCCATTGAAGAAAGAATAAAAAATTAATTAATGATTAAATAATTTCATTTTAAAGAATTGTTGAGCTCAAAAATCAAATTATACAAACGATAGAAAATAATCATAGAAAATTTCAGTGATGAAACAATATGCCAAAACTTGTAAGATGTTGTCAGTTCATTGGGAGGGGAAAAAAAATTCTCTCTCTAAATGATTTCATCAAAAAAAATAATAAAACAATTTAAGAACAGAAAATCAAACATCCTTAAGTAAACAAAGTAGAAATTTTGAAAATTAAAACAGAGATTAATAAAATTGAAGCAAACCATGAAACAACAAATAAAACTACCTGCTGCTATCTTAAAAATTAATAACATAGGCAAACTGTTAGCTAATTGGATTATTTTTAAAGATAGATTAAAAACCAAATTGTACCTGTCAAAAATGAAAAATGAGAATTCACATCAATTGAAGAGGCAATAAATGAAATGATCAGAAGCTATTTTACTCAATTTTATGTTTACAAAGCTGATAACTTCAAGGAAATAGATAAATAGTCATAAAACTGTAAAATACACAGGCTACTGAAAAGAAATAAATTAAACAAATAATTATCAGAAAAAAGAAACTGAACCTAGAATAAATTAATTCCTTCCCCTTCAAAAAATTTCAGGGCAAGATAGATTTATTGGTATAATCCTATCAAACTTTTAAAGAATAATTATTATATTATAGAAACTACATGCAAAAATAGGAAGGAAAAGGAATCTTCTCATCTCTTTCCATTGTATAAATATTCTCTAGATACCTAAATCACAAAACAGAGAAAGAAATGATATACCAATATGCCTAATGAATGGTTTGAAAAACATAAATATAAAATAAACTAGATGATAACATAAGTAATTTAAACTACAGAATCATATCAAAAACACTGAAAATATTGACAAATTTAATATTCATTATTGTTAAACAACACTAGAGAGCATAGGAATGTATGGATTTTTTCTTAATATAATAAAGAACATTTATTTAAAATTAAAAGTTAGCGTTATATATAATGAAGAAAAAGTAGCATCCTTTTCAGTGGCATCAGGCATAAAGCAAGTAAGTCTGCACCATATTAACGCCTCTAAAAATGTTGAATATGTTAATAAAACAAGGAAGAAAAATCAAAAGAGTAAGCATAGTCCTATTTATTGCTTATTTCATATGATGTGATGATTTAGTTAAAACTTAAAATGTCAAAATTAATTGAAACAATAAATTCAACAAAGTTTTACAATATAATTCATCTAAGTCATCAACAATGTACTATATTTCCGAGAGAGTTCAGAAGAGATAGAAAGTGAAATTCCAAACAAACTCTAAAGGATAGAGAATATTTGAGACTGTATCTACCAAGACACATTCAAAAACCATATGAATCCATCTATAAAATCCTTTCTTGCAAAAAATAAAAAAAAAGCTGAATAACTGGAGGAAGATCATTTGCCCAAAGGTACAAAGATAATATTAATAAATATGACAATTCTACCAAAATTAATTTACTTGTTCAAGGACATACTGATCACAAAAAAATACTGTTATAGAGCTAGAAAAAATAATGAAATTCAAATAGAGGAAGACAAAGTCAAGAATTCAAGATGTTCAAAAATAGAAAAGAAAAGATACTGTATTTCTAGCAGTACTAGATTTCAAATTATACAACAATGTAACAATCATTGAAAATGACTTGGTACTGATTTTTAAAAAGAGACATTAATCACTGGAACAAATTTGAGGCATAAAATATGGATGCAAAGACAATAGCCTAGTTTCCAAAAGTATAAAGAGGCCAATTACTTACTCTTTGACAAAGATTGATTGAAAAAAAATAACAACATAAAGTTGTCTGGCAAAAATTAGGTAGAGACCAATATCTTACATCACATACTGAGACAAGCTTTTAATGGATACATGGTAGACATAAAAGGAGTGATTACAGGCAAATCAGAGCAGCAAGGGAGATTTATGTGTAAAGGACCAACAAATGACAGAAAGAATAACAAAGAAAAAATAAAAGTTTGGATGATATTTTAAATTTTAAAAGTTTTACACAAAGTAAATTTCCATCTAATTATAATTAGAAGGGAAACAGGTAATTGGGGAAAAAATCTTTATAGAAAGTTTCTCTGATAAAAGTCCCATAAGCAAGCATGTAAAAATGAATTAACATTTCTAAGACTATGAGGCAATCCCCAATAGATTAATATTCAAAGGAGAGAATCAGAAAGCTTTCAAACAGGAAGTTTTTAAAGAAACTCAAACTACTAACAACCATATGAAAAAAATATATACTCCAAATCACTAATTGATTCAAACAACTCTGAACCCTCAACTCAAAACCATCAGCTCAGCAAAGATGACAAAAAAAAGGGAAATTACAAATGTTGAAGGGGCCACAGGAAAACAGGCACAGCAGTGATGTGCTGTTAGTGGAGCTGTGAATAGATTGAGGCATATTGATCCAACAACACAAGCATTTGGCTTGGATCCCAAAGATATCAAAGAAAGAGGAAAAGGACACAAATCATTTCTAGCAACTTTTTGAAGTTACCAAAAAAAAAAATAGAAACTAAGGGGTTCCAATCAACTGGGGAATGACTAAACAAATTATGGTATATGAATGTAATGGAATATTATTGTGCCAAAAGAAATAACAAAATGTACAGTTTCAAAAAAAAAACTGGGAAGATCTTTATGAAATGATACAAACTGAAGAGTAAAACTAGGGGGAAATATATATAATAACATTATCAAGAAAAAAAATTAATGTCTTTAGAAATATAATAGAACAATGATAAACATTATTCCAGAGTACCAAAGATGAAACCGCTTCCCATATTAACTTTCTTTCACTGGATTGTACTTATTATCTATAAGGCTGTTTTTCTCCCACTGAGATAGGGGCTTGCAGAACCACATAATAAATCCATGTCAATCTTTTTTTTTAAAAAAGAAAGTAAATGAGCTATGAAAAAAGTATAACATACACACTAAGAAAATATAAATTTTCTTCTACTGAGAATAAGAAGAAACTCTTCCAGACCCAATTGGGTAGACACAGAGGCAATCAGTAGAAGAGGAAGAAAACCAGACAGTTTCAACATAAGGAAATATTTCTAATAAGTAGATATCCCAAAACGGAGTAGAATGCTTTCAGGAAGATTATACTTCCTTACTACAGAGGTTTTGAAGCAAACCTGGGATGATCACTTATCAGGGTGGTTAAGTGACTTCTTGTTCAGATTTGAGATGGACTAACTAGTCTCTTACATTGCTTCTAATACTGAAATTCTAAGACTGTAATATCAAAGCCTACATTCCAACAGCAATGACCCTGACAATTAGATAATAATTATTATTGAAAATAATTGTTGTTGCTGTTTAGCTATGTCCAACTCTCCATGACCTTATTTGGGTGTTTTGGGGGCAAAAAATACTCAAGGGGTTTGCTTCTCCAGGTCATTTTACAGATGAGGAAATGGAGGCAAACAGGATAAAGTGACTTGCCCAGGATCAAATAACTAGTAAATGTCTCAGGCCAGAATTGAACTCGATAAAATAAGTCATATGTCTTGACTTCAGGCCCAGACTTCTATCCACTGTGCTATCTCACTTCTCAGTAGTATAAAGCTACCATTTAATAATAATACTGCCTAGATTTCTTTCTTAAGGACCAGGCCTTAAACCAAAACCAATGTGATTCTAATTGGCCACCAACAAGTCCTAGGCCAAGCCCCATTTGATTATTGTTTGGATCTTCATTAATTCAGATGTCAATGTATGGAAATTGTATTTTGAAAGTAAGTAACAATCATGTCCACTGTGGCCAGAAATCCTGAGAGTCTTCCCCTCCAGATTCATCCATTCGTTTGTTCATTCATTCATTTGTTCATTTTATTTTTATTTTTATTTAATAGGTTTTTTTTTTACTTCTTTACTTATTATTACTAACAACATTAAATTTATTTAAATTTTTTTTGGACAAGGTAAAATAAGAGAATTCTTTGCCTCAGCTGCTATCTAGCCTTAATCACTGAATGAATATGGCCTTACTCAAACTGAGACCTGTTGAAGACCTTAGGTTAAAAAGACAAATGTCTCCCATTGCATACAGGGCCATCTCCAGTCATCTTGATCTATATCTGACCACTGGATCCAGATGACTCTGGAGGGGAAAGTGAGTCAGGGGACCTCGTATGGCCCTCCCTCCTTAATTCACTTGCATATCATGGCATCCCTTCCCTGATGTCATAGTCTTCTTCAAAAATGAAGGACAAACAACAATAACTAATATTTATACAGTGCCCACTATTTGCCAGACAATATGCTAGCCACTTTATAAATATTATTTCATTTGATCCTCACAACAACCCTGGGGAGTATTATTATTAACCCATTTTGCAATTAAGAAAACTGAAACACAGAAATTGACTTCCAGAAATCACATACTAAGTGTCTGGTGCAAGATTTAAATTCAGGTCTTCTTGACTTCAAGTCCAGAGATGCACCACATGCCTGACACTATATAAATGGCAATTATGCTTTAAGGTTTACAAACCACTTTACACATGTTATTATATTTGATCCTCATAACAACTGTATAAGGTGGGTGCTATTATTATATACAAGTCACAGATGAGAAAACTAAGTCTGAGGTCAAGTGATCTGCCAAGGGTCAGACATACTGGTGAGACAGAATTGAAATTCATCTTTCTGTTTCACAGTCTAACAACTATTCACTGGTCTACTTGACTGCTTTAGGCTTTAGATGGGACTTTTCAATTCCCTCTTCTTAGGAACTCTTACTCTTATTTTAGTAAAGCAAGGGAGCAAATCCTCTGGAACATTGAGTGTTGGAGAACTGCCTGGGCAAATAGAGGCTAAAAGACTTGATCTTATCCACTACTATACCCCCATACCATGATTCCTCATTCATAAGAATAACAATAATGATAGTGATTGATAATGAGAGGCAGCATGGTGTAACCAAGAGTTAACAATGAGCCAAGTGCCGTATTAAACACTGGGAACAAATACATGAAAGACAGTCTCTATCCTCCAGACTCAAGAAATTTAGAATTTAATGAAGGAAGATATAAAGATAGTTGAAGAATGTGCTGAGGTGAGGAGAGGTGGGATGGCATTGTCTAGGAGTGGGGAACATCTAGCCCTTGGGCCTTAGAAGGCCTGCAAAATCATTTGCTAAGGCAAGTTCAGATTCTTCACCATTGGACAATCAAAGGCAGCCAAAATGAGTGCAGCCAGTTGGGAAATGAAGAAATGGAAGTCCTATGCTCCCAACACCAAGGTAGGTTGAGGAATTCATGGCTCCATCCTCTAATTAGAGAGTCAGACCTACTGATGAAATGTGAGGACCAAGGCTGATTGAATTTTGCAGAAGGATGAGATTTCCCAATGCTGAGGTTCCCCAGGATGTGGTTGGAGAAGTCACTAGCAGACTATTAGCCTAATACTTAAGAAGAGCTGGATTCACTTCACTTCTGATACATACTGACTATCTTTCAATTTAGGCAAATCACTTAAGTCAACACGTTGAAACTATAAATTTTAGAATTTGTGTCCAGCTGAATGACTAGAGGAAGTTCCCTCACTGGCAATTGCCTTACACCAATGAAATCACAAGTCCAAGAAAAAAAAAGGCATGTTATAATAAGGAATCATAAAGATGACATTGATCTTGTGTTTGAAAGTTGATAAAATACTACACAGATATTGTCTCAGATCTTTAGCACATTTTATTTTAAAAGATTTTGTTTCAGAGATTAAGTTTTTACAGAGTCAACAATCTAAACTCCAAACATCGGAGTCTTACAGAAGGCCAAGTAACAAAATTGTGTGTGTGTGTGTGTGCGCATGCGCATGCTTGAAAGAAAATGCTAGAGCATAGAAGACAGGATTTTATTTTGAACTACAGTTCCAGGAGCCACTTAGTATTTAAGGGCTATTTAATTTGGGGTCTACTACTTCTCTACATCTATCATCAATCAAATGTTTTTCTTTTCTTTGGGACCCTTTTCATCTTGGATCTCCAGAAGAGATGTGAAAAGTCTGAATCATCACTTCAAGCACCAAGGGGAAAAAAAATGCCAGGCTGGAATTACTCTCCATTATAAAGACCAAGGCTGCTCTCTTTTCCCCCCCAATTCCCTCTTTCTTGCGCAACATCTCCATTTGTATCCCGTTGAAAACACTATCTTTCTGTCACTCACAATCTGTCAAGCCAGCACTCTCTGGATGGGCTTAAGAGAAACATCATTTACCTGTGGGGGGCTGAAAAAGACATTTCATCCACCAACCTTAAGTGGACATGATTATTCTAATTTTCACCTAAAGGCATATGTTATGTCAGCAGTTTCCGTTAGAGGCTAGAAGGGATGAGACTGAAGTTATCCTCACTGGTGACATAAAAGGGATCTTAGTCAAAACTCTGACATGATAGGAATTTATATCATCTTTAAAATATTCATCATTGACATTTCTGAACACAAATAGGGGCCAGGGAAGAGTACATCCCGAGGAAGAAACATTAACTCCAAAGCACGCCGAGGTCCTTCCTTTCATGTTTTACATTTGGTTATTTTTCCTTTCCGTTTATCAGTCACATTGCTGAGCCATTATTCTGTTCAATAAATAGATGTTATTAATTTATAAAGCTGTTGTTGAAACTCATTTGCAGAAAGATAACAATGCCCCACAGCACTTGAGAACATCATTTTTCTTACTGTACTTCATGCTGAAAAGGAATCATTTGGTTGAAAACTTTCCTATCATACTTTCCAGGAAATTCATTATCTTCATGGTCAAATTACTTAGCAATTATTTTTTATAAAGCTCGTGAAGTGCCCATTCCAAATATTTTTGAAGCTTATTTACTTAGGACACATTCACAAAGAAATCTAATTTATTTTTATTTATTTATTTCTTTACGGTCACAGGGATTTGTTCTACAAAAATGGGATCGGAAACAAAGCTTTAAAAAAAAAAAGATTAACAATCAAGAATAATAGTTGTCAAAGAATTAATAAAAATATGACCTACAATTCCATTAAAACTTTGTCACTCGCTAACTGAACAAATGCTATATAACAACAATATTCAGAGCATATCAGGCCCTGATTATTTTCTGTTCGAGTCAAAAATAGATGATGTTGTGGATCACAAAAAAATATTTTTAAAAGCTACTGCAAAATGAGTGGTAAAACATTCAGTGCATCGAAGATCTCCTATTAATTTAGGCTCATGTGCCTGGCCATTCACTGAATTCATCTGACCTCTCAGCTCTTTCTTTTAGCAATTATTTCCTTCTGTCCCAGGTTTCTGGGCATGTTGCCCACCACTCCCCTATTTGAAATTTAGCTCCTGAAGGGACTTTGGAGCATTACAATTTGGGGGCTAATAATTTCTCTTTACTAAACAATTCCTAATACATAAGAATGCTGTCACCGAATGATATAGTAAGAGAGTATGGTTGCATAGAGAGAGAAAATGGGATGATACAATTTAGTGGAGAGAGGTTAAGAGATTCTATTATCGGGGTTATGGTCAAGGGATCATTGGATCAAGGCATTTGGAGCTAAAAGGGGCCTTTGCTAGAGAACTCCGGCTAACAGTGTGACAGCTGATATCTGTCGTCAAGGATGTGAAGGGCTGTCTAGGAGACGAGGAATTAATGAGACTTGTTCTATTTGGCTCCAAAGAAAAATGGCCCAACATCTGCAGAGACAGATGTAAGCTTCACACAAGGAAAGATTTCCTTGCATCAGAGATGTCCAAAAGTAGAATGTTCTGCCCTGAGATATGGGGAGAGAAGGAATATCCCTTTTCATTGGAGGGCTTCGAATAAAGTATTCATTGCTCCTTATCAAGGAGGAATTAGGTCTCCTTTCTATGTGTCTTTCCCAAAGGATAGGTACTAAACCAGAGCTTTAATTTAGACAGGGACCCTTCCTCTAACTATGCATTTTAGTCTTAGAAAGTGCCTAGACTCAGAACTAAAAGGTTAAATGACTTATCCAGTGTCACACAGTCGATGTGTTATAAGCAGAATTGGATCCTAGAATTTACTCTCTATCCACTACATCATGTCGTTTGATAAAGTTAAACAATGCCCTTTATATGAATGAATTAATGAATGAAATATATATAGTCTCCTTAGATCAAGAACTGTTATTCTTTTTTCTTCCATAATTTCTTGACAAATTTTAAGAGACTGTTGATTGACTAACTTAATAAGTGCTCATTATGCACCAAGCCTTGTGCTAAGCACTTTACCCACAATATCTTAGTTTCTCCATGAAACAATCTCGGGAGGGAGGTACTTTTATAATTCCCATTTTACAGATGCAGCAACACAGAAATTGAATATTCCTGCAGAATATAAGCTCCCTGAGGACTTTATCTTTGTGTGATCTCAATCAAACTGAAACTTGTTGAAGACTTTAGCTTTAAAAGGACATGTCTCCCACTGTATCTGAGCCATCTCCAGTTGTCTTGATCTATATACCTTGTGACTGGACCCAGATGGCTCTGCATGGGAAAGTGAGGCAAGTAACTTTGCACAGCCCTACTTACTTAAATCCCATTCAATTGCATGTCACTGTATCACCTCCTTAAAGTCATGGTCCACTTTGAGAACAAAGGACAAAGAACAGCACCTTAATACCTAATGCTTGAAGGCATTAACTTTTCCAAATCTCCCCAGTTATCAGTTTTACCAAATCTACCTTGCCTTGATTTACCACTGTGCAGGTTACCCCACCCCATCCCTAGTAAAATGGAAATTCCTTGAGGAAGGGGAGGGTTTTTTAAAATTTTTATCCCCTGCACAGTACCTGGTATATAGTATATACTAAAATACTCATTGAATTGAATTGAATATTGTACAAGAGGTTATTTTTCAGATGCTGGTTTAAGTAAGTGGCTACTAAGATAGGATCCAGTGAATCCTGAATGCATTTTTCCTATATCCTGATTTTCATATATAGTTTCTCTTATTAAATGTGGAAACTTCTTGAGGGCAGAATATATTTGCACAGAACCTGTCACACAATAAGTGCTTAATAAATACTTCTTGATAGAATGATTGGTGATTCATTGACTGCTCTTAAGAGGAAATTCGAAGGGTTAACCAATCCTTACTTTCCTAGGAAAGCCACTTAATCTTCTTTGCTGAGAAAACCCCCAAAATGAGATCACAAAGAGTTGAACACAACTGAAATGGCTCAAAGACAATGAATACTTACTTTCCTTCTTGAACTTGGAAGTTTCAGATGACCTCACTTAAATCCAATTTACTTGCAAGTCAAAACATCACCCTCCAGAAGTCTTTGGCTCTCTTTGAGAATGAAGGACAAACGCGCACTTCTCCCATTTCTGACCAAAGGCCCACAATTGTTAAAAATAAACTTTTCCCCTATGAGGCAAAGTCCATGGGCACTCCTCCACTTCACTCCTCTCTGGCTTGTGGTCTCCCTTCCACTCTCCCTCCCTTCCTTCCTCCCTCTTCTTCTCTCTCTCTCTCTCTCTACTTTTTCATTTCTCTCTCTCCCTCTCTCTCTCTCTCTCTCTCTCTCTCTCTCTCTCTCTCTCTCACTCAGAGGGCAGAAGTAAAAATTTTCTTTTTCCATTTGGCAAAATATATTTTTTTAAACAAATTTGTTCAAAATACTTGGTCACATTTTTTTTTCTTTCCATTTTCCATTATGGGAAGGAGAGTTTGACTCAGCAAAAAGAAGAATTTTCAATGAGAACGAATTGAAGAAAGGAAGAAAATAAGTGTTTATTAAATGCTTCCCATGTATCAGGCTTATCTGATTCCCACAACAGCCCTGGAAGGTGAGTATTATTGATATCCCCATTTTATAGTTGAGGAAACTATGGCAGACAAGTGACTTATTCAGGATCACACAGCTAATAAGTATCTGAAGGCCATACACATACACACACACACACACACACACACAAACACACCCTTCATCAACTTTACACTTTGGAACAAGGCTAGAATGAAGGGATCACTTCCTGGTAACCTGAATTTGCCAGGCACAGCAAGAGTTAATCAGCTAAACAAGCCTGTGGCATAGATACCAGCTTCTCTCCAAACCCTCAGGGTTTTAAATCTTTTCTAAATAAACTGCAATTTGTAAAGAAACCCCCAAACAAAGCTGTGGAAGGAAGGAAGGAAGGAAGGGAAATCACAGAAGGATGGGGTAACATTTCACCATCTGGCTGACATGCTAATCACGTCTTAACCTTGTGAAATGTTTAATTGATTGGGAAGCAGACAGCAACTGAGCAACCAAAGCTTATTCCTAGCAGTAGAGGAAGGAGTCTAGGGTTAGTGTCCTTGTGAACTGATCTGAGCCCAGGAGCTGAGAGAGGAGTTCTGAGTGATCTGGGACATCAGAGACACCAGTCCTGCAAGCCTGCTAGTGCCACCCTAATGATGCTGGCAAGCATTGGGCAAAGAGCCTGACCAGTTGGGATCAGGGAAGCAAGGTCTCAAGGTCGAGAAGATCTGATATCATGATCATCTCAGAAACATCCCTGAAATTGCCGTTGGTATGGAAAATGCTGATGGTATCCAGAGAAATTCAAACTGGAGTATGAAAAAAAAATCAAAGCATCCAATTTTTACGTTGGGAGCTTTTTTGGATTTTTTTTCCCTTTCTCATAGTTTTTCCCTTTTATTCAGAGTCTTCTTTAACATCATGATTAATAGGGAAATGTGTTTACCATGAATGCACATGTATTTAAAGATGGCTATCAGTATAACCCATGAAAAACAGTTGAGTGATACTGGGCATGCAGTATTGGGTTTATAAGAAAATGTGAGTTCAAATTCTGCTTCACAAGCTTTATGACCCCAGGTATGTTACACAGTAACCTCTCTCAACCTCAGTTTCCTCATCTGCCAAATAGACATAAAAGCACCTACTGTACAACATTGATGGAGTATCAGATAAGGTGATATATGGAAAGCTCTATACCAATGAGATATATTGTTTAGAATATTTCACTTGAAGGTAAGGAATAGCTTCTTCATAGTTGTATCTCCAACATTTAATGCTGAATATTTTAATGAACATCTTATTTATTTATTTAAAATTTTTAATGTATTTATTATTTTTTTTTAAATTTTTTATTTAATAATTACATTATATTGACATTCGTTTCTGTTCCGATTTTTTTTTCCCCTCCCTCCCTCCACCCCCTCCCCTAGATGGCAAGCAGTCCTTTATATGTTGGATATGTTGCAGTATATCCTAGATACAATATATGTTTGCAGAACCGAACAGTTCTCTTGTTGCGTAGGGAGAATTGGATTCAGAAGGTATAAATAATCCGGGAAGAAAAACAAAAATGCAGATAGTTTACATTCGTTTCCCAGTGTTCTTTCTTTGGGTGTAGCTGCTTTTGTCCGTCATTTAGCAATTGAAACTCAGGTCTCTTTGTCAAAGAAATCCACTTCCATCAAAATATGTCCTCATACAATATCGTTGTCGAAGTGTATAATGATCTCCTGGTTCTGCTCATTTCACTTAGCATCAGTTCATGTAAGTCTCGCCAGTCCTCTCTGTATTCATCCTGCTGGTCATTTCTTACAGAACAATAATATTCCATAACATTCATATACCACAATTTACCCAGCCATTCTCCAATTGATGGGCATCCATTCATTTTCCAGTTTCTAGCCACTACAAACAGGGCTGCTACAAACATTTTGGCACATACAGGTCCCTTTCCCTTCTTTAGTATTTCTTTGGGATATAAGCCCAATAGAAACACTGCTGGATCAAAGGGTATGCACAATTTGATAATTTTTTGGGCATAATTCCAGATTGCTCTCCAGAATGGTTGGATTCGTTCACAACTCCACCAACAATGCATTAGTGTCCCAGTTTTCCCGCATCCCCTCCAACATTCATCATTATTTTTTCCTGTCATCTTAGCCAATCTGACAGGTGTGTAGTGGTATCTCAGAGTTGTCTTAATTTGCATTTCTCTGATCAATAATGATTTGGAACACTCTTTCATATGAGTGGTAATAGTTTCAATCTCATCCTCTGAAAATTGTCTGTTCATATCCTTTGACCATTTATCAATTGGAGAATGGCTTGATTTCTTATAAATTTGAGTCAGTTCTCTATATATTTTGGAAATGAGGCCTTTATCAGAACCTTTAACTGTGAAAATGTTTTCCCAGTTTGTTGCTTCCCTTCTAATCTTGTTTGCATTAGTTTTATTTGTACAAAGGCTTTTTAATTTGATGTAATCGAAATTTTCTATTCTGTGATCAGTAATGGTCTCTAGTTCATCTTTGGTCACAAATTTCTTTCTCCTCCACAAGTCTGAGAGATAAACTATTCTATGTTCCTCTAATTTATTTATAATCTCGTTATTTATGCCTAGGTCATAGACCCATTTTGATCTTATCTTGGTATATGGTGTTAAGTGTGGGTCCATGCCTAATTTCTGCCATACTAATTTCCAATTATCCCAGCAGTTTTTATCAAATAATGAATTCTTTTCCCAGAAGTTAGGGGCTTTGGGTTTGTCAAACACTAGATTGCTATAATTGACTATTCTGTCTTGTGAGCCTAGCCTTTTCCACTGATCCACTAATCTATTTCTTAGCCAATACCAGATGGTTTTGGTGACTGCTGCTTTATAATATAATTTTAGATCAGGTACAGCTAGGCCACCTTCATTTGATTTTTTTTTCATTAATTCCCTTGAGATTCTCGACTTTTTATTGTTCCATATGAATTTTGTTGTTATTTTTTCTAGATCAATAAAATATTTTCTTGGAAGTCTGATTGGTATAGCACTAAATACATAGATTAGTTTAGGGAGTATTGTCATCTTTATTATGTTCGGTTGGCCGATCCAAGAGCACTTAATATTTTTCCAATTATTTAAGTCTGACTTTATTTGTGTGGAGACTTTTTTATAATTTTGCTCATATAATTCCTGACTTTCCTTTGGTAGATAGATTCCCAAATATTTTATGGTATCAACAGTTATTCTGAATGGAATTTCTCTTTGTATCTCTTGCTGTTGGGTTTTGTTGGTGATGTATAAAAATGCTGAGGATTTATGGGGATTTATTTTGTAGCCAGCTACTTTGCTAAAATTATGAATTATTTCCAATAGCTTTTTGGTAGAATCTCTGGGGTTCTCTAGGTATACCATCATATCATCTGCAAAGAATGATAGTTGGTTTCCTCATTGCCTACTCTAATTCCTTTTATATCTTTCTCGACTCTTATTGCCGAGGCTAGTGTTTCTAATACGATATTAAATAATAATGGTGATAGTGGGCAACCTTGCTTCACTCCAGATCTTACTGGGAAAGGTTCCAGTTTTTCCCCATTGCATATGATGCTTACTGATGGTTTTAAATATATGCTCCTGACTATTTTAAGGAAAAGTCCATTTATTCCTATGCTCTCAAGTGTTTTTATTAGGAATGGCTGTTGGATTTTATCAAATGCTTTTTCTGCATCTATTGAGATGATCATGTGGTTTTTGTTTGTTTGGTTATTGATATAGTCAATTATGCTAATAGTTTTCCTAATATTGAACCAGCCCTGCATTCCTGGTATAAATCCTACTTGGTCATAGTGTATTATCCTGGTGACAATTTTCTGTAATCTTTTTGCTAATATTTTATTTAAGATTTTAGCATCAATATTCATTAGGGAGATTGGTCTATAATTTTCTTTCTCTGTTTTCAGCCTACCTGGTTTAGGTATCAGTACCATATCTGTGTCATAAAAGGAGTTTGGTAGGACTCCTTCAATCCCTATTTTTTCAAATAGTTTATATAACATTGGAGTTAATTGTTCTTTAAATGTTTGGTAGAATTCACATGTAAATCCATCTGGTCCTGGGGATTTTTTCTTAGGGAGTTGATTGATAGTTTGTTCTATTTCTTTTTCTGAGATGGGACTGTTTAGGATATTTACTTCTTCCTCTGTTAGTTTGGGCAAGCTGTATTTTTGGAGGTATTTTTCTATTTCATTTAAGTTGTCGAATTTATTGGCATAAAGTTGGGCAAAGTAACTCCTAATTATTGCTCTAATTTCCTCTTCGTTAGTGGTGAGTTCTCCCTTTTCATTTTTAAGACTAACAATTTGATTTTCCTCTTTCCTTTTTTTAATCAGATTTACTAAGGGTTTGTCTATTTTGTTGGTTTTTTCATAGAACCAACTCTTAGTTTTATTAATCAATTCAATAGTTTTTTTACTTTCAATTTTATTGATCTCACCTTTTATTTTTAGAATTTCAAGTTTAGTGTTTGACTGGGGGTTTTTAATTTGTTCCTTTTCTAGCATTTTTAATTGCAAACCCAATTCATTGACCTTCTCTTTCTCTATTTTATACAAATAGGCCTCTAGAGATATGAAATTTCCCCTTATTACCGCTTTGGCTGCATCCCATACATTTTGGTATGATGTCTCATTATTATCGTTTTCTTGGGTGAAGTTATTAATTATGTCTATGATTTGCTGTTTCACCCAATCATTCTTTAGTATGAGATTATTTAGTTTCCAATTATTTTTTGGTCTACTTCCCCCTGCTTTTTTGTTGAATGTAATTTTCATTGCATCATGGTCTGAAAAGGATGCATTTACTATTTCTGCCTTACTACATTTGAGTTTGAGGTTTTTATGTCCTAATATATGGTCAATTTTTGTATAGGTTCCATGAACTGCTGAAAAGAAAGTGTATTCCTTTCTGTCTCCATTACATTTTCTCCAGAGATCTATCATATCTAACTTTTCTAGTATTCTATTTACCTCTTTGACTTCTTTCTTATTTATTTTTTGGTTTGATTTATCTAATTCTGAGAGTGCAAGGTTAAGATCTCCTACTATTATAGTTTTACTGTCTATTTCTTCTTGCAGCTCTCTTAGTTTCTCTTTTAAGAATTTAGATGCTACCCCACTTGGTGCATATATGTTTAATATAGATAGTGCTTCATTATCCATGCTACCCTTTAGCAAGATATAGTGTCCTTCCTTATCTCTTTTAATTAGGTCAATTTTTGCTTTAGCTTGATCTGAGCTCAGGATGGCTACCCCTGCTTTTTTGACTTCACCTGAAGCATAGTAGATTTTGCTCCAACCTTTTACCTTTAACCTGCATGTATCTCCCCGCTTCAGGTGTGTTTCCTGTAAACAACATATTGTAGGATTCTGGCTTTTAATCCATTCTGCTAACCGCTTCCTCTTTATGGGGAGTTTACCCCGTTCACGTTTATGGTTAGAATGACCAATTCTGTATTACTTGCCATCTTGTTAACCCCGGTTTATGCTTTCCTCCCTTCTTTCCCCTTTCCCCCCCTTCCAAGTATTAAGCTTGTGAGCACCCCTTGCTTCTCACAGCGCTCCCTTTTTAGTATCCCTCCCCCCGCCTTAGAGTTCCTCCCCCTATCTTACCCCTTTCCCTCCCAGTTCCCGTATTCCCTTCCGCTTAGCTTATTCCTTCCCTTTCCACTTTTCCCTTCTCACTTTTCAATGAGATGGGAGAAGTTTCACCATAGATTGAATATGTCTTAAGATTTTTCACTTAAAGCCAATTCTGAAGGCTGTAAGATACCCACTATATTCATCCCCCTCCATTCTTTCTCTCAGATATAATAGGTTTCCTATGCCTCTTCATGAGATGTACTACCCCCACTTTACCCTTTTTCTGGTACAATGTCCTTTCCACATCAATTTCTAGAACAAGGTATACATGTATTCTTTATACATCTATATAGTCAAAATATAGTTCCCAAGATTAATCTTTACCTTTTTAGATTTCTCTTGAGTTCTATATTTGTAGATCAAACTTTTTGTTAAGTTCTGGTTTTTTCATCAGAAATAGATGAAATTCGCTTACTTCGTTGAATGTCCATCTTCTTCCCTGGAAAAAGATGCTCATTCTCGCTGGGTAAGTTATTTTTGGTTGCATACCAAGTTCCTTAGCCTTTCGGAATATCATATTCCAGGCCCTTCGATCTTTTAATGTGGATGCTGCCAGATCCTGGGTGATCCTTATTGTGGCTCCTTGATACTTGAATTGGGTTTTTCTAGCCGCTTGCAATATTTTTTCTTTCATCTGAGGGTTCTGGCATTTGGCCACTATATTCCTTGGTGTTTTGATTTTAGGATCCCTTTCAGTGGGTGATCGATGAATCCTTTCAATGTTTATTTTTTCCCTCTGTTCCTATGACTTCTGGGCAGTTCTCTTTGATAATTTCCTGGAAGACAGTGTCCAGGCTCTTTTTTTCATCATGTTTTTCTGGGAGTCCAATGATTCTCAGATTGTCTCTCCTAGATCTGTTTTCCAGGTCTGTTGTCTTCCCCAGAAGGTATTTCACATTTTTCTCCATTGTTTGATTTTTTTGGATTTGCTTGACTGATTCTTCTTGTCTCCTCGAGTCATTCAATTCCACTTGTTCAATTCTGATTTTCAGTGAAGTATTCTCTTCACTCACTTTTTAAAAATCTTTTTCTAATTGTCCAATTGAGTTCTTTTGTTCTGTGGAATTTTTTTCCATTTCGTCAATTTTGTTTTTTAGAGAGCTGTTTTCTGTTTCCAGTTCACTAATCCTATTTTTCAAGGATTTTACTTCTTTATCCACTCTCTCTTTAACTGACTTCTCCAGGCTCTTTTCCCATTTTTCTTCTAGCTCCCTTGTGAGAGCCTTTTTAATCACTTCTATGAGGTTCATCTGTGCTGAGGAACAGATCTCCTCCTTTGGGGATTCACCTGGGGACTGCCTGTTTTTAGTCTCCTCAAGATTTAGAGTCTGCTCTCTATCTGTATAGAAGCTGTCAAGGGTTAAAGTCCTCTTCAGCTTCTTGCTCATTCTGTCTATTACTCAGAGACAAACTACCAAAGAAAAACAGAAAAAACTGGAGTCTTTCTTTGGGGGGGGGGCTGGGTGTGTTATCGAGCTTCCTCTACAGACTGCAGGGGGCAGCAGTGAGGCACTAGCAGGACTGTGCTGTGCCTGCGCTCTGAGATCCCAAAGCGTGCTGAGTCACTGAGGGGGAGGAAGGGGGGGGGGCGGCCAGGTCCTGAGAGACTCCAGCTGTTTGGGGTTGTATTCTTCAACCCCGGTGTTTTTAGCTTCTCTGCTGGGCTGCTGACTTGCTGCTGGAGTAAAGTATCCAAACCTGTAGTGAAGCTCTCCCCGCAGAGATGGCTACGATCACTCTCCACCCCCTCTCCAGTCTGCTCCTGTGCCCTCACTGCCGCTGCCCGCCGCCTGCGCCCAATCTAAAACCGCCCCAGCCCTCCAGTAAAGACAGACCTTTCTTGGCGGATCTCAAGGATGGCTTCTCTTGGTAACTATTTGTGGGTTTTTTTCAGTCAAGCATTGATTCAGAGGCTTGTAATGAAATGGATAGTGAGAGAAAGCGTGGAGCTTATGCAGCTGTGAGCCTCCTCTCCGCCATCTTAACCGGAAGTCTGTATTTATTATTTAACAAGTAACTTATCAGTGATCATTAGTTAATGTTATTGCTATTTTATCATCATCATCATCGTTATTATTATTATTGTCAAATGAAGCTAGATGATACAGTGGATAGAGCCCTGGGCCTGGAGTTAGGAAGATTTGACAAACTGGTCTTCAGACACTTATTAGCTGTGTGATCCTGAATAGTCACTTATCTGTCATAGTTTCCTTAACTATAAAATGGGGATATCAATAATACTCACTTTCCAGAGCTGTTGTGGGATCAGATAAACCTGACACATGGGAAGCATTTAATAAATCCTTATTTTCTTCCTTTCTTCAATTTATTCTCATTGAAAATTCTTCCTTTTGCCGAGTCAAACTCTCCTTCCCATAATGGAAAATGGAAAGGAAAACAAAATGTGACCAAGTACTTTTGAACAAATTTGTTAAAAAAATAAATATTTTGCCAAAAGGAAAAAGAAAATTTTTTATTTCTGCCCTCTGATGGCAGAAAGAGACAGAGACAAACAGAGAGAGAAGGGAGGGGGGGAAGCTACCTCCATTTTCTCTTCCCAAATGAATGGAAGCTCGGTGTCCAAGATAGAGGAATGTCCACATAATGAATGAAATTTAGCCTAGAGTCCTTATTTTCTGGACTCCAGACATTTTCACTGGCTATGTGTATGCCTGGAAGTCTCTCCTTTCTCATCACATCTGGCTTCCTTCAAGTCCCAACTCAGATCTCACCTTTTGCCAGAAAACTGTCACGATTCCCCTTTACCCCAGTGCCTTTTTTCTAATAATTACTTCCAATTTATGTTGTATAACCTAGTATAACCTAGTGAAATCACAGGTCTAAAGACAAACTGGCGATCATTCAAGATCATTGAAAAATCAACTCCAAAAGGCATGAACTAGTAAGTCTATGTCCAGTTACCTTCTACTTGTGATAAGCAGACTAAGGAAAACAAAGACTTTTATGAGATAGTTATTTATTTATGTATTTCCTCCAACTCAGAATTTTGCTGCTTTCTGAAAGGCAAAAAGAGGGTAGTAACTACTCAGACAGAATTTGGATTACCCTGTTTAGCCAAATGGTTTCGAAAACCTTCAAATGGTCCTTTCCAATTGAACGTCCAAATCTATCTTCAAAGGGCCCAATGGACTATATTTGGGATACTGTGTATTTTGTTGATGTACTGATCTGGATTGCCTGAATTGTACTTAGGCAATTATCACTGTCTCCAGGATGCATGAAACACCATGATCCTTCCCTTGTTTGGTGCAAGAGCCTCCACTACCTTCCCATTAAACTTCCCTTCCTCATCTCCTTTCTGTGTCTTCTTCCTCCATTATATTAGAAACTTCTTGAGGACATAGATTGTCTTGTTTCATTTGTGTACAGTGCACATAGCACATAATATATAATAATGATACATAGCACATAGGACATAATAATAAGCACTCAATAAATGCTCCACTTATCTTTAAATATTATTATTAATAAAAAGAAGAAACATAAATTCTATCTTCAAGCACAAGGAAATTCAATGAAGTGTAACAGAAATCCCCAAAGGAATAATCACAACAATAGCTTACTTTGAAGTGAGCAGAACCATGAGGATGTTATACACAGTAACAGCAGTATTATAAGGATGAACAACTGTGAAAGACTTGACCACTCTGACCAAGACAATTCTAAAGGACCTATGATGAAAAAGAGTGTATACCTCAGAGAAAGAACTGATGAACACTGAGTACAGATTGAAGCAGGCTTTTTATATTTTCTTAATTTTTCCTCTTTTTATATGTGTGTTTTCTTTTGCAACACGGCTAATATGGAATTATATTTCACATGATTTCATAATAATTCTATTTCTTGCTTTCTTAAGGGGCAGGGGAGGGACAGAAGGAAAGGAAAGAATTTCAAACTTAAAATTTTCAAAAACAACATTTAAAAAAAATTATATGTAATTGGAAAATATTTAATGAAATAAAATGTATTTTAAAAATAATCACTTCCTTTTTTTATTTTTAGCTTGTCCAAAACTCTTTTCCCCTACCTACTTACTCATTAGAATCAGAAATGCAAATAGTGATTTTTTGTGTGTGTGCCTAAGGCAATTCCTATGGCAAAGGCAGGGATGATTATGAGACAGCTGCCAAGGAGGCCATGTCTGGGAAGCTCACCTGGGCTACAAGAATTACCTTCACTCAATAAGTGCTAAGCTCAGGTATTTTTCTATGCTGCAGATGAAATGGTAGTTCTAACTGTACTCTTTAATACTGAGCACTCCGGGAAACAAAAACAATATCCAGGTCATCCTCCCTAGTTACAGTTCTGATTGAAATAGCCCAGTGAAAGTGTTAGACCAGGCACTGTGTTTGTGCTAGGGGTCTAATCAATCAGGGGTATTGAAATCCAAGAGTCTTGGATTGTAATTGCTGAAAGAGATTTAGACCATCTTTCTGCCATATGTAGGAAAGCAAGGCACAGAAAAAAACATGACACAAGTAAGTTTCTTAGTGAATTTGGGGCAGAGTCAACACCAGAAGTCAGTTCTTTTCATCCCCAATTCCATTTTTTTCACTAGATCTTTTAACTAAGAGAAGTCAAAATAATCACTGGAGGATACTTAATTAATTCCATAGCTTAGCCCTTCATGTGGAGAAATACCTTCTATTTTCTAATGATACTAGATAATTATATTTAGAATTTTTTAAGCCCTCCTGACAACAGCTAGTAGGTATACATACATATAGCATGATAAAGAGTTGATTCTCACAACATTCTTGGGAGTTAGGTGTGATTACTATTCCCATTTTTCAGAAGAAGAAACTGAGGTAAACAAAAGTTAAGTAACTTGCAGCTCTTTAATAGTTGAGGAAGGATTTGAATTCAGGTGTTCCTACCACGAGTTCAAAGTTTTATCTATTTGATTGAACAATTGTGAGCCTCAAATTGGGCATGGAATTTGTATTTTTGTATCCTACTGTTTGTCTTTGGTAAAGTAAGTCTTATTCTAGTATACATGTGTAGATATAGGAATAAGGCCATAATTTTTGCATAGAACTAAATGTTTTCACCAGATTATGTCAGGAAAACAATCCCATCCTCAGGTCTTTCAGTTCAATTTAAGAATCAGATGATCCTAAAACTGGTTTTAGACAAGATGACTGAGTAAAGGTAGGAATGCATCTAAGCTTTCTCCCAAACTCCTCCAAATATCTTTAAATAATGATTAACAAATTCTAGAGCAGCAGAACCCACAAAAAGATTAAATAAAACAATTTTCCAGCCCAGGACAACATAGAAGCTTAGCATGAAGCTTCCCAGGGTAAAGTAAAGAGCAGTTCAGTGCAGGGCAAGCCAAGTGCAATTCTGGCCCCAGCAAACCAGGGATAGACCTTGGGAGCCACTGAATCAATAGTAGCATCAATAGATTCTGGAGCTCTTAGTGGACAGATGGCAAAGGGTTCAAATAACTGATCATAAGGAGATTACCAGGGGTCTCTTTGATAGCACTGAGATAGAATTCTGTTGCTCTGCCCATACTCAGATATGAATCATGATGATGAGTAGCATTCCCAGGGATAGGAAGAGCACTAGCACACCAGAGCTTACAGCTTCAGTGAAGCAGGGACCCACCTCATCTCCTAGACCAGAGACAGGCCATTAAAATAGTAAACATCTCTTCTTAGATCATACCACCTTAGAAGAACAAAAAACTTGCAAAGTTTTATTTCAACACAAAAAAGTTAAAAATCAAGTAATAGGCTAGAAAATGAACAAGCTACAAAAAAAGATTCTAATGATGGAAAGTTACTATGGTGACAAGGAAGATGAAAATACACACTCAGAAGATAACAAAGTCAAAGCTTCCTACATCCAAAGCTTCCAAGAAAAATATGAATTGGCCTCATGCTGTGGAAAAGCTTCAAAAGGATTTTGAAAATCAAGTAAGAGAGGTCGAAGAAAATTGGGAAGAGAAATGAGAATGATGCAAGAAAATCACGAAAAATAGCACCTTAAAAACCAGACTAAGCTGGTAAAGAAAATACAAAAAGCTAATGAGGAGAAGAATACCTTAAAAAGCATAAATGGCCGAATTGGCGAGAGGGAAGGACACACAAATTTACTGAAGAAAACAATTCTTTTAGAAGTAGAATTAGACAAGTGGAAAAGGAAGTACAAAAGTTCACAGAGGAAAATAATTCCTTAAAAATTAGAATTGAGCATATAGAAGCTAATGACTTTATGAAAAATCAAGAAATAATAAAATGAAACCAAAAGAATGAAAACAACCCGAAACATCTCATCGGAAAAACAACTAATCTAAAAATAGATCCAGGAGAGATAATTTAAAAATTATTGGACTAGCTGAAAGCCTTGATTAAAAAAAGAATCTAGTTATCATCTTTCAAAAAATAGTCAAGGAAATCTGCTCTGATATTCTACAACCAGAGAATAAAAGAGAAATTGAAATAATCTACTAATCATCTCCTAAAAAAGATCCCCAAATAAAAACTCCCAGGAATATTATAGCCAAATTCCAGAGCTCCCAGGTCAAAGAGAAAATATTGCAGGTATCCAGAAAGAAACAACTCAAGTATTGTGGAGTCACTCAGGATAATATAAGACTTAGCAGTTTCTATATTAAAGGATCAGAGAACTTGAAATATGATATTTCAGAATGCAAAGGATCTAGGATTACAACCAAAAATCATCTGCCCAGCAAACTTGAGTATAATCCTTCAAGGAGAAAATGGAAACTCAATGAAATAAAGACTTTGAAGAATTTTTGATGTAAAGATCAGAGCTGAATAGAAATTCTGACTCTCAGATACAAGACTCTAGAGAAATATGAAAAGGAAAGGAAAATCATAAAGTACTTAATAAGCTTAAAGTGTTTACATTTCTATATGGGCAAATGATACTTGTCACTCATAAGAACTTTCTCCTTGTTATTGCTTCTGACTACCTGACTACAACAACACTTTTGAATAGGGATAGGATGAAAGGAGAGAGAGAAATGAATGAGGGGAAATAAAATTAGCAAGAATAATTGTTCTTTTTTGCTCGATAATATTTTGTTTTTCCAATTACATGAAAAGATAGTTTCCAATATTCATTTTTATATGATTTTGTGTTCCATTTTTTCCCCTTCCTTTCTTACCTTCCCCCTCCCTCGGACAGCAAGAAATCTGATATAGGTTATATACATACAATCATTTTAAACATGTTTCCATATTTGTCATGTTATAAAAGAAAAATCAGAACAAAGGGGGAAAACCACAAGAAAGAAAAAACAAGCCACCAAAAAAGATAAAAATAGTATATTCTGATCTTCATTCAGTCTCCATGATTTCTCTCTGAATATGGATGACATTTTCCATCACAAGCCTATTGAAATTGTCTTAGATTGTTATTAACTAAATCTGTCATAGTTGATCATCACATAACCTTATTTTTACTAGTACAGAACTATGCTGAAAGGTCTATTAAACCATGCATCGCCTTTGACTTAGCAATACTACTAACAGGTCTGTCTCTCCAAAGACATAAAGGACAAAAAAGAAATGAGGGTAAAGAACTGGAAATTGAGGGGATTTTCATTCATTGGAGAATGGCTAAACAGATTGTGATATTTGACTTTGATGAATATTATTGTGCCATTAAAAACAATAAACAAGATACTCAGAAATAAAACCTGGAAAGACTTCTGTGAGCTGATACAAAGTGAAATATCCTGTGTATAAAGTATTAGCAATACTGTAAGACAATCAACTGTCAATGAAATTAACTATTCTCAGCAATACAATGATCCAAGACAACTCTGAAGGAGTTACAGTGAAAAATGCTATCTGTACGCAGAGAAAGAACTGATGGTATTTGAATGCAGAATGAAGCATACTTTTTTTTAACTTAATTTTTCTTGAGAGGTTTTTTTTTTTCCTTGTCTATGTTTTCTTTCACAACATAACTATTTTGGAAATATTTTGTATGACTACCCATATATAACCTTTACTGAATTGCTTGCATTCTTAATGGAGAGGGAGAGAGGGGAGAAAGAGAGAGATTCTGGAACTCAGTTTTAAAAATAAGTGTTAAAAATTATTTTTACATGTAATTGAGGAAAAATAAAAGCCACATTTTTAAGAGTATTTAAAAACTGGTTTTAGGCCACTATCTATATGGAATGATTTCAAGGATGTCCTCGGAATTATGGTTTATTGATAACTGGGATTTCATCATCAAGTGATGCAGATTTTCATTTCACAGTTGGAAATGACTCAAAATGTAAATGCACAATAACCGCATATCAAATAACAATCTTTTCCTGAAAGTAAGTTTTAATGAGAGGTAGATGGAGGAAGAGGAGGAAGAAAAGGAAAGTAAGAGGAAATGGTTCTCTGAAGCTGTCAAAGGGCATGGGTGAGGATGATAAAATTGGATGGAGTAGATATGAAAATTAATGATTAAGCTATCAGAGAAACATCACACACTTCACACTTTTGTCTTCTTGACCCTTGACCAGGTCAACACCTTCAATTAATGGCAAGAGAATAGAACTGGATTTGCATTTTCTACTAAAAAAATAAGAATTGTGTATGTGCCTATAGTATTTGGAAGCTACAAACCATTTATTCATGCATCCCAGAACATTAAACCCAAAAGGAAGGAAAACAAGAGTTATTAGTCTATCTCTATTATTATAAGAAGAAGAATGGAGTTTTAAAGAAATGATCTGGCTTAACCCAAAGTCATACCACTAGTTATTGCAGAGCTAGAACTCAAACCAAAGCCTTTTGACTTGACTTCTGGATTCCAATAAGAAACTCAATACTCTCTCTATTATCTAAAACTTCCTCTATTCTGAGGAAACCATGTAGAATTTAAACATAGAAACTAAGAAGAACAAGCATGAACTGGAAATCTGTGGACCACTATGCTTGACAACAAATAGAACCCATAAAACATAGATCTATTGGCCAGAAATGTATTTTCTTTTTTTAAAATGTTCATATATGTTCACTTTTGATTTTCAAAATATATGCAAAGATGCAAAAGTAGTTTTTAATATTCATCTAGTGAAATCTTGGAATTGTTCTGCCTCCCTTTCCCTACTCCCTCCCCTAAACAGCAAGTGATCCAATATATGCTAAATATGTGGAATTCTTTTATACATATTTCCACATTTATCATGCTGCACAAGAAAAATAAGATCATAAAAAGAAAAAAAATGAGAATGAAAACAAAATGCAAGCAAACAACAACAAAAAAGGTGAAAGAACTATGATGTGATCCACATTCAGTCATAATTCTCTTTTTGGATGCAGATGACTCTCCCCATCACAAGTCCATTGGAATTGGCCTGAATCATCCCACTGATGAAAAAAGCCAAGTCTATCAGCATTGATCATCACATAAACTTGCTGTTTTTAGGTACAATGTTCTCTTGGTTGTATTCACTTCACTTAGCATCAGTTCATGTATTCTCTTCAGGCCTTTCTGGAATCATCCTGCTGATTGAGAAATGTATTTTCATATTATCATCATTTATTTTGAGATTAAAATCTGTCATTTTCTTTTTCAAAGCCTCTATTCACAATGAGTTTTTAAAACATGCTACTTTATTTTTTTTGAGAGTCCTGATTTCCACCTGAATTTCCATTCTCATTTCTATAATTCCTTTATTTCCCAAACCATTGCTGAGTTTTCTTTCCATTGTCTCATCATTGCTGGAGGTCTTATAGTGGTTATTCCTTTGTTTCCCCCTTTAACCTGGAGTTTAAAGTTGAGTTTTACCTTTGCGTTGTGGCCCCTTTTAATCATTTATCCTTTTTTCTTTCTTTCTTTGTGAGTTCCACTGCTGATTTTTACTCTGGAAGGCTGAACTCACATCTAATATCTTTCCCCTGGTCTTCTTGCCATCAACACCTTTCCTTCTAATTTAGATAGCATTATATCAGACCCCTATCCATTTGAAACTCTACCCATTACTACTATCTTTTTTTTTTTCTATTTACACAACAGGACCTAGATAACTTCAGCTACTTCCTCACATTAAGAAATGAAGATTAGATGAGAATTCCCAGAAATTTCAAAAGGACATGATCACAATTGAGTTTATGGCCCATTTTCCTTTGGCTTGAGAGAGAGATCCCTTATTTTGGTTACCAGGCTGCGGCCACTACTATCCTCTCTCCTCTGTTCACTTTCTCTCTTGCTTTCCACCCATTTCAAGATGAGGAATAAAGTTGGTTCATATCACTTCTATGAAAAAAAACTATGAGGGAAAAGGACAGAATTGACTATGGTCAAAGCCAGAAATGCAGATTGGCAAGATAGACACAGTGGAAGTCAGCCAACCCTGAGCAGAGCTAGGGAGATTGCGTTCATAATGCAAACTTTTATTCTTTTTTCATGAGAATTTTCCTAGTGGAGCAGTGTTTCTCTTCTTCTCTTCCTCGCATAAGTTTAATTACTTATTTATCACATATCTTGTTATTTTGAAATGGCAAGAGTGGGATCTGGGATGAGACAACCTCTCACTCTACCATATTGTCTGAGCTTTCCCTATTCATCCTTCCAAGAAAGTGAAATTTTATGCTTGAGACAAAGATCATAAATAAAAAAAGGAAGAAGACAGTCTCGGGGTGGGCATGTGCCCCTTCCAGGTCTCTCCCTCAACATATTGGCCAATCAGATCAAGTCGTGACCAGCTGGTAGTGGGCTTGAAATGAGGGAGGTCTGAACACATGGTGTGCCACTGAACAGTCTTGCCACCTTCTGTCTCAATTCCTGATGACACAATTGGAATTTTCCTTCCTTTCTCTGACTTCTCAGCTCTATTTCAGTAATCACAGTCGTCAGTTAGCCTGATTCATAAACAGTACCTAGTTAAACTGCACTATTGAAAGCCTTGAGATATGACATGCCTCCCTGCTAAACTGTGGCCAGGAGGAAAGTTGAGGAACAGCTCAGATAGCTACAGTTCTTTGGATCAGCATTTGCCGAGCAAGTTATCGTCCTGGCAACTTTTGCATGTCCACCAAAAGACTGAGTCTTGATAGGCTGCACTACTTGACCCTATCATACCATCAAAGGATTAGTAAAACTTGAATAAGAAGATGAATCCAAATGAATCCAAAATTGGTAAATAAACATGACCTCAACACTTTTGTGTCTACTGGTTATTTTTGTTTAAATTATCTTACAAAAGTATATGGGAAAAACTTATTGACTATAGGATGTATTTATTTAGAGGTGGTAAATACAATGAAAAGAGCAAGTAGTAATAGTAATGGGAGGAGGAAGAGGGGGGGAGGAAGAGTAGCAGCAGCAGCCACAACTAGTATTTAAATAGTACCTTCTATGTGTCAAGCATTGTGCTAAATACTTTACAAATATCTTATTTGATCTTTACAACAACCCTGAGAAGTAAGTGTTATTATTAATCCCATTTTATAGATGAGGAAACTGGGGCAAACAAAGGTTGAATAACTTGTCCAAAGTCACATGGCTAGTAAATATCTGAGGCCACATTTGTTATCAGGTCTTCTTGCCTCTGGGTCTAGCCTGGATTAACTGCACTTCCTGCCTAACACATTATATAACTGTGAACAAGTCACTCTGTGTATCTCCTTTTCTCCATCTGAAAAATTAGAGAATTAGTGGACTCTGGGATCCCTTCTGAATCCAAATCTATTATCTTATAATCATCCAGCATGTAACTTTTCTGAGCCTCAGTGTCCAAATATGTAAAATGGAAAACAATACCCTTTGTGCCAATTTACTAGTTTATCTCTCTGTAACCTTAGACATTATCTGTTGATCACCCTCTTCTCCTTAATACTCTCTCCTCATGTTACCTCTTTGTACCTACCTTATCCCTCCTTCTCAGTCCTTTACTGGATCTTCAACCATGCCATGCCCACCAACTGCAGGTATGCCCACAGGCCTTGGTACTGGGCCTTATTTTTTTCTCCTATGTTATTTCCCTTGGTAGTCTTATAAGCTTCCATGGACTTAATTATCATCTGTATATTGATAATTCCCAAATCTACTTATCTAGCCCTAACCTCTCTATTGACCTTTACTCTAACATCTCCAATTGACTATTAGATGTCTCAAACTGGATGTTTTATAGAAATCTTAACCTCAATATATCCAAAAACTAAATTCATTATCTTCTCCCAGAACCTTTCCACCTTCCAAAGTTCCCTATTAATGTTGAGGGTATTATCAGTCAACATTAATTAAGCACCTACTGTATGCCAGGTACTACTATATATTAACCACAAGGGATACAAAGAAAGGTGAAAGTCTCCACTCTGAAGTCATTTCCACTTTAGTGGGGGAAGACAATAGGTAAACAACTACATATAAGATAATTAGGAATAATTGATTGAAGAAATTTTCAGAATTAAGAGGGATTGGGGAAAGGTTCTTATAAAGGAGGGACTTTAACTGGGACTTCAGGCTTAAGGAACAAAGAGTGAAAAATCCTGCAGGTGGGAGATGGAGTGCCTTGTGAGAAGAACAATAAAAGGTCAGTGCCATTGGATATAAGAGTAAACAGAAGAGTTTAAACAGTAAGAAGATGGAAAAAGTGGTTGGGATAGGCTATTGAGGACTTTAAACTATCCTTTCTATTCCACAGACATACAACCTCAGAGTCATCCCTTACTGCTCAGTCCCCATTACCAAGTTGTGGCCAAGGCCTGTCGATTTCACTCTGGAACATCTCTTCTATAGATTTTACCTTTGCTCTATCTCCTACAGATTTCACCTTTGCAGCATCTCCTGTAGTTTTCACCTTCCCAGCATTTCTTGTAGATTTTACCACTGCATTATCTCCTGTAGATTACACCTCTGCTGCATCTCCTACAGATTTCATTTCTGCAGCATCTCTCTTGTAAATTTCATTTCCACAGCATTTCCTGTAGATTTCACCCCTGAAGTATATCCTGTAGATTACACTTATGCAGTATCTCCTATGGGTTTCACCTCTGCAGCATCTCCTGTAGATTTCACCTCTGTAGCATCTCCTGTAGTTTTCACTTTCCAGCATTTCTTGTAGATTTCACCACTGCAGCATCTCCTGTAGATTTCACCTCTGCAGCATCTCTCTTGTAAATTTCACTTCCACAGCATTTCCTGTAGATTTCACCCCTGAAGTATATCCTGTAGATTACACTTATGCAGTATCGCCTATAGATTTCACCTCCACAGCATCTCCTGTAGATTTCACCCCATGCAGTATCTCCTGTAGATTACACTTTTGCAGCAACTCCTATAGATTTCGCCTCTGTAATATCTCTCCAATATTTCTCCTTCTCTCCTCTAACACTGTCCCCATCTGGTATAGACCTTCTCTACATTAAACCTGGAGTAGTGAAATACAGCTGGGGAAGGTATGTGCCTCAAGTCTCTCTCCACTTTGGTACATCCTCTCTTGGCTGTCTCAATGGTTTTCCTAAAGCATAGGTCTGATTATGTCACTCTACTACTCTGCATATTCCAATGGTTCCCTATCACCTCCAGTATTAAATATAAAATCCTTTGGTTGGTGTTCAAATTCCTTCAGATTTTTTTACTTTGCTTTTACATGCTTTACACCTTCCCCATATATTAAGAAATTGGCATCCTTGCTGTGATTATGCATTTTAGCTGGTTGTCCTCCATACCTGGGTTTCTTTCTCTTTTCTTCTTTATTTCTCTGCCTCCCTGGATTCCTTGAAATTCTAGCTAGAAGGCTTTCTTGAACCCCTTTCTCACTAAAGCCTTCCCACTCTTGACTATGAAGTTCATCCCATCTAGATCTCATTGGTATATAGTTATTAGCTTGTTGTCTCCATTAAACTATGAGCTTCTTGAGACCAGGAAATGTAGTTTGGAAGTTTTGATGAGTTGGATTTTTTCCATCTGTTTCTTAATATACTCAGTACTTAGCACAGTGCCCAACACAAAACAGATACTTACGGGCTGGCTGACTGACTAACAAATATATAGTGACTGATTAACTGGACAGAAGTAAATGGAAGGAAAAGCATTTGAGATGACTTTCCCTGGGAGGAAGTGGACAGAAGCCCACAAGACAGGCCAAAAAGCAATAACACTTCAACTATGCTACTGCTAAAGAAAGTCTAGAGCTTCAGAGAACTGTGCTTATAGATTTAGACTGAGCATGGATTTCTAGATTGAAGAGATGAACTCAGATAAAAAGTCTTAAAAGGATGAAATTATAGAAAACCAAAGATATTAGAGTTAGAAATGATGTGATTCTTTTGCCAATGTTCAGAGACTAAAAACTGACTTCATATTTTTCTTCCATTTTCTCTGCCAATGAAATTAAGAGTGGAAAGAGGAGAACACCACCCAACCAGAGGATTTTAGCAAGGAACTGAAACCTAAGGTAAGCTAATAATAATAATATAATGGTCAGAATACCTAGCCACCTTTGAATAGTTTGTCATGAAATAGTGACATGCTCAGCTACTAAAAAGGCTGATCATTGTGATCTCTGAATCATCATCTGGGAATTTTGGAAAACTGGAAAACAAAAACAGCATTCTCAGATAGGAAACAAGCAAAATTAACTCTATTTTCCAAAAACAAAGGGAATAGAGTTTGTAAACCATGGACAATAAGCTTGTCTTCCAATTTCTAAAAAAAAAAATACAGCATACTATTAAAAAGATAGTTTGCTGTGGAATAGATGGAGGGAAAAACTGCAGTATGAGTATAATGGGATATCATTGTGCAATAAGAAAGAGTGATTATGAGTGATCCAGAGAAATTTGGGAAGATACATATTAATGGCTGCAGAAAACAATGTATACAATAATCATAACCATATAAATATAAAAATCACTAAATGGAAGTTGAACTCCAGGTCACCAAAAAACCAAGACCACAGAGAACACATTAAAAAACCATGGCACCCTTTATCAAATTGGAACTCTAAGTATAGGATATCTCTAGCTGTGTTGTAGAGAAAAAGGCATAAAAATATGTGCACTTTGAGTTGTTTTCAATAGAAATGAAGGGTTTGAGGTGAGCAATCCCCATTCTCTCCCTTAGTCTGTCCTGTCACATTAAAAAAATGTGTGTGTATGTGTGTATGTGTGTGTGTGTGTGTGTGTGTGTGTGTGTGTGTGTGTGTGTGTGCTGGCTTGCTGGAATAATGGATTCAGTTAGTAACAATGGAAGTCTTCCAACCTGCCTGTCCCCATCCTCAAGGCCAGTAGAATTCATTAATTTCAGTACTTATGCTAATATCAGCTGATGTTTCTATAGCCCTTTAAGGTGCGCAAAAATTATTTTTATCATTCCTATTTAAAGGCTGAGCAAAGTCCAGCTCAAATATCCCTTCATACATGAGGATCTTTTCTTATGTACCACCCTCCCCAGCTGGGAGAACTTTCCTCTAAATTACTTTACCCATCTTCTAAACAATTTAAAGGGCATGTATTTTTTCTTTGCTTTCATTTTTCTCTTCATATCTCTGGAACCTCTCAAAGTACTCAGGACACAGGAGTTGTTTCATAAATGCTTGTTAAGTGATTGACTAACTGTTGTCATCTATTCCAAAATCCTATCCCTGGCTCCTCTGAGACTTGATGGTGGATGAACAGCCTGCCCCTGTGCCTTAAGTGGGAATGACTCCAAAGAACATCCCCAATGTATTATAAACCGGGGTTCAAGCTAACTAAATCCCAATGTCATTACCAGATTGGTCCCAAAGGGATTAGATTTTGTTCTCTTTCTTTATTTTTGCCAAGTCACTCTCAAAAATTAATCTACCGAGTTAAAGAAGGGCTGCCATCTGTTTCAGAGGAAGGAATGCCCACACCCACAAAATTATAGACCTTTGAAGAACTGAGGATGTAGGAGTCTGTAAGTTTCAGAGAAATCTGCTTTTAATGACACTCAAGTAGGAGACTTCTTCACTGTGGGGAATTCGTACTAATCCATCCATGATTTGGTAAGTCAATGCTAGAGAATGAGCTGAGACATAAAGAGGTTAAATGATTTGGCTCAGAGACACACAACTAAAGATCAACCAATCAATTTATCACTAAGTATTTTTTTAAAGTACTTACTACATACTAGGTACTGTATTAGGTAATAAAAATAAAAATAAAAAACAAAAACAAAAACAAAAACAAATATCAGACAGTATCTACCCTCAAAGAGCTAACATTCTATCAGGGGTTATAACTTCTCTGTGTGTGTATATATCTGTATGAATATGAATACATGTACATGTGTGAGTGTATATATACATTTATGTAAATATGGCTATTTATTGATCATTGGCAATCTGCCAACCTGGGAATTTAGCTAGTTTGAATCCTGGTTTATAAAATAATAGAGGTGCTCTTTGGAGTTATTCCTACTTAAAGAACCTGGCAAGCTCTCCACCCACTATCAAGTCTCTGAGGAGCCAGATTGGCTTGTGCACTAGAAGAGACAGAGTTTTGGAGTAGCTGAGATCAGTTAATCAATCATTCAACCACAATATACATATGCATTTTTTCATATTATATTTATGAAAACGCAGAATAAATGCAAAGTGATTTTGTGAGGGAGACACTGAAAAATGGAGATTGAAAAGGGTCTCATGTGGAAGGGTGCTGAGCCATGAATATAGAATAAATATAGATCTTCTCAACTTCCTTTTAGCTATTGTATTTCTTTTAAATAATGTACATCTTTCCAGAGGCATCTTTCAGTCATGGGTCTTATTCTCCCTAGTCTCAGTGATAATCTTGTTTAAATGTCTTTTCTTGAGTTAAGATTGCCAGTTCATCATGTTTGCTAACTCTGTTTTGAATACCTGGGCTAAGTTTAATGAAGAGGGTTGGACCAGATGGATTCCAAGGTCTCTCCCAGCTCCAAATCACATCCACATCTTCCTATTCTTATAAAAAATGTACTCAAAACTAGGCTCTGCTTTTTCGTTATCTAGGATGCATGGAGGAAATAGCTAAGAATAATATCAAAAGGAAGAGAGGAAGATGAGGGAAATACAAAATCAATGCACCATTAAAGTGTGTGATACCTCGACACTGGCTTCTTTCTTCCATTGTGTGTCCCTAATAAAGGGGATATACTCCCAGTAAATGAGCTTTCTACATGATATTCCATCTCTACTTAAAAACTACTCTGGGAAAATATCCCTCTTTGACCTCCTATCAAGGTCACTTACAGTATCTATTAACAAAAGGTCAAAAGCAATGAAGCATGTATGATGAATTCCCTGCCCTTGGGACACAGCATCAATGAGTCCCCTTCCCCAAAGGCTCAAAGTCTCAACTTAAAGTTACATTTTAATCATAGCTAGGCAGTGTACATGTTTAGTTAATTAATATCATTTTCTTCAAAAATTTTCTCCTGGTCTTTAAAAGACATGAGAAGATGAAAAAAATGAATGTCTTTCATGAGCATATTTCAAAATGGAACAAGTAGGAGTCGATCAGAGCTAGATTAGATCTGCTGTTGTCTGGAAAGAAAGAAATGCAGTGAAGGGGGATAGTATGGAACAGAGGGAAGTTTCCCAACTTAGATTAATCAATTTGGGAGTCATGAAAACTGAATTTGAAACCATAGCCTGCCAGCTATTGTGTGTGACAAGAGAAAAATCTCTGAAATTCTCTGTCTCGTTTTCTCTGTCTTTAAAATAAGGACATTGGACTTAGTGACCTCAAAAGTTTCTTGCAGCCAGGCAGTACAACCAATGGAGCGCTAAATCTGGAGTCAAGAAGAACTGAGTTCAAATGTGGTATCAGACACTGTGTGATTCTGTATAAGTCACTTAACTGCTTTCTGCCTCAATTTTCTTAATTATAAAATGGGAATAATAATATCACTTAACTCCTAGGATTGTTATAAGTACCAAAAAAAAGAAAATAATTATAAAACACTTAGTACAGTATTTAGTATAGAGTGTGATAGAAATATTAACTATAATTTTATTATTATATTCCTTCTCCAATATGCAGCCATCCTGTCCTTGTATTATTATTTTAGAGCTTTAAGTGTTGAACCATCAAAAAAGGATTCCAATGGGTCACTTTCAAAATATAAAGTGGTCGAGCTACCTCAAACATAATTTTATTTAGCTGAAAAAAATACCAGTGTGCAAATTGGACAATTTGGGTACATAAAGTCAAGTGTTCTTAATTAAATGAGCAAGTAATGAATCAGAATATTAATAGCAGTCATTAAATAAAATTGCATCTAAATTGGATGTACTGAAGAGTTTCCAGAATAGGAAGATAATAATTCAACTTCCAAGAAAGCTTTCAGTATTTGATTTAGAAAGTGTATCTAGAATAGGATTGCTATCATTTGTTTTAAAATGTCTTTATGTAAATATATAAATATACATATGTATGTATGTTTATACACATACATATACATATGTTTGTGTGTATCTTTATACATAAACATAGATAGATATATATACACATATACATATACATATACACATAAATAAATACATATATATAAGGAATCTTAGGAAAACCAGAGAGAGAGCAAGACAAAAGATTGGGCTGCTTTTCTATCCCTTTCAACATCACTCTAAAATAAATCAGGCCATCTTCTTGGTGATGGGAGACACATCATTTCATTCACCCAAAAGAGGTCACTGCACTTAGGGCTCCCAGGCTGAATTCAGCTCACTGAATCGAAGAGACAAAGGAAAGAACAAAGAACCAGACATCACTCTCTCTCCAGATTCTTCAAATAAATGGTAAAAAAAAAAATCATCTTACTTTGTAAGAAATTCAATGCCCCAAATACAATTTGCAAGAGTGTGGGGCACGGTTCTCAAAAAGAAAGTTCTTGAGTATTGTATAATAAAGGGGTCCTAGAAGATGTTGGGCATGGCATTCAGAATGTCACCCTGTGGTAGAATGGTATCACAACCAAAATATGGCTAAATCATGTAACTTTTCCTAGTGATGGAAAAGAGAAATCAAAGGCTGAGAACTGAAAGGGAACTTGCAAGTCATTGACCAGCTTCTTAAATTATGGTTTACAACCCCATATAGAGTCTCATAATTAAATGTGAGTCACAAAATTATGATTTATTATCAGTAAATGTCTGATTTGTATACATGTTTTATATACCTAGAATCATATAAAAATTTCTCAGGTGATGAAAGGTCACAAGTGGAAAAAGTTAATTAACCCTGATCTAAGATAGCTTGCTCAATTGACAAAGAAGGAAACTGACCTGGAGATGTTTTTAAGTAGCAAGTTTTTAAGTAGCATTTTTCCAAGCAGGAATGGTGGCTTATTTCCCATTCTGGACATTAACTTACAACCTTCTTACAAGTTAGCCAATTAGTTACCCTCAAATTAATGCTTGTGGTGGAAAGCATCAATGGTATAGATCAAAATTGCTGGGTTTATAGACAGAGGACTTAATTCAAGTTCTGATTCTGCTACTTTATTAACAAAAACAACAATAACTAATATCTATATACATATTGATATCTATATTGTTAGTGTTCCAAACCGGTGTTGCGAGGTTTCTCAAAAGAATTTGTCGAAGAGACCTGAGTTTCAATTGATAAATGACGGACAAAAGCAGCTACACCCAAAGAAAGAACACTGGGAAACGAATGTAAACTATCTGCATTTTTGTTTTTCTTCCCGGATTATTTATACCTTCTGAATCCAATTCTCCCTATGCAACAAGAGAACTGTTCGGTTCTGCAAACATATATTGTATCTAGGATATACTGCAACATATCCAACATATAAAGGACTGCTTGCCATCTAGGGGAGGGGGTGGAGGGAGGGAGGGGGAAAAAAAAATCGGAACAGAAACGAGTGTCAATATAATGTAATTATTAAATAAAAAATTAAAAAAAAAAAAAAGAATTTGTCGGTTCTCCAAGTCAAGAGGCAAAGTTTATTATAATTGCAATGCCAGTTAATATGGGCTAAATTCCTTTTTTATCTTTTATATCTAAGGATACACAAGCTAAATTCCTATTTCAGATACTAGCTGTGTGATCCTGGGTATATCACTTAACTTTTCTCAGCTTCAATTTCATCTGTAAAATTGAGATAATAAAAGCACCTATTTCCCAGAGACTATGAAAGTTGGATCTCATATATACATATGTACATACATAGATGGTATGGTGCAGCTTCTGGGGGAGATGTAGCAATAACCCTAAGCTACTTGGCCTTGGGAGTGATGGAAATGATATATTTCTTCCCATAGGTATCCTGCCCCAGCTTACTCTATATAACCAGGATGCCATGGCTACAAATATTGATGGCTCTGTTGATAACAGACTTTCTGAGACTAATGAGCAACAATAATGAGATATTTAAAATTGATGCAGGAGCAGAACAAAATTGAGTGTCCACCACTTGACCTACGACATTTTAGGCCTGAAAACACACCTCTGGAAGATCTTCCCACTTCCATCTCTGCTCAGAGAATTATGGGCATTGTACCTGTGCACAAAGGCCACTCTTCAACTCTACCTCTAAGCCATAAAATTAGCATATCAGTGATATGAACCACCTGCTTTCTCTAACTTTTTCCTATAAATTTATCTTCTTGACCCTTGTTCTTTGCTAATTTCTTTTGGAATTTAGCCCATATTAACTGGCATTGCAATTATAATAAACTTTGCCTCTTGACTTGGAGAACCGACAAATTCTTTTGAGAAACCTCGCAACACCGGTTTGGAACACTAACAATATAGATATCAATATGTATACAGATATTAGTTATTGTTGTTTTTGTTAATAAAGTAGCAGAATCAGAACTTGAATTAAGTCCTCTGTCTATAAACCCAGCAATTTTGCTCTATACCATTGATGCTTTCCACCACAAGCATTAATTTGAGGGTAACTAATTGGCTAACTTGTAAGAAGGTTGTAAGTTAATGTCCAGAATGGGAAATAAGCCACCATTTCTGCTTGGAAAAATGCTACTTAAAAACTTGTTCCCCTATGCTCAAAAACTTATCAAATTATCACATTATCCACATCCTTTGATCCAGCAGTGTTTCTACTAGGTTTATATCCCAAAGAGATCTTAAAGGAGGGAAAGCGACCCACATGAGCAAAAATGTTTGTGATAGCCCTCTTTGGAGTGGCTAGAAACTGGAAACTGAATGGATTCCCATCAACTGGATAATGGATGAATAAATGTGGTATATGAATGTTATGGAATATTATTGTTCTGTAAGAAACAATCAGGAGGATGATTTCATAGTGGCCTGGAGAGATTTACATGAACTGATGCTGAGTGAAATGAGCAGAACCAGGAGATCACGATATATGGCAATAAGATTATATCATGATCAATTCTGATGCACGGGGCTCTCTTCAACAATGAGATAATTCAAACTAGTTTCATTTGTTCAGTAATGAAGAGAGCCATATGCACCCAGAGAGAGGACTGTGGGTACTGAATGTGGATCACAACATAGCCTTTTCATTCTCTCTGTTGTTATTTGCTTGCATTTTATTATCTTTCTCAAGTTTTTTTTTTTTTTAACCTTCTTGATCCAATGTTTCTTGTTCAGCAAGTTAACTGTATAAATATGTATACATATATTGGATTTAACATATATTTTAACATTTAACATATATTGGACTATCTACCATCTAGGGGAGGGCATGGGGGAAGGAGAGGGGAATTTGGAACAGAAGGTTTCGCAAGAATCAATGTTGAAAAATAACGCATGCATATGTTTTGTCGATAAAAATCTTTAATAATTAAAAAAAAAAAAACTATTCCCTACCATACTCCAAAGAGACAATATGTCCTTTAAGACCCTGTTTATGGATCCATTGTGGGTTACAAGAATGGAGTTTTTAAAGGGGGTTTTACATCCCAACTAATGAAATGGAAAGAGTGAAATCAGGCTCTGACTTTCATTTCTGTCACTCCAGATTCTCTTTCACCTCATTAGGTACTTTGGTTTAGTCTGGCTGCCTTTTGGAATTATTCTGGGCTTGGATTATAATGACGGCCATCTATAAATGTTCTCCTTTCTCACCTTGACCTCCCAGAAAGAACCCCTAGTTTCCTTTATAATCTATGACAGACCCCATTTACTACACAAGGCCCATCCTTACTGGCCCTCTCAGTATCAAAGCTTATGACCCCTTGAAAATGACTTTGTATTGTTTCATAAATACACTCTACTTTTTTCCCTGGATACATATTATGTACCCCCCTGTAGAATAGATCAGTGATTTTTTTTTTTATTTTTTATTATTGCCTTTGTTTCTCCAGTGCCAGGAATGTTGTGGAAACTTAATAAATAATTATTGAATTCAATTAAAAGTTGAATTAAATGAGATCGTTAAAAAAAACATAACAAAAGTTTCATGTACATCTTTCAAAATAAAATTATATAATTTAATCCAAAAGTAGGAATTCTTAGCCTTAGGTCCATGAACTTTTTTTTTTTTTAAATTTGATCACTATATAGCAAGATAATTGGTTTCCCTTATAAAATATATGCATTATTTTAAGCATTTTAAAATATTATACTGAAAAGGCATCCATAGATATTACCATACACACTAAAAGAGTCCATCCTCTGTTTTACAGTAAGGCTAAACATTTTATTACTTTATATTTTATTCAGTAAAGTGGACAGCCTAGCATAAGGCTTCTTAAATCACTGAAAGGCAGTATCTGCAACAGGTTTTCATATAAATTTCAATTTAATGAAAGGTAATAGGACTCTTTTTCTTTTGGTGATTTCTGTTTCCTGGAGACTTTCAAGAAGCTTGTTCTCACCAGTGCAGGCAAAGAGGTAAACAGAGGCCTGGCAACTTTCTCAAAAGTAGAAGGGACTCTTCTTGGCCAGAGGGCTGTGCCTTGATTTATAAATCATTACCTCACTTAGATTATGTTTGTAAAGAGTTTAGTGTAGTGCCTGGCACATAGTAGTTGCTTAATAAATGTTGTATGTCATTTCTTCCCTTCCCCAATTACCAAACCCTTCTTCCAAATCTCCTAATCCCACTTGAGATCATGCCTGTTCTTCCCATCACCCAAATTGCCAAATTTGGAATCATTTTTCACTCAAGTCTCTTCTTGTCCTCTTGTGAGCAATCAATTGCCAAACCCTCTTGGCTTTTGTAGGACCACATCTCTCATATGCATCCCCTTCTCACCATCCCCATCATTTCCACCCTAGTTAAAACCCTCGAAGAGGTTCCTCTTCAGTGGTCTTCCTTCTCCAATCCATTCTCCATACAGCTGATGAAACAATCTTCCTAAAGTACATATATGGCCTATGATCTATCATTTTCAGTGATCTTTAGGATAAAATAAAAACTCCCTTCCCTAAAGCTTTCTATAAGCTGCCTCAAGAGGCCTGTTTCTTTTTTTTTTTCTATTTTTTTATTTTTATTTTTATTAAAATTATTTATTAAAATTTATTGACAGAACCCATGCCTGGGTAATTTTTTTTTAACAACATTATCCCTTGCACTCACTTCTGTTCCAACTTTTCCCCTCCCTCCTTCCACCCCTTCCCCTAGATGGCAGGCAGTCCTATACATGTTAAATATGTCATAGTATATCCTAGATACAATATATGTGTGCAGAACCGAACAGTTCTGCAAGAGGCCTATTGCACATCAATCCCCTACATAAACTGATCTATCCCCCAATTTGGGCATTTTTTGGTCCCATCCCCATGCCTTCATATAAACTGCCTACCATGGCCGGAATGTACTTCCTCCCTTTCTCCCTCCCTCTGCATCCACATTTTTGTCTTGAATTTATATTTATCATGAATTTGTACTTTACATGATTCAATATAGTAGGATTATATTTGAATATAATTGATTTCCTTCACAGTTTAATATGTTTTATTTTATGCACTACAGTTCTAGGGATTCATATCTCTGGGATCTCTGTCTCTCTTTTTGACTCTCTGACTCTTTCTTTCTCTCTCTTACACACACACACACACACACACACACACACACACACAGAATCCCAGGACTAGTAGAATATAAGCTCTTTGAAAGCAAACATTATTTAATTATCATTCTTTATGTCCCAGAGTATTTTTTACATAGTTGGAATGATAGGAAATATTTGTTGAATTGAAATTTAAAAATTAAACAATAAAATATTTGTTCAGGTACTGAAAATTTAAACTTATCCTGCCATCAGCTGGCAAAATTCTCCTCACACATTCAGAGTCCCACCTTGACCTAATCACAGAATTTCAGAATTGGAGCAGAGCCTCAACGGTCTTCAGCTTAAGCAATGCCTGGAGAAAAATAGCTACTCTAGCATCCTAGTACTTATTGGATGACCTCCATAGAAGTTCAAGATTTCAATGGCTTTTTCAACTTTCATGTCACTCTCATACTAAACTTGTGGTTGACTAAAACTATAAACCTTTTTCAGACCAACTGTTATCTCGCCATGTTTTCTTCCTCTTGTACTTGTGGAGATCACTCTTTTTACAGCAAATGTTAGACTATATATTTATTCCTTATTAAGTTTCATTTTCTTGGATTCGGACCAGTGTTCTAAACTGTCAAGATGATTTTGGATCCTTATTATCTCATCTTCCATATTAACTATCCCTACCAGATTGATGGTGTGAAGAAATGGATAAGGATGCCATTTATTTCTTTATCCAAGTCATTAATAAAAATAATAAATAGAACTTGGCCAACCAAGAACAGATCCTTGAACTATTCTATTGGGGAGACACAATTACAGGTGAACAAGGAGCTCATACATTGTGTTATATCCTTGGGACTTCCCAACCCTCATTAAACTATTCCTAAATTTATCTAATTGTACTATTGTCTAAAACAAACTTTTTTTTTACAAGGATACCATGAGATACTAGATCAAATACTGTCTTGGGTTAAAAGGGATAGTTTTAGAGGTTGGACAGATCATTCATTAGTTTCACCTGCTCTTTCCTCAATATTTAACAGAGAATAGATCTCTAAACAGATGTTGACAAAGTTAAGTATTGTTGTATTTGTCTGAAAGGAAACATTATTATTTTCCCCAAAGTCTTCCTCATCCCAACTTTCCTGTTATTATTGAGGGCACTACCATTCAACTACTCAGCTTAGATTTTTATTTAACCCACATACCCAATCTGCTATGAAATCTTGTTATTTTTGCTCTTGCCACATCTTTTGTATACATCTTCATTCCACTCACACAGATGCCATCTTTGTACCAACTATCATCACTACACTCCAAGCTATTACAATACTGTTTTTGCCTTTTGCAGACAGTATGGTTTCTCAGACAAAAGATATAAATTGAGGGGATAGCAGGCAACCCCTTGGGTAGGAGCTTAATAGGACAGCAAGAGGAACTTGTAGAAAGGGGGACATATTGCCCAGGCCTGTGAACTGAGGAGTCAGTTCTATGTCTTCCAGCTTCTCCACCTGGAATAGTTTGAAACTGGAGATAGTGGAGAAAAAGAGAAAAATCTCCATTCAGACCAGGCCTGCCCCTGTGCACATGTGCTTCCCTGAAGAAAAGGGCACAAAAGCCTTGTTTGTTCAGAAGGTCCCTTTCTCATCCAGGAAGTTGGTTGGATTGAAGCATTATATTCTGCTTTATAGCATAATTTTAGATCTGGTGCAGCTAGGCCACGTTCATTTGATTTTTTTTCATTAATTCCCTAGAAATTCTTGACCTTTTGTCTTTCCATATGAACTTTGTTGTTGTCTAGGTAATTAAAATAATTTTTTGGGAGTCTGATTGGTATAGTGCTAAACAAATCAGTTTAGGTAGTATTGTCATCTTTATTATACTTGCTCACCCTATCCAAGAGCATTTCATATTTTTTTCAATTGGTTAGATCAGACTTAATTTATATGGAAAGAGTTTTGTAGTTTAGCTCATAAAGTTTCTGATTTTCCTTTGGCAGATAGATTCCTAAGTATTTTTTTTCAAACATTTCAAACACTTTTTTTAACATTTCAAAGTTAAATTGATCATTATGATGATATGGTACTAATTTTCTATATTTTATTATTGTTCTTTTCATTTACATTGCTGTAGTCCCTGGCCCCTTTATATAGTGGAGTGAACAACTAGGAGTAAGGGAGATTTAAGTCTGAATTATGGTTCAAATATTTACTCTCTGACTGTGGGAAAGCCATGTAATCTCCTTTACCCTCGGGTTTCCTCATCTGTAAAATGGGAATTATAAGAGCATCTATCTAGCAGAGTGAATGAAAGGATCAAATGTAAAGTACTTAACAAACCTTAAAGTTCTAAATATTATCTATCAATGTTCTTCCTTTTCTTATTAAATTGTTTTCCTAATTTTGTACATTTCCCTTTGAAGGAATTTCCATACTTTTCTCTATTCTCCATATTTATTTCTTACTAGCCTCAGCTTTTTCTGAGCAACAGCACTGTTTAGACACTATTCCTACAATCTCATTTCCCATTTGGGGGTTTATTCCCCTTACCAATTTTTGCTTCCATCTTATCTATTTTTTTAATTTCAAAGTTGGTGAGGGATTTGTTTCCTGAGCATTCACATTAAATTAAATTTAATTACTTCCATTTTCCCTGCTCATCAAAATTGCAAAGATGATTTTTTGAGCCTATAGAGGAGACTTTACATTTATCCTTTGGTACTGCCATTTTATTAGCTTTGGCCTGTCAGCATCATGATCAAATGAAAGAGAAGAATGCTTAGAGTGAGTGGATGTGTTCCTTTCTCCTTTATCTAACTTTTAAACATTGTAATATATATATATATATATATATATATATATATATATATATATATATATTATATATATATATATATTTTGTCTGTAACCTACTGAAGTGTGTAATTCAGTTTAAAAGCAAAGTCCAGCAGGCGTGATTCATGCCTGTCACATAGGATAAAATTGATCCCAATCCCACAGTGCTTGACTCCATCAATTTTACATTTATATTGAGCCTAGCAGTTTACAAAGCACATTCACACCTATTAACTCATTTTATCATCATAACAACCTTGTGAAAAGCCTGAAATTCATCATTTATAAGGTGCCCATTTGTGAGCACTGGTTCGCAAGAAGCCCAGGGTCAAGATAATACACTACTGACCTGGAATCAAGAGACTTCCTTGGAGTGCCAGCTTTTACAGTTATTAACCACATAGAAAAAAAAAATCACCATCTCTGGACCTCAGTTTTTTCATCTGTGAAGTTAAACTAGATGACTTCAGAGGTTTCTCCCCTCTCTGAATCTGTGGCCCTTTAACATATGTTTTATCTATCTGTCAAGGTTGATGAGTGAAAATCAGTCAGTCAACACATGTTTATTAAGTGGCTACTATGGGCCAGACAATATGTAAGCAAAGGGGATATAAAGAAAGGTAAAAGCTAAGTTCCTGCCCTCAAAAAGGTCATAATCTAATAGGAGAGATAACATGCAAGCAATTTTGCACAAACAAGCTATCGACAAAAAATAATGGAGAAAATAAATAGAGGAAAAACACAATAGAATTCAAAAAAATCAGGAAAAGCTTCCCATAGAAAGTAGGATTTCAGCAGGGACTTGAAGGCAGCCAAGGAGACCAAAGGCAGAGATAAGCAGCAGGAGAATTCCAGTATTTTGTAACTTTAAATATTAACATGCTATATAGATGTGACTTGCTATAGAAAATGTTTTTTAAAAAAAATGTCACATTATATATTTACTTTTAAGAGTAATCTTTTTCAAATTCAATTTTTAATAGTAATTGTTTTAATTTTTTTTAATTCCATAATAAATGGTACATTGGTCATGCAATTCAGCCTGGCCACTTGGACCATTGACAGTTGGCTGCTGGTACCTTTGTTCTCACCCTCGGATCCAGTCATGGCTTTCCTATTAACACTCTGAATCACAGGAGGCAGAAGCAGTGTAAAGCATTCAGCCAGGAAGCCAAGGTAGTCCTCTACCATTTGCTTACCAGCTGCGTGACCCAGGGCAACAAACTTAATCTTTCAGAGTTCCAGGCAAGTTTCTAAAACTACAAATAGAGAACAGCAAACTAATTTGGATTGGCAAGAGTTTCTTCACAGAGCATTCACCAGAACACTGAAATCAAAGATAAACAACCACTATTTCCACACCCCAGCCCCACCCAAAAATATATATGTATATGTATATATAACATATAATATAAATATAATATATTACATATGTGCATATATATATTAGTTACTGTATATATACACACAAAGTAGCTCTAAGACCAGTAATAGTCTAGTGAGAAGAATAAAAGTAAGGGGAGAGACTGTGTAAAAGCAATTTACAGGATCTATGGTGGACAGATCAATAAAAAGGAAAAAAAAAAAAACAGAGCATCAGGGAAACATTTTAAAAGCACACAAGAGAGCCAGCTAAATGGCACAGTATATAGAACACTGGCCTTGTAGTCAAGAGTTCAAATCCAACCTTGAACATGCTGACAGTTATTTACTAGCTGTGTGACCCTGGGCAAGATACTTAACCCCAATTGTCTTGCCAAAAAATAAAAGCAAAAACAAACAAATATAAGCACCAAAAAAATCACATGGGGACAGAAATAAATAGGGTGACTTTGTTACTCTAGTGTTATAATTATTGTACACATTTAAATACATGTTAAATTGTATCTTTTATGTATATAAAATATAATCAGATAGATATTTGTATTAAGGACACGTTGTTGTTAGGGTAGTTGGGTGGCCTAGAGGATAGAGTACTGAGCCTAGAGTTCAAATCCAGTCTCAGATATTTACTAGCTGTATAATCCTGGGCGAGTCACTTAACCCTGTTTACTTCAGTTTCCTCATCTATAAATAAATAAATAAATAAATGTGTGTGTGTGTGTGTGTGTGTGTGTGTGTGTGTGTGTGTGTGTGTGTATTACATCAATTTTACATAAATACACAAATAATATATATACATAAACATATAATATACAAATATATATGATGAATACATAAATATACTAGAGAAGGAAATGGCAAATCACTAGTCTCTTTGCCAAGAAAGTCCCAAATGGAAGCATTAAAAGTTGTATACAACTGAAATTACTCAACAACATTCCTTTACTTCCAGAGAAAAAAAAAGTTGATTATGTTTAATTATTGGATTAAATTATGTTTAATTGATAGTGTTGTAACCATTCTAGGAGAATTTGCAGTAGAAGAGAGGGTGAGAAATCTTAAAGGCAAAGGAATGAACCTCTAACTGGGATTTCAGATCATTGGGTCCAATGGACCTCAATTAAGATCCCATGGGTTTAAGCAGGAGAAATGATCCTGAAGGGTGTGTAGCCCCCAGTAGCTCTAAACCACAGCCAAGACAAGAAGCTAAAAAGGCAGCCAACGACTCAGCCGTGGTTCACATCTGTCCTCAACAACTAGAGAAGGAAATTACCTCCCACTCATCCCCCACACCAGCTCACAGAGTGTTTTTGACACAGAGTGTTTGGACCCTCCGAAGCTGTACTGCCCCCACCTCCCATCCTCAGCTACACCTCCTAACCATCTGCCCCTCCTGCCTCGGTTGTTCCTAGCAGGAGGCAATGAGAACACAAGGATCTGTCTGCAGTAAACATCCTTCAGAGTCCCCCGACAAACACAGATTCCTGTGAAAATCAAGATGCAGACAGCCATACATACATCCAACCCACTGGCAGAACATCACCACCACTTACTGGGAAGCTTAAACTCCTAGGGAGCTACCTCCATCACCTACTGACTTGTCCAAGATCATTCAGCTAGTATGCTATCCAAGGCAGAATCTTGGTCTTCCCAGTTCAGCACAATATGCATCAATAGCTCTAGCTCCCATAATGTTGATAAAAGGAATAAAAACTGCTGACAGCCAAAGACTGTGATGTACTTTGAAATAAAACTCCATCTGGGACATCAGGAAAGGCTTCCCAGAAAAGGTGACATTTTAGCTGAGTGTTGAAGGAAGGTTAGACTATCTCGAGACAGAGGTCATCATGGTGGCCGTCTTCAATTATACAAAAGCTGTCATATGCAAGACAAGCCAGACTTCTCTTTGGATCCAAAGGGCACAGCCAAGAGCAATGAGGAACAGTTACTAGGGGATAAATTTAGGCTCGACAGAGGAAAAAGCTTTCTAATAATTACAGCCACCCATAAGTAGAATGGGCTGACAGAGGAGGAAGTAGGTTTCTTTTCACTGAGGAACTTCAAGAAAACCCTGGAAGTCCATGTGCCAGATCTACTTGAGTGAGAATCACTATTGAAAGAATGAATGGAATAAAAAGTGAATAAAATGATTTTAGAATGAATGAATGAAATGAAAAAATCAACAAAATTCAGAATGAATGAGTGAAATTTAAAAATGAATAAAATGATTATAGAATGAATGAAATGAAAAATGGATAAAACAATTATAGAATGAATTAATGAAATAAAAAGGAACAAAATGATTGTTGGAGGAATGAAATAAAAAATAAGCAAAATTCAGAATGAATGAAATGTAAAAATGAACAAAGTAATTAGAGAATGAATGAAATGAAAAATGGATAAAACAATTATAGAATGAATTAATGAAATAAAAAGGAACAAAATGATTGTAAGATGAATGAATAAAATGAAAAATGAACAGAATGATTATAGAATGAATGAATGAAATGAAAAATGAACAGAATGATTATAGAATGAATGAATGAAATGAAAAATGAACAAAATGATTGTAGATTTAATAAATAAAAGAAGATTTTTTTTCCCTCTTTCCTACAGCAGATGATCTTTTTCTCTAAGTATCTAGGAACTTAGATTGGGGAAATATGTGAATGATGGTCTGTGGAAAAATGAAAACTTCTACTTTTGCTACTCACGAATGTGAGGTTTTACCTGTTTTTTTTTTTTTTTTTTAATCTCTTAATATGCACAAGGCACTCACAGGCACATTCATCTGCACATGTGCTACTCACTGAAGATGCAGAACCAGATACAACAGGGGCTCTGCCCTCAATGAGCTTTCAGTCTACTAGAATGGAGTGATTACACAAGTAACTTGTGATAGGGGAGTAAGATGTACAAAAGAGAGTTCTAAGCAAAGCATTCAAAGAAAGGTGAGGAGAGGAGCAATCCTATTAACCTTTGGGAAGGAAAGTATGGGAGAATCAGGGAAAGCTTTACAGAAAGTCTTAATCTGAACTGAAAGGAGTCCATCTTCAGGCAGAGGAGACATGAGCAAAGGATAGAAGTGGACATAAAAAGAGCAAAATGAAAAGTGACCCAGTTTGTGTGGATACAATACATACAATAGATATCATTCAATAATGCTGGAAAGGATGGTTAAAGCCATTGGCTAGCCTTGAATCAGAATCAGGAATCTATTGATATATTATCTATATGGCTTAATTAGAAGCCATAGAATGCTTTAGATTGAAAGAATGTCTAAATCATAACATTTATATGAGGGTGATTAAGCAATAGTGGGGAGAAGAAGGATAAACTGGAGGCAAGAAGATAAATTAGGAGACTAGAAGAGATACACAGATGAATGGAAAAATAACTATAAATATATATGTGTATATATATTTATATATATAAATACATAAAGGAATGGGAAAGGGAACAAGCTTTTATTAAGCACCTACTGTGTCCAGTCAATGTACTAAGAATTTTACCAATATACTTCATTTGATCCTCAAGATGAATTTGCAAAGTAGGTACTATAATTATTCCCATTTTTAGTTATGGAAACAGAGGTAAATATCAGTTAAGTAATGTGCCCCAAAGTCACAGAATTAGTAAGTTTCTGAAATCAAATTTGAATTCAGGACTTTCAGACTCCAGTTCAGTGCTCTACACTGTACTACTTAACTACTTACAGGGATAGATAGATAGATGGATGAATGGACAGATGGATGAATGAATGCTGGGTAGATAGACACATAGATATATAGACAGACAGAAGAGTTTTAAAAGCCATACTATGTGCAAGGCATTGCTTTAGGCACTGGAAATAGAAATAAAAAGATGATAGTTCCTGCCTTTAGAAGGCTTACATTCATTATTTTTTATTTATTTTGAAGAACCTCTTTTTTAATAGTACTTTATTTTTCCAGATATATGCAAAGGTAGTTTTCAATATTCACTTTTGTAAAACTTTTGTGTTCCAAATTTTTCTCCTTCTGTCCCCCTACCCAAGACAGTAAGCAATCCAAAATAGATTAACCATGTTCTAAACATATTTTCATACTTATCATGCTGTACAAGAAAAATCAAATTAAAAGGGAAAAAATACAAGAAAGAAAATTAAAAAAAAAAAAAACAAGCAAGCAAACAAACAAAAAGGTGAAAATACTATGCGTTGATTCACCTTCAGTCTCTGTAGTTCTCTCTCTGGATTCAGATGGCACTTTCCATCACAAGTCTATTGAAATTAGAATTTACATTTTAAAACACCTACAAGAGAGCTGTTAAAAGGGAAGAAGGGATATTCAGGCAGCACTGTGTAGAACACAGTGGGATTGCATGGGAGCCTGCTTCTAGTTAAGTTAGATGTAAGATCACCCCAGAGAGACAGGAGCTCCAAGGGTGATGTCCAAGGTTGAGTTGAAGAAAGTGGTTAGAGATGAGGAGGATGGCCTGAGTATAAGAAAATGGTAACAAGTGCCTGATAAAAACCTGAGGAGGCCCAATTCCAGGCAAGGAATGATAAAGCTTCTCCATCAGAAATCAGGAACGCTGGTAAACCAGCTTTGCAGAATGTCAACGAGAGACAAAACAAGACTCTATATGGCAGTGGAGAGGAGAGGAGAGGAGAGGAGAGATCAAGAGAGATTTAGGACTGGATAACTGACTGAATGTGAGCAAGTAGGGAGAAGAGAGAAAAGGATCGGAGATAATTACAAGTACTGAGATCAAGCCTGGGAGGGCACTGCTATCACCAATGGATATAATGGAGAGAGAAAAGAGGCAGGTTTGGGGGAAAAGATGCAGAATGGTTAACCATTCATGCTCTGCCCCTTGACAACCATTTTTAAAAATGCATGTGTATTCCATATAGCATCCTCAAATCATATGTAATTTTCTTGAGGGTGAAGAACCCAAAAATATAAGTAGGTTTCCAATACAATGATAATATAAAGGAAAGAAGAAAGAGGAAATAGGGAAAGGTGAAAGCTGGGTTTGAAGCAAGGAAAGAAGAAAGGAAGGGGAGGAAGAGTAAGAGGGGAGAACAAAGGAGGGAAAGAGAAGGGAAGATAAATGCCATTCAGAATCAGAATTAATTATGGGATATATTCACCACTGTGGGACTGGTGCTAGCTTCCAGACATAATTAAACCATGATGAATACAATACAAATACCCTGCGACATAATCTAAGAGTTCATCACACACAAAACAACTAGAAAGACTTCCCTCAAAACCCTTAAACTGCCATCTTTTGGTTAAGGAGGAAGGATTAACTCTAATGGTCAGGGCAAAAGCAAGGCCTAAAAGTAGCAACTTTTAAATTTCAAATATGGGAAGCACTTAACTGCTAAATGTCCCTTTGCAATTTGGCCTAGTCTTTCTAAAACAAATTATTTGTGTTTCATCTTTTCTTCAAGTATTAAAAAAATCTGAAATGAAACTTGTAATCCACTTTCCATGTCAATGGAATGTGGACTCTTGCCTTCCATCTGTGACTTCTTCTTGCAAACTTGATTTAAAATTGTTTTGCTTTTCTTTCCTCCAGATAGATCTTCTGCATCTGCTGGTATTTTCTATTTTGCTACTCCCAACTTGTCCCCAATTGCATCTCTTTTAGTTTTGGGTCTGCACACTGATGTCTCATCAGTCATAAGTGCTATGTTTCATTGAGCACTAACAAACCACAATTTAGACAGGGGGAAAGGGGTAATTCACAGAACACAGGAAATCTTTCCTGATTACCTCCTTCCCAATGATATCTTTTAATATTAATACAATATGTGTTTAATGAATTACAAAATAATGGCTCTTTCACAAGAAATCAGCACAGAAAGGATAGAGAAGCAGAGAAAGTAATAAGCTGGTTCTCTACCTGGGAACATGAAAATACTTTCATTTATTTAAGAGGCATTATTTCAATTGGCATGTTTTTTTGGTCCAAACAAAAGAGGAAAGATTAGTAAGTCAGGTGGGGAGGGGAATCTAAAAGAAGTTTGCATTCTAACCTATTCAATCAAAATGTTTTCACAAAAATATATATATATATATATATATCAAAACCCACCTTATTTCAGGCCTGCGAACACTTCCAGTTCCACTCTGCTACAATAAAGCCCCAAATTATTATACTTTTGTAGTTGAAATCAGTTCAAGAAAGAAAGATTTTTTTTAAAAAAAGGAAGATTTAAATGTTTGTGATTTTTGTTGTTGTTACCTACTTTCTCTAATGGATACAAAGGTACCATACATAAAGATTCACTGAATGCTTCACTGTGTGGATAATCTTCAAATTACCCAGCATGTAGGAGGTATATAGCAGTAGGTTCTGAATGCATTTTTTTAAAAAATTGAATAATAAACCACTCAACTATAAAAAATATGGTTTAGAGTTGCTTCAAATAGTTTTACTAGTTTCAATTTGGCTAACATCAGTCTTTCCTTCAAGATTAAAAGGGCGAATACAAAATTCTTTCTACCTTTGATGTCCCTGGGTTACATGCTCAGCAAATGGGAACTCTGGGACCATAGGATGTAGATTTTTGTTACTTTTTTTCAAATTATTCCAAAGTTGTTTTTCACATTTGTCGATCAAAGTCATATCTCTACCAATTTGTAATGATAAAAGAAAGTTCCTTAAACCAAGAAAACCACACAGGTTTCCTCCATATTCTTATCTTTATGAGTTTAAGAACAATGAAAAAGCTTTGTCATTGGAGCATCCAGTTTGTACAAGGTGAGACAGCAAATAGAGTATTATACTTGAAGTAATGAAGACTGAGTCCTCTAACACATACTAGTTATGTAATCCTGGGAAGATCCCTTAATTTCTATTTGCTTCAATTTCTTCATCTGTGAAGTGAGGAAGATAATAGCAGCTGCTTTTGAAAGTTCTTCTGTGGATAAGATAATGAAAGCAACAGTACTTGGCAAACCTTAAAGGTTGTCATTTGTACCCAGAATTTTACATCTGTGGCAAAGGTAGAATTGTATCAGAAATCTCCTTGACTCTGAATGAGAACCCTTTGTCCGCTATTTAGAGAAAACTGATAAATATCTTCAAGCAGGGATGTGCTGGAACCAGCTCTAGCCATCCAGAGAGAGCCAAATGTTAACTTTTCAGTCAAATCAGGGCTTGGTGTTTTATTGTCTTTAACAGGCCTCAGTTGGACTGAGATAAGATTAATTCAACAATTAAGGATAGCTAAGAAATGAGGCAAAGAGTAGCTTTCTTTTACCTAGTCCCCTCCCACCCCCCACACTCCCCCCCAAAAAAAAGTCAATCTAGGAGAAGATCCTCAGGATTTCTAGCCAAAATAGAAACAATTGTATTTTCCATTCACTCTGAGCCAATCAGGATGCAAATAATGACCAAATAGAGCTTGACCTGGGACCCATTGTTAGCTAATAAATGAGAGTAAGAGTGATTTGGATTTAAGGGCAGGTTTTTTTTTTTTTTTTAATTTGCAACTTGAGAACTTTTTATCTGACCTTGGTATACAGGTATAAAAACAGATATAAAATCAAATATTTACTGATAATAAATCATAATTTCCCCACATCCTCACATCATTCTGTTATAAGATCCCATAGAGGGTCACAAACGACAGTTTAAGGAGTTGGGGTTTAAAGCGTGGTCCTTAAGAAAGTAATCTAGCTAAAAGATATAGATATAGATATAGATGTAGATATAGATAGTATTGTGTGTGTGTGTGTGTGTGTGTGTGTGTGTGTGTGTGTTTATTGGAGAGAGGGACTTCAGAGATCAAAATTTTCATTCTTTTGGGCAAAGCACCCATAGGTGATTTAAGCAAATGATGGAAGAAATGTTAATGGCCCTGATTAAATTTAAAAGGGTGTGTTGTGTTTGTGTTTTCCACAGAGCTGATTGTTAAACAATTGCCAGAACACTCAGAAAGTGGGGCTGGGACAGTCCCCCTTGTTTGTGTTCCAGGTTATAAAACTAGTTATAGTTTTATAGTTATAAAGAACTAGTTATAAAAAGCTCTTCTTGACATAGGGATATTGAAGAATTATCTTGTCTTTCATAATGGTCCACTTTTCGTTCCACAACCTGGACCAGCTCACTTTCCATCTCTATATCTGTGTCTCTGCAAACACCGAAGGAAGCATTCAAAATCACAACCAAGACACCAGTTTATGCCCCTTTACTCTGTTGATTTCCAACCACTTAACCACTCAGGATTTTAAGAGACTTTTTTTCTAGATGGAACAGAATAATATACTCAACATGTTATAGAAAGAGAAACATGTCTTGGGAGAGGGGGAAGAAACAAGCTAGTTTAAAAAATTATATCTTGGGAAATTGAAAGTTATCCAGGACAAGTTTTTCTTCCTTTCTAATGTATATTCTACTTGAAAGTCACTCAAAAGATTTTCTTGGGTTCATGAATATCAACCTTTTACATAACTCCTATTCTTAAAAATGATATTCTTATTTAAGACCTGTATTATCCAGCTGTGACCTGTGCAGATTCTAAGGTCCACATGGGTAGAAATGAATGGTCCTGTACTCAACATTATTCTCTGAGCATCTTTCTAATTCTGCCTCGATCCCAATAACTGTGACCAACCAAGATGCTCGAAGGCTTCCAGATTGGGGCTGGCAATTTCAGAAAATATCTGCCTCCCTGGGAATTTCTTGAGACCAGCTGTGTGTTCCCTGACTGTGGGATCCAATTGGTATCACCCAGCTAACCTTGGGGTGGGGGAAAGCGAGCATCCAGAACAGCTTATTCCAAGGAGGAAATGGCTACCAGCATTAAACTTTGATCTCATTGTTGAATTGAGAAAATGAAAAGATGACTTCTGATATCCAAACAGCAAAAAAAATGCTCGTTTCCAGGCTAGCTTTTGTTCTGGCCGGTGAAGCCCGAAATAATAAGCATGTCCTGCTTTGTAACTGTATTGTGCAGGAATGAATGCAAATGGATGAGAATTTTTCAGGGCGCTTTAGCTGAGGAGTGAATGGGTCAAGTCTTCCTGGTGTGTGCTCCTCTTCAGGAGTAAGTCAGATACTTAGCAATCTCACACCATGAAGACACCATTAGCAAAGACAACTTTCTTTACTTTAAAATTGCAAAGAGCATCTGGGGGAGGGAAAATGGAAAGATGAAGGGCACAGAGATTATGAAAAGCAGAATGCTTTGAGAGAGGAAGGTTGGGTCTGAACAGTACTTTCAAACTCATTTAATCAGGATCCATCACTGCTTCTTGGAAAAAAGGGAAATGTAATAACCACTCGACAGAGATCTCAAAAGGATAATGGGAAACTAATTAAGGACAATAAGAACTATTTAGAGGGGTGGACAGAGTACTGGGCCTGGAGTCAGGAAGATTCATCTTCCTAAATTTAAATCTGGCCTCGGACACCATGTGACTGACTCTGGGAAAGTCACGTCATCCTGTGTGCCTTGGTTTCCTCATCTGTAAAATAAGCTAGAGAAGGAAATGGCAAAGTACTCCAATATCTTTGCCAAGAAAACCCCAAATGGGAACATCAAGAGTCAGACATGACTGAAAATTGAACAAAAGCATACAAAAGTAAAGTATATAATTAAGAAGCAGATTTGTTAACAAAATACTCTCCTTGGTTTCTTTTAATATTTATCTCTAGTTCTGGAGATCTTTCTATATCCTCTCCCTTCCCCTAGACTGCTAATTTCTCTGAGGTTACTTTCCCTCACTTCTATATTGAGTTGGCCTTAGTTAAGTACTAATTGACACATGGGATCTCCCTTCTTAGAATATAAGATTCTTGAGGGCAAGCACTAGTTCTGTCTTTTCTAGTATCCTTAGTGTTTAACATAGCACCTAGAAAATAAACAGTAGGCCTGCAATAAATGCTTATTAATCATGTTTTAGGCATTGCAAATATAAAAACAAAAGTGAAAGCAGCCTCTGCCTTCAAGGAGGTTACAGTCCCCACATACAGGAATATGCAAAATAAATATAAAGCTATGGACAAGTGGAGAAAGCAGGGAGCAGCCCCACCAGTAAGACTCTGAAGGGAACCAAGGAAGCCACAGAAGATGGGTTGCGATCTGCACTGTGGAGGGAGTGTTCAGATCAGAGAGCATACAATTGTCCAGGAGTACAGTGGAGATGAGCACTATCACAATCAATGCTGCTGCCTTTTTCTTTAGCAGCCCTAGATCTGGAATCTCTTCCATGATCCTGACATTCCAGAAACCCAGAGTCACTTCTCATGTTCAGAGTCTAGTCCAATGGCTTCTATTTTGTACCAAGGCTCTTGGGGGGTAAGGGAGGAACAATGAAAAAAAGAGTCCTAGAGGACATTTATGTGATTAGAGAGAGCTCTAATAAGTAGGGGGATATGGAGATATGGGAATCAACATTTATTAAGCACTCACTGTATGCTGGACATTGTGCTTGGTACTGGGGAGGTAAATCCTGTGAAATAAAGATCTCAAAAGGGGTTTCCATTTTAATAAGAGAGACCATGAAAGTAAATGTGTGTGCAAAGTGCAAAGATATATCCATAAAGGCACACCTATTCTGCCTTTCTAGGTGTTCCCTACCTTGAATACCTTTTCTCTAATTATCAATAGTTATTCAGGACATTCTGCACTCTCTTTTCCCCATGAGATTGTAAACTCCTGGAGGGCAGGGGCAGACAGATTTTTAGCCCTTTTGTATATTCCCAGGGCTTCTAATGCTTGATCCAAAGCAGGTGCTTTTTAAAAGAAACTGCTCATTTTGACTCCTGGCAGATGAAGAGAAAACACCGAGATATACAAAGGAGTTGGGGAGGGAGGGCTCTAGAGGCGGGGAATCCAGAGCTGGGGGCTTGGGCTACTGTCTTGAAGGAAAAGAAGGATTCTGAGGAGGGAATGGGGAGAGAGGGCTTGCCAGGCCTGAGACTGCCAGTGCAAAAGCCTGGAGGCGGGAGATGGGAGTGCCATGAGATCATTTTCATTGGACCACAATTAACCAATCAACAAGCACTTATTAAACACCTACTATTTATCAGATCGTGTGCTAACTTCTGGGGATACAGAGAAAGGCCTTGTCCTCGAGAAGCTAATATTCTAAAAGGGAGACAATATGCTATCACTGGAAGGTCATCTTAGAGGAGGGAGAAGGTGGGATGATGAAAGTAGCACTTTATCAGAGGAAGCTGGTTGGCTTAGAAAACATGCTGGGCCTGGAGACGGGAAGATCTGAGTTCAAATTCTGCCTCAGATTCTAATTGCATGACCCTGGCCAAGTCATTTAGCTTCCTGTCTCAGTTTCCTCATCTATAAAATGGGAATCATAAGCACCTACCTCCAGGGTTGTTGTGAGAACCAAAAGAGAGAATATTGTTTAAGTCTGAATAAATGCTAATTTCATTCCCTTTGCTCTATCCTGTCCAATGCACTCTTTAGCTGTCCCAAAGGAAACATAACGCATTGCCTGCTTTCTTCTGTTGGCCATCTTCATACCTTGCCCTGCAGACACACACACACACACACTCATGCACATGTACACTTACACAAATGCACACACACACCCTCATGTACCCATATATACAGTCACGAACATATACTCAATCACAATTCTGACACATACATGCACACACGTGTGCACACACATATACACACATTTTTTCTACTCTAGCTCTGGAAACAATAATCAAACCTTCATTGCCATTCCCAGAAAGCATTCCTCAGTCATTGCCCTATATTTAACTACATCAGATTTCCCACTCTAAAACAGCCCCCCCCCCATCCCCAACCACCAATTTCCTATTTTCATATAAACTCCTTGAGGGCAAAAGATGTCTGATTTTTGTAGTTGTTTATTTTATTTCTCTGGTATTTATCTTATTGCCTAGCACATAGTAAACTCTTAAAAGATGCTTTTTCCTTCGTGTTCTTTTATTCATTCTTTCATTCAGCAGAAGGGGGTTGCTTAGTCCCAAACCAGGAAGATTAGATTTCATTTTTCCCCAGTTAAGTTATGCACAAAGGCTTTTCTCATACTCCCATACATTTCTTCCACTCCCCTTCCACATTGACCAAAAGGACTGGCTTCTGGGAAAATCTGACCACTTCAGACACAAACTTTCAGATCATCCACACGCTCATTGTTTCTGGTGTTGTTATTGCACCTGGAGTTTCACTGGCATGGGGAATTCCATGATAAGAAGACTCCGTTAACTGAGATCTGCACCAACTCCCCAAATGATAAGTGTCGGGGAGTTGTGAAGGGCACTGATTTGTGCGGGAATGACAAGTCAGAATGTGTCAGAGCTGGGGCTTGAAATCAGCTCTTCAGGATTTCAGAGCTAGCTCTTTCTCCAGTGCAACACTCTTAAAACAGTTTATACATCCATTTAAAGAGATCATACACATTTAAAACAAACCAAAAAAAAAAAAAAAAGCAAGGTGTAAGCAAATGCAGAATAAATAGGAAGTTAAAACTCATTAGTGTACTCTCCTTTATAGAGATCAGGAAGAAAGCTGATGTTGGAATCCCATAGGGAGTATTATATCCACATTATATGGATGTATATCATATATACATATATATACATATACATACATACATATATATGCTTTTCATTTGTAAAAGTACAAAAAATGGGGAAACCCTTATCTTGCCCAACTTTTTAAAAGTAATTTACCAAAAATTTGAAAAAATAACAACTTTCATTTTTTATTAAAAAATATGGATATACATCCATATATATTTTTTCTTACCCAACATTCCCCTCTTTCGGAGATGGGCTCTCTGTGACCGTCCTCTAAGTGGGGACGTCCCCATGTGGGAAGAGTTAAATCCACAGGAAGCCCCACTGTAGCTGAAAGAGTTAATAGATAGTTTGCCTGATTGCCTTACGCATAAACACAGCCAGGTAGGTGGCCCTAAAGTGGAATACCCAGTGATCTGTCTGGCCTAAAAGGAACATACATTTCAGTGTAAGTGAACACCCCTGGCAGCTTTGCTCTGGAGAAGATAGTGTGGGTGTGTTGCAGGTCTTAAAAGAAGCATATTCACAAAGCCCAGCTGGCAAGCTTACAGAAAGGCAGCCCACGCTTGGCTCCTGGCCAATGCCATTTGCTTTTCATTTGTAAGAGTACAAAAAATGGGGGAACCCTTATCTTGCCCAACTTTTTAAAAGCCATTTACCAAAAATTTGGAAAAATAACAACTTTCATTTTTTATTTTTAAAAAAATGCCATCCATGGCTCAAGAGACATTATTTTGCAGGTCAGCAGCCCAGTAAGACAAAAAAATGTTTTAGTGAGAGGGCCTTGAAGGAACTCACCTGATCCCACTTTCTTACTTTCTGATGTATATAGTTTTAATTTCATTTTTTTAGCTTTTGTTCATGGAGAGACCGTGAACCTCCCTCCCATTTCCTATTTTCAGAAGAAATTCTCGGTTATCCCAAGGGCTAATTATACAGCTTGTACATTTTCCAAGCTCTGAGGTCTCCTTCCTTCTGTTTCTTGCTTCTTGGGTCATTTCACCAATTATTGGTGTCTCTGCCAGAAGTGGACTGGGGTAAGGAAAAAGGTTAACTAAGTCAATTTGGGGACTCATTAGTAGCTCTGATGAGTCTTGGCTGAAAGGCCTTAGAAAATGAAACATAGAATAATCAGGGGGTACCAGAGGATGAATACAGGAGTCTGGCAAGGCACTGGACCAATAATGTCAAGAGTGTTAAGTGCTCAGAGGGAGCAAAGGTTGATGAAGAAATTAAGAGAAAACAAAAAGAATCTTTGTAGTTATATTAGAGAAATAAGAAAGATCCTCTTAAAAGCATAGGACTGAAGCTTGAGGTGCCTGGACAATAATAATTAGTGATAATTAGCGATAGAGAAGGCAGAAGAGTTTTTAGGTGAAACAAGGCATTTTTTTTTCTTTTTCCCATGGATTTTCTTAATGGTGAAATCTGTGGATATCACTTCCTTCTCTTTATTAATATTGTGACCAGAATTATTTCCCTTGTTTTTATAATATAATAGAAGGAAAGGGAAAAGGCTTTACTCTGTTTTAGGTCTCCAGCACCTTGCCTTTCTCAGTCTTGCTTCCTCCTTGCCTCCAGTGGAAGGAAAAAAATGGAAACCCACTGAGAGCAGGAATTGTTCTTGTCATTCAATGTTGTTGTAATTGTTGAGTTTTTAGTCATGTGGGCTCTTCATGACCCCTTTCAGGATTTTTTTTTTTTTTTGGAAAAGGTATTGGAGGGGTATTTCCTTCTCCAACTTATTTTACAGATGAGGAAACTCAGGCGATCAGAGTAAGATGTTCAGGGTTATAAGGGTAGGAAGTACCTGAAACTAGATTCGAATTCAGGTCTGCCTGACCTGACTTCCTGGAGCTCTATCCACTGTGCCAAAGGACCTGTACACAGTAATAACTTAATAAATGTTTGTTGATATATTGACTGACTGCTGGATTTCTTCTTTTGCTGCTATTTTCTCTACCAAAAAGGAAAATATTTGTACTGGAAAGGACAGAACAAAAATAATTAGTGGGTAGCTGGTTCCCAACATAAGCAAGGATAGAATAAAAGGGTTCCTATTACAAAAAGTAGTTAAATTACAATCCAGGCAATTGAAAGAACTAAAATACGGTTTTTGAATGTTTGGAGGAGAGGTAACACAGGCATAGAGAAGCCCCAAGGTTTCCCAAAAAAAAGAGAAGATCCTTTCAAAAGCATCTTACCCTCCCCTTTGAAAAAGGGAAGTAGATGGAATCTGCAAACACCAGGCCAATGAAAACCTCCTCAAATTTTGGAAAATAATTCTAGAATACATCATTTTAAATAAAGTCAAATCAATAAACATTTATTTAACACCTACTATGTGCCAGGTGCTGTGATAAGCACTGGAAATACAAAAGAAGGCAAAAGGCAATCCTTGCTCTCAAGGAACTCACAGATTGAGAAAGGATAACAAGCCAACAATGAAATATAAACAAGTTATATAAAGAATAAATTAGAGATAATCACAGAGCATCATGGGAAACCAAGGAGGGTTTCTTGCAGAAAGTGGGATTTTTTTTTTTTTTTTGTGAGACTTGATGGAAGCCAGAAGGCAGAGATGAGGAGGGAGCGCTTTTCAGGCACACAAAGACAGGGTGAAGAAAACAAGAAAAATGGAGTCCCTGTATTGCAGAACCCATAAATATAAGACTGGAAAGGTAGGAGGGGGGCCTTTGCTTTATCAAGGCATTGAACCAGATGTTCTCTGAGATCCTGGATGGATAGATAATGGATGCTAATCTGTCCAAATCTGTCATTTTTTCTCTGTAAGGAACTTCCCTCAGAAAACCTCTTTCCTCTGTAATTTGTCTCCTTTTAAAAAAGTAGCTCGGAAAGATTAAACACTTCACCCATGGTTATGTATGCAGTGGGTGCCAGAGGAAGCATATGAATCTAGCTCTTCCTACTTCCCAGCTGATCCCATCCATGGCCACATTCTGCCTCACTGACCCTAGGGTGGGCAAATCTGAGAAAGAGATAGCATTATCATTACTACAATGATTTCCTTCAATGCTTCTTTTCTTGACAATAGTTGTCTAATCCTAGACTGATGTCTCTTCAGAAGAAGATAGGCTGTGAGAATTAAGATTTGGGGCATAAATACAGCTTTTTCTGAAAAGACAACTGGAACATATTTCTAGGAAAAAGCAAGGAAGAATAGGACTAAAGATCTGCATCTTCATTTTTCCAAATAAAGCATATAGGAAGGATGAAAACAATAAGAAAAATAGCAGGAAAAAAACCCACAGGACTAAAAACCACAAAACTAACCCGAATCAACAAAAAGCAGAATAAAGGCAAGAGTTAATGCAATGAAGATCTTAAACTCATTACATACCCAAATTTAAATCTGATTGTAAATTTATCTTGTATTACTTCTTATTTGGTGGCTCACAGTGATGCTGGAATAACTTAATTTAGGGAGTAATTTGGGGCAACCACTCCTATCTTCTCTGATAATGGGAGAAAGGGAAAAATAATGAGAAGGGAAACATAAGCACAGAGGACCAGAGTAGGATCACTTTTCCAAAAGAAAACAAAGATTTAATCACATCACTGATACACTCAAGGGTCTGGTTTTAGGAGGGGATGGTTAGACAATGCCACTTTCTCAGTAATGGAGCTGGTCCGTAATTAGTTTAGACTCTGGAGGCTGGTATCATTAAAAAGATGATGACTGGACACTTGCCACCATCAAGATAATGTTTCTTAATAAAATTAGCTCCGTTCAATTGCATAATTTGGCTCCTGCCTATGGTTAGCCACCAAAGAGCTTCTGGGATACTTGGGACATCAATATTAAAAATAGCAACAACTTCCAATGATTTACCAAAGGGTAAGCATAATAAGTTAATGGCCATTTGTTCTAGGAGTCTTTCTATCTGAACTTCATTGAAAATAAAATGTAGTTGTCCTCCTTTGTTTTTGAAGAGGACCAAAATGACATCACTAGGTTAGAGTCGAATTACGGTGGGTCCAACTGCGGCCGATCAGACCGATACTAGCTTGGAACGTTCCGCTACAAGTTGCACACAAATAGTCCCTATGAACATTTGGGGTGGACGCTCCAATTTTGTGCATCTCACATTTCCTTTGAGCTGATTCAATTCTGCCTTGCTCATAGAGCACAACTCCTTCTCTGATGTGGGCACACCATACTGGGCGGTCCTGTGCCATGTCTCCCATATCCGAATTTAAAGTTTTTAAGAGACACCTTGAGGATGTCCTTGTCTTGCTTTTTCTGACCACTTTGTAAGCATTGCTCTGTGTGAGTTCTAGAAATACAACAATAAGTGCTAGAGGTTCTAAGCAGTCACACGGCATGATCCTTTGGGTCCAGACTTAGGCTTTCATTGGTGTAAGTAACTTGAAGTGGGGAAACTACTTTTCTATCAATGTTGACTAGAAACTGCCCTGAAGTTTATGGTTTTAGAGCAGGCTTGCATGGATAGATTTCAGAGGGCTGGTGAATTTGGATGGGAAAAACATATAAGTGGTTTCCTTTTTAATTCTATGTATTTCACCTTATGCATTTAAAAGCATTATTTTAAGGAGGAATTCCTTTTAGGGGGAAGCAATTGGGTTAAATGATTTGCCTGGAGTCACACACACACACACACACACACACACACACACACACACACGTCACTTGCCTGGGTCAAGTGTCTGAAGTCATATTTGAACTCAGATCCTCCTAACTCCAGGGCTGATGTTCTATCCACTGAGCCATCTAGCTGCCTCCTTTTAAAATACGGATTCATGTTTATTAATAAGTATCATACAGATGCTGAAGATAGATTTAGAATCTACAAATATAAGATTAAAGAATGATTGTTATTATACTCCACCTGCATCCATGACCATTTAAAGTCAGGCAGTTAAAGAGCAGTAGATACACCATTCAAAAACAGATATGTTTCTAGAGTGATCAAGAGAAGGGATCAATTGATTTTACCAACTGCTATTAAGGGCCATGAAGCAACAAAGCTTAAGAACTTCCATCTAACGAACACTGAGACATTCTGGGATTTACCCAAGGTCACACAGTCAGTATATATCAGAAGGCAGGATTCGAATCCAGGTGTGCCTGTCTCCCAAGTCCATATTTCCTCTGTACCTCAGTGACTTTAGCACTGGATGGATGGATGGACAAATGGACGAATGAATGAATGAATACTTTTGGAGATGAATGGATAAATGGATGGATGATGGATGGATGGGCAGAATGAATAAATGCTTTTGTGTTTGCAAAGTGTTTTAAATTGACTTTCCCAACCATCCTGTGAGACTAGAACTATAGAAATTAATTGCCCATTTTAGAGATTAAAAAAACTAAGGCTTAGAGGGATTCCATGATTTGCCCATAGGTACTTAGCTATTAAGTAAGAGAGGTGGAATTTGAATCCACATTTTGCTCATTCTGTGTCTGCCTTCTATCCACTGAACCTTCTGAATTAGGTCAGTGACTACAGCAAGATACTGTTTCCCGAGCTATTTCTCTTATTTTTTTTTCCTTCTGGAGGAGAAGATAGGGGTTGGTAAATACACCCTCTGAGGGACTCCTGTTCCTTGTAAGTTTCTTAAACTACAAGCATTAACAGCAGTGTGGTCTTCTCCTGGAGATGCTATCTGCACGTGTAGCTGTCTGGAGCGGACAGAATCAATGAATGACCTGTACACTTCTAAGTGGGAAATGTGTGGAAAACACAAGGGATGCTCTTGGGGAATCTGTGGCCATGTGCAGCTCTTTCCTGCTCCTGGGTCCATAACGGCAACTCTCTTACAATGCAATTCAGCTTAATTAAATTCAGAGCCTACTATGCGCAAGGCATATAGGACCCAAAAACTTAAAGACAAAATTCTGTGTCTTAAGGAGCATAAAATCTGATTCTGATGAAAGGGAACTAGATATTTAAACAAAATGATGACAGGAAAATGCAAAACATGTAAATGAAGGAGTCTGGACAGAGCCATGAGGAACAGACTCACAGGATCACAGACTTAGAACTCCTACATTTTGTAGGTAAGGAAATGGACGTGAAATATTTTGCCCAAACTCACATGGAGATTAAACCAGATATTCTATCTCTAGACTTGTTACCAGGCTCTTCTTCAGTAGGATGGGAAGGTAATCAGCACTGATTAGACACCTACTACGTGCCAGGTATTGTGCTAAGTGCTTTACAAACAGTTGTAAAATTATATTTTACAAGTATTAGACCATCACAACAAACCTGGAAGATAGATGCTATTATTATCGTTATTTTACAGATTAGGAAATGTAATGTTCTTCTTTTCTAAATTGTAATGTTCTCTCTGAGCAGTTTTCCTGGGGGGCTTCTGGAGGCAGCCTTAGTAGTTTTGGTTCCATGTAATAATCACCTCAAATGCATACAGCTATTAAAAGTTCAGAACTTTATTGTTTCCTTCATAATAGCCCGATTAGCTTTCCTTGATTCCAAGAGCTCTTGTTGGTAGTCCTTTAGCTCTTCCAGCTTCTGCCTCTAGCTCAACTCAGACTCCTGGTTTCTCAATCTCCCAACTGACTCCTCGCTAAGGTTTGTCCTTTTATATACTCTTTTAGAGGTGTGAACTAAAAGGTTGACTCTTCCTCCAAGAGTGGGATTGTGGAAGCTGTGACTTGTGAATCTCCTTCACTGAACTTGTGAATCTCCTGACTGAATTCTGACTTGTGAATCTCAAACGCTAATGTGTGGACTAATGTGTGAACTCTTAAAGGTGTGAAAGGTGTGAACTCTGAACCAGAGAACTGCTAAGCACGATGCTAAAATTAGACAACTGACTTATCAATTTGTAAGAATCCTAACAAGGAAACTGAGGCAGACCAAAGTTAAATGGCTTGCCCCAGGTCACAGAACTAAGATGAGATTTGAATTCTGGTCCTCCTAATTCCAGCTTCAAACTTCTCTCCACTTCACTACTTCATGGCTTCAATATACAGCTGAAAGACTGAGAGATCATTTTCAGCTAGAATGATCAAAAAGTGCTTGATTTAATTCCAGTTGAGGATATTCAATGACCTATGATTACACAGCTCCTCTGTGCAGAGAACTACAAAAACAAGGATGAATCAAGGAGTTTATATTTAATTAGGGGATGTAAGTCCAGCACTTAACACAGTGCCTAGCATGTAGTAGGTGCTTAATAAATGTCTGATGACTTAATGAAATTAGTTTAAGGAGAAAGAAAACACTAATGGCTGAGGATATCCTGAAGGAAGATAAGAATTCTGGGTGGTAGAAGTATTTTAATCACTGGACTTGGCTTGTGAAAATTCATGAAAGCCAGACATGACAGGCAAAGGCTTGAGAAGTTCAGGTATTTCAGCATGGCGGGAGCTGAAAGACCATAGAGAATGTGGAATAAGGTTGGAGAGGCAGAATGAAAAAAGACTACAGAGAATCTTAAACACCAAACTGAGGATATTATATTTTATCCTAAAGGCAAAGTTGTTGGAAGATTTTTGAGCAATGAATGAAATGGTCAGACATTGCCTTGTCAACATTTATTTTTATTTTAGCTTTGATAAACTTTTATTAGAATGTTGTCTTTTTATAACCTCAGTTTTCCTCTTTATCCTTCTATTCCTATTAATGGAGCCATTCACATTAAAACAAAGGGATTTAAAAAAAAAACAGGAAGAAAAATAATCAATACATTCAAAAAAATCTGCTAATATATACAATATTTCATACCTATAGGCCACATCTTGACTTGTGAAAATCATTTCAAAAGGTAATTCTTTGAAGGACAGACTGAAGAAGGAAAATTTGGGAATCAGGGAGTTCAATTAGGAAAGTTTAAGAGAAAAGGTGATGACATAAAAAGACTCACACAGTGGTGAAGGTTCATTTGCAATTAGAAAACTTGGATTTTCAATGGCTATGGAAGGAGAATGATGAGGAGATAGGGGGCTGAGAAATACATAAAAGGAAGTCATAGGACACCTGACTGGGAGGTTAAGTTGGAGCCAGCCTGGGGGAAAGTTCATGGTAGTCCAGGAATAAGATCTGAAGATGGGGGGCTCTGAGATCCAAAGCTTAAAGGGACCTCAAATAGTCCAACTCTGTCATCTTACAGATGGAGGAAACTGATGTCAAGGAAGGTTGAGCACAAAGTGGAATCTAGTTGGCAAGAGGCAGTGATTCAGCTTTGTACTTCCCTTTTAATCTTGTTTCTGTTCATTTTGTTTGTGCAAAAACTTTTTAATTGAATGCAATCAAAGTTTTCCATTTTACCTTTCATAATATTCTCTAGTTCTTTGGTCATAAATTCCTCCTTTCTCCAAAGATGTGATAAATTATTCCTTTCCTAATTTGTTTATGGAATCATTCTTTGTGCCCAAATAATGTACCCATTTTGATTATTTTGGTATGGGGTATGAGATGTAGGTCTATGCTGAGTTTCTGACATTATTTTCCAGTTTTCCCAGCAATTTTTGTCAAATAGTGAGTTTTTATCCCAGAAGCTGGAGTTTGGGGATTTATCAAATACTAGATTACTATAGGTCTTGATTACTGTGTTGTGTATGTCTAATATATTCCACTGATCCACCACTCTATTTGCTTTATAATAGTTTTTTGTTTGGTACTACTAAACTATCATACTTTATAATTTTTTTCATAAATTCCCTTGATATTCTTGACCTTTTGTTCTTCCAGATAATTTTTTTATTATTTTTTCTAACTCTATAAAATAATTTTTTATCAGTCTGATTGATACAGACTGAACAAGTAGACCAATTTAGGCAGAATTGCCATTTTTATTATATTAGCTTGGCCTATCCATGAGCAACTGATATTTTTCCATTTGTTTAGATCTGATTTTATTTTTGTGAGAAGTGTTTTGTAATTATGTTCATATAGTTCTTGTGTGGATTTTGGCAAGTAGACACCTAAATAATTTATTTTGTCTACAGTAATTTTAAATGGAATTTCTCTTTCTATCTCTTACTGATGGGCTTTGTCAGTAATATATAGAAATGCTGATGATTTGTGTGGATTTGTATTATGTTCTGCAACTTTGCTAAAGCTGCGAATTGTTTCCAGTAGATTTTTGGATGATTTTCTAGGATTCTCTAAATAAATAAATAAATTCTCTAAATAAATATTCTCTAAATATTATATATAATAAATAAATTCTCTAAAACTATCAGTCTTTGCAGATGATACGGTAATATACTAGGATTCTCTATGTATATTACCATATCATCTGCAGAGTGATAGTTTTATTTCCTCATTGCCTATTCTAATTCCTTTAATTTCTTTTTCTTTTCTTATTGCAAAGGCCAACATTTCTAGTACAAAGTTAAATTATAGTGGTAATAAAGAACATCCTTGTTTAATCCTTATTTTATTGAGAAAGTGTCTAGCTTCTCTCCATTACAAATAATTCTTGCCATGGGTTTTAGATAGATACTTATTATTTTTTAAAAAGCTCCTTTATCCCTATGCTTTCTAGTGTTTTTAATAGAAATGGGTGCTGTCTTTTGTCAAAAAAAATTTTTTCTGCATCTAGTGAGATTATCATATAATTTCCTTTGGCTTTGTTATTGATATAAATCCATATTATAAATTGATATGTCCATTATCACACTAGTTTTGCTGATACTGAACCACCCCAATATTCCTGATATAAATCCTATTTGATCATATTGAATTACCTTGCTGATAAGTTGCTGTAATCTCTTTGCTAATATTTTACTTAAAATTTTTGCATAACTGTTTATTAGGGAGATTTGTCTATAATTTTCTTTCTCTGTTTTAGCTTTTCCTGGTTTAGGCATCAGTACCATGTCTGTGTCATAGAAAGAATTTGGCAGGACTCCTTCTTTACTTATTTTTCCCAACAGTGTACCTTGTATTGAAATTAACTGTTCTTTAAATGTTTGGTAGAATTCATTTGTGAATACTTCTGACCCTGGAGATTTTTTTTTTTTAAGGAAGTTCATTAATGACTTGTTCAATGCTTTTTCTAAAATGGGACTGCTTAAGTAATTTATTTCCTTTTCTGTTAACCTGGACAATTTGTATTTTTGTAAATATTCATCCATTTGTTATATTGGTGGATTTGCTGCCATACAGTTGAACAAAATAGTTCTTAATTATTGCTTTAATTTCATTTCACAGGTGGTTAAGTTCACCCTTTTAACTTTTGATGTTGGTTATTTGTTTATTTTCTTTCCTTTTTCTAATCAAATTAATCAAATATTTATCTATTTTGTTCTTTTTATATGGTTTTATTAATTAGTTAAATAGTTTTCTTAGTTTCAATTTTATCAATCTCTCCTTTGAGTTTCAGAATTTCTAATTTGATATTTAATTGGGGGGTTTTAATTTGTTCTCTTTCTAGCTTTTTTAGTTGCATGCCCAATTCATTGATCTCCTCTTTCTCTATTTTATTCTTGTAGCTATTTAGAGATATAAAATTTTCACTATGAACTGCTTTGGCTGCATCCCATAGGTTTTGTTATGTTGTCAGCACTACTGTCATTCTCTTGGATGAAATTGTAGTTTGTTTCTATGATCTGTTGTTTGACCTACTCATTTTTTGGAATTGGATTATTTTATAATTGGTTTTTAGCCTATCTTTCCCCACCTTTTTATTGAAAATATTTTTTATTGCATTGTGGTCTGAAAAGGAAGCATTTATTATTTCTGCCTTTCTGTATTTGATTGGGAGGTTTTTATGGCAAAAAAAAAAATAGTCAATTTTTGTTTAGATACCATTTATTGCTGACAAAAAGGTGTTTTCCTTTCTATCTCTAATCAATTTTCTCCAGAGGTCTAATATATCTAGGTTTTCTAGGATTCTATTAACCTCCTTAGTTTCTTTCTTGTTTATTTTGTGGTTAGATTTGTCTGATTCTGAGAGAGTATGATTGAGATCCCTTACTAATATAGTTTTGCTATCTATTTCTTCCTGTAACTGGCTTAAAATCTTCTCTAGGAATTTGGCTACTCTACCACTTGGTGCATATACATTTAATATCATTTCTACTTCATTGTTTATGGTACTTTTTATGGATATGTATTTTCCTTCCTTATCCCTTTTAATTAGATCTATTTTTACTTTTGCTTTATCTGCAATAAGAATTGCTATCCCTGCTTATTTTTTTTTTTACTTCAGCTGAATGATAATAAATTCTGTTCCAATCTTTTATCTTTACTCTGTATGTGTCTCTCTCTGTCAAATGTGTTTCTTGCAAACAACATATTGTAGGAGTCTGTTTTTTAACCCAGTATGCTATTCATTTCTGTTTTATGGGAGAATTCATTCCATTCACCTTCACAGTTATGATTACCAGCTTTATGTTGCCCTCCATTTTATTCTTTCCCCTGTATATACTATTGTTCTCTCTTTCTACCTTGTCCTTAGTAGTGTTTTTTTAACCCATCCCACCCACTATCTTATCTTCTATCACTCCTCTTTTTTTCCCTAGTGTTTCTACCCTCTCTTCTATTCTGCCCCTCCCCTTTCTTTCTTCTTTCTTTTCCTACTTCTTTTTAAGGTTAGAAAAATTTCTGTACTCAAGTGAATGATTAACTTATTCCCTCTTAGGGCCAAAACTGATGAGATTAAGCTTCAGACAATGTTCATCCTTCTCCCTTCTTTCCCTCAAATGTAATACAGACCTTCTTCCAGTCTTTTACTTTCAAGTCATCACAACCACACCCTCAGTCCAGGAGATGTCCCCTCTGTCTGCCCCAGTGACAGATATAGTCCTCAACAGTTACAGATACTATTTTCCCATCTAGGGATGTAAACAGTTTAATCTTTAAATAATATATATTTCCCCCCTATTTACCTGTCTATGCTTTTCTTGAGTCCTGTGTTTGTAGATTAAATTTTCTGTTTTGGTTTGGTTTTTTCAATAGAAATGATTGAAAGTTTCTGATTTCATTAAAGCTCCATCTCCTCCCCTGAAAGATGATGCTGAGTCTCACTGGGTTGTTAATTCTTGGTTGTAATCCTTAGTCTTTTGCCTTTTGGAATATGATAATCCAGGTCTTCCAATCCTTTACTGAAGAAGCTGCCAGATCCTGGGCAATCCTGACTGTTGCTCCTTGATATTTAAAGCAACTTGCAGTATTTTTATCCTGAGATTGTACAACAATTGCACAAGAATGTTCCTTGGGGTGTTCCTTGTGGGATCTCTTTCTGAAGGCGATTGATGGATTCTTTCAATGAATATTTCCCCCTCTGTCTCTAGAATATCAGGGCAGTTTTTCTTAATGATTTCTTGAAGAATACTATCCAGGATCATTTTTTGGTCATGGCCTTTAGATAGGCCAATACTTTTTAAAACTTTTTCTTCTAGATCTATTTTCCAGCTTGGCTATTTTTTCATTCTTTTTAGTTTGTTTGACTGGTTCTTGCAGTCTCTCATAGTCATTAGCTTCCATTTGCCTCATTCTAGTTTTTAATGTGTGATTTTCTTCAGTTGGCTTTGGTATCTCTTTTTCCCTTTGGTTAATTTTACTTTTAAAAGTATATTCTTCAGTGGATTTTTTTTTCTTTTGGCCAATTGTATTTTTTAAGAAGGTCTTTTCTTCAGTTAATTTTTTCCCTTCCTTTTCCAAGCTGTTGACTGTCTTTTACATACCTCTCATTTATTTTCTCATTTTTCTTCTACCTCTCTTATTTGCCTCTTAAAATCTTTTATGAATACTTCCGAGAAGCCTCTTTGGGCTTGAGACCAATTCATATCACTCTTTGAGATTTCCTCTGTGGATATTTTGTTCTCATCTGAGTTGGTGTTTTGGTTTTCCTTGTCATCATAGTAGCTTTCTAATGGTCAAGATTGTTTACTGCTCATTTTCTTTGCTTTTTTTTTTTTTTTTTTTTTTTTTTTTTTGGTATTTCCCTCCTTTGTGAGTTTTATATTCAAGCTCTGCTTCCAGGGTAAAGGGAGCACTGTCCTAAACTTCCTGTGCCACTCTGAATCTTGGCTTTGAGCATAGGGATCCCTTGTGATGTAGGGAGTAGCTTTGCCTCCTATGTTCAGGAAACAACTTGGTTTCCCAGAGTTTGCCTTCTGAGCTGAGACTCAAGGTTGCCCGATTGATCTGCTCCTCTACTGAGCCAAGACTTGAGGATCTTAGATGCTGATTTGCTGTGATTAAGAACCCCTCACTGGCAATTTCTACAAAGGCTGAATAGCCTTTTCATCCCAGGGAGAATGATTTTTCTTGAAGTTCTTCCAATCTATCTTGAGCTGGAGAGTGGTTTCATTCTGTCATTCGTTCTCTATTCAGAGACTTGGTTTCATATGGTTTTCAAGGGAAATTGGGAGAGTTTGAGCAGCTTCCTGGCTTTACTCCGCCATCTTGACTCCACCCCAGAAATCATCATACTATTTCTTAATGATCTCTTTTACTCCTTTTTTACTTTGCTCCCCTTCATTTGATTTGTACTAGGAACCTCTAAGCTTCCTTTCAGGGCTGTCTTTGTTTTTATGTATTTACATCTATAAGTCTAGAGACAGAGATAGATAACACACTGAAAGGCAATTATATTCTGTCTTGCTCCCATGTATCAACAGCAATATAGGCTTTTGCTTTCAAAAGAATCCTTAGCATCAATAAAAGATCATTACCATTACTTAAAAGCTATCCAGCCCACTTTCAATCTTTTGTTCAATTCTGAGCTAATAGTGTCCCACTGTACTGTTCCAGGCACACGTACTAATAGAAAAGTTCTAAAGGGTGTACAACCAATTCATGTTGAAATTTTGGCAGTAGATATTCTTCATCCACTTGGTCTTAGGTGTGTGTATTTATGTATCTCATGTATTTGCTCACTTTTAGAGTAACCATATTTCTTCTGGGAGATTCTGTATTGAATTGGGGCTCAATGCAATTATATCATTCATCCACAAAGAGTACCTCCCCATCTACAAAGGATCCTTCCTTGAACTAAACTTTGTGCTGACTCTTTTCTATCACAGTGACAAAAGCTTGTATCTCTTTGTTTTATGCCATACTTGATATTTCTTCTAGATTAGTCGCTGAACAGAATTATATTTTTTTAAAGGAATCTTGAGTGATTCTGATGTAAGGATGGAAGACAACTTTTGGAAAAGTGCCTATAAGGTGGCATTTTTTTTTACTAAATCAAAAATTGATTTTCATAATCAACAAACAAACACAATGGGACCTTATGTTTTCCATATCCTTCAGTTAATTGGGAAGTGTAAAGATATGGTCAATTCTTGTACTTTCCTGAAAAATATGCTTTTTTCCTCATTAATAATTTTTTCAATTTATGTATATTTGGCTCTCAGAGAAATATTATATAGATAGGAGATTAAGCATTATATTGATAGTTATTTGTAGAGGGTCGTAGTTAGTGGGGGAACTCTGGGTAAGGTATAAGACCCTTCAGCCCAGAGGAAAAGCACTAACAATATCTGGTTTGGCTCCCCATTTCTCTTTGGTGTCCATCTCCCTTCCTGAGAAGTCTAGGAGGGCGTGATCACTCCCTTTGGTGTTCTCACTTTTTTTCTGAGAAGTCAGGGAGGGCATTACCAACTATATTCTACTTGAAGCAAGGGATATTTATAGCAGAATGTTTATGCGTGTGATTGATGAAATAATGGTTCTCTAGTTGGCACATACTTAGTGTGCTGTAATGATGTAATCATACTGAGGTATTTAAGGGCTGAGAGGACTGGAAAAAGACACACTCCATTTTTGACCATCTTGGTGGCTCTCCTACCTCCTTCATTCCTCCACTAAGACTAAGGCTGGTCCCAAGATCCTCCAGAGAGCTAGTCTGGACACTACATTTTGGCACCCAACATGGGCCTCCAGAAGGACATTACATTGATTAATATTCTCTTGATCACCTCAAATGCTATTAATAATGTTTGAGATTTTTTTCAATGCCTTTCATACTTAACTCAAGTTTCAGATACCTTATATAATATTAATGTTCTCACAATTGCATCATCTTCAACATTGGTCTTGTCTTGACTAGCATTACCTTGACCTACCTCTATAAACATTTCTTGGACTGGGATGTTGCAGTTTAAGTGATTCCACTATCTTTGAGGAACAGAAGTCTAATAATTTTTTTTCCTACAAATATTTTCCATTGTTTTTTTTTTCTTTTTAGTCTTGTTACTATTCTCATCCTTGATAACCTTGAGATATCTTTGCTTTGTTGTATATCTTGCCAAACTTTCTTTAAATTAGTTTTATTGTTTCTCTCTGTTTATTAGATAACACTGTTTATAATCATCCATCATCCTTCTATTTAAGATTTTACAAATGAGTTCATATTGTAACTCAGTTTTGTCTTGGTTAGTTATTTGGAAACTCAGATGTTTGCTGACTAAGGTGCTTTCTGTTTTTTGTTTGTTTGTTTCACTTATCATGACAATTAATTGACATCATAACTTCTAGATACAATTATTATACTCAATGTCATTTTGGATTTCCATTCCCATTTTTTTCTTTTCAATTACTTTTTAAAATAGTTCAGAGTTAAGTTGTTTCAAATGAATGCCAGGTTTTTTTTTTATTATTATTGCTTCTCTTCAGTTTTTACTTATTCTGATCTCAGCTTTAATGAATTGAGGGGCTAACTATATACAAAGAGCCAACTCAAGGATGTCCCACATCAAATAATCTTTTCAAATACAATCAAGTTGGCTCTTCATTCTGTAATTTGCTGTTTGTCATGTCTGGTAGCTTGCAATTCCTTCTACAAACAAAGCATTCATGATAGAGAAGGATATATTCTTTGGAATATACATTTCTTTGATTTTTTTCATTCCTTTTTTTCCCAAGCATAGATAATACAAGAATAAAGAGTCAATGTTGAAGAGCACACTAATGAGTTATTGGTAATTAGGAATTGGTCCAATTGATGAAGGAAACAATTTGGGATTATATAAGGAGATTCACTGTGCTGTTCATACCATCTAACCCAACCCTGCAAAGATACCATTCAGAAAATCAAAGACAGGAACGATTACCAAATTCACATTATACCAAAATATTTTCAACATCCCTTTGTGAAATAGTGAAAAATAGGGAAAAAAGAGGATGCTCATCCATCAGGCAAGGGCTGTAGGAATTGAGATGTATGTATATAATGGAAACATATTCCATAACTCCCATTACAACTCTTTAGCTGACTCATAATCCTTAAATAATTCAGTCAACTAACATTCCTTTATCTAGGTTTCTTCGATTTTTAGAAAGATAATATTAATCATTAAAAATAATTCAATATGAAAGCTTAAAGGTTCTTTAGAGGACATCTGGGCATACCTCCCAGACTCCCAGGAATGGTTCTACATTGTTCTTTTGACAAATGTGAATGCAACCTCTGCTTGAACATTTTTTCATGACAGGAAGGTCACTACTTTACAAGACAGTCCTTTCTACTTTTAGACAGTTCTAAATGTTAAAAAGAAAAGATTCATTCTTAAATCAAGCTGAAATCTCTATGACTTCCAGCCATAACTCCTAATTGTCTCCACTAAAGTAACACAGAAGAAAAAAAAAGTTTAATCCTTCCACCACAGAAGACTTTTAAATTTTTTAAAAGAATATCATGGATCGTCTAAGTCTTTTCTCCAGGCTAAACAACCTTAACTCCTTTGTTTGTTATTCATATAACAGTAACTTATAGATGCCACATCGGAGAGTGAGAGCAAGAGTAAGAGAGTGAGAGAGAGAGAGCGTCCAAGAGCATAGTAGATTAGAATGAATGCTAAATATGGAGTTGGGAAGATCTGAATTCAAATCCTACTTAATTTACTTACCACTCATATGATAATGGGCAAAAAACTTGACCTCTTAACTCCATCTGTGAATGGTGATATTAATACCTATAATACTTTCCTCAGAGAACTACTATGATGATTAACTGAAATATTATAGTTTACACATTTTACAAGACTTAAATTGCCACTTAAATGTTAAGTACTATTCTTACTATCATTCTGGTAAACTTCAATCATGTCATGAATTAATAGATAGTAATGATAGCTGACATACATACAAATATATAGATATATAGATGTGTATATATATCTCTTTCATTTTGAAAAATGAAACTGAAATGAAATGAAAAATTTCAAAAATACTTTGAAAAATATATGATTTCATTTGCTTCCAAAAATTTTTATAAAATGGGTGCTATTTTAATCCCATTTGACATATAAGGAAACTAAAGCTAAGACTGTGGAAGGGACTTTTTCAATATCACAAAACAAAGAAATATCTGAATTAGGATTTGAAATTAGGGTTTCTTACTTTCGAATTGAACAGTTTAAACTACTGCCCCATTCTGACTTTCCAAAATCATTTCAATCAATGATAAGAATGTCTGTATTTCCTTGGAGTTTAATCAAAGATAATATGGTATAATGGAGAGTTTTATTTCTATCTTTGTATCCCAAGCACTGTGACTAGCACACAGCAAGTGCTTAATAAATGCTTCTTGACTGATTCATAAATTTAAAAATAGTCCAGAGTTGTTTCAACTGTTTATCATATCCTTTTCTTTTTATTCTTTGTTCTTGCTTTGTACCATTTCTAATTGTATCTCTAATGATTCAAAAGCCTAATAGTACACAGCCAACAGGCTGAAGATGATATGTTCAAGCTCAGATTTGGAGGTTTTCATTAGAAGGTAGCTTGCATCAGTGGAAATACCATTGAAACAAAGATCCAAGAAAAATCCCTGGCTACCTGTGTGATCTTGGGCAAATCTCAGCCTCAGTTTCCTCATCTGCAAAATGAGGGGTTGTATCAACCTATGGCATGACATTAGATGTGCTGAGTTTCAGTTTCAGTAGTTTGCTCATTGCTATTATGTCCCAGGATTGATTTGGCTATCTATGAAGTCATGATTAAAGGTTTTGCAAACTTTATAGTACAATATCCTTCAGAAAAGCTAAACTAGCCATCCTTTATTTCCAATCAGGGGAGGCTTTTAAACATTTAAAACAAACATTTAAAAGAAGCTAGAGATCTAAAAGAACAAACATTTAAAAGAAGCTAGAGAAACCAGAGTCTACAGAGCAGGACATTTCAATACAATTTTCCTATTGTAAAATGATGTACCTCTGCTTACCTGAGATGATGTAATTATATCAAAAAATATTTTATAGAATTGAAAAAATAGTAACAAAGTTCATTTGGGAAAGAAAAGTTCAAGTATATCAAGGGAATCAATGAAAAAATGCAAAAGAAAGTGGTCTAGCCATACCAGATAAGCAGTTTTATAAAGTGGCAATTATTCAAACAATCTAATATTGATTCAGAAATATAAAGGTAGAACAGTGGAAAAAATTAGGTGCAAATTACTATAATAAATGTTCATAGCAATCTAACACATGATAAAACCAAAGATATAAGCTTTTAGAATAAAAACTGTTGGGAAAACTAGAAAACATTATGGCAGAAACTAAGTATAGACCAAATTCTCACACCATCTACTAAGATGAGGTTGAAATGGGTACATGATTTAAGCCTAAAGAATGATATCATAAAAATATTAAAAGAACAAGGGATAGTTTATTTGTCAGATTTATGGATAATACAAGAATTTAGGACCAAAGTAGATATAGAGATATTACAAAAGTTAAATGGACAATTTTTGAATATAAAAAATTTATAAAATTAAATTTTTACAATCAAAACCAATGAAACCAAAATTTTAAGGAAAGCAGAAAATGGTGGGGGGGAGTTAAAATTGAGTCAAATGTATAAAAATAAGTCATTTCCTAATTGATAAATGATCAAAGGACATGAACAGTCAATTTTCAAACAAAAATAACAAAGTTATCTATAGGCATATGAAAAAGTGTTCTAAATCACTATTGATTAGACAAATACAAATTAAAACAACTCTGAGATACGATCCCATACCTATCAGATTGGCCAATATGATCAAAAAGAAAAATGTCGGATTTTGGAGGGGCTGTGAGAAAACTAGGACACTAATTTGCTGTTGGAGAATTTGTGAATTGATCCACCTTTCTGGAGAACAATTTGGAACTAGGTTCAATGGGCTATAAAATATGCTTACCTTTTGATTCAGCAGTATCACTACTAGGTTTCTCCCAAAGATTTCCAAAATAAGGGGAAAGCACCCAATTGTACAAAAATAATTTAGCAGTTCTTTTTGTGGTGGCTAAGAATAGGAAATCGAAGGGATGTTCATCAATAGATGAATGGCTAAGCATTCTGTGGTATATGATTAAAATGGAAAACATATTACACACATCATCATCATCATCATCATCATCATCATCCTGATTGAAGAAATGACAAGCATGATGATTTCAGAAATACCCAGAAAGACTTAAATGAATTGATGCATAGTGAAGTGAACAAACCTAGAATAATGCCGTGTACAGTAACAGAAGTATTGTTTGATGAAGACTGGGAATAATTTAGCTATTCTCAGCAATACAATAATCCAAAACAATCCCAAAGGAATAATGATGAGGCATAATGTCTGCTTCCCGAGAAAGAACTGAAGGATGCTATTTTCTACTTTCTTTCATTTTTTTTTCTTTTGAGTCTTCTTTGTACAAAATGATTAATATGGAATGTTTTACATAATTGCACATGTATAACCTATATCTGATTGCTCTCTCAGGGAGGAGAGAGGAAGAGAGGAATAGAATTTGGAGCAAAAAATTTAAATAAAAATGTTTTTTTTAAAGTCATATGATAGCAAAAAGAATCAATAAATATATTTTAATTTTAAAAATAATAATGATGATATAATTAATCACAAAGAGTTTTTGGATAGACATGACTTTAAATGATACCATTAGCTTTAAGTGGAGTTTGAATAGCAGAGGCAGATGGGAAACCAGTCACCACCACTGAAAGACAGCCATTTTAGGGGACTAAAATTTTTTTTTAATAGAATTCATTTGAATAAAGTACCTGAAAATTACATCCTTCACTTACAAATCAAAAGCAAACTGAATATTCATCTAGTCACTATTCACTGACATTGTAACAAGAAATATCTCTAAAAAGAGAAAAGACAATGAGTTCTTTTTCTTTCCACTGCCAAAAGAAAAATGGGGAATTGGGGGCAGGCAGAGGAGGAGGAGGGGGAGGAGCAAGGGGTGGCAGTAGGAAGTGACAAATTTCATTCTATTCCCACCAAAGTAGAAAAGTCTTACTAAGAGACATTCTTGTGGAACAAATCACATTCAGCAATGCTTTGGCATCAAAGGGCTTTTACCTCTGCACTACTGATAGGATGGGAGGCCTTGAGAAAAAGCCTCAGTTTCCCCATATGCACCAATGACTACATAAGGGAAGCACAGGAAAACTTTAAACCATCAAGTGTGGACTTGGAGCTGTGATTTCATCAGGTCAATGAGGTCCTCGTACATGAAGATTGGGAGAGGAAAAGAGGAATTCTTTTTTTTTTTATGAACCCAGTGGGCAATCTGGGGAAGCTTAGCAACCCCTTCTCATAAGAATTTTTTTAAATGCATAATATAAAATACATAGGATTACCAAGGAAACCAAGTTATTGAAATTTCCTCCTATCCAAATTCACAGCCTTGAAAACTAATAATCCCAGGTAAAGAACTTTCCTGAGGCAAGAATATTTAATCAATTTGTCTAAGGTCCCACACACTATATCTTTGAAGAACAGGACTGAAACTCAAGTCTTTCTGGCTCAGAAAGCTGCTCTCTATCAGCTACCCACATTGCTTCTCAGTGCTATATAAATATTAGCTATTGATTACCTGCCTGCCTGCTGAAATCCACAGACTAAGGACTATCTCCAAAGTGGGAATTTCTAAGAGCTCATTGGGAGTCATGTCTTTGGGCATGTCCCTTCAGCTCTCCAGATCTCGGTTTCCCTATTTGTAAAGTGAAAGAGTTAACCTGGATGGCCTCTGAAGTTCTATCCAACTCAAGCTTCGGGGTCCCTACGTACACGGATCCTTTTCTTCACAACCGCTCATTAGAGAATGCATATCCTTATTCAACTGCTAATAGTCCCTCCATATTCTGGCTAGACAAAGCAGGAGAGGGGTGATCCAGTGGTGATTGTCTGAATGCCGAAAGCCTTTACAATGACTCTTTTCTGTTTATTCTCTTCTGCTCTGTTCATGGACAGAACTTAAGCAAGAAACTCTAAGCTCAAATTTTACTTCAGACATTTACTAGCTGTGTGACCCTGGCAAGTAATTTAACCTCCATTTGCCTCAGTGGGGAAAATCATAGCACCTCCCTCCCAAGATTTTTGTGTAGATAAGAATAACAATATTTATGAAGTGCTTAGTACAGTGCCTGTACATAGTAGGCACTACATAAATGCTAATGATGATGCTGATTATTATCATATAGTAGAATTATTATTACATTATATAATTTTATATATAATATTATGTATATATATAATATTATAATAATAGCTACCATTTATGTAATGCTTCAAAGTTTGCAAAGCACTTTTTGTGTTTCGGCATTTGGTCTCATTTGATACATGCCGTTATTTGGATTTGTTTCCTCTGATAGAATGTGAGCTTCTTGGGGGTAGGAACCTATTAATTCTTTGTATCCTCAGAGGCTGGCACATGGTCTAACAAACAGCAAGAGCTTAATGCATGCTTGTGGATTAATCAGTCAACAAACTTGATTCTGCTACATAATAAAATGAGAAGAATGGTAAAGTAGACAGAGTAATGGGTCTGGGATCTGAGGGTCTGGATTCTAATCCCACCACAATATTTGAAATCCCATCCCATGCTAAATCACTGATCCTATAAGCACTACTCTTCTAAGTAGGTTTGCATGTCCAGGCAACAGCTGAGAATGACAGGACCCAGAGGAGGGCTGATTTAACAGGCAGTTCATGTACAGAACTTGTTATTTTTGCCATTACTAAGATGGATGCTGGGAGGGGGTAAGGGAAGAGGGTTACATTCAAGAAGGACCAATGGAGTACCTATGGAGGGAACTGGACCAGAGAATTAAACCCTATTCTAGGTCAGTGAATTCATAGTCTAAATTCAGCTGACAGTCAAGACAGTTCAGCATGAGGAAAGGTTCAAAAAGATTTCGAGGGAAACAGAGATGGAATTCTTTCTTGTAGGAAACAATATTTATCAACTAACGGTAGATCAAAGTTTGGGCTGGCAGCTGAGAGTTTGGACATTACCAGCAGTGACAACTCATTAGCTCTGCTTCATCTGACAGCCACAAAAAATTGTTGAAAAATTTCCATCATATTATGGAACTGAATGTCAGAATCTCAGAGCTGGAAGGAGCTGTCCAGTCTTCTAAGTCCAAATCATTCCTGCAAAAGAACTCTCTCAATAATACACCTGACAAATGGTCACTCAGTATTTGCTTGGAACCTTCAAAATGAGGGAAAACTTGGTACTTTCTGGGACATCATCTCCCATCAAAATAGCTCTAAATGATTTTTAAATTTAAAATTAAAATTTAATTTTAATTTTAATTTACTTTTAAAAATTTTATTTTATTAGAGCTGTAAGATGGCATGGCTCAGTGGAAAGAAAGAAAAGTATTGAGGAAAATTGACTTGGGTTCAGTTCTGAGATCAACATATATAGCCCATGGGACCCAGAAGAAGCCATGCTCTGTGTCTTAAATCATAATTTAAGGCTGCCAGTCATAGAACACCTTCTAGATCTCCATGACAAGGTGTTTTCTCCCCTGACACTGATGAATTTTTTTATATTCTAAAAATTTAACACTGACCTTTAACACAACTAAGTTTATCAATACCTATTTACATTGAAATAAATCTCAATACAGAAAGCATCTTGACAATTTTTCATTCTCTTTCTCTGAGCCACCCTCTGTCCTTTGTCCAATTTTAGCCCCTTTCCCTCAACAGAGCTACAATCTGAAAGATATAAGATTCTATCACGGAGCTTATACTGCACAGAAACCATAGATGAGAAGAAAGTCCCCCCATTCCCCTATACTCCAAAATGTTGATAGCAGAATTTTTTGTGATGGTGAAAAATTGGAAACAAAGTAAATGCCCATTCATTGGGAAATGGCTCAAAACAATGTGGTATATTACTGGGTTATAAAAATGAGTAGTATGTGATGAATACAGAAAAGCCTAAGGAAAGACCTCAGTTCAAATCTGGTCTCAGACACTTAACACTTCCTAGCTATGTGACCCTGGGCAAGTCACTTAACCCTAAAATTGACTCAGCAAAATAAATAAATAAATAAAGATGAAAAAGGTAAAGCCTACAAATATTAGAATTATACTGTTGAGATTCAGAAGGGATGTCAACAGGTTGGGGTCACAGAGTGGTCTCAAAAGGTGTCTCAAAAGAATTTCCAGACTTGAGCCCATCTCCAAGGCAAAGAGCAATAATAAACAATGTTTATAAAACTATCCTAAAACCAGAAGATTTTTAGAATCACTAATAGACAGATTATTAAAACAATGGCACTCTAAGGTCAGGGAACCTCAGGATCACTGCTATATTTCTCCTAGAAGCTGTACTTCATCAATATTATGTAATATATCATAACAATATAATAGTCATATAACATAGATAGCATTTAGATAGTGCTCTAAAATTTACAAGTGCTTTACATGTGTTTAGTCTAGCACTTATATAGGACTTTAGGGATTGCCAAATTTTTGTTTTATAAATATTATCTCATTTTGTCTTCGCAGCAAGTCTGGGTATTAGGTGCTATCATCATCTATTTTACAGGTGGAGAAACAGGCACAGAAAGTTAATCGGATGGCTTAGAGTCACAGACATATCAAGGGCAGGATTTGAATTCATTTTCTTTTAAATTTTTTTTTGTCTTCTGTTTGTATGTCACAGTTTTCTCTAGTATCTCTACCAGAGAGCCTTTCCATATAACAAATATTTTTTCAAAGACAATAAAGAAGAAAAAAATGGAAAAAAAACTAAAAACATACTATTATGTGTCACAACTGAGTGCCTCCCATCTCCAAGAAGGGATAGTTCATGGATGTCCTCTCATATTTCTTCATTCATTTGAGTCTCACTTGATCTTTATTCCTTTATTACATTCACTTTTTAAAAAGACAACTGGGATTAAGTGGCTTGCCTTGGTTTGTACAGCTATGTATGCACTCTTATATTTGAACTCAAGTCCTCTTGACTCCAGAGTCAGCCGTACTCTATCAACTGGACTACCTAGCTGCCACTTCATTCACCTTTGAACTTTTTTTAATGTGATTATTCTTTAATTTATCTTCTTGTGGTCTCTCCCACTGGACTGTAAAATCTTTGAGGGCAGGAATAATCTTTTGCCTTTCTTTATACCTATAGTGCTTAGCACTACATATAATAGGAGCTTAATAAATGCTTATTGACTATACAGAAACATTACAACAAGCACCAGGAGTAGAATTTCTTAGGAAAAAAAGTAGGAATAGTAATCATTGATCTTAGACAAAGTCAAACTTAAAGCTTCAATCAAGAGAGAAGTCTACATTATATTCCAAAGATATTAATATTGTTTTAGTTGCTTGTTTATATATGGGTAAATGCCTATGTGTATATATGTATATGTACATATATATACATATATACACACACACACATATATATGTATGTGTGTGTCTGAGTATATATGTGTATGTATGCATATAGGTCTATGTATGTATTATATAAATATATGAATATGTGTGTGGGTCTGTGGGTGGGTATGAATATGTATATAAATTTTTTGTTTATACAAATATATCTGTGCTTAACCATAGCTTGCTTGGGGGAAGTGAGGGAATTAAATGGGAAAGAAAAAAAATAAAATGAAATGTGCATAGCAGAGAACAAAAGAATGACCTACAAGGAAGCAAAGAAAAGATGGACACTTGTGAATATAATTTCTTCTATTATAAATGCTTTCTTGAAATGGAAAGTTATTGTTATAAATTTTGAGTCCTCCCTGATATTCTGCTGGGGCCATGACAATGTTTTAATTTGTTTTGTAATTTTCCTTTTCTTTCTTTTTTTATTCCTTTTTTCTTATTTTGTATTTAATTCAATAAATAATTTTTAATAAAAATTTTTAAAAATGCTTGTTGACTGTTATGTCACAGTTGTCTTTTATTGTCCTGACTCAGTTTCCCTAATTATCCTGACTCGGTTTCCCTAAATTGTTCTGCTTTAATTTATAATTGCTCAGTCCTGCAAAACCACTCCTCCTTCTTAATCAGAATATTCAATAAGGATAAAAGATCTTATGTTTTAGAATATCAGAATGCCTCTCCCCATCCCAAGTATCAGAATATTAGATACTCTCTTATCAAGATGCTTCCCCCCATCTCCGAGGCTCACTCCACCCTTTCAGAGTCCCATTCTGGCTCTCAGTACCCTGACTCCGCCCCTGCCTCGTTCTACCCCCTGAGTCTGAGCCATGTGTATATAGGTCATTGAGAACTCACAATGTTTGCTGGATTCTTGGAGATGATAGTCTCATTCATCCCTGGGACGAAACCATGGATCCATTGGGTCCCAATAAATTTCTCTCTTTTAAATAAATTATTAAATACTCTCTAATCTCTATTTTGCCTCAGTTTCTCTGACATTTCATTGCCAAACTCTTGTTAATCAACAGAAATGGGCACAGAGCAAGATATAATGAGCGAAGTTATTCTCTTTATTGATGTGAACAATCGCAGGTAAGAACAAGGAAAATCCCATACTAATTCACTAAGAGAAAAACATCTGGGTAATATGAAACATCAGAGGACCATATTATTTGGAAATGTCATTTTCAGCTTTAATTACTGCACCCTAATAATGTGCGGGTGATTCTAGCAATCTGAACTGAACACATGGAATCTGGGTCATGTTCCTCCCTTCCAGGAGGTAAGCAGACACACACTGAATAGAACCCAAATCGTCACTTAAAGAGCAATCAATGACAGGTGAAATCTCTCCTTGTCTTTCTTAATAGCATTTCCAAAATCTCCCTCCTCATAATTTTCTTTAACAAAAACATCCTCTCCCTTGTCCTGCTATCTCCTCAATATCGCCTCTTCACCTGCTTTCAGACAAAGCCTTCCCAACCCTCCCGAATCCATTTCAGAGAGACAGGAAGCTTCAAATGTATTATTTCAGCAGACTCTCAGAGGTGCCAGTCAGAACAGGGCCACCTGCTCAGAGGCATATTTTTAATAAAGGTAACAATAGGACCGCCTGCCCAGGGGAAAATTTACAAGGCTGTCTCCGGTTACTTCCGCCTGTTGCGATACTTTATGCGAGAAGAATGAACTAACTCTTTGCGAAATTCAGACACCAATAATGGACTCCTCATCCTTCAAGGGGAGACTTGTCTGCTCCTTTCATTCAGAACAGAAAAAGACAAGAGTCATAGGGACAAATACGTCTGAGTTACTTGTTGTGGCTCTATCAGATAAAGGAAGGCTGAATCAAAGGGAAATGTTTGATGGGTTCATTTGAATGTCAATATTCTTGCAGACACAGGCAGAAGCAGTGGAAATGCTTCTCAGAACAAACAGGTAACGTAAAAAGGTGTTTTTATTAGAGTCATAAATCCCTTTCTAGTGTCCTCCTCCCCCAATCCCAGAGGACCAAGATTTGGGAATGGAGCACATTATGGAATGGAATCCATTCGTGGGTAATCACAGAAAGGATGTTAGAGGCCATTGGGTAGAATTCCTGTACCTTACAGATAGGTAAACTAAGACCTAATAGCTAGGTAACACAGCTAGGAAATAGCTACCTCAGATCTTGTAAACAGACTCCAGGACTCTAAATGCTTCCTCTTCCACGTATATCATTCAAGAAAAATGTCAGGGCTGGAAGAATTAGTCAGCTAGTCCCAGACTTCTTTTTAAAATTTTTAAAAAATTTTTTATTATAGCTTTTTATTTACAATATATATGCATGGGTAATTTTTCAGCATTGACAATTGCAAATCTTTTTGTTCCAATTTTTCCCCTCCTTCCCCCTTTCTCCTCCCCCAGATGGCCTGTAGACCAATACATGTTAAATATGTTAAAGTATATGTTAAATACAATATATGTATACATGTCCATATGGTGATTTTGCTGCACAAGAAGATTTGTAGTCCCAGACTTCTTAAAGTTTTTCCACTCACAACTCCTTTCCAGCTGAGAAATGTTTACATGACCTGGGTATATAGGTGTATAAAATAGGTATACAAATCAAAGATTTATTTATAATAAATCATAATTTCATGACCCTCCACATTCAATAACGAGATCCCGTATGTGGTTATGAACCACAGTTTAAGAAGCTGGGATCAAGTCCAACCTCCTCATTGAACAGGTGAGGAAAGTGGAGGGTCCCCAGAATAGTTGACTTGCCCAAGCTCATAAAACTAATGTATATCTGAGGCGCTATTTGAATTCAAGTCCTCGGAACCCAGAAGAGCCGGTGTGCTGCAGAGGAAGTCAACTGAGCGATCATTCAATAAATATGAGGCAGATGGGCAACATAAATGAAGAGGCAGACTTGGCAGTCAGGAAGCCCTACCTGTGATACACCTAGAAGCTCTGCGGCCCATTGAGTAAGTCAATCAACTTCGCAGTAGCCCCAAGTACGTGCCTCATACTCCAAACTATAGACAATTAACAGGAAGAATGGCCCTTATCTGCGATTATCTGCAGTGACAAAAACCGAGGTAAGGACCAGGCTACAGTGCTGGGTACCGGGGATATGAAGACAAAATGAAATTTCTTGCCATCGGGGAGCTTACATTATACTTGGAAATGGACCAACGTGATGGCAATCTCTCTGGCTTCCAAATCAAGGCCCGGACCCCGGGTCTCATTGCCCAGGTCTGCCTCCGCATGAGGCTGACTCTGGGGGAGATCTTTCCCTGTCTCAGTTTCCTCATCTCTAAAATGAAAGGATCAGGGTTTCTATTGTCCTATGCCTATTAAAGTAAAATTATTTTTCTTGTTGTTGGAAGAAGAATCACAGTGCTAAGAGAAAATCGCCTAAGTGGCTGCCTGAGATTTTGAACCCGCTCTCAACATTAGCTGGCTCGCTTATCCCGACGGCTCATTCTCTGGCAAACCTGCAGATGTATTATAGCCTCTCTCTACTTAAACCACTCAGCTGCCTGTTTGCTATTCAGGTTTCATGCAGATCAGCTCATTCTCAACCAGCAAATGACCAATCAGCCTCCCCCTCTTCGCCCTGACTCTTCTCCCTCAGCTTTGTCACAAAAGCAGAGCAATTTCTCAGAACGAGACAAATCCTTTCTCAACTTTTCACAGAAATGGTTCATTTAAACAATACCTTAAAAACCTTCTCTTGCATAAGAAAAAAAAAAACTGACTCCAAAGTTCAATTATATGCAGAGTTAAGATAGGATGGAGGTGGGTCTGGATGATATTTCTCCCCCTATGTGGGTTCCATTCTTAAGAAAATGCCAGGCTGTTCTTTCTTTAAGCTTCCTTTTCCCCATGGAAACTAGAAGGTTAGTTGGCTGAGTCAATGGTGAGGTCAGGAAAAAAATTTCCAATTTTCATGACTGCTTTTAGATATCAAATAACAAGAGAAGTCTGCTAGAGATGTGTCCCGGAAAAGTGAAAGTCAACCGAACATTTGTGAATCCTAGTATGATAGAATGCACACTGGCACTTGGGCAAGCTGCCTTTGAGAGGTCATCAGAGAATGCGCCCTGCCTTGCCAACACGGCCCTGAAAAGACGTGACAAAAATGCCTGACAACAAAAGGACAGAGTGCAGCCCCTAACACATTTCCAAAAAAGAAATCATTATGGAGTGGTCAAAGAAATAGAATAAGCAAAAGTTTCAACTCAAAGAAATAAATAATACGTAATAAAAAATCCAAGAAATGCAATCAGAATGAAAAAATAATTAACCAAGCACTTCAGAAACACTGCTGAAATCACCCATCAACAAAACTAACAAACACATGGAAGAAGAGAAAGGAACACTGGGCATTTCTCCAAAAATGCATTTGTATTGGGAGAGAAGGAAGAAGACAAGATGATATTAAAACTCAGCTTGGAAATGGCCATTGGAAATATAAGTAGAACTATGGATTCACTTAAGAAATATAATTGACTTTCTTGCTGTTGAGTCATTTCAGTCATTTGTGACTGACTCTATGACCCCATTTGGGATTTTCTTATTAAAGATAAAGAGTGGTTTGCCATTTCCTTCTGCAGCTCGTTTTACAAATGAGAAAACTGAGGCAAGCAGTTAAGGGTCACACAGCTAGTGTTTGAGGCCGGATTTAAATTCAGGTCCCAAGTCCAAGTCTGGGGTGTTATCCACTGCACCATTTACCTGCCTTATAATTTACCTACAAGAAGATAAGAAGCAAAAATAAGTTGAAAAAACAACATAATCATCAAAATACTCAATGACTTTATTATTAAATTATATGTGTGCTTTGTATACACATAATGCAAACCTTTAAGCATCATACAAAACCTGAGTTATCAATGCAGCCCTAAAGCTATGAAGAACTAGTGTTTGATAGTATTCTTCAAGAAGTCCCACAAACAAATGTTCCAAAATCAATGAAATCAAAGGATATATTGCAAATAAAAAGAATTCACAGGAAGTCAATGAGGATGAAATCCAGTTTCAACTCAATCAGACATTTCCCCTCTAAACTCTGATAATACAATGAGAAAAAAAATGATTTTACAAGTTTATAAGAATATATAAGAAATATATATTATATGATAAGAATTATACAAGAAACAACTCAAATTGCACAAGATATCACCCAAGAGAAGAAGTAGCAAAGCTTAGATATGTAACACTGAAAAACAAGGGATCAATTTGGCTTCTTAACAAAACAAGCTACTCAGTTAAACTGGGAGAATTTTTTGAATATAAATGATGGTTACTTAGGAAACTCAAAAATTTCAAGAATTCATAGAAATAATACCAAGTCTTGAAATAGATTTAAATATGGAAATCCAATAGAATGTAACAAGGTCAATCTAAAGAAATATTTACTATGAATGACTAATAAGGGATGAAATGTAAATTTTACAGAGAGATCCATTAGAATGACATAAGTGGAAGGAGATGAACAACTGCAAGACAAATATTCTTGAAGAGATTTTAAAAATAAAAAGAAACTTTTTAAAAATGTTACAAAAGGAAAAGATGATGGAATATCATTCATTACCATGGAGAAGCTAAAAATGATTTGGCATTCAGTAATTTCAAGAACTGTAAGAGACAAAATAAATATATTTCATTATACAAAATGTTCTAATATGACAACAAAAATGGATTTAGAACAAAAGAAAAGAAACAAAGTAGGGAAAAGTTCTTTGCAATGAGCATTTCTGATAAAATTATGACATCCCAGATCTATAACAGATTAACACTAAGAGAAAGAGTGATTCTCTGGTGGACTGATGGATAGAAATAAGAATTTCATAAGATCTTAGATTTCCAAGTAGGAGGGAATATACAAGTCAGCTAATCTAAGCCTTTTATTTTGCAGATGGGGAAACTGAGGCTCAGAGGAGTGGTAATTCATGCAAGCTCCTAAAGGAAGTATTCAAACTCAGGTCTTTATTGCATCATAAATGTTGTTATTGTTACATAGAAAAAATGCTCAGAGTCTTTAAGAAGCAGAGAAATGCATATTAAAGCAACTTTAATACATTAGACAACCAGTTTATTGGCCAAAATAGTGAAAGATGATAAAATTAAATGCTGGAAAGCCTAAGGATAAACAGGAACGCTCTTACACTGCTAGTGGGATTATAGATTGGGGAAAGGAATAATGAATCATTTTTTAAAAAGTTACAAAAATGCTTCAACTCTTTAAACCATTGGTAGCATTATTAGGATTATGCCCTGAAGTCATATGTAGGGTCAGAGGAATGAGTACAGAGTGAAAAGACCTATGCATCCAAAAATATTGCTGCTTCTTGTCATTTCAATCATGTCCTACTCTTTGTGACCCCATTTGGAATGGTTTGCCATTCCCTTTTTTGATTCATTTTACAAATGAGTAAACCAAGGCAAACATTGACTTGCTGAGGGTCATAAAGCTACTAGGTGTCTGAGGACAGATTTGAATGAATCTTCCTGACTCCAGGCCTGGTGTTTTAACCACTGCACCACTTAGTTTCCTAAAATATCATTAGCCCCATCATTTGTAGTCTTAAAAAAAATTAGAAATAATGCATTCAGGGCTGACCATACTTGTATCAGCATAATAGCTAGCATTTTAAGGACTTTAAGGTTTTTAAAAACACTTCATAAATATTATTTAATCTTCACAACAACCCGCGCTGATATCCTATTATTATCATTTTTATCCCCATTTTACAGATGAGGAAACTGAGGAATAGATTTATCCAGAGTCCCACTGAAATTGAGTGACTTAAAATAGATTTGAATTAAGTTCTTTCTATTCCAAATGCAGTCAACTACTCCAACTAACATTCTTTAATAGATTATTATTGTTCCATAAGAAATGAAAACTATCTAAAGCATAATGAAATATAGGGCAGCTAGGAGATAGAATGCTAGACCTGGAATCAGGAAGAATTATCTTCCCGAATTCAAATCTGGCCTGAGATTCTTCCTAGCTGTGTGACCCTAGGCATGTCACTTAATCCTATTTTCCTCCATTTCCTCCTCAGCAAAATGAGCTGGAGAAAGAAATGGCAAACTACTCCAATATCTTTGACAATGAAGAATAGGACACATCTGAAAACAACTCAACCACAAAAATAACAAAATATGGAAAATTATAGCAAGTTAAAAAAAAAGATGTCAAACAATATTGCCAGAACTGTGTACAAGTATATAAAGAAGTGTGCATAGAATCAACAATCTAAAACTATAAGTAACATACAATGTTACTTTGTACAATCTCCCCATTTTACAGATGAGAAAATTATGTGATTTCCTAGAGATGACACAGCTAATAAGAGACAGATGTGGGATTTAAACTCAGGTCCCTTAAAGGTATAGCCTCAGAAGAAACCATAAGTGATCATGGAAACAAACACTGATCTTCCTTATAGCCTTGGTTGTCATTGTTCTTCGATAGTAGATATGTTGTTGCTGTTTTCACAATTATACCTTCATTTCCTATTTTTATTGTATTCTCTTGTTTGTTTTTCTTATTTTATTTATTTTTATTCTTATGTAATGTATCTGAATATTTGAACACGTTCATGGAGGATTAAAAACAAATGTACTAATCGGGGTAAAGGAAGACAGAAGAAAATGCTTTGGACAGCAAGAGAAAGAAATGGATTCAATGGAGGAGCTGGCAGTAACTGAATTTATATGGGCAAATCACTTGATTTTTGCATCACATCCAGTGCCTCATCTGTCAAATGAAGAGGTGAATGAAAAGTTTAGTGTTAAAATGGATTGGATGCTGTATTTGAAATTAGGAAAATGTGGGTTCGGTTCCCACTTTAGACTCAGTTCTATTAGTTTGGCAAATTCTTTATCCTCTCTCTAAGTTTCTGTTTGCTCTTGTAAAAAGAGAGTGTTGGATTTGATAGATTTAAAGATCTTTTTAAACTCTAAATTCATGATTTCTTGATCATAGCACTTACCAAATCATTTCCAGCTCTAAAATTCATTAATTACAGATCCTTTAGGGAATCACTGTGCTTCAGTACTTTTAAAAGACAAATGCCCATGAATCCTTTTGTCAAAAAAGGATTAATTCTAAATACTGTATAAAAATGAATAGTGACATATCCCATTTTCCTAAAGCAAGACAAAAGCTAGTCATTGCAAAAGAGAAGGTCTTAGGCATGTCCTAAGTCATCATTTTATGATGTCATTATAACTAGGTATTTCATAGGTCAATAAAAATAAATGTCAGGGTTTGCTAGATGGTGCGGTGAATAAAGCACTTGCCTGGAAACACAGGACCTGAGTTCAAATCCAGCCTCAGACTCTGGGCAAGTCACTTAACTCTAATTGCCTCACCAAAAAATAAATAAATGAATAAATGTCCATCAAGTTGAAATTACAATCATTCTTTAGAAAATAAAATTTGTAGCAGAGCAGAAAAATAAAACGGCAGAATCCTTAAAATTCCAACTTAAGTCCTAAAAAGTCATTATCCTCATTCTTGTATTCAAGTCAACAGCACACGTGTGACAAATTCACATCCCTTTCTTCCCCAAAGACTGTAGGCATTGGGATTTACTTACCAAAGCCAAAATATATTAACCAGCCCAGGGGTCATGGGAATAATGACATACTGGGAAAAATTAATTAAACTAGAACTACTCTGATGGCTTTCAACACCTAAGACAGTTATGATTCTCTTTTCCTGATCCTAATAATGGCACAAGGCCCATTCAATTCGGAGACTTGCAAGATGGTATTCAACATAGCTCTGTGTGGGTGGGCGTGTGGATTCGTGAAAAATAAAGGACCTTTCTTCCCACCAAGTTCTTCCTTTAATCCTTCCTCTTCCTGCCCATTAATTTTCTCAACTCAAAATTGAATCCTTCCTTTTCCCCTACACATGTGTTCCCAAATACCAGCGTGTGACTTTGGCCAAACCATTTAACATCCACAGGTCTTAGTTTCCTCAGCTGGAGAACCAGAGTTGCACTAGATAAACTCTGAGATCCTTTTTAGCTCAAGACGGATGATTCTGTGAATTAATGTAAAGTAATAATACAGCACAGTTGTAAATGATTAGCTTAATAATACATGCCAAACAAGTAATTTTCTAATTTTGTTTCTTTTTCATTCCTGCATATTTCCTAGGGGGGAAACAGATTGATTAAAAAAAAAAAACAACAATATCAGTGAGTCAGGAAATTTTATTTACTTAATTCTAAAATGAGAGATTGATGAAGATATATCATTTGCTTCCTATAAGAAGTACTGGTTAACTGACCAATGGAACATAAACATACGGATTACATAGAATATATACCTATATATAAACACACACATATATAACAAAGAGCCATATATCCCAACCCAGTTCTTTCCATTTCTACCCATAAAGTATCCCAAATATACTGTAAAACATATAATTTCTTATGAAAATATTTTACTGAATTTGATTAAAAATAGTAAAACTATATGTAAGATTTCTTTGGCAGAGAAAACCCTAGGATGAGTCCTACTTGATAGAACTCACTAATATTTATATACATTGAATATTCTTATTGTTTCCAAAAGCCAAACAATTTATATAATCATTTTCTAGAATAATAAATCATTATGCTCGAGAAACTCCAATGGCTCCCTATTACTTCCAAGATGAAATACAGAATTCTTTCTCTGGAATTTGATAGCTTATCTATCTTTATTATATATTATTCCATGTCATGTATTCTATGGTCCAGCTAATGTTGTAGTTAATGTCTTGGCCTATTTTCCACATGATTTTTTTTGACATAGACTGACCTTCCATAACTGAAGTGAATTCCTTATCTCTCTCTTTGATTCCTGGTCCTCATAGTAATCCCTAGGGAATTAAATGGCTAGAACGCTGGAACTGAAATCAGAAAGATCTATGTTCAAATCACACTTACAAGGTATATGAATGGGAAAATCATTTAACTTGTGTCAGCTTCAGTCTTCTAATCTGCAAATTAGAGATGATAATAGAACTTATCCTACAAACTTGCTATAAGGCTCAAATGAGATACACTATGTAAAACTTCTGTAAATTTTAAAGATATATATATATATATATATATATATATATATATATGTATGGAATATATAAGAATACATATATGTATATATACATACATACATATATACCAATTCCTGCCTTTATAACAATACAAGTCAGGGAAGACAGGGCTGGACTTGGACACAAAAGACTTATTTAAATCCCCAGCTCCATCACTTTCTTCTCATGGGTCCAAGTCCCATCAGTTTCCTTATCTCTAAAACAAAGGGTGGTCTCTTTTGATTAGGTGGTCTCTTAATCTATGGTGGCTCTAGATCTGTGATTTTCCCTGATGGATTGAGAGCCATAGCTGAAATTTCATTCTATAATCATTCTATATGTGACTCATTGCAGAGCAACTCAAATGTCTAACCCAGTCTTAGAGAGATTTAAAAGCTAAGCATGGAAAGAGAAGAATTACCTGAGATGCATTTCTGAGCCTCTATTTTGTTGGGTTTGTTGAATGAGAAAATGTAGCTTTTTCTATTTAAACTAATAAGACATTGTTAGACAGTGATATGTGCTATTACGGTGATAACATTGGTCTGAACCATATTATCTTTTTTTTCGGCTACTGACTAGCTTTTTCTTAAACTTTTTAGTTCCTTGGAATAAGGTGATTTGAGGGACTGGATATATTGTATTACCCATCACCTTAAAAGGGAGCATAGTGAGAAGAGGAGATATTTGACAGTCACCCTTTGCTTACCATTCATGGCCCCAGAACCTGAACTGTTAAGGACCTGCCTTGGTGGTCATTGGATCTAACTAAGACTTCAAGAAGAATTCTTTCTGCTATGGAACCAAAAGGATTTTCTTAAAGAACTCTACCAAGTAGTGGCCTACGATTTCCCCAAAGGGACCCCTTTACTTTGGAAACAGAGACAAAGTCATTCCTTAGAGCAAATTTAAATGGGCCCTTTTACAAGTCCCCATGGCTCTCAAAAAAGCCTTTACCTTCTGTGAGCCTGCTTTCTCATCTGTAAAAGGAGCCAGTCGGACTAAATTGGAGACTCTTGGGAAACATATTTCAATATAACATTTCCGTTCTAGTCTCGTGTGTTTTATTTTATGCATTATGTTCAAAGGCATCGACAGTAGGCCAAGGGGATCCCATGCAAAGGGACTTCTGGTCTAGGGAAACTAGGAGGTGCCATAGTGCACAGAAATGGGGGCTTGATAAGGCTGGCCATGATGTAAAGCAAAATATGACTCGGTTCAATTGGGAACAAAACAAACAATGAGAATTACTCCTTGCTTAATCCCTTTCCTATTTCCTAGTTTGTAAAAAGAAAAAGGGGGAAAGCCTTCCGAGCAGTCAAACATCTGCTCGTATCCTCCCAGCATTACCTTGCGAAAGGGAAGTCAAGCAAAAACGTAAGCAAAAGTGGATTTGGATATTTCTTATTTTGCTGACTATGACGATGGGGCTGGCAATCAATGTCTCTTACATACAAATTAACAACCTGCCATCTGTCAAGGGCTCAGATAATCACAGGGCTTAGTGCACAATATGCTTATTAGAATGTGGCCTGACAAAAAGAAAAAAAACACAGCCTAATCTGAACTGTAAAATCTATGATCTCATTGCAAATGACAGTTTGACAAGCTATTATTCTGCATTTTGGCTTCCACGGCATGAGTGATTTTATGCATACATAATTCCATTAGTTATACCATCAACTGCCTATAGAAGCTTCCTTTAAACTACAAAATTCGATGGGTCATATGGCTTCTAAACTAATCCTTTAGCAAATAGTTCTACCCTTGCAAAGGTCTACGCAGTTACCTCATCAGCCAATTGGGCATGAATCATTAAGCAAGGATGTCTTGCTACCAGTTATTTCCCATGGCTCTCGAGGACAGATAGAAGAAAACCTATTAAAACAATACACATGTGCATACATCCCAGTTAAATCAGATGACAGTTTGGAAACATGTAATACAGGAAACACTTTTGCCACGGAATCCATGTCATCCCCCATTGCGACACCTGCTAACGAACATCATTAATATTGCCTACTTTTACGTCATGTGGACTTTTCCTTATGAAAATCCCTTGTGTCTTCATGCTGAATAGTAAACATCTCCACAGTTGTCTATCATGAGGAACCTTCGAACCAAAATTCATCTGATTATCCAGAAAATGGAGGGGCTGACATACATGAAAACATCGATCCTTCAGGTTGTAATGAGGGTTTTATTGCTAGAATGTATGATCTACCTGGAGGTGATTTAAAGGCAAACCTCCTGTGTCTAAAACACATGCTTAAGAGAGAAATGGATTAATTAAATCTCAAGACAAAATGTTCTGTTGAGGTGACAAAACAAAACAGATTTTTTTTAAAAAACATATAAGCAATTATACTACCTGGGGAGCTTAAGGGAGATAATAACTATATAATACACCAAGCAACCAGAGCTGCAAATTAGTCTTTATTTTAAACTGCACGTATTTTCTATGATTCACGTTTCTGTTTCATTTCATTGTTTGGGGGAGGGATGGGGATGGTATATTTTTCTGTCATGTTGGCTCAATACATGCAAATCGGTGTGCCAAGCTTCCATAGCAGCAAAGGATCACGGGAGCCGATTGTTACCCTTGTAAATGGTGGGATATGAATTTTAAGAACTGGGTGATGGATTTCCAGGCCACACAATAGGAAAAAAAACTTCTTCCATAATAAAACTATCACAGCTGTTCCCAGAAGGTAAGAAAAATCAGATCAGCATTTATGCAAGGCCTTTAAGTATATCAAAAAAAATGCTATTTGCGCTATTGTGTTTAGAATCATATTTATAAACCAGCAAGGAATTTGCTGTTCTTGCTACCAATTCTTGCTCATAAGTAAATGAGACTGGGGAGAAAAATCAGCGCAGAGACGGGAAGACACAGACAGTATCTACAGTAGGAATGTACATCAGTCTCAGGAATATCAATTTACTTATCCCTTCTTCCTCCCTACTTCTCTCCCCACCTTTGAAATTTGAACAATTCTACATCTGTTTTTCTCTCTGCCACGTTACAATTACCTTCACTAACACTAATCATGTTTAAGAAAATTCTTCTTTCTCCCTTGTCCCAAAATCTAAATTGGATCTGTTTGGGAAAGTTACCATGAAAGAAATGTTTACTAAAATGATGAGATCCCAGAATCGGATTATTCATAGAACTAATGGCCTAACAAGTTGGTGATGAATGGATGAATTGATTAGATCCCAGAAGCAATAAATTGCCAGGATCGCTTATTTCACAGTCTATGACTTGGGGCAACCTACTCTTACTTCTGCTCTATGGGCAAACTTCTGGTCTCTGTTTGAATGGTTTTAAAGGCTGCAAAACACGTAAGAAACACTGAACTCACAATGTCCCAGTGAAAAGATAGAACAGACAAGCTTTATTATAAATATTCTCTATTACCAATGAGGAAATGGAGATTCAGTGCGGCAGCCTGAGCCATGATCTGGTGTCAGAGGTGGGACTGGAACCAACTTCTTGACTTCAGTAAGTCAAGATGCCTGTCTTAGTTAATTTTAAGGGTCCACACCTGACACTGATAATGTAAGAAATATATCAGAATAGAGATTGGACTTGTGAATTCAATGGTGTAAGAAAGGACCACTGAGGAACTTTTTCTACCTCCCTTTCTCAGCAATTTATGGTCATTGAGAGTTGCCTAGGGAACTTTATTAAGTTAAATGACTTTATCCAGTAGGATCACAGGCAGTTTGGGTGAATCAAAGTCTTTCTGGTCCCAAGGCCAATTCTCTACCCATTAAGCCATCCTGCTTCTCAGAGACCAGAGATGAAGACTAAAAAATGACAAAATTCTGTAATACAAGTAAACAAATTTGAACTTTATAGATCATACTATCACATATATTTGAAAAATGGCTCATGCATATATAGAAGATATATATATTTATTAAATTGAACAACTCTTTGGAACTCACTAGAATCTATGTATCTTACACACATGAAGCAATTAAAAAGTTTTTGAGTTAAACTGAATTGAATTGAAATAAAAGTAGTAGAACAAACATCAAAACATTGTCCTGGAACTGGCCTTGCCAATTGACTGTGTCAATATATGCTTTGTATCAGTTAATAAGGATCAAATTGACACTATTTGGGTACATTTATAGATTTTTAGACTCCTTTACAATGTCATTGGCCCATATGTTAAGAATCGCTATTTTAAAAATATCTGCTCTTTCATCATTGTGGGTACTAGTATCACCAATTTAGATCACAAACCCTGCCCAGCCCCCTTCGGGGACAGCTTTCTGAGCATCTGGGGTCAAAGATTGATCACCTGGTGGCCATCGTTTTTATGAAGAACCTCTGCCAATATAGCCAGGTCAACCCCCAGACAGAGGAGGAATCCATCATCAGCTCACACTCAGGGCTTTTCCAGTGTGATCAAACTTCCCAGACCTCAGAGTCACCTCCCTGCAACAATGAGTTTATTAATCAATGAATTAGCAAGCATTTATTAGGTGCCTATCACATTCTAGGAGCTCAGTAGGAACATTTTCATATAAATGTGTATGTGTTATATATACATATATATGGACACATAAACATATATATGTATATATGTGGATACATACACATACACACACATACATAAAACATTCTAATAGTGACATAAACTCATGTTTATTTAGCCTATTACAGTTTTCAAAGCACTTTTCTCAATAATGAAGAAAATGTTAATATTACCATCCCATTTTACAGATGATATACTCAAGAAGCCAAAGAGTTTGATAAATTGCCTACTGCCTCAGTTTGAAGGCTTGGACCCCAGCCCAAGAATTCTGATTCCCAGTCCAGTGGTTCTTCTGGACTATATGAAAATGCTTCTCAAGTTCACATGAGATTAAAACTACCAGAGAAAAGTTAAAAAAAAAAACAAAAAACACCAGAAATGGCCAATAAAACTTGTGGAATACTAGAAGGGATATTGCTTCAGAAACCAGAAGGTTCTTGGATTTTATAGCCTTTTTCTAAAACTTACTATCAGTGCCTCAATTTCCTCACCTGTAAAACAGGAGCATTAGGCTAGATGTGTCCTGCCATGAGTTCTGGCTCTCAACCTATGATCCTATGAAATGGACCATTTGTTCCAGGGGTCCTCAAACTACGGCTGCGGGCCAGATGCAACAGCTGAGGATATTTATCCCCCTCACCCAAGGCTATGAAGTTTCTTTATTTAAAGGCCCACAAAACAAAGTTTTTGTTTTTACTATAGTCTGTCCCTCCAACAGTCTGAGGGACAGTGAATTGGCCCCCTATTTAAAAAGTTTGAGGACCCCTGGTGACCCTAATAGCATTATGAGTCCTCAGGAAGCTCTCCTTCTACTGGTAGAGAGTTCCCATGAACACCTAGAAGGAAATACTAAGCAAGAGACCTCTAGAAGTAACAACCAGGGACAGAGGTCCCTTAGGAGGTCTCATCTGAGCTGTGTTTTGAAGGAAACGCTCCATATTCATTCCCCAAATTCCAAACTATCTCATTAGAAACATTTTAGGAAGGGTCAATAGATCTCCTTTTATTTCACTGAAAGGGCAGCAATAATTGTTCCTGTTCTAGAGACAGAGCCTGAAAAGAGTGGGCCTTGTCCTAAGATAAAGTCATCAGAAAACATATCAAATACACAACTACAGAGGGAAAAAAAGGTAAAAAATAAAATAAAAAGCATGGTATTATGAAACATTATCCTTCTGAGGCAATAGATCTAAATATTTAGATTCTGTTTTTTATTTCCCACAGAACATTTACAGAATTCTAAACAGCCTGGCTGTTGCTGTTGTTGTTATTATTATTATTTAGATTTACATCCTATGCCTGTGGCCTTGGTCTCAGATGACATTTACAATTTACATTTACAATTGTGAGTAAAATCACTGGTAAAAGAAAAAAAAAACTACATTATCTTAATTTGATTACTGAGAGGTTAAGGAAGTGGGAAAAGAAACAAAAGCAAAGCTTTAAAAAAAAAAAAAAAACTCTTCTTGTCCTCTGCCCCACCTTTGACTTGGGAAAATTACTGTATTTCTGGCTCCCCTGAAACACAGCAAGGATCTGGCAGTTTCCAACATTCCCATCCCAACTGCCTTTCAACCCCCAAACTGTAAGTCAACCGTTATTTTAAAAATTAAAAAGAAATACATTAAAAGAAAAGAAAATCAGAAGGCTACGAACAAAATACAGCCTATCTAAGCGTGAATGACTAGGTATTTGTGAAAAACATTTCATTCTGGGCCCAGGGAAAACATCCTTGAATAACAGGAACGTTTACATTCAACGAGCCACAACATATAGTCGTAGTAACAATTGACATTAAGGAGTATATTCTAAGTGCCACTGGCAGGATGAGGGAGAATCCCTGGCTGGTGGAAAGGGGGAGGCCAAGAAGGAGAAAATGCAGAATTGGTGGGGAAGATGGTGGGGGGAATGGGAATCTTTGATAATCAAAGAAATCTCCTCCTCTTTCTTCTGCCTACAGTCACCTTCTGGTGAAACTGCCGCCATACATTTAGTTCTCTGTAATATTCTCAGCCCTAGCAAGATCAGAGAAAATTATTTATTCCACCCCCACGCCCACTACATCAGAGTACCATCCTCTGGGACCCAGGATTTCTGAATTGCTTTCGGCCATCTGATATTGCAGTGATGAAGTCTTGCCTAGAATAAGCCAGTAAAAAAAAAAAATCAAAATAAGTACATTAATGCTAGGATTCAAAGTCTATTGACTTTCCCTTGAGGTATAAGTGGGGAAAAAAAGACTGGGTACCAAAGTTCCAAAGTTATTTAAGGATACCACTGCATTTCTTCCCCCTTTACTAGTCAAAGTAACTTCTGAAAACATTTTTCAATAAAAATGATTTCTTTTCATGCTCTTCAATTCAAAAGTCTATTTATTCTCCCCTTTAAATGCAAGCTAGTATTTAGCATCTCTCTTTTTCAAACTCTAATCTTCAGACTGGGGCTATGCTGGAGGACCCTTTCTCTGTGGCCAGTGGCCAAGCTCCATCCCCCACCGTTCCTGTCCTCCTTTCGGCTTCCCCAGGGAAAAGATGACTAACTGGATGTTCTCCCAAAGCAGGGAAAATACCACCCTCTCTTTGGAGGCTCTAGCTCGCAGTTATAACACTCATTACCGGTCTGAAAATATGAAACAACTGTTTTCCCTTATGTTTCTAACTGCTTTCTTTTCACTTATGAGTAATTCCTCACAACACCGGGTGAGGGGGTATATATTAGCTTACCCACTTTGTGGATGGGTAAGCGGAGATAAAGAAAGTCCCAAAGAGCCCCAAAGACATTCAAAATCAAACCCTTCCCTCCCCAGTCTCTAAGATCACAGAGACTTGGAGGTGGCATTTGGCCAATGCCTTCATTTGACAGATGAGGAAAAGGAGGGCCAAGAACAATAAAATGTCTTGTCCAGTGTCACACAGGTGATAAGGCAAGGTAGGATTTGAACTTGGATCCTCTGCTTTCAAGTCTATTGATTTTTTTTTTTCATTTTCCTATGATGCCTTAAAGAAAACATTATCAGGGCAGCTGGGTGGTGCAGTGCACAGAGCACCAGCCCTTAAGTCGGAGGACCTGAGTGCAAATCTGGTCTCAGATACTTAACATTTCCTTGCTGCGTGACCCTGGGCAAGTCACTTAACTCCGATTGCTTCAGCAAGAAAAAAAATTGGAGATCTGCTCTGCGTTTCATGTGTTCATGAAGTAAATAATGAGTGCCTACTGTATTCATGGTATCATGAAAGAGACACCAATATCCAGATCTGACCTAGTCTAGTTTTTAGTATAGAGCCTGGCACACAGTAGGCACTTAATAAATGTTTATTGATTCATTGATCAAAGAACTGATAGTCTAGTAGGAGAGAGCAGACAAGTACAAGAGTAATTACAATAGACAGCAGCCTAACAGTGGAAGGAAGATGTCAGGATAGCTTAGAGCTGAGAGCCTACTTAGGGACGGTAGCGAGTCAAGTTATATTTTGTTAAGAACTGAATGGAGAGTATAGAGCAATGAACACCAGACAAAACTCTGGGAAATGTCCACATTTAGGGATGTAAAACTGACCATCCAGAGGAGCGAGAGAGGCAGTAAGAGGGAAGAAAACAACCAAGAAAGTTCATGTCACAGAAGACCAAAAAGGGAAATTGTGTCAAAAAGAAAGTCATGAAAAGCAGGGACCCAAAAAGGGGAGACATTGAAAAGGACACAGAGGGAAAAGAGGCAATTGGAAGTAATGGCTGGTATTCAGGGGAGGTGAATCGGGATTGTCTCCTGGTGCTCCTGGACAAGAAGGCATTGGGGGCTTTCCCTCTGACTGTCCGCCATACCTAGAATGTTCTTCTCCTTCATTCCTTTAAGTCCCAACTGGAATCCCACCTTCTAAAGGAAGTTTTCCCCAACCTCTCACAACTCCAGCCTCCCCTCTCTTACTTTGTTTGCCTCCGTTCTCTTCTCTGTGATTTAGAATCATTTTAAGGATCAAATGGAATAATGAATGCAAAGCCTTTGTGGGATCTTGGCCATGGAGAGTTCAATGGCTGCTTAATATCATCCGTTGTCATGTGGGAAGTCAGCCTGAAGTTCAACCTGCTGCCCACTGTTTGTACACCCTAACAACAGTCTGGCAAAACCACTGGGGGCATCAACAGCTGCAGCCCGCCAAATACCTGGCAGCTGTGAACAGGCTAGAACTTAAATCAGGTAACAGGAGAAGGGTAATTTCATATCATTTCTTCTCTCCTTCCAGCTAAACAACCCCAAATTCAAAATAAAGCTGATCAACTCCCACAAGTCAGGAAACAAGCCTTGAGGTGCAGAAAACTTACTTAGAGGCCAGTGAGAGAGCCCACTGGACCTGAAGTGAAAAAACCCTGAGTTCAAATCCTGACTTGGATAATTATTAGCTTTGTGGCTTTGGACAAATCATCTAAGTTCTATCTACCTCAGTTTCCTTATCTGTAAAAATGGGAAAATAACAGCACTCACCCACTTTCGGTGTGGGGAGGAACAAGTGGAATAATAACTGCAAAGAGCTTAGCACTTTTTACAGAGTAAACACTTTGTAAAATATCAGTTATTATTATTATTTTGTTAATGCACATTTCTCACAGAATCTTAGCACTGGAAAAGACCTCAGAGACCACCGACTCCAATAGAACCCAAATCCCTTTAACGAGATGGCCAGCAAGCAGCTTTCTCAAAGACCTCCACCAAGGAGGATATTCACATCCCCTAAGACTGACCCTGCCACAGTGGGTCAGATCAATTAGAGCTAATTGATCTAATTGATTTTTTTTTTTTTTGCTGGGAAATATTTTGCTTTGTTTTATTTTTGCCTCTTCCACCCAATGGTCATGGGTCAGCCCGTGAGGATCAATTGGATGAACCCGTGGAGAAAGTAGAAAGCGAAAACACCAACCTGTGAACAAGAGAGCCCCGGATATAAATGTTCCACCATGTTTTAAAAGATACGTGCGATACAGGGCAAACCCTAAATGAGGTGATGCTAAGCACACTTCACTACTTTAACAGCAGATGACAACAGATAAAATAAATATATATTCTTCACTTAAAGTGAGGAAGCAAGCTGCCTCTGCTCAATGAGGAATATGCACGGAGGTATTTATACAGAGCATTTTGTCGACTTAATTTGAGCACAGAAGTGGGTCAGGAAGCACTTTCTTGCCAGGGCGGCTGATAATAAAGTGTGATGAAAGAGATATTTGGGAAGCAGATAACTCAATGGAAACTGGCAAGCCATTTTTTCAATACTTAATCATCCTCACCTCCGTCTCTTCTTCAGCTGCACATTCTGTACTTAGCATTTCCAGATGCAGCGCTCTCTGCCCCGATTGTGTTTATTCAGAAGCTACAATAAACATGACTTTTTATTAAATGCAAATGTCACCATGAAGGAGAATTAACTATTGCCTTTAGACAACCTCTCATCAGTTGGAGCATTAAAATGCCAAGCAGGAGGTGGGATTTATTAGATGTGTTTGTATCAGAAGCACACCTGAAACGTAATGAGACACCCTCCATGGCAAGTGGGCAAAGCCATGGGCAGTTGAGACAAAGCTCCAAATGCAGTGAGGAGAACCCCCAAGGGAAAGAACCAGTTGGTGGGTAGAGCACCACATCTGGGCAGGTATTTGAGGATGATGATAATGATGTTTGCTTCTACCTCCAATTTAGAGGATCAGATTTCTCATTTATTTCCAATACTACTACATCCTTACATCCTATTTCTTATCAGTCAATGAGCAACATGATTGAGGTTCTAATCATTTTAGTTGTGGCCAACTCTGTGTGCTCCTATTTGGTGTTTTAGTTTTTTTTTTCCTTTTTAATTAAGTTTTTTTTTTTTCAAAACATATGCTTGGATAATTTGTCAACATTGACCCTTGCAAAACTTTGTGTTCTAATTTTTCCTCCCTTTCCCCTACTCTCTCCCCTAGATGGCAAGTAATCCAATATGTTAAACATGATAAAATATGTTAAATCCAATATATATATACATATTTATACAATTATTTTTTTAATTTTTATTTTTTATTTAATGATTACTTTATATTGACAACACAATTATTTTGCTATACAAGAAAAATCAAATCAAACCAGAAAAAATCAGAAAGAAAATAAAATGCAAGCAAACAACAACAAAAAAAGAGTGAAAATGCTATGTTGTGATCCACACTCAGTTCCCACAGTCCTCTCTCTGGGTGGAGATAGCTCTCCCCATCACAAAGGCATCAGAACTGGCCCGAATCATTTCATTGTGGAAAAGAGCCACATCCATCAGAATTGATCATCACATAATCTTCTTGTTGCCATGTATAATGATCTCCTGGTTCTGCTCATTTTGCTCAGCATCAGTTCATAAGTCTCTCCAGGCCTCTCTGAAATCATCCTGTTGGTCATTTCTTACGGGACAATAATACTCCATAACATTCATAGACCAAAACTTATTCAGCTATTTTCTAATTGATGATCATCCACTCAGTTTCCAGTTTCTTGCCACTACAAAAAGGGCTGCCACAAACATTTTTCCACATGTGGGTCCTTTTCCCCTCCTTCAAGATCTCTTTGGGATATACATATTAGGTGTTTTTGTAACAAAGATACTGGAAGGGTTTGCTACTTTCTTCTCTAGACCATTTTACAGTTGAGGAAACTGAGGCAAACTAGGTTAAGTGACTTGCTCTGGGTCACACAGCTAGTACGTCTCTGAGATGTATCTGAACTCAGGAAGGTGAGTCAGCCTGACTCCAGGTCTGGAGCTCTGTGTACTATGGCACAATCAAATGGCCCTAGCTCCATGATTAAAGAACTGTGATCCCACCATCTCTATAACAAAGTGTCTGAATTCATTGTGGCAATGTAGTCTATGAGGACCAAAGAAATTTTTTTCAGCAAACCTAGGCTATTTTTGTCTTCCTAGTGGTTGGCACAGCACCTGGCATCTAGTAGGCACTTAATAAATGTTTCTCGGATGAATGAATACAGGAACCCATTCTTTAGGACCAAGCCCATTTTTTGGTAATTTTGCAACATCCATTTTCAATTGTTTTGTGGCTATCAGTCTTTCCATTTACATTGTTTTAGTTGTGTAAGTGGATTTATTTATGAATAATTTCGCTGACCAAAGATTTTACCTGTGGGGATGTGATCAATCAATCCGTCAGCAGGGCTTTATTTAACACCTATTTTGTGAAAGGCACCGTGTTCACCAGTGGAGATAAAAAGACAAAAGGGAAACAGTTTCTGTCTTCATCTAGCAGGTCTTAACAAGATGAGAAAGCATCACCCATTATGATTCTAGAAGTGGACAATTTCCAAGTCAGTCAATCAATAGAAAAAAGTCAACAAGCATTTATTAAGCACTTACTATAGCCCAATCTAGCTAGCTTCAGGGAAGTTTATCACACAGAGATAATTTGCTACTCCAGAAGCAGAATGGACTGCCTTGGCAAGAAATAACCTCTCCCTCCCCTGAAGTCTTTAAGCACAGGCTAGAAAGGTGCTGGGTCAAAGACTCTATGTTAGGGATACTTGGTCAGGCAGAAGTTAGACCAGATGGATTCTGGGATCATTTCTAACTCTGACATTTTCTGTTTCTACTTAGCAATCAGGTCAGAAATTTCGGAGCAATCAAATTCCTTCAACCAGCAATTGAGGAGTAGGTCAGCAAAAGGAAGACCCACATTAATGAAATCAGGAGACATGGTGAAGTGCCCAAGCACTTGAAGACTTCTTGCCGGTGTTAATTCTGATGAAAATTGGGGTAAGACTTTCAAAAATGAACAGGATTGGGTATTTCTATCAAAAATTAGTAGGACTCTTAACATGATGGCAGAGAACTCAGGGTAACCACTCAACTGGTCACAAGATGAGATTTCAGAGCTGCCTAGTCCATAGAATAAGAGGGATAGATTGAATTCATGTTCTATGAAGACAAGTTTTGTCTTATTTTTTTCCCCTTAAATCCCATTTAGGGTCCTATTATCCCTTCCTGTTACATGCTTCACATTTAAAACCCAATGTTTTCTAGGGTGCTGCTGGTATTGAAGGGGAGCTAAGCCCTTTGCATGTATTATCTCAGCAAACATAAAGCTAGCATTCACATATTGCTTTACATGAGTAATGTCAATTGATCGTTACCACCAGCCTCTAGAGTTACCATTTTATAGCTGAAAAAATGAAGAGAAACTAAGGTTAAGTGACTTGCCCAGGATCACACAGCTTGTAAGTATCTGGATTTGTAAGTATGAATAAGCAAGTAAGATCTGTAATAAGAGGCTGAATCTGAATCCAGGTTTTTCTGACTCCAAGCCCAGTACCCTATCCACTGTGTCATCTACCTTCCTGTTAGGCAGATTTGTTCTTCCTAACAGCCATGTTATTTAAATGCTATTATTATTCCCATTTCATAGATGGAAAAGAGAGGTTAGATTTAGATTGCAAACTGCTCAAGGGCAGGGTCCCTCTTGTTTCTTTTTGTATAATAAATGCTTTATGACTTAGTGACAAAACAACAGTTAGCAAATGTGTAAAATGGCTTTAGAATCCAGTTGTCCTGACTCCAAATCATAACAGAGGTAGTCTATGTCAAGTATCTTACAAACATTAAAGCGCTACCACAATATTATGACTCTGGTGACTATTATCATTACTATACTGTCAAAGTGCCTGACTCCAATATTCGAAAACCATTGTTAATGGTATCAATATCTAATTTTCCAAATGGTAGCCAGGAACTAAATCTGAATATCTATACTGTGAGCCATGAAGGTAGGGTACATATCTTATCTAAAACTGGCATTACACACAGTAGGCCCTTGATAAATGTTAACTACAATAAGAATGAATGAATACCTCATGTTGATAACACATAATCAGTATGATTCATATTGCCATGAAATTAGGTAAAGAACCACAAATCTCCAATTCTAGCAATTTATATTGGCAACTTGGGATGAATCCTCAGTAATTCTTGGATATCTCCAAAGGAATAGTTTTACTGATCCAAGAAAGTCTAAGGAACCCTATGTCTTAAAATGACTCAAAAGGCCATCTGCAAGGAAATTGAGACAGTTGCAGGGGTAATTAAGTTCCTTTGGGCATTTCTCTTCCAGAATTATTTTGATGGACAGTTGGAAACGGTTAAAAAGCGAGCAATCACAAGGCAGAATTTTCCCCCTTTGATATCTCTTACATCAATGAAGATATAATGAAAACATAATCCACATGAGAGCCTGCTGAAGAATAGACTTAGCAGGGATAGCTGTTTATAAACTCTTGAAGGAGTCTTTGGAAGAGCAAATAGAATGATCCTGTACTGCTTTCAATTCAATTCAATAAGCATTTATCAAGCACCTACTACGTGTTTATTAGGTATCATCCTCTATTTTGGCAGTACAAAGACAAACCCCAAAGCTTTTTTCTACTAGGGAAGAGGGAGAGTATCACACACACACACTTGTATTAAAAAAAAATGTGTGTATATATGTATATATACATATATATACACACATATATACACACAGATGTGTATGCATATTATACATATATACATATGCATATACATATGTATATGTGTGTATGTTTAAATTTAGATTGCAACTGCTTGAGTAGGGACCATCTTTTTATTTCTTTTTTATCCCCATATATAAAAATTATGTATGTATATCTTTATGCTTCTCTGTGTATATATAAACTATAATATAGGCCTGTGATTATATATGCACACACACACACACATGTGTTTTATATTTCTTCTGTGTGTGTGTGTGTGTGTATGTGTGTGTGTGTATATATATGTATGCATGTCTGTGGATATACACAAATAGAAATAAGTAAATACCAAATGAAAAACAGGTCAGTGTGACAGTCAGCGAGCTGGCTTCAAAGTGGAGATCCCCTGCATCCCAGGTTTGCCCCTGACACACACTGACAATTTGAACCTGGACAAATCATTCTCAATGATCCAGGCCACTTGATAAGACTAAGTTGTAGAGATGGCACCAGCCTTCCATGGTAGAAGGAGTTTCCCTATAGAATTCCCTATAGAATCTAAGTACAAAATATAAACTAAATAATGAGGGGGACAGGATGAAGTCTAATGGCCAAAGATATCAAGAAGGCTTACAGAGGACATGGCACTCAGGTGGACTTTGCCAGGAACGGGGGATTCCAAGAGGTAGAGGTGAGATTCCAAGAGATAGGGAGGAGAGTCTCCAGGCTGTCCAAGGAAAAAGTCTGGCCAGCCAGGCCAAGAAACAAATCATCTTGTAACAGAAACCCCAAGTCAGCTAGTTTGACGGGGCTAGGTTGGGGATAACTGTCACCACTAACCTGATACTATGTGCTCAGGGCTGTGATGCTCCTTCCGATAAGATGGGGAAAGCAGGACTTCCACGCCCAAGGTCATCATTCATTTGTGGATGTTAATGAACTGACAGTGTCTGCTTAGAAAATCCTCTCAGAGGCATGTCTATAACTGCTTGATGGCGCACTTCGTAAGCACAAGATGCCCCGACATACACAGTCCTGGGTAAGTGTTAACGGGCTTTCTGGGGGTGAATTCAAGAGAAATCAGAATTGAATCAGAAATTCAGGCTATCACAAACTCTGAGAACTAGGCAGCCATGAGCTCATGGTAATCTGTGCAGAGGAACGCGCCCTGGAGCTCTGGACATGATTCCAGAATCCAGTCAAGGCAAGGAAAGTAGAGCAAAGACCAATTCCTTTGGGAACAGGCCCAATGCTATCCATAAGGGCAAGTCAAATTCCTTTACCTTTGAGAGATCTGGAGAAAGATTGGTAATCCTGGAATCAGGAAACCTGAGTTCAAATCCCACCTCAAACATTTGGTTGTATTATCCTATCCTATCACCCCCTCCCCACCCCAGGCCTCCATTTACTTGTGAGAACAGGAAGGGAAGGTCAAGAGGCAAGAAAAGCCTTGGAGGAGATGAAATTATAGTTATTTACAAAAAGCTAAAGGATCCATCATAGCCAGGTGGATCACTTGAGCTCAGCCACTCAGGTGAGTTCACCAATATGGTGAACCTGTGTGGGAATAGAGGGCTCCTAGCTTTCTTAAGTGGGGAACAACCAGACCACATCAGAAAAACAGCACAGATGAAGAATTTCTTGCAATCTATATTGATACTAAGACCATACACTTCCAATTTGGATATCATGACCTAAAAATAAAAAGGTCAAAGAAAAGTCATGAGAAGAAAAGGGAGTCATGGATCCCAACCTGAGAGAGAGAAAATATCTCAAAGACCTAGATCAGCAAACTCATTTCAAAGATAAGGAAAGTGAGAGCCAGTGAGATTAAATAATTCCAAAAAACATCAAAGGCACAATTTGAAACCATATCTCCCAACCCCCAAATCAGCTCTCTTTCCAATCTGTATGAATATATTACACTAATGAGATAACATATTATTAGATTATTATTTTAGTCTCTAATTAATATTATAGAAATCAAAATAGTTAAAATCACTTGAAACATCTTGATTTTGCTCTCTGACTATTCATCTCAAAAAATTCTTTTCTCATAAGATCATTTCATTTCCTCTTAGAACTCTTCAGCTTGCTAAACTATTGTGTTCCCCATATTAATAATGTTTCCCATTGATTTGAAAGAAAAAAAATTATAAATCCTCCATCAACTTCTCATAGTTTCTCTTCCTATATAGATCCACCAAATCAAATAGACTATCTAACTAAGTTCATATTGGGGGGGGGGGGTGAATATCACTTAGAATTTAATTTAAGATTTACTTGATAGCATTTGAAATAAGTCTGAATTCTTAGGAACCTTTCAGGTAAAGACCATGCTTGTCTCAGGTTAATGCTATAAGTATCGATTTGCAAGTTAACTCTGAAAAGCATAAAATGACCCAATACTGCAGGAAGAGCATAAACAAGTAAGGAAATACGACCACAATGCAATAAAGAAGAAATGCAGATCGACATACGCTTCTCCACAAAACAAAGAAAAAGCAGAGAAATCTCATAGTGGGTTCACTGATCCTTCAGCACACAGAACAACAAAAGAAAAAAAAAACACCCATTTCCCTTTAATCATAAAGTGGTACCCGTCCCTCTCCCTTCAAACAGAAAGCGGCACCTGACGACTGAATTTGATATATACTTAGATGGAGTTGTTTACAAAAATTCTTTTATAATTGAGCACATTCAACTGAACCACAAAATATTTATAGAAGACAATATACATTGAAATCATAGGAATGGAAATTTTTTTTGAAACCATGCCTGGAATTGAACAAATGCTATTTTGAAAACGAATGGGACCAACAAATGTTGATTTAGAAACACACAGTGGTGCTTAAATACAGCCCAGGAAATCGCAATTCCAATATTGACTTACATAGGGGAGAAGGACCCAACCATGTTCAGTCCATGAGAGGAATCCAAGACACAGCGGTTTGCCTTGAACAGGCCAGGTGACAAGTGAAGATGTCATCAGAGGCACCATATGCCCTAAGTTCAATGTCCCTTCTGTGATCTTACCTTAAGTTCTATGACACACAGAACCCAGAGGGCTGAGAGGAACATTGACAAGAGGCTCCTTGAGTGTCAAATGTCTTCTCCCCCAAAGGAAATGAGGAGAATCATTTTTTGCCTTGGAGTGACAGGGCAGTGAGATCATGGCATTCGATTTTGGACATGTATGACACAAGGCAGGAAGCATCAGCAATTTCTATCTCTATCCTGGACTTTGGGAGCTGAGCCTGGATAGGACCATGTCAGGTTGTCCCACAGTCCTTCTGGTCACTTCCCTTTAACCCTTGCCCTTTTTGTGCTATGAACCCCCAGGGGAGCTATAGATAGAAGTCCGAGGTTGCTGGATTGTGCCTAGAATCAAGAAAACTTGGGTTCATATTTGCTATCTGGATGACAAGGGCAAGTCAATTGGCTCCTATGCGCCTCAAGTTTCATTTAGGAAATGAAATGGTTGGATTCAATAACCTCTAAGGGGCTTCCCAGTTCCAGATCGAAGATCTAATTATCCTGTATCTTCATTATTTCATGCTGGAGAGTAAAGGAAACATAGGAACATTGGAGAAAAGACAATCTGGAACCAGACAGAATATGCGGGGGTGAAACTAAACCTGAAGGTGATCTTCCCTTAGCAACTCTGAAGACAAAAGAGACAGTTTTTTTTTTAAAGAAACTTAAAACCAAGAGAGTTTTGCTGGGTCAAAATCTTGAGCATCGTTGCAAAGCTAAGCCTGCATTGGAAGAAAATTAATTTTTCTAAGTATGTGTGCCCTTAACTGTAAAAGGAATAATACAAATTAACAGGATGACTGGGAGCCAATGAATTTTAATTGCCGCCTTGCTTTTGTTCAAACTTTTAACTAGTTTGGATAGGTGCTGCTACTTTTTAATGGGCAATTCTGACCTATTATCCCAGCTTCAAGGAGCTACACATGAAAAAACGCTGATGGTGACTCAAGAAGATGAGTGAGCGGCAGCCAACTTTAATCCACCAATGGCACTCCCTCCATGCAGTGACCCAGCTCATCTATTTCAACAGCCCACGGACACGAAGACCAAATGAGAAGCAGCCTTTTTATTCAATTGGCAACAGGTCAGGGTTCGAAACTGTGATTTCACAAACGTTTGATAAAGGATGTCATTGGGTTTTGATTGATTTGTATTATTAACCTCTCTCTGGAGAGCCTTTTAATTTGAATTAGTTTAAGTGTGCCCGGTGTCTCTGTAATGCCCACTGTCCCTAGGTTGGTTTCTGCCAGGAAATTGCTGCTATTGGGATGATGCATTCTGTGGTCTGGTCCAGGATAAATACTCTAAATAAATAAATGGTGAGATAAGTATGTTAACTACTGGAGACAGCATTCTCCCTCTTCTCCAAAAAACTCAGGAGATCGATCTGATAAAAATAGCAGTTTGTTCTCTTCTGAACTAAGGATGGATAAAACTGCTGTGAAATCTGTATCAGTTTTTGAAGTGTGCCTAACTTAATAAAGAGAGAGACAGAAAGAATACAGAGAGAGTGAAGGACAGAGGAGGGAGGGAGGAAGGGAGGGAGAGAAGAAAAGAGGGAGATAGGAAGCAAAAGAAGGAAGGAAAGAAAGGAAGGAGGGAGGGCGGGAGGCAGAGAGGAAGGAAGGAAGGAAGGGAGAAAGGAAGAGAGCAAAGAAGGAGGGAAAGAGGAAGGGAGGGAGGGAGAGAGGAAGGGAAAAAAGAATGGAGGGAGGGAGGAAAGGAAAAAGGGAGGGAGGAAAAGAAGGAGGGAAATAGAGAGAGGGAGGGAGGGAGGAGAGAAAAAGAAGGTAGTAGAGAAGAAGGGAAAGAAGGATAGATGGAAGGATGGATGGAAGGAAAGAGGAAAAGAAGTAGGGAAGGAAAATAAAAGGGAAGGAAGGGAGGGAAGGAGGGAGGAGGGATGGGAGAAAAGAAATGTAAAGGAGAGGAAAATAAACTCTTTCAAGTCAACAATGGCAAACGTTTTCTAAATCAGTTCCTCTAATATCAACACAGCTCCCAAAGTCTTCTATAATATTTATGGGCAATTTCTCAATTTTATACCCAGTTACTTCTGTCCTACTCTTCCAAAAAGATAAACCTGCCTGAATAAAGGAAAGGAGACATTTTTAGATTAGATAACCTAAACAATCCAGCCCCAAAGCGCATGATTACCAGTCTTGTAAGAGACGCTTTTTTTTTTTTTTTATGTAAGGCAAAGCAATAACTTCATCTATTGCCAAGAGAAGCATTAAAGACCATAAGATAATGGAGGGCAAATAAGAAATGGAGAGGAGGGCATAAGGGAAGAAGAAACAAACTCTATTTCAACAGCTACTAGTTTGCAGACATACACTTACAGAATTAGCAAGTTTGCCTTTAAAAATGAAGAGAGAGGAATAATTTCATTGTTTTTTGTGGTCATCCATCTACACAAATAATGAGGGGATGTGAATAAAAATAAATTCCTTTCTGAGCCTACTCATGAATGTATTCTTCCTTTCCTCTTTATGTTGCTACATTTCATTGCACCTGCTGATAGTATAAGGAAAAATAACAAGCTTAGGCAACAATAGGAATCTTAATGGACCTCAGGGCACTGTCACCCAGAAGTGATAACTACAAAAACATGCCTTCAAGTTTGCTTGTGGCTCATGTGGTAAATTAAATCAAATTTCTAAAGTCTTTTTTTGAAGGGGAACAAAGAAAGAAAGATTATTTCCCCTACCTACTCCTCCTCCCACCCACACATACATAAAAAATATCATTTTCCCAACTACCTTTTGATTCTCCCAATCTTATGAGACATATAATAATCCTTTGGGGATTTTAATTGAAGCAAATTGGGAAGTTTGACATTCTCTCATGACTAAATACAAAGGAACAATCCCCTGCATCAGTACCTGCATTGTGAGATGAAAGGGCTGGACTCATTAACTTCTAAGTTCCTTTCCAGATGTGGATATGTAGATGTATATGTATGGATATATGTGTATATATATACATATATACACATACATATATATACATATGTATACACACATTTATATACCTTAATAGAGAGAGTAGCAAATATATAGATAATGTAGCAAACACAAGAAATTACTAAGAAACTCAGAAATCTGATCAGCTTTTAAGATCTAGGGAGCATTGGATGAATAAAACAAATGCTCTGAGATACTAGAAAGCAAATACAAACACCCTTTGGTGGTCATCACTTCAGTGGACAAACACAGTAAATGAGGATCATAGGATCTGAGATTTAGGAATGGAAGGGTCCATGGTGAGACTTACATGAACTGATACTAAGTGAAATGAGCAGAACCAGGAGATCATTATATACCTCAACAATGACACTGTTTGAGGATGCATTCTAATGGAAGTGGATCTCTTTTATAAAGAGAGTTAATTCAGTTTCAAATTGATCAAGGATGGACAGAATCAGCTACACCCAAAGAAAGAACACTGGGAAATGAATATAAACTGCATGCATTTTTGTTTTTCTTCCCGGGTTATTTATACCTTCTGAAGCCAATTCTCCCTGTGCAACAAGAAAACTGTTTGGTTCTGCACACATATATTGTATCTAGGATATACTGTAACCTATTTAACATGTAAAGGACTGCTTGCCATCTGGGGGAGGGGGGTGGAGGGAGGGAGGGGAAAAATCGGAACAGAAGTGTGTGCAAGAGATAATGCTGTAAAAAATTATCCTGGCATGGGTTCTGTCAATAAAAAGTTATTTTAAAAAATTTTAAAAAAAGGAATGGAAGAGTCCAAAGTTCATTCCCTTCTTTTTTTTGAGGTGAAGAAAATGAGGTTGAGAGGTACTACTCAAGGTGAACTAATTTGCCCCAATTAGCCAATTGGGATTCAGATGCAAAGCTTATGATTCCCAATTTCAAATTTCTTCTAACCTAAAGAGATGGATCACTAGACAGGAAGTACTTGAAAAGGCTTAGGAGACCACACACTAAGTCGTGTCTTAAAGTTCATTGTATACAAAATGACTCAAGCAAGGATACCCACTTTGGATTTTCAAATCAAAGTGCTTGACTTGGATGACATATATATATATATATATCTGCTGAGGCAATTGGGATTAAGTGACTTGTCTGGGGTCATAAAGCTAGGAAGTGTTGTGTCTGAGACCACATTTGAACTCAGGTCCTCTTGACTTCAGGGTTAGTGTTCTATCCATTACTCCACTTACCTGCCCCTTGGATGACATTTTGAAACCAATTTTAAAGGGCTTCAGCCCTATCTCTCCATGGAATATTTTTATGTCTTCCAGAAAGTGAATAAAAATCATTATAGTAAACAGTGTGGTATGATGGTAAAAACACTAGATATGGAGACTAAGCATCTGGGTATCAATCCTGGATTTGTCACTTCCTATCTGTGTGACCCTAGGCAATACTTTGGCATACCAGTTACTTTGTCCACAAAACACGGAAGTTGGACTAGATGATATTAAAACATCTTCCAATTATTCCATCAGGGAAATATTTATTAAAAGCTTATTATCTGACAGGTTTGAGGCTGAATACCAGAAATACAAAGGGAGGGGGAATCCCTGACCTCAAGGAGCTCATATTCTATAGATAAGACAACAAGAAAATAACTTGCTATATCTAGTATAAGATAAATTCAGAATGAATGGACAATAACCTCAATATCTGGCACTATCAGTAATGAGAAAGGCCTCCTGCAGAAAATGAGTTTTGTTTTGAGTCTTAAGAATAAAGGTGAGAATGGAGAGCATTCCAGAAATTGGAGACAGACAGTAAAAGAGATGGAGACAGAAAATAAGGGTATTTATTGTATGTGAACAAAGAAAGTAGGTCAAGATAACTGGCTTATAGAGTATGAGGACAGGGATAGTGGTGAGAAGACCAAAAAAGGAGGAAGGAGTTAACTTTATATTGATCCAGGAAGCAAAGGGAAATCAGTGGAGTTGAGTGAATAGGGTAGAATAGAAAAAATCCATATTTCTCACTCTAAATTTAACTATGAACTTTCTTTTTCTAAAGCAAGTATTTTGTCATAGACTTTAAACAATGGTATGAAATTGAGAGGGTAACAGTCTCAAAAAGCTGAACTTCAGTCTTGGCTCCATCATAGCTAGTGCCATGACCTGGAACATCTGAATTTTAGACAAACTGAAAGAATCTCAAAATGTTAAGAATCCTTAGAAGCTATTTAGCTTAGAAAGCACTGGGTCTAAAACTCTCCATACACTTAAAACTGTCAGCAAGAAGTCACTGATATCCAGCTTCTGAGTAATAGCAACAAGAAACCCAGAACCTCCCAAGGTTCCCACTACATTCCAAGATAGCTCTCATTGATTAGAAGTTTTTCATTATATCAATTTTGTAATTTCTATCCATAATGAGTAGAATGAATTAACTTTTCTAAAGCAAAAATGAGTTAACTTTTCTAAAACTCAGTTTACCTATTGTCAAAGAAATATGATGAAATCCTTTCTTTATATCAAAGAGATGTAGTGAGAACCAAATAGAAGGATGTATGCAGGCTCTCTGGAACAGTATTTCCCAAGTGAATTTAACCAGTGAACTTCTCTGGACTGAAAATATTTAGATGGAAAGCAGAAAAGCTAGTCTGAGTCAATCAATTAATCAAAAAGAACAATTAGGCACCCACTGTAAGCCAAACTAAGAAGGATAAAAAGATAAGGGAACAGAGGAGGGATCAAAATAATTCTGTATTCATATTGGACATCTTACACAAATAACAAGGATTTGTGAAACAAAAGTCCTCCTCTGACATCTCTCTCAAAGACCTCACTTGACATATAGAGGTATCCCCGAATTCTCAAAAATCCTGTCAACTAAGTTTGTAGCCAGTAGAGGAAATTTTAAGGTCATGGGCCGGGATTTGAAGGCAGCCCGATATTTGGCACATTTGAAAATATTTGGGGAAAAGTTTAGGCTTGAGCTATTGAGATATTAAATAATATGAGCTATTAAATAATGCCATGAGCACATTGGATTCTCAAGTTAGATTTTCACATGTGGCAATTTGAAAATCATGCACTGGTTGTTCCATTTATAGCTGATGAAGACAAAAGACTATGGTTTTCGGATACTGGGGTTCAAAAGGTCTTTGTAGGTATCTACTCCCTCAGGCATATACTTTCTAAGGTTTAGTGCATAACTTCTTCTAATTGACCAATTAATCCAAAGCTAAGTATATTTCAACCCAAGGATATACATCACTCTACCCGATGTCTGATATTTAATTATGCAGAGTTGTAGGGTTTTTGTTTTTTTTTTCATTTTTATATCTGACTCTCCCCCATCTCCCCAAACATACAGCACAGCAGCTGACATATACATGGCTCTTAATAAGTACTTATTGAATAAGGCAATGTCCAAATATTTAACTAGAAAAGACTATGGTGGGGGAGGAGGTATACTAACTGCCTTCCAGTAGCTGAAAGGCCGCCATATAGACAAAAGATTCACCTTGTTTTATTTGTCTCTTGAGGCCCAGGAAGAATGGATGAGAAAGATAAATAAGTCAATTTGGGTCCATAAGAGGAGAGTCTTCCTAATAATAAGAGTCATTCAAAAGTGGATTGGGCTGCCTTGAGAGAGATCACTTCCCTATCTTTGGAGATGTTCAAGCCTAAATCCATGAAAACTTGTTGGGTGTATTTTGGGAGAATCTGGAACTTATAGTATTTTTAATGGAGTCTCGAAAATCCAAATTCAAATCCTTTCTTGGATACTTTGGATCTTCAAATCACTTAACTTATCTCAGCCTCTGTTTTCTTATCTATAAAATGAAGATACCTCACAGGGCTGTTGCAAAGACCAAATGAGATAACATACATAAAGCTTTTTGTAAACTTTAATGTGCTATATAAATACTAGCTATTATTAATTCATTATATTAATGGGAAAATATGATTTGCACAATGCTCTCTCATGGAAATCATTCAATCCATAAGCATTTATTAAGCGCCTCAAACAAAGAAAGTCCTCAATACATACTTAATGGCTGTTGAATATAGGCCAGGAATTGTGCTAGAGGCTGGTGATATTGATACAGAGGATGAAACAATGTCCACTTGCAAACAGCTTTCATTGTAAGTGGGAAGAAAATAAAACACCTTCTCAAATCCCTATTCACAGAGATGTGGGACAGGAAGGTTCACAGAACAGAGTCTGGAAAACTGCTACAAGAAATACAAAGTACTCAATGTAAAAATGGTTACTGTTATTATTTTTTAAACATCAATATTTCAAAAGACCTCTAATATCATCAATTCAAGTATTTCTTTTGCCGTAGATATCATATCTCACACATTCCTTGGTAAGTTTTATCTAAACTTGTCATGAGAGAGAGGGCTGTTGGGAACCATTTTACTAATATAGGAACCGGTTTACTAATATGGGCAATTCTACCAGTGCAGACTGGTATCTTCTTTACAAAAGTCTCAGCGACTTACCTGGGGAGACTATGAGGTTAGGTGACTTAATTAAAGTCATCAAGCCAATTACATGTCATTGTTAAGACCTGATCATAGGTATCTCTGGCTCAGAAGTCACCTCTCTATTCACTGTACAATACTACTTCTATAAATTTGATATTTTATCATCTACTCATACAAAGATGCTTTGATTGGTTTCATTTAAATAATGATTCGCTTTATATAGTCTATGCAAAAAATTATGCTAGGTGATAGTTTTGTCCCTAAAATTCTAAATCTGCAAAGTCTCTTTATATAGAATCATAGAACTTTGGAGTTGGAAAGGGCCCAATAAGCCATCAGTTCCAATTTTTTTTTTATATAATAGAGTTCTAGCAATAAGAAAGACCTTCCAGTCTTTGTTTGAAAACTTCAAGGAAGAGGGAACCTATTGCTTCTCTAAGAACCCCTGGATGCCCTTCTAGATAGTCCTACCCTTCCAACTCGGAGAATCTGTAATCCTTTGGTATTTTAAGTACCTTAATCTATTTTTTAAAAAATAAATTGTACATCCATATGAAAAAGAGATACAAGGTAGGAAAAGATAAAAAGGCTCTCTACCACATGCAAGCATTTCATTTACCATCCTGTATTTCAACATTTTGCCTTGCAGCTCACATGTCTTTCTCGTGAATTGTGTTTTTTTTTTTCCATTCTAGGGAATACTTTTAGACTATTGAAATGTTGACCTTTCCACCTAACTCACTAGTCAGAGTTTCAGAAAGTTTTCCATCAAGCACAGCCCACTAGGCAGGTGTTTTCTCCTGGATTAGCCGATGCCCAATCCCAGCATTCCCTTCGCTGAGCTTTCCAGCCCTCTCAGCTACAAAGCAGTGGCCAAGAATCCCTTTGTCATCAGAATTTCCCAAATTTTCACATACTATTTCAGATAATTGTGGGGTACAAAGTGAGATGAAAAACTGAGAAAGATTCAGAGACGAATGAGCTTTAGATATAAAGAACAAAAGAATCAAATGGAAAGCAAATCAAATGACTCAGGTAGAAATTGAATGAGATATTCTGGATTTCTGAAGATTATGGATCCCACACAAAGGGCACCCCAATAATTCAAACCCTCTGACCTAAACTCAAAGTCAAAGTCTAATTTCTCTCCTAACTTATTTCTTCTCCCTTTACTCCACGTTATCTCTGTCTTTCTCTCCCTTTCCTTTCTCCCTCTCCCCTTTTCTTTCCCTGTACCACTTTCCCTCCCTCTCTGTCTCTCTCTCCACCATTCCACGCTTTACCAGTACCTGGAAAATATCCTAATACTCTCTTATGGGTTATAGGCTTGGAGCCAAATCACTACTCTAGACCATTCTGAGCCTGCTTTACTTCAACACATAACTACGATTACTTCAGAGTATATCATCTCACTTCGAAAGCTTTTCTTGTTTATTGCTAAAAAGGATCAACCAGGAAAATGCCTTGGAATTTAGACTATTTCTTAAGAGAAGGACCCATAAATGTAACAATCTAACCCTCCCATTTTACACATGGGGGAACTGAGAATAACTTACTGGAGATAACCCAAGTAGCAAAGAGGCAGAACTGAGATTTAACAGCCAGCCTTTTCATTCTCAATCAAGTGTTCTTTCCCCTCAAATTTGCTGTTCTAACTTTGCATGTATTCCCTTTTGCATTTATTAGGATCAACAAAAACAGTGTTAGCAGAGGGAAAACCAGGAAAAGCTTAGTTAAACTGGTTGGAACCTAATGTTCATATGGGCAGAATCCTCATGTGAATCTGTTTTAATTCCCAAAGCCATGAAGTGTCACAGTTTTCCCCATTTCCCACCACTACCACCTTTATCCTGTCCAGGTGGGATACAATTATGTGAACTGGCCAGGTAACAATATGAGAAAAATACAAAAAGTGGGACATACACCCCCTGGGGATGAATTAGAACAGTTGTCTCTGCATATTAAGAAAATGTTACCATTAGACATAAAGGTAAAAAGGGCTTCTAACTTAGTCCCATTTTCTTTTTCATAGGCAGAAATAAAAATTTTTTGAAAATACCATTTCTTGAAAAGCATCAACACCTTTCCAAATAGTTATTTCCCTGCAATGACTTATTTATAAAATCTATTATGTGTACTGATATAAAACAGACTACTGTTTGGGACTTGCTTATAATTCTTTGTTTATAATGAGAAGTGTGAGCTTGTGTTATGTCTTGGTGATGCACAGTTCCTATTTAAAAGGTTAACTTGATTCCCTAGCATTTACATCAGAAACTAAATGTCTTCTTCACTCCTGCTAGACACATTCATTTTTAGAAAAAAATTGTGCTGATGCCTTGTGGTTTTTATACTGTAGTACTATTCTAGCAGCTCCTTCTCTGCACCTCAACAGAATTTTTATTTATTAAAAAAATCAAGCAAAATCAATAGAAATAGGGACTGTTTGGTAGTATCTGTACTGTTCTATATCTAGAGTGCCCCACATCTCTCCCATGAGAAAGGACATACACTTCATGAATATTCTCCAGGAGCAAGTCTGGTCATCACTTTTAATTTGAAGTCACTTGACTTTAGTGTTGTTTTCATGTTAATAAGATACTATGGGTATTATTCTCTATTTTAATCTTGCTTTCTTCATTCCATCTAAGTTTATATGGGTATTCCCATGTTCCTCTCATTATCACATAATGACCCATTTTTATTGCCCAGAAATATTTCTTTACTTTTATAAACCATACTACATGGAGAGTCACTGACTTTTCAACAGGCACTCACTTGTTTTTGAGTTTCTCAAGAGCAAAAAAGGGCTGCTATGAATATCTTGGCATATAAAAGACCTTTATTACTGTCATTAATATCCTTAGAGTATGTTCTCAATGGGTATTATCTAATCTCTTCAAGTGACCAATTTTTTAGGTTTCAGTTAAGATTTCAATTTTGTTCCTGTTAATTGTCTGACTCTTCATGACTCCTTTTGGGGTTTTCTTGGCAGAGAATCTGAACTGGTTTGCCATTTCCTTCTCCAGCTCATTTTTCAGATGAGGAAACTAAGGTAAACAGAGTTAAGTGACTTGCCCAGAGTCACAACTACAAATTAACACCATATTTGAAGTCAGGTCTTCCTGACGCCAGGCCCAGCATTTTTTCCACTAAACCACTTAAACTGCCCTAGAAACTGGATGACTGCATTACAGAGTAACCTGAAGTTTGGAAGTGCTATTCTCCTTCCCTTCCTTCTTTTTCTTTATTATTTCCCTTGAGATGCTTGATCTTTTGTTCCTTCAAATGAATTGTTATATTGTCCTTTATATGGATCCCCTTGTTAGTGAAGTTGTTATTATATCTAACCTCATTCACTGACAAGTCTTCCGATAAATTATCATACTTTATTTAAGCAGTATTTTTAAATTGCATCTAGGCAAATCTTGAGTATGTTTTGGCAGTCTGACTCCCATATTTATAAACATTTTGCAGTTATTTTGAATAAAACTTTCATTTCTATTACTTTCTCTAGAATTTTGTTGTTACTAGATAGAAATGCTACTAAATGTAAATTTATTTTGTATCCTGCTAATATACCAAAGCTATTAATTGTAAATTACTTTCTTTGTTCACTAGAATTTCTAAGTAAACCATTGTTTTCCTCTTGATTATTTTATCCATAATTTCTTTCTACTATTATTGATATTTCTAGCTCTTAGAGAACTGTGTCAAATAGCATCAGGAAAGGACATATCTTTGCTTTATACTTGTAATTACTGGAAAAGTTTCCAGTGTTTCCCCATTACATATAATACTAGCTTTAGATTTTATATAGATGTTTTCTGTCCTATGACAAAAAGGTTCTCTGATGAGGTTTTCTAGAATCTCTAAGTATCAGTTAATTTTATACGTCTTCAAAGACTTTTTCTGCATGCAATGATATAATCATGTAATTTGAGATGTTTGGGTTTTTTAAAACATGATTAAGTATGTTAATTTTCCTAATATTGATCCATGTTATAAATACTTTGAGATCAAAATAGTAATTTTGTAAATATCCTTCTGTCATCTTTCTGCCAGAATTTTATTTTTAAATTTTTAATTCATATTCATTGGTGATATTGGTTTATAATTCTCTTTCTTTGCTTTGCTCTTCCCTAGTTTAGGTAATCAGATTATATTTAGGATTATAAATTTACATTTAAGATTCAAGAGGGGTTTTTTGCACTTCTATCTTTAATTCTATCTTCTTTAAAATCATTAAGTTGCTTATACCACTGTGATTCTAGTCTATTATCATAGACCCTCCTTTTCCCTCCTCTCATTTTCTTTACTATTAGAAGATTTTCTAATTTACTTAAATTCTTAATGTTAATTCAATAAACATTTATTAAAAGCCTACCATATACCAGGCAAGGTGTTAAGGACTGAGGATACAAATAAGAAAAAAGAGATAATCCCAGCCTTTGGGGGGTTCACAGTCTAATGGATAAAGAGAATCTATAAAAGAAAACTGGAAGGGGAAGGGAGAAAAGACCAAAAAATACCCTTCCTGAGTCATTTTTCATGGTGATGAGCTTTCAGTAATCTGTTTATTCTGGTAGAAGGGTAGTTGTAGGAGAAGAAGCAGGAATATTGCTCCATGGAGTTGAAGAAGAACAGAGCTTCTGATGGAGAATGGAGTTACCTGAAAGCCTGTGAGCCCTCCAAATAGGCTTTGGGAGGATTTTACGCTCTACCCTCCTGTCCCCCAGTCACAGGGGAGAGGTCACTGAGAATGAGTGGAGAAGATGAGAGTGTATCTACAAGAGTCATTTTTCAAGGTGAGAATTCAGGTGATCAACTTATCCTGGGGGCATGTTGTTCTATGGTGGAGCTAAGCTTTCTTTGCTTTGTCCTCTCTTTTCCCTTCCAGTTTGAACTTTATTTTCTGATTCATGGTTTATACATTTACTTGTTCTGTCTTTATTCTTTCTATGTCCCTCCTGGGGTTAAAGCTTTTTTTTCTTGCAGCTTCGCTCTTAGAAATATCAATTCACAGGGATAACAATATCAGATGGAAACCTTGCTGCATGGTAGGGGTTGCCATGTGCCCCCAAATTTGTGACCCAGACCTTTCTATTGCCTTCTCTCACAGCCAGAATCCAATCCCAAAGCAATAACATTCCTCCGCTGGTCCTATATCTTCTCTTCCTTGAATAATAACTGTCCCAGGTATGCGCGTGCACACACACACAGAAACACCCACACACACACACCCCTTCTACATTAGACTTCAGATATATTCTTGTCAGTTAAATAATTATTTCAAAATAATTTAAAACTCAAAATCATGTGCATATAAAACCCTTGTTTATATAATTAACAGTATAGGCTTTGAACACATATAGTATATTAATGACTTTGATATGTAATAATAGGGTAAAATTCTTCATATAAGACTGTTTAAAGAATATTTCTTATACTTTCTAATACAAAAGCTCTCTACTACAAGACTAAAAATCTCTTTGACATTTCTCCCCAACAATTTAAACTTCCACCCGTATGATACTTCCAAGTTCTGCAGGCACTTTCTATTAGGCTGTGACCCAGAATATGAGGCCTAAATGGATTTTTCATGTTTAGACCAGCGACCATAAAAAGTCAACACTGCTCACATGACTGATACGTTTGCCTTTAACAAAACAACCTGGGCCAAAAATTATTAGAAAACATACCGGCAGCCCCAGTGGACTTTGAAGCAATGTAATTAGGTAGTCCTACACTACGTTTTGTCAAAAATTTCTGACAACCTAATAACCAGATTGTCATCAGAAAGACATTGAAAAATGATGCTGTGTTTGCACCCGCATTAAAATATTGGAGTTTTTCTGGAGCTCTTTTGTCCTGTAAAAATCCTATTAGGATTCATTCCATTGGTCTGGAATGATGGTTAAATGAATCTGTTTCACTTGAGAAATAGTAACCCCGGAGAACTGACTTTTGTTTTTTATGTAAAGACCAAAAAGAACCCTACTGTGAAGCACCTCTCTTCATTCTAGGCACTCTACTCCTCCACATCCTAAGAGAACTTTGAGAAAGACCTTAAATATTGTTTTTCAACAAAGTGAGAGCTAATGTATTTGACCTCCCAAAGGAGGAGGATGTGTTCTGGCCCTCAAGTCAAATCTTCTCATGTTATGACTTTGAAAATGAGATAAGGCTACAGTTAAGAATTCTTCACACCCACATGCACACAATTAAATATAAGACACGGGGTAGAGTAATATATAGCCTTGGGTTTAAAAATAGTTACCTTTAGATTAATTGGTCAATTAGAAGAAGTTATCCACTAAACATTGTAAAGAATAAACCTTAGGGAATAGAGATGCATACAAAGACCTTTTGAACCGTAATATCTGAAAACTTCCGTAAATTATCTCATTTAAAATATAGAAATATCTAGTACAAATCAAGAATGTCAAATATCCACAAATGGAATTTTATATTGCGTGTCTAGTCAGTAATAAATAAATGACATTATCTTTGTTCACAATTAATCTTAAACTCAATTAACACGTTCTAGGAAATTATCGTGGCAATTTGAGGCCTCAGATGGCTAAGCCAGAAGCAAGAGATTTAGAGAAAACTAGGGAACTTTCACAATATTGTGATAGTCAGTCTTTGCTACTAGTATATAAACAGCAAACGCTTTTTAAAAAAAAGTCATTACATACAACTGGATTCATTTTGCTTCGAATGTGTGACGATGTTCTGTTAGAATCCATGTTCCCTGAGGAAGGTACTATCCCATGGGTGCCTTTCTATGCTTAGTGCCCACCATATAGCAGACTCATTGAATTCTCTTGTTCAATTAAACTGCCAATAATAAAGTAAATCAACTTCTGTCCTCTCAACAACCAATATGTTAAATAGTTCCCGCATACATACTTGATCACCCACAAGTCTGTTCTGCTAAGGCCATAGTTTGATTTTATTCAGGGTCTCCTAGAGATACTGCATTTAGAAATACATGTTTCTACCTTATTTTCATGGATATTCAGGATGTCCCAAAAGTCTTGCTGTAGTTTTAAGTTTTAATAGCTTAAAGTGTTAATAGTTTAAAACTCTACTAGGAGTTTTCAGACACATTCTACAATAATACTATGTCTACATGGAACTACTGTATAAATGTTTTGCCTTTCCATGGGGGAAAACCTTAATATCAAAAAAAAAAAATAGATAAATGACTTGAAAAGGTGAAATGATTATTTGAATTGGGTCTGCCATGTCCGAGTCCAAATGCAATGTTATTATAAAGAGTTTAAAATTACATCTATCATATCTACCAGTGAGATTACAGATCTTTTACATTGCCAGTCTTTGCCGTATATGTCTTTTATTCCCTCCTGATCCATCTCTATCTTCTTTAATCCTTGCTCCTTTAAGGCTTTAATGCTTTCTCCTTCAAGAAGCCTTTCATGGGTCCATTCTGTCAGGCTTTCCCCTTCTATCTTCTTCAGCAGGATCTTGTACATACAAACATGTCACCTTCCTTGTTAGAAGGTAAACTCCTTGAGAGCAGGAATTATTTTTGCTTTTTTCTTTATGAGAAAAATATAATAAGATAATTATAATTATAATAAGAAGTGGGGATGAATCAGTGGAGCTCTACTTGACACCAGCTCTGGTTGGGGTCCCCCAGGCTTATTTCTTAGACTAACAATTTTACTGTGTTATTGTAAAAGTTAAATTTAGTGATTTTGGTCTAGACCTATGACTTTATCAATGTAAGGAATTTCCTGTACTAATGCTGATTGGCTTCTCCCATTGATTGCAGTTAGAGAGAGTAGCCAAAAGCACCGAGTGGGTTCGATGGACTTGCCTGTGGCTTCAGAGTCTCTCCATGTCAGAGAAAAGATTTGAACTCAGGAGTTCATGACTCCCAGCCCCGACCTTCATATCCTCTGCCTTACTGCCTTTGAGATTAGCAGTTAATTGTGTCAAATGTTACATCAAAATAACAATGATAAATCATTGCTGCGGCTTATGTTGCCTTATTATTAAAGTAATATTTTGATTATATTATATTTATTTATATATTTACATATATTTATATTAAATATATTTAATTAATATATTATAAGATAATATATATTATAAAGTAATAATATTATTAACATAATTCCATCCTGTTTGTCCACACTGGCATGAGCTGTTTAACTGGCACATTTCTAGGGAGCGGGCCAATCGCCCCTTTACACAGCTTCTGGCATACTATCACACACAATTACCTGACAGTGATGATAATGACAACCATAATGACATTGCTGCTGATGAACGCTGGCGTCAACACCCTTCCTGGCCACTGCTACCCCCTTAAAATCCTCAGCAAAACCTGTGTCTCTTTCCAGCCAGACAGGTGAATCAGAAGGCGATCCTTGTCGAACTGACAGGGGTAGCAGACAGTATTCACAGAGGCAGATCAGACACTCCCAAACCAGGGAAGACTCTGACATCTCAATTGTTGCAATGGCATCATACTTATCACTTCTAGCAAAACCTCTCTTTTGGGGGGATATAATCACGTATGCTCTCATTTATAACTCTCTCGATATGATAGGGCTTTGGGTATCAAACCCCACGGGCTCATGGGCAGTGACAATCCTGAGCTGTGCATTCACATTAAATAAAATACTCATTGGAAAAGGGGGAAATGCTGTTTCCTTGAGATGAGGAGACTGAAACAGACCCAATGGGAAGGCTTCCATGTTTCAACTAAGGATTGCCCAGAAGAAGAATGATATAAGTAAGACTTCAAAGGGAAGCAGGAGCTAAAGACACATTAGTATCCCCTTAGTGAAAAATAAGCATAAATATACATTTTATTAAAAAAAAAACTGGCAGGTAAATGGCCTGCAGAATAGAATGTGGGCCTGGAGTCAGGAAGGCTCATTTTCCTGATTTCAAATCTGGCCTCAAACACTTGCTAGCTGGGTGATCCTAGGCAAGTCAATTAAACTCTGTCTGCCTTAGTTTCCTCATCTATAAAATGGGACAGCTAGATGGCACAGTAGAGTGCCAGGCCTTTTCATGAGTTCAACTCTGGCCTCAGACATTTTCTAGCTGTGTGACTCTGGGAAAGTCAATTAACCCTACTTGCTTTAGCTTCCTCATCTATCAAATGAGCTGGAAAAGGAAATGGCAAATCCCTCCTATATCCTTGCCAAGAAAAGCCCAATTGGAAACAGAATCAGACATGGTTGAAATGTCTAAATAACAACTGAAAATTTAGGGACCACTCTACATCAGCCTATTCAGAAATAATGTTAAGTTCATGAACTTCTGGTTTTCTGTGTTGCAGTTCTATGCAAAAGTTCTGGGTTATTAAATGAGAATGCAAAAATCTCAGCAACTATAGAATGAATTTTCACCAGATTGAGATGATTAAAGGATAAGTTTAACCCTAAAAGGGAACTCGAAGTGCATCTATCCAAACTGCTGCATTTTGCAAACGAGGAAATGAAATGCAAGACAAATAGAAAACTGGGAGAGCTGGCCTTCAGACCCAAGCCCTCTGACCCAATCAAGGTACACTCGTACAGAGAGCCTGGGAGCCCCATCAGGAGGAAACTGCTTTATTGTGATGACAGAGGCAGGGTAATCTAAATGATAGACAACTAGACTTTGAGTCACCTTAGGTCAACATCCCTCTCAGCTCAGTAGTAGTGCCTCTTACATCAAGCATTTCCTTGCCTTCTCTCCACTTATTTTGTATTTAATTTGTATAGATTTAGCTTTGAGTTATATGTCCATTCATTGTTTCCCTTGATAAGATAAAAACAGGGACTTCTCTTTTACAGTGGTAGCACCTCACCCAATGGAGGCATTTAGGAACTATCAGACGTGAGTTCAGTTCTCATCTCTAACACACAATACCTGTGTCATCTTGGTAGCGTCACTCTCAGTTTTCTCTTAAGTAAAGTAAGGGGTGGGGAGTTGGAATGAAATGCTTCTAAGATCTCTTAGTTCTAAATCCATAATCTTGTAATCATTTCAGCCAGATGAGAACCTATAATCCCACCATCGATCCCATGGTATGATGATTCTAATCCATTAGACACCAACTACCAGTGGAAGGCCATTGAAGTCATTAAGCCTTATAAATAAAGAGGAATTAAGGACAACTCTTATAAATAAAAAGGAATCTGTGGCTGAAAGAACTGAAAATGGTCCCTACCCTCAAGGAGGTTACATTACCCTGGACCCAAAAAAATAAATAAATAAAAATTCAAGATAAAACTTTTTAAAAGAGATAAGTTTCTCATCAGTTCAGGCATATTGGAAGAATCAAACCATTGTTCGATGGGAAAGGAGAGTCACAACTATTGGTTTACAGCACATCATCTCATCTCTGCATATTTCATTCCTCAATTCTTGCTTCAAGTATATTTTTTTTCAGTAGGAAAAGGCTTAAGTAGGCATGATTTTTTTTAAAGTTTGTGTAGTCTATGTTTATGAGCTTTCTTTTGTAGCATTTATGGATTCATTCTGAGACAAGGTTAAGGAGGAGCAAAGCTATTTATCGTTCTTGCATTTGTTTTTATCGGGAAAAGTAAGAGTGTCTGCAAGGGCCATACTGACCTGAACAATAAAGAATTATACTGGAAATATTGGGGGCTTGCTGCCTATTTTCAGTGATGGAGAAGATTGAGCTGAACCACCTTCTTACAAAACATAAAAGGAACTTCATTAAAGTCTCCGTTAAGGAAAACAGAGGTCAAGAAGCCAACGGCAATCGTTATCACAAGCACTCAATTTCTGATAGGTTCGAGTAATTAGCCCGCTCTGTCTGGAAGTCGTTCAGCTTTAGACCTACACGAACAAGTGGGCATTAGCATTAAAAGACAAACCCGTTACATTGACATTCAGCAGTATTTTCCTTTTCAAGGGTTTTTACATCCATATCTCAAAAAAAAAAAAAAAACAGGCAAAGTAGATTGGCATTTACAAATGGATTTTTCAGTTGTACTCACATGTCCTAGGTAAAAACCTTTTATTAATACAATAGAGTTCCAGTCCCAAAAGATTTCCAAAGACAAATCCAAAATTGTGGATTAAGTTTGATCATCCTCAAATATTTACTAAGTATATACCATACCCAAATACTCAAGGTACAAATAGGAGAACCCCAAAGGAAGGAATTCCTTCCACTGTTCCTGATCCATAGATGCCTCAGTATGTATGATCTAGAATCCCGAAGAACACAAAAGTTAAAGGATTTTTCTGCTGAAATCACCCAACTAATGAGAGCTAAGGGATGGCTTGAAGCCAGGGTGACCTTTCTCACTATCAACTATTAGGGGAGTCTCGAATATCCTCGAACACACTATATACAAAGTTTTATATCAGAAAAATCTTCTGTGATTTCTTCTAATTCTCAAGCTATGATTCTATAAACCTATGGCACTTGACAAAATTGTCCTAATATTAACGTATCTACATCATCAGAGTAACATGTGTACTTCCAAATGTAGACAATGCAAAGGGACAAAATCCAAAATCCTTTCAAATTCAAATATACCAACATATTTACTGAGAGAATTATTGTTTACCAAGGTATTACATGAATGAGCACAATAGTACAAGAAGCTTTAGCCATCCTCTAAGGGTTCACAAACAGTTGGGTAATAAGACATAAGATTTATTATATTTATTTATTATGATACATATGTCATATAAGAAAATGCATATGCACACAGAAATGGCCTCTCAGTCAGTAGTAATTAGTGACAAACATTTAGTCCTGTAACAGCAGTGACTAATGGGGGAAGAGAATGCGATCACACAGACTAAAAGAGACCTCAGAAGATCAGTCGGTATACAGATGAGAAAACTGAATCCTTGTTCAATGTCATATAAGCAAGTGAGCAATAAGTATTTATTAAGCACCCACTATGTATCAGGCACTGTGCTAAGCACTGGGGAGAGAGTTCCTGTCCTCAAGCAGCTCACACACTAATGGATGCATAATTTAGTACATGGCTCAAATATCTACAAATGGTGAGTGACAATAAGCTTTGCAAAGTAAGGGGCCAAAGCAGAAAGTATTTATCATCTGCTTCCTATAGTACCATGCACTATGCTAAGTGCTAGAAAATAATTCAGAGTTGGGACAGAATCAAACTGGGACTCTCAGATCAATAACAAAATCACTTCGGCCACTAGAAGTATTCCCAATCCTCTGCTCTGCTATTGTACAAAGTTCAAAATTTGTTTCTAAGTTTGACATTTAAACTTAAAATCAGGGTTGCAAGGGCTGCCCATCAATTGGAGAACAAATTGTGGTAGGTAATTATGATGAAATACTACTGTGCTTTAAGAAAGGATGAGCAGGATACTCAGAAAAACCTGGAAAGACTTACACAAGCTGATGCAAAGTGAAATGTACAAAATAACAGTAATATTACAAGATGATCAACTGTGAAGAACTTAGCTATTCTCAACAAAACAATGATCCAAGACAACTCTGAAGCCCTTCTGATGAAAAATGTTCACCATATCCACAGAAAGAAATGATGGTGTCTGAATGCAGAGTGAAACATTAAAAAAAAATCAGGGCTACAGCTCAATTTGTATTTTAACTCAGTCTATGATGATATTTCAAATTTCTTAGAAGAATTTTTTTTACCCTTATAAATCCCTTTGTTCCCTAATCCTGTCACCAGAGGCGAAACTCACAGACTACTGCTAGTCAGAGTTATTATTTCAACAAGTACCAGTTGGGGATGATACCACCCTTTCTGCATTTCCTTTTATTTTTATAATCCCAGAGAAAACCCGATACCTAGTAGAAACTTAAATAAATGCTTTTTTATTGGTTAAATACAAAGGACTTTGTTATATACCACTGTAATATGCTGCAAAACATCCCATATATGGGTACTTAAGGATTTAGGAACAGGGCTCATCCTCCCTCATAGAATTTAAGCTTCCAACCTACCCCCATCTAGCACAGTGTCTGGAGCACAGTAAGAACTTGCTTGCTGATTGCAATGCTTAGTCGAGTGGTCAGGAGAAGGGATTTCCTTTTGTCTAATGGTCCATGGCTACCCCATCATGATATGGCATAAATATATTCATCCAGATCTTTCCAAGAGGTATATACAGACAGCTACAGAGGCCAGGTAAGCCAGTAGCTAAGAATTTTATCCTCTGGAAGAGGATGGAGTGCCTGAGGAAGAAGGTACCCAGTCAGCAGTAGCCACTGTTCTTGACAAGCTCCCACTGGGGCTTGGTTTCTGTGAGATATTCCAACTACAGACTTGCTTGTGATGAATGGTCGGTCTTCAGACCGACCCCTTCAGAGTTGCTAAAGGATGCCATGATATGGTCTCTTATCTCAAATTTTGCCACTAGAATATAGGCAACTTGAGAATTTAAAAAAAGAGTCCATGGGACCTGCTTTGATTTGTATTTCAGGTGGATTTGCTGTGTCTTAAGCTCTTACTGAGTAGTAATGTCATGTTGTAAAGGCTGCGATTTCACTAGCAGTGCCATCTTCCAAACCCCATAGCTGCTGAAGACGTGGCAGAGTGAGCTGGCAAGTGATCCGGCAGAGGAGAAGCATGGCACCTACTTCTAATACTGGGGAGCCATGTGGGACCAGGATTTTAGATATCTCGTACTCAGGCCTGTTTCTCCATTCAAGCCTTTCTGCCCCAGGGTTCCATGCTAGATAGACTCAAAAAAACCCAAAACACTTAAATCTTAGTTGTGACTAACTATTTGACTATTTACAGGATTATGGAAGTCACTTGGCTACTCTGTTTCTGTTCAGCTTAAAATGGGGATAATAATAAATGTAGCAGCCAACTCACATGAGGCTCCAATGACAAATCAGGCCTTGCAAACTCTGAAGTCCTGCGTGAATAATGGCTATGGGTATTATTATTCTCACCTGACAACCACACCCACTGTTAACCCCAAACAATGGATATCATTTTTAAGTATTTTTCAGAAGCTCCTTTTAGTTTTTTTAAAAAAAGATTTCAAGAATTCTCCCGGTTATTTCTACAACAAACCAGAAAAATAAAGTGGTAAGTGAAAATAAGTATCTAAAGACTAATAAAAGCTGCTGTGTTGAAAAAAATAAACCTGGGGGAGGGGGGGAGGTGGATATCCAGACAAAGATTCACTTTTACTTGGAAAATAAGATGGGACATTCAGCCTCAGTAACCCCAGAGAAGGATGCAGAAGTGTATAGTCTCCTTTAGTTTGGAGCCAAGTTGTGTATAACAGGGAGAGCTAGGGGCAGTTAGAATGATCATGGGTTCTAGGAAATGGTTTAGAGTCAAGTGATTCTGGAAGAAGACTGGCAAGGGCAGAGAAACAGTAAGAGATGAACCAATTAGTCAGCATGGACAGTCACTGGAAGCAGGAAATAGAAATCCAAAGTATTAGCAAGTTACCATGATTATAAGCCAGCCTTCCTTACATTCTCTGTTCATAGGCCTCCATCTCCTACCTCTGAGATTGCCGCCCCCCACTCCTAAAATTCCTCAACTCTGGCCCCAGAATCCCTCTCGTCAAGGTTCAGCTCAGAAGTCACTCCCTATAAGAATTCCTTCCTGACTCCCCCAGTCTAAAAAACAGATTATATACTAACCTTTTTGTGGCTGTTGCTTTGTTCTGCCTTCCTATCCTTAGCACTCAGCACAAGACCTGGAATGGAGTAGGTACTTAATAAATGCTAGCTGAGTGGAAGTGAAGTGAATTGCAGTCAGTATATTATGAGCGACTGGCTCTTCCGGTCTGCCTACCTACTGGAAATAGATTTGCCCAGTATCAGCTGGTGCAGACAGAGTGTGATTACCCACTGGGCACTCAATATATGTTTGTGGGTAGTGCTATCTGTGAAGGAAAATGAGCTCATTGAGGATCTTTAATGGCCAATAAATATAATATAGTGTTTTCTAGATATTTTGATGAAAGACAATAACTGGCTATTTTTTGCCCTTAATTTTCTCTACCAAATGGTGACATTCTTTGCTCAAAAGATATTACACTTTCCATATCTATCAGAACTACTGAAGATTGACCATAAAGGAGAGCCGGCCATGAATACCCAGGGAGCTTTATGTGTCTGAGGTCCCCAATTATTGTAAAAGAAAAAAAGAAGTCACATATAAGATATGGGGTGCAGTCTTTCTGGAGAACCTCTAATAATCCTTTCCTCCCTCTGATGAGTACAGGAAAGAAGCTGTTAACACAGGGATCCCTTTTTATATTTTCCAATGAAAGCCTTATAGAAAGACAATATAGAATTATTTTGAGATCTGAGATAAATTTCACACCTGGGGAGGAGAGAACTTTAGGCCAAAATTTCCTGCATCTCTATTGCCTTCTAAATATGAAATGCTTCTTCATAATGAGAAGGGAGGAACTAAAATGGGAAAAAAAATAATAAAAATAATTTCAAAGATTTTTTTTTTACTCAGCTATGGACTTAACTAGTAGTCATTCTGGTGAGTCCCCAGAAAAGAAGTTTTGCAAAAGGTGGGGTAAAGTCCAGACACAGCAGCTTCCTTGCAGAAATGGAATCCAGATCTCTTGACTCTGTCTCACAGTTCTTCTCAAATATGTTGCCAAACAAATATATTGCAATAGAATAGGGACTGAATGTGACCTTGATCAGCTGGATCAGGTACTGTGCTAAATGGGAGAGATTTTGAAAAAAAAAAGGCAAAATAGTTCCAAGCCTCAAGGAGTATACATTCTAATGTTGGGGGAGAAAGGGGACAACAAATAAATAACTAGGTATGTTACATATATATATATATATTAAACTATATGATAGCTCACATCATATATATTATTATATATCATATTTATGTATATATATATTATATTAAATTATACATCAGTGTGTGTGTGTGTGTGTGTGTGTGTGTGTGTGTGTGTGTGTGTGTGTAAGGTTGAGAGCCTGTACTAGCAGCTACAGTGACCAAGAACGGAATACTGTGGAAGGTGAGATTTGAACTGAGTCTCTAAGAAAGCCAGAAATGTTAAGAGGCAGAGCATTCCGTAAATGGGCTCTGTCCACCCAGATTCACAATCTTGATTTTTTTCCATCTCACCCCAAATCTAGCTAGTCCAATCCTAATGATTTCATCTCTACAACATCTCCTTCCTCCATGCCCTTCTCCAACTCATACTACAACCACAGTAAACTGAGGATCTTATCACCTCATCTGGAGTGCTAGTAGAACATTCTAATCCATCTCACTGCACCTGCTCTGTCCCCTCTCCAATTCATCCTCCACACAACAGACAAATTAATATATATATATATATATATATATGTATATATATATACATATATATATATATATATATGTATATATATATATATATATATATATATATATATATATATATATATATATATATATATATATATATATATATATATATATGGGTCACATAGCTAGGAAATGTTAAGTATCTGAGGCCGGATTTGAACTCAGATCCTCCTGACTTAGGGCCAGTGCTCTATCCACTGTGCCATCTAGCTGCCCCTCAAACTTATATTTTTAATACACAAGAAAGTCTTCTTGTGACTTGTGACTATGCCATCCCCCTCCTCAAGAAACTTTATTGCCTCCCTAATGGTTCTATGATAAAAACGTAAGAACCTCAGTTTGACATTTAACATCTTTCACAACCAGTCTGATTAAATATTTTCCCCTCTGATGTACTATATTTTATTCAGTAGTACCTTGTTCTTCAATCATTTCAGTTGTATCCAACTCTTCATGAGTCCATTTTGGGTTCTTTTGGCAAACATACTGGAATAGTTTGTTATCTCCTTCTTTAACTCATTTTGTAGATGAAAATTCTGAGGCAAATAGAGTTAAATCACTTGCCCAGAGTCACACAGCTAGTAACTGTCTGAAGCTGAATATAAACTCAGAAGGATGAGTCTTATACTGACTCCAAATCTGGTTCTCTATCCACTGCACCCCCAAGCTGTCCCTCAGCTTCACTTAGAAGACACTGAATTCATACAATCATAGAGTTAGACCTGGAAGGTACCTCAAAGCCATTAGACCCAACCTCATCTTAGAGATGAGGAAACTGAGGTCAAAGGAGAATAACTGATCTGTCCAGGTCATATAGGAAGTAAATACCAGAGGCAGAATTTGAATACAGAACGTCCAATTCCAGAGCTAGTATTCTATCACACCACACCTTTCTACCTTACCTCTAGTCCCCCTTGTCACTTTGGCCATGCTCTGATGCTTTGAGATGCTGTAAATCTTAGACCTTCATTCCTGAAAAGCACATTACCCTCAAACTCTACTGTTTCTCTGATCACATTTTAGCACAAAGCCCTCTTGGGGGTTCAGACCCCTTTGCTCACAACCCCATGAGTTAGATGATACAAATATCATTAAACCTGAGGCTATGAAAGGCTGACTCATCTCAGCCAACAATCAATCAGACATCTAGTGTCAAAGACAGGATTCCAGTATATTTCCCTACCACCAAGCCTAGTACTCTTTCCACTATCCTCCACTGTCTCCAATATCATTCATCACTAAGAATACATTATAGTAATCAGACCACATGAATATTTGAGTACAAGTATGTCCTTTGGAAATATTAGTGCTTTTTCTTAAGCTTCTCCATCAGCTATCCATGCATCAAGAACTTAGTGATTCCCTACTGGGTGCTCAGTTGTCCTGGTCACAAAAGCCCGCCTGGAAATTAGGAAATCATTAAATGTTAACACTGGAAAGGATCTTAAGGACAACTGAACCCAAACCCTTGATTTTAGAGTTGAGAAAATGAGACACAGAGGAGTTAAGTGCCTGATAATAAGCAACAGAACCACAGAATCTAGCACAAGTATCTGACTCTAGGTCTAGGCTCTTTCTACTGTCCCACACTACCTAATATTTGGTTCCTGCTTTTAATGAGTTCATTATATATTTTAGGAGACAAAACTGAAATTTTTACAAAGTAACAGTATATAATTCCTCCATCGAGCAACAATCAATTATTGAAAATTTACAGTATGACAGAAATTTAAAGATAACAATAAAATAATTCCTTCTCTCGAGGAATTTATATTCTTTTAGTGGAGAAAGACACATAATAATAACTAAGAAACAAAAGTGATTGAGATAAATCCAAAGGCAGGTTCAAGGAAATTATGCAAAGAAATTTATAGAAGAAAAATCAAGCCCTATGCTATGATTCCAAAAAAAAATTCAGTAAAAGTTCACAAAAAATCAAGATCACTGGGGACTGACTCAAGTAGTTAATCAGGGTTTCATGGAGAAGATGACAGTTAAACTGAGCCTTGAAGGTTAAGGGGATTTGAAGAAGCACAGAGAAAGAAAATAGGCATTCAATGTTGAGGAAATGGCATGGGAAAAATATATATGGTATAGATAGCAGCCACCAATAAAGGTGATTTTGAGAGAACTTTAATTGAGTCTTTGTAATATCCAGGGAAACTAAGAGCCAGGGAGGCTTGTGTTCAAATCCCACCTCAGACACTTAGTAACTACCATTAATGAAGTCACTTTATTTTCTGTTTGCCAGTTTCCTCAATAAAATGGGGCTAATGATAAAACTCACCTTTCAGACTCGTAAGGATCAAATGAGACAATATTTTTAAAGCACTTAGCATAGTGTCTAGCACATAGTAAATGCTATATAAATGCTAACTTTTACCACTGTTGTTATTGTTGTCAGTTATTAAAATATGTTAAACATTCTGATTCCAAGCAAAACACTTAACTCCTCCGTGCTCCAGGAACCCTCTACGATTAAGTTTCAAAGCAAGTAGTGCTGGTCTGTATTGGTAAAGAGAATATGATATGATGAGGAGAGTGGGAGCATGTCAAAGTGAGGAATAAGAGTAAATTGATTCTAGAACCCCTTCCAGTTCCTAATGTGTTATTATACATTCACTAAGCCAATGGAATCAGAGATATTATCTGACCAATGAATAGAAAGAGATATATAACTGTAGTACTCTGCTCAGAGTTGTTATGAGAATCAAATATAAGATACATAAGAATTTTGCAAATCTTAAAACATTATACAAGTGCATTTTATTATTATCATCATCATCAATATCATGCGGGGAAATCTGATGGTCCAAAATTGGATTGGGAGAGAAGAAATAAGCCAACCAGATAAGACACTTTTGTAATAGTGCAGGCTAAGGATGATGAGAACCTGGGCTAAGGTGGTAACTATGGAAATAATCCAGAAACATAATGAAGAAAAGATAAATGGGAATTGATTGCAGAATGGATAAAAGGGGGAACAATAAAACAGGATTACAAAGTTTTCCAACTGAGAAAATTTTAAAATATTGCTATCATTGATAGAAATAAAAAAGTAAGAAAAAAATCAATGAATCAGAAAACTTAGATTTAAATCTTGAGTCTGCAATTAGCTATGTACCCATAGATAACTCACTTTAACCTCTCTGTAGGGAGCAGAAGAATGTCATGGGAAAAACAGTGGAGTTATAATTAGGAGATTTGGGTTCAAATCTGGATTATGCTACCAACAATATATATGAGCTTAGGTGAGGTCTGATCCTGTTCAAATCAATAGTTTTTTTTTTTTAATTTTAAAATGATGGTGGGGTAGGGGGCTATGTTCAAGTAAAGAACAAGAATAAATCACTTCTAGAATCTCTTCCACGTTGGAATCCTATGGTCCTATGATTTATTAGACGAATGATTCTCCTAGCTGATTTCTAAGGTTCCTTTCAACTCTCTTTCTGTTAAACTGTAATATTCAATAAAGTAGGAATAAATAATATTTTTACTCCCAGGATCACTGTGAGACAAGCACTTTATAAATTTCCAAGTGCTATACTGATGTTAGCTATTATGGCAGTAAGGATGGAGAGATGATGAGTTCAGCTATAGGTGGGGTAAGCTATAGATAAGCTATGAAATAAAAAGCTCCAATAATTGGCAATACAAGAATGAAATTTACAGGAAAAGCTTAGAATAGGAGATAAGAGAGTTTAGAGGCATCCATATTCAGGTTACTTGATCTAAACCTGATTAACTATGAGGCAACATTAAAGTTGGGAAATGATTGTTTCTGCCTAATTTCCCAGACAGAAAACTGAACAACTCAAAGCTGAGGGTGTTCTAATCATCATGTTAAAAGAATAGAAAATATTAGTGTTTTGCTTTCAGTCCTTTATCAGAAAAATAAAAGACAACTTGGTTTGTTTTTAATACAGTATTAATTTATTTCTTTCATTTAAATGCTTAGGCTACAGATAAATAAATTGTTCCTTAAAAATGTACATGTGAATACACTGATTTATATAAAATTTATACAAATATAAAGTTAATCTGTAAAACTTAATACTGCATAACTTTGGGGATTGTTGTTGTCTTGAATTATATCAATTTGCTGCAAAAGCTATCATGGTTTTGTTTTTTGCTTTTGTCTTTTTCTCAGTGTGTGTGCCCCTGTGATGACCCTGAAAAATAACTATTATTTTGAAACTAACTACTCATAATATGGAGGGCACAGTACAGAATATTAAGATAGTAAGAAAGCCTACAGGCAGCAATCGGCAAATGGAAATAACTATTTCCTTCTTAGGAAATAGCAACCAATACCAGGAGACTAGAAATTGAGTGTCAGCCTCATCTTATACAAAACAGACAGAGGAGGTCTACAGAGATATACAGAGGAGCAAAAAAAAAAACTTTCAAAAAAAGATATGTATATAGATAGATAGATAGATATACAGAGGAGCACAAAAACTTTTAAAAAAGATATATATATATATATATATATATATATATATATATATATATATATATATATATATGTTCTAAGAAAAGAGATGTTAAGGTCTGCTTTTTGGAGTAAGAATTCTGGCCCCTCAATTGTGTCAGCACCTTGGACAGCAATTGTTGGACTTTGAAAGCCTGAGAACTGGAGACCCCTCAGCACTTTTCACAATGATCAGCTACTGTACTACAATGACATTATATGCTCAGGCCAGTGTTATTTTGTGGCTGATTTAAAGAGAAAGAAGAGTACATTTCATTTTTAGCAGAGACTGCAAACTGACTGCTATGTTGGCTCTGTGTGGGTGTTTTAGGTACCTTTGGAAAATTACTAGGATCCAGGTAAATCTTCAGAATTCAGGAAGGGTGTGACTGAATTATAGGGCTAAATAGGAGATTTCTCTGTTGAGGACTGATAGACTTGTGAATCTCTCCTAGGCTTCTGACCTTGGAAAAGACAGCTATGTATCTGCTCAAATCAGCTACTCCTAATACCTTCCTACTGGCTAAGCATTAGTCTTTTGGTATTAATAAAGTCTGTAGTAATAAGGTTCATCTGAGATAGTCTTGACCGCATCTCTTATGTATCAACCACCAGAAACTATGCAATATCAATCTTGGAGTGCCACAGAATTGGAGAAGGTAGAGGGCTATTTTTCTAAAAAAAAAAAAAAAAAGTGGGCCTAATAATCTATAGTAGTAATTTGACTCCAAGTTGCATCTGACAAAATTTTATAACAGTTTTTTAAATGAAGGTCTAGATTAGTGAAGTTTAGAAAAAGCAAGCAATGATCATGAACCATTAACATCAACTTGTATTAATCTTTTATTAGATTAAATCTCCATGGTCTCCTTCAACTCTGAGATACTTTTTTTTCCTATGAAATCAAAACTGGTTAAAGCATTACTTCTCTAACAAGAAATAATTTTGTCAAGTAATTTCCAAGTAGAGAACAGGGGAAGAAGACAACAGATGTTTTGAACTTATAACAGCAACAGCAATATTAAGAAATTTTATGATACTAAGAAATTATTTCTTTCTATATATTGGTAATAGAATGCATAAAGTCCAAAAAGGAGAATGATGACAAAAAGATATTAATCTGTAAGCCTTACTCAAATCATATAATCAATTTCCATTTCTAACTCCCGTATGCATAAGCCTCCCACAGTTTTTCTAGAAAGACTTTCTTAAGAATTTTGAACATCCAACAAAACAAAATATATAACACAGGCAATGTAAACAGCTTTATGTTGATGCCAAAATTTCAAACTGCCCACTTTCACTTCCATACGCTTCAGCTCTCCCAGTAAAACATGACAGAAAAGACACTTTTGTCTTTGTATTCTCAGTGCTCGAAACAAGAAGGTGGCACTTTGCAGGTGTTTAATAAATGTCTGCTGATTGATTAATTGATCAGTTGATCTTATTGGATAATTCCTTTTTCATCTACTTTACTTTGAAGAACCAAGAATCTTCCCTATCTTAAAAGTGCCATCTTGAAGCTTCAAAGAACTTTATTCCTCTAAAAAGTGTTGTATTTAACATGCATACATATGGAATATCCAAGATTGAGGGAAATCTTCATATGTCCATTGTCAGAATTCTTCATCGCTGAGCCTACTGGACTGGATCCAGAGAATCAGAATTAGAAAAGAGAAGGCTCAGAGGATCATCTTTTCTAACCAGAACCCTATCAATAATTCATGTATTACAGTAAAGAATGAGAGTGGCTAAAACAAATGGTAATGAAGCCATTTTTTCATGTAATTAGATAATAGGTAATTATTATGTCCTTTCTGCTCACAGAACAGCCTAAAACACTGATGAGGGATACAATATAGGGAGAATCTTTGAGGATTTTAAGTTTATTTTTTGTGAATTCCTCCACATCTCAGTGGCTTTTGATTAGACAGCAAGTTTTGCACTTAGATGGGGCATCTCAATTGAATAGACAAATTAAAAGAGCATTTATTAAGCACTTATCTCATTTTCCAAGTAGCTTTAGATCTAATATGGCATGTACTAAGTATAGACATGTACTTATACTTTCATACGTCCCAAATCCAAATGAAAATAGGAGAAATGGAATGTCTACAGCTCTGTCCTAAAATTCTGAGATCATAGTTGAAGACCAATATTTTCAGGTCCATGGTTGGACCAAATCATCACTATTACCTCCAAAAGTTTCTTAGGATTTGTGTCCAAAGGCCATCATAATCAAGACTTCACTCCTATAAGTAACTAAATATTGGAATAGCAAAGTTCTCTAGCTATGATCTGAGAAATCATCCCCAAAACTACAAAATTTTGTAGCATAAACTCAGCCTAAGGGTTTTTATTTTAAATGAGATTTCTCTCCATTCCTAACTAAACCATACAATAATCAGAGTATCACTTCTCAAAATGGGGAATGGGATGGAAATCTCAGAGGGCATTTAGTCCAATTCATGTGCCAAAGAGAATCCTTTCTTCAACATAACCCGATCAGTAGTCATCCAATCTTTGCTTGAAGATGTACAATGGCAGGGAATTCACTATTTTCTAAGCTTCATTCAACCTTTGGTTAGCCTGAATGTGTAGAAAGTGTTTCCTTGCATTAAGTTTAACTTTCACACATTATAACTAAACTAATATCTCTTCCACAAAACAGGCTTTCAAATATGTCAAGGTAGTTATCATGCTCACCTCAAGTCCCAAATCTTAATTTCAAATAAATTCTGGCCTCATGAGATTTCTAAACTCCACAGTTAAGGCCTCCTTGAAGCCCATTCTCAGCACTTATTTTTATAGCTCACATTTCCACCCAAAAAAGGCTTCTCTAATTTCCCCATAAAATTACATTCCTTTTCAAAATGAATATTGAACATTTCAGTCCCAAAGGTGGACCTGTCGCAAAGTTAGGAGTAACTGAAAATACAAGCTAAATCAAACCAGGTTTCCAACCTTAACTAAAGCAATCACTACCACAATAACTATAATAAAAATGATAGCAGAAAACCCCAAATTGCCAAGAATATAACTGATGATGAAAACAAATGTAAAATTACAGCATATTTCACCCCAGCCACCAAAGGCTCTCGATAAAAACTACAACCCTATAATTCCTCACAATGAATTCTTTAAATTAAAATACTTCATGCGGAACAGAAATTAAACCATGAATCAAAGAACAATACTGTACCGTTGTATGCTTACAAATATACCTAGCAAAAAGGAAACAATTGCATTTTTTTCCATGTTAAAACCAACCCAACTGTAATGTTTCACAGCATGTTGGCTCCAATACCCTTCCTGTAGCTTCATGCTTAAGGAGTTTATTTTCTTTTCCTCCACTAAACACTCTACAGTGACCAACATAGAGCAATTCAAGATAAGAATGTCCGGATTCATAGATATAAAACTGAAAGGGACCAACCACACGATTTTTTTATAGATGTGGAATATGAGACAAGGAAAGGTTAAGGTAACAAAAATAATAACAACAACTATAGCTAATATTTAGATAGCATCTAGCACTTTAGATAGCATTTATACCTTGTGCTAAATGATTTGAAATTATTTTATATATCACACCGGGATGTGGGTGCTATTGTTATCCCCAATTTACCATTGAGGAAATTGAGGCAAATGGATTAAGTAAAATACAAGTAAGTGCCTGAGGCCTGATTTAAATTCAGGTTTTCCTGATTCCAGGTCTTATCCACTAGAACACTTAGCTTTGCTCAGAGTCATATGGCTCATAAGTACCTACGCAAGATTTGAATCTATGTTGTCCTGATTCCAAATCTAGTCTCTTATCCACTATGTTATTCTGTCTGTCTTGGGTTTGAATTCCAGCTCTACCATTTGTATAAATCACCTTATCTCCTTAAGCCTCAATTTCCTCATCTGTAAAATGGTGAGAGTCTTCACCCTGAAGATCCCTAGCACCAGCTGTGCCTAAGACATTTCTGGTTGGTTCCCTTTATTCTGCCAACCTGGTAAGTCCACATGGCTACACGCACCAAGGCATGAGGTGACAATGATCAAACTGTTACTAGAACACTCTCTGTGATCTGCTGCATTTGGCCCCCTGGCTTTATCCGACTCTCTATCTGAAGCAGTGAATGCACATTCCCAGTCTCCTATCTTGCATTAATCTTGGCAAATCTGACTTCCCAGGGATAGCTTAAGTGCTGAGGACAAAGCCAACATCAGCAATCAGGGCCGCCATTCGGCCGGGCTCAGCACATCGCCTCCTCCCCTCCTGCTTCCTCCTCACTACCACTAGACACTTTTGTGGGAATAAGCAAACGGCTCTGGAAGCTGTCCTGGAATCTCTTGTTTTAAGCCGAGTGTTTAAATCTCTGAATAAAAGAAAAAAATCAATATCATAAGGCAATGTTTGTCAAGGCCATATAATAAATACACTTACCTCTACAGATGGTTTTCAATGGGTTCCACTTCTTTGCTGAGTTTCAAAGCTACAAAGAGATAAAAACGAAGGTATTCGGTTACATGTCAGTATAAATGGAGCATGTGCTCATCATGTCTATGAGTAGAAATTCTTTATGCCATAGAGCTGTTAACCAAAGCAGTCAGGGATACATCTTGGCTCTCTTTTCTCCTTTACATAAGGATGAGAAAAGACAAAGCACATAAACCTACCAGTCTTCAAGGGGAAGGGAGTGGGTGCAAAATACAGGAAAGGAAAGAACTGCTCACTTAACACCATGAGAAACACTTTAAGACGCATCTCTTTTGGGGGCAGCGAGGTGATGCAGTATATAGCGCACCAACCCTGAAGTCAGGAGGTCCTTAGTTCAAATCCTGCCTTAGACACTTAACACGTCCTAGCTGTGTGACCCTGAGCAAGTCATTTAACCCCAATTGCTTCAATTTAAAAGAAAGCATCTCTTTTTAACTGAGAGATGATAAGCTATGGGTATAGCATGAGGTATTCATCTTCAAACAAACACATGTTGATTTCCTTTACTTGACTCATTTGTTATGAACAATTCTACTCTGGTGGAGCGGACAGTGACATTTTATACCATTTTACAGATGAGGAAAGTGAGGCTTAAGGAGATAAGGTGACATTAACAAATCCTCAATAAAACATTTAAAAAGAAAGAGATGACTTTTACTGAGTTGGACAGGGGAGAAAGCTATATTAGAAAATTAAGTCGATAGAAAGTCAAGAGATCAATTAATTAAAAAATAAAACATAGGGATAAAAAGCAAGTTAAGAAAAAGTAAAATATTATTTTCTTTTCTTTGGAACACAGTCTTTCTTATACAATAGAATTCCTGATTGACTACAAAAGATTTACTTATGGTGGCCCCACTCTCAAAGGTCACCTAAGGTATAGTTCTCCCTGACACAAAGAGCCACAATTGGATTGGAAGGATGGGTAAAGGGATAAGGGCTTTGGTTCAAGGTCCTGAAATATGCAGGGAGATGACAGCACTTAGCTATTCCTTCAGCAGCACAGAAACAAGCATAATACCTAGTGAAGAAGAAAAATTAGTTAAAATAGTAAAAGTGCCAGATGGCAAGGCTTCCTCCCCCAGCTGATGCACCCCGGGTGAGCTCCTTCTCTCCCTGCCACACAACAATCATATCCTCAAGATTTCTATGCAAAGGAGCAAGGAAATGGGGATATTTTTCTATTCTCCCCAACTGAATTCGTCTTAAAAAGATTTGAGAGCACTTTTCATGCTAGTTATGACTGTTCTGATACATACCTGTCATATATAATTTTGCATCATAATTATTTATGAATACTTTCTATCACCTTCCCAAGCTGTGAATTCCATGAAAACAGAGACTGTATCTTAGCAGAAATCTGTATCTCTTCCAGACTCTCAGAATCACACAGTAGAAGCCACTAATAAATGTTTGTTGAATTAAAATCAAATGTATAGACAAGTACACACACACATACACACTTATCTAAGGGGAGTTTCATTTTCTGTGTATAAGGAAGCCTTTTAACAGTCTAGTGAAGCCCAATGACCACTTCTCAGAGTGTTTTTAAATGCATAAAATAAAACAGGGTCACAAGAAAAACTAAAAGCTAGTAAAAAAAAAATGTCATTTGTGGCCTATCCCAGGTTCACAGACCCATGAAATCTACCCACAGAAGGAGGTCCAAAGGTCTCAAGAATCTCTGACTTATCAAATATGAAGAATTTTCTCTTAAAAGGATGATATCAACCAAAGAAATGAATTTGGTAGCCTGGAATTTTAAGACAAATTCATGACTTTGGAATATAATTCCTTCACTCTCCCTGCTTTTTATTGAAAACCCATTCCTGGCTTTTGAGCAAATGAACCTAGAAACTAGGTTTGAGTTCTGGCTGGCCAGTAAATTCATTGTGTGACCCTGGGTCAGATGCTTCACACGGACAGGCTCCAGCCCCCCTCATTTTCCTTTTTTATGAAATTGGAAGAAAGGTAAGACTGAGAAAGATATATTTTAAATTTCCTTCTGGTTCTAAAACTCCGGCTCTGATGAAACTTAAGACTGAAGGACTATGGGAAACATGATTTTGAAACGCTAAATCTCCTAGCAGACAATATGTCAGCTGCCGCTAAGTTGGAATTCAGGAAAACATTTTTATGTCTCTTCCCCACTAATTCAAGAGAACAGAGTTCTTGGTGGTTCTTGATGGGTGCCACTTAGTAGAGTGATTTTATTAGTTCTAGTCATAGAAGGTCCCACTTTGCTATATTTAGAACAGGTTCAAATAGGTGAGTCCTAGACCATACCTCACTTAGAGATTCTCAGGCTTCAACCTCTTTTTGTTTTCAACAAACCTGCTCTTGAAATTCAATCTAATTGTAAGTGTACTCTTGGTTACATAAAGTAGAAAGCAGACTGTGTATCTTTTTTTTTTAATACACATTTGTCATCTGGCAAATTCTTCCTACCAAACACAATATGAGCTACATTAAACTCATCAAAACCATATGGGTAAAATTTTCCTTTGAAATACAGATGAACCTGGAGGAAGAGGTAATTTTAAAACATATGATATAGAGGGAGAAGTCAGGCTCCTATCCCATCCCCCCCAATAAAAGCACCTCTCCCTAAGGAGAGGACAAAGAGAGCTGACCCATGATTTCTTTGGCATTACAAATAATTAAATGAGGAAATTCCTCATAAAATTCAGATCAGCAATTGCTCTTTGCTGGACAGTCTTAAGGCAGTGAATGATTAAGAGATTTTCTTATTCTAGTCTCTGTACCATTATTCAGGATCTGCCCCAATTCCAGAATGGCCCCCTTACTCTCTTTCTTCTACTTCTCTCTAGCTGACCAGTCCTTCAGCTGACTCTGTTAAAACTATGCTTACTGAGGAAAATGATAAAAGGAAAGGGAAGAAACCTGCATTAAGTGTCTACTATGTGTTGGGTTCTGTGCTAAGCACTTTACAAATATGATCTCATTGGCTCATGGCTCTAGAGTTGGGAAGGGCTTCAGAAGCCATCAGGTCCCATCCTTTCCCTCTACAATGAGGGAACTGAGAACCCAGGTTCTCCACCTCAAAAGTTAGAGCTGGTTCCCCAGTGTCCTTCTGTATGAAATCTTCTCTGACCACTCTGAGCAGCAAAGACCTCTCCATTCTCATAATATTAATTTTTCCTTTATTCATTTATCCTCTAGCTATATATTTATTATTTTTTACATATTGTTGCATAATTGTTATCTAGCACCATTAAGTTTCTCTTCTACTATTACTACTTACACTATTCAACTATTACTAATAGTATTGCAACTACTAACAGTACTTCTAATTCTTCTATATATTTAAACAAGCACACATAACCAACATCATCTAAGAAGGTGCTGTGCTCATTCTATGAGCAAAGCAGAAGACACAGGAAATGCTCAAAGTTAGAAAGGCCACCCCAAATATGCAAAGGGACTAACCTATAGTAGAGCATTCCGAACTCATACTGGTCTGATCATCCACATTCAGACATACTGTAACTTGACTCTAACATAGTTACTATTTTGGTCCTCTTTGAGAATGAAGGGCAACCACCTATTCTAAATAAATAGGATATATTATATAAATATTACATAAAGATAAAATAGGATATATGTAATATAATATCCTATATTATAACAAATCAGAAATACTGGTGTCTGCCCAATTTTGCTATATAGGCTCTAATGCTGATCACAAAGACTACCACTGTAGGTAAACCATGATGATACAGGAAACGGACAGGAAATGGGAATGTTTTCATTGCATGCCAGAAATGCATCATTATAAAAACTGGAAATGGATCTTCTTCATTATAGGCAAGGACTTCTCATCAATAATATTCTGAGCTTTTAGATACACAACAATGTATTACTAATCAATGCAGAGCAATTATACAAAAGAACTTCATCCTAAACCTAGATTCAGTGAAATGAGTAGAGAATTTAGGAGTGATGAAATTCAAAGAAAGGTTGAAGTACAAGATGATGCTGAAAATCTGCACTTCACATCAGCTTTAGAGGTGCCATCTGCTAATGAAACAGATAGCAAAAATAATGCTAATGCATTGAACGATCTTGAAAATGAAATAGGAATACCAAAAAGCTCTTTTGAAGTTTGATAATGCAAACAGAATAGACTGACTATATCAAAATAAGTGAAATTTTTAAAAAACTGATAGCTAACTATAACCATCAGAGTTAAACACATTCATCCCCACAATATTTACTATTGAATATAAGAACAATTCAAGACCAGCTCACAAGAGTATATGTTGTAGCCATTGTCACAACAAGGTGCCATTGCCACAGTAGAAGAAAAGGGGGAGCTGTTTAAGATTGACTGAAGAGACAAAAAGATTCTACCAATATCTGGGATTAGAACAATTTCCTTTATTTCAAGGCCTTTAGCTGCAGCTGGCATTGATAAACCAATCTATAACTCTCTCCTTAGTCTCTGTTTAGAGCAAATTAAGGAGTAGCGAGAAACAGGACCCATTCCTGCTTTCAGTTCTACCCCATATTTATTTTCTAGCTTCCATGTTCCTAGTCTTAGATCCCACAGTCTGTATCCACCTCCTCCCCTCATGGCAGATAGTCACTATCACTAAATAGTATCTCACTCTTTTTTTTAGTTAACATTATTATTATTATAATATTATAATTTAGAAATCACAACAATTTTTAGGCAGTTATGACAAATAAGGGAACTTCATTGGCTACTCAACACCCGATGAACTACATTAAATTATTCACAACTCCATGGATAAAACTAATTTTGAAATACAAAGAAACATTTTCCTCTCCCCATTTTTGCTCCAAACAATAGCATGGCCCCAATATGGAGGCCCCATGACCCAAAGACCAAGTTAAAGATATCCTAGGACACCAAAATAACAGAATGGTAGCAAAAAAATTAATTTCTATTGAAGGTGATGAAGATCAAAGAGAAGAGCTCATGTTCTCAAGAGCAGGGGAAGTTTGCAAGTATGCACACACACACACACACACACACACACACACACACACACACACTGATCTGTATAGAAACTTTAACAAACCAAGTGTTGTGTTCATTTTAATTCAGGCTAAGTTATGTACACAGCCTACAGAATCGTGTGGCTCTCTGGGCAGTTATGACAAATAAGGGAATTCTATTGGCCACTAAACACAAGATGAGCTACATTAAATTCATCAAAACCATATGGGTAAAATTGCCTTGAAATAAAGATGAACTTAGAGGAAGAGGTAATTTGGAAACATGTGACATAGCAGCAGAAGCCTGAGCTCCTTCTTCTCACTTCTCACAGATTTTGTATTTGGTTTTTAAGTCTTTCACAATTATTTACCTACCAAATATAAGAAATAAGTCTTGTTCTCTGGAATATAAGCTAAAGATGCTAAATAAATCCCAGCTGGATTTTTATGCTCCTTTCCATGGTTATCACAAGCAATATAGCATCACCTTCCTTTAGATAATGGTCAGTTTACTACTCATAAATTCTTAAATTCTCTTTCCAAATATCTGGGAAAACCAAGCAAGTGGAGACTGAGAGAGAAAAAGTCCCAGAAAAATATTCTAATGAAAGAAAAATTAAATATGTGGAATTATATGATTACCTGAAGGTTACTTTAATGCCTCCCCAAAAAGAGAGTAATAACAACCAGAATAAAAAACCCAAGATTGATACTTCTAAAATAATTTGAGCAACTATACTACATATCCATGTTATCTAACTTCAGTTGAACTTCAATACTATAGTCCTTTTTTATTCATTCCAAATTGATTCTCTACTGTATACAATACAAGGCCCTCTACATCTTTTTCCCCAATTGTCTCCAAGTTGCTAAGTCCACTCCCTTGCTCCCCAGCTCTGAGCAAGTGACCTCATCTCATATTTTACTGACAAAATTGAAGCAATCCAACTCAACTTCCCCACTCTCCATAACTAAACCAAAGTCTTCACTCAGCTCTTTTTCCCTCCCTCCTTCCTAAAAGAATATCCCTCCTTGTTTTCAAGGTGCCTTTTCTCTACTGCTCTCAGGCTTTGTGGTCCAAGTGGGAAAACACCTAAGCTGGCTTCAAATCCCTCCTCCAATGCTTACTACGCTAGCCAAGTCACCTCATCATCCTAGACCTGGTCTGTAAAAATCAGAGAATTGGAAGAGATGGGCTCTGATCTCCCCTTAATTCTGAATCTCTGATCCCCCTACCTTCTTTTCAGGATTTACTCCATTAACTCTCCTTGTTTCTTCTCTCATCCATTCAACCACTGGCAGATACTGTGCCAAGTGATGATAGTACAAAGACAAAAAAGAGGCAGCACTTGCCCTCTAGGAGCTTCCACTCTATTCCCTGCCCACCAACATCAGCATCACAGCTTCATTCATGTAGTACTCCAATGGGCCCATTCAGAGCTTTCCAGTGAGAAGGGTACGTCCAGTATTAAACTTTCAAATGCTCAAATGGATCTGTGATTTCCTGGACACAAATGATGCCTTCAGTGGGGCATCTCACAACTGACTCATGCCTGTCTAATCTTATATACCCTGAGTCCTCCCATAAATCTGCTCAGTTTAGGGCTTAGGGGATAGGGAAGGGAGGAGAAAAATCCGTCCAATATGCTAGAAGCCGTCCTCAATTTCCCAGTGAAGGATACCACCTTACAATGGACAAACTGAAGTTTAAAAAGTTTAGTGATTTAATATGTATACATATATTCTATTGAACATATACTTTAACATATTTAACATGTATGGGACTGACTGCCATCTAGGGAAAGGGGTGGGGGGGGGAAGAAGGGGGAAAGTTTTTTTTTTTTCTCTCTGTTTTGGCTCTTCCTGGTTTTTTTTTTTTTTAATTTTTATTTAACAATTACTTTATATTGACAGAATCCATGCCAGGGTAATTTTTTTTGTTTACAACATTATCCTTTGCACTCGTTTCTGTTCCAATTTTTTTCCCTCCCTCCCTCCACCCCCTCCCCTAGATGGCAAGCAGTCCTTTATATGTTGGATATGTTGCAGTATATCCTAGATACAATATATGTTTGCAGAACCGAACAGTTCTCTTGTTGCACAGGGAGAATTGGATTCAGAAGGTATAAATAACCCGGGAAGAAAAACAAAAATGCAGATAGTTCACATTTGTTTCCCAGTGTTCTTTCTTTGGGTGTAGCTGCTTTTGTCCGTCATTTATCAATTGAAACTCAGTTAGGTCTCTTTGTCAAAGAAATCCACTTCCATCAAAATATGTCCTCATACAATATCGTTGTCGAAGTGTATAATGATCTTCTGGTTCTGCTCATTTCACTTAGCATCAGTTCATGTAAGTCTCGCCAGTCCTCTCTGTATTCATCCTGCTGGTCATTTCTTATAGAACAATAATATAAGGAGGGGGAAAGTTGAAACAGAAGTTTTTGCAAGGGTTAATGTTGAAAAATTACCCATGCACATGTTTTGCATATAAAAAGCTATAATAAAAAAAGAAAAAAAAGAAATTTTGAAAAGTGTAGTATTTTTTGCCCCATATTATACCTCCCACTAAGTGATAGCAACAGGTCTAAATCTATGATCTTTCCACTGAAGCACATATGATCACTGGAAACAAAATGTTTCCTTAGGACCTCATACTTTATGGGGTGTCTTTTCAGTACTTTATTTTCTTTCAATAATAAACTTTCAGAAAGAAGTTGACATTCATCATCTCCATTTTCTCACTACTAATTCATTTTTCTAACCCCTTACAATATGACTTCAGGTTCATATTCAGCTGAAACTGCTTGTTCTCCATTCACCAATAATCATCATGAAATCCAATGGTCTTTCTTCAATTCTTATCATTGAAGCATTGCCTTTTTTTGGTTTTCCAATTCTCAAACCACATTCAAGACTTTTAATTAATTCATGTGCTCTAATCCATTATCTTCTCCATCTATTCCAACTTGACCTAACACGTGGGAATTTCTCTTTCTGATCCATCTTTATCATTAACTGTCTCTGTCTCTGCCCCCATCTCAATGTCTCTGTCTCTCTCGGTGTCTGTCTGCCTTTCACACATACATATCCCTCACCCACACACACTCCCACCTGTAGAAGAATGCTTCAGTATTTGCCAGAAATGGAAAAAAACAAAACCATCAATTTGACAAGTAGCACAAGTCTCAGAAAATTATTAAGTGACCTTTGAAGAAGAGAATAACAATCAGCCACTAGGATCTGTCTTTTCATATTCTGAATCACCCATGAATTGAATTCTGGGAATTCTCGGTGGTGATGGTCAGCCCATGTCATGTTGTGGCTTTGCTTGACCATCAAGACACAGGGTTCAAGAATGCCTTGTCTCCGCTAGCCCCAAGAAGGAGAAACGATGACAGTGTGACATTTGTGCTCCAGTGTCCTAACATGACATCTACATGTTTTCTCAGAGCCAGATGACATTTCAAACCAAACAGCTGCTCTCTGCCCTTCCACCCACCCCCGAGAGCTGAGGAGATTTAGAGAGGATATGACCATTACCTTCAAACATCTGAAGAACTTCCACATGTCAGAGAAATTAAGACTTGGTTGGTTTGGACCCAGGCCAGAACCCAAAACAAATTCTTATAGAGAGACACCTTTAAGCTTAAGGTGAAGAAAAACTTCTGAATTACAAAGTGGATGGCAAACTGGACTTGGAGTCAAGAAGGGTTCAAATCCAGCCTCAGACATTTACTGCAAGGCCTTTAATCTCTGTCAGCCCCAGTTTCCTTCCTCATCTATAAAATAAAGATTCTGTCATCTACCTCCCAGGATTGTTGGGCAGATCAAATGACCTAATTTATATTAAATATTCTGCAAAACATTAAATGTTGCATAAATAACTATTCTTAGTCAATAATTAAGAAAATTTTTGTTAAATTCCTACTATGTGCCAGGTATTATGCTTCATTATTATTAATGACAATATTAATATTGTTAATAACAATTTAAACTGATCAAAATAGGAATAAGCTGACTGCCTAAAGAGTGAAGAGTTCCCTCCCCCTCATTTTAGGTTCTTATACAAAGGCTTGATGGTCACTTCTTAGACAAACTGGGCACTATTTTTCAGGTACAATTTAAGACTATGTAACCCCTGGCATCTCCTCCAACTCTGAGGTTCCATAATCACTTCCTCATCTTTACCTCTCTCCCTGACAAGTATATTCTAATAACATGATCTGGAGAAATCAGGATTATTGTTCAGTGCCTTGCATTTAGCTCAATAATTATCAAAAATATTAGCTTAATGAATTTGGGGGAAAACCTTGGAAAATAAGGAATTAAGACCTATACAATCACTTAATTTCTCTGAACTTCAGTATCCACATCGTTAAAATAGGAATAATAAAGTCTTCTCTCTCTAACTCACAGAGTTGTTCTGTATATCAAACATATAATGAATATGGAAGGTTCTTTTTTTAACTTAAAGTGAGAAACAGGTGGTATGTAGACTGAAAACCAATCTTGGAGTCAGTAAAACCCACCTTCTAGTCCTGTCTCTCATATTGTGGGCTCTTTGATGATGGGTAAGTTATATAAACTTTTGAGTTCCCAAGCAAACAAAACTATAATTGAGTTGCCAATCTGCACTGGTGGATGGCCTTCTTACAGCCTATCACAGTGAAATAAGAAGTCTGAACCTCCTCTTCTCCAAAATTAATTTAAGGCATATTTTGATAGAACCTATTATTTACTTCTGGTGAGTAATTTCCTCTACCACTGGAGATTGGAAACTTCAATTTATATTCTAAGAAAGTTGCCTAGGGCACTGAGAGATTAAATGACTTCACTTGAGACAATAACAACCAGTATATGTCAAAGGTGGGACTTAAGCCATTATGGCACACTGCCATTTTTATCATCAATATCATCACCACCACCATCATCATCTTTTATTATTATCATTACTCCTATTATCAAGAATGATATATGTTCCCTCAAGAACTTATAATTTTGTCAGAGACTGAAATCTCTCTATATTATGGCTGATTATCCTAGAGATCAGTTCATGATATATCAGAATTTTGGTTTTCAAAAAGTAATATTAATAATGAGTTGGTTGACTTAATGTTTCATTCTTTCTGTCAGCTACATTCATGACATGTAGACTGAGTCTGAAAATTAATTCTGATACTAAGTAAATTCTCTTCCTGACAGACCTATTCTGGAAACTTGGAAAGAATTGCAGAATCTGGAAGCTAGAAAGTAAAGCAGAGACCAATTAGTCCAAGCCATTATTAAGCAAGAATCATCTCTATGGTATCCCCAACAAATGGTCAGCTGTTGGGAAGAGGCCACTCACATTGTAAAGCAGTCCATTCCTATTGTGGATAACTGATAATTTGAAAATTTCTCCAGCAGAAATCAGGCTACCAGTTGCTTCCACTCACTGCCCCTAGTTCCACCCTCCAGAATTATGCAGAACTAGTCTAATCCTTCAGGAACATTTGGTTACCCATCTACCACCAAATGTGTTTAGTCAATGCAACACCTCCGCCCCGAGCCCCTGCTGACCAGAACTGCTGCTCATGTTCTAACTAGTCCAAGTTTGTAGTGACCATGGTTACTGCTGTTTTCTGGCTACCCAAAGTCACCTTTCTCACATCTCTGCCAAGACAACCTCATTTAGCCACTACAGTCAGGGAGCAAAAAACTGTTAAGGATGGGGGGGAAAGTCAGAAACTACACAGTTCAGGCTGTTTGCTAACTCTAGCCCACACGTGGTGAAGTCCATTCGGCCTGACTTTGGGTCTCCTTAGAGGTTCGCTTACCCAGGGCAGACCCCTGAGTAGGACATGGGCTCCACCTCCAGCCCAGCAGCCATGGCTGCTCCAATCGTTTGTGACCAAGGCTGTTCCATCAGCCACAGGGCTTCCCCCAGGGCCCAGAAGCATCCTATGCTACTCCTGGATTCCTGCCCAATGCCCCCACAGCCTGGCTGCATCACTGCTGTGTGTGCGTCTGGCCAGTCCATCCTCTGAACTCTCCATCTGGAAGATCGGTTGGCTTCCATTCCCTTTATTTCTAATCTGACTAATGCTGTTGGCCTGGGAAATTCAGAAAGGACTGAAGGTCATCTTCTTTCTCCGCTTATCAGCTGGTGTGGCTGCAGGGGCAAAACAAGTTGGCACTGAGCCCAATGCCAGGAAATAAATGAGGGTCCCTGGTCACTCTACTCTATTCAGTCTTTCTTCCAGAATCCCAATCAGTTCTCCTCTGCTTGGAACATTCCACCAACCTTTGAAGCCTACGGATGCTGCCCATTACAGCATCATACCCTACAGGGGGTATTTAATAAATACTGGTTGATGAAAATGTCCACAAGCACATCCAAGTGCCTCCTGGCACCTGTGGTTTTCCAATAAGATCAGATTTGCCATCCAGGAAATAGCAATAAGATTTCTCCACTGGTGTATACAAGAGCACTGTCCTGGATAAACATCTGGCAAAGGTTATGGTTCTGAACCAAGTTTGTAGGAAGAAAGCATACATCTCCTTGGGGGGAAGTTAAGTTCTAATCTGAATAAAATGAAGGAAGAAGGAAGGAAAGGGTGAGTGGATTAATGTGAAAAAAGAAAAGAAAATTAATAAACCCCCCAAAAAATGAAAAAGAGAAGGAAGAGATGACTCCTCTGCTCAATAATGAGCTGTCAGAAGAACAACAGGCATTAGGGTGGAGGAAAAGAAGGGGAGGGGAAAGAAGAGATGGGACAGAACAGCTACCGCTGGGAATTCTGATAACGGGACAGCCTCCAGACCAGCCACTTAATATGTTTGACAGGCAAATTTGAAAGACTTTGGGAGAGAAAGGCCTCAATTCCACTGTGTTTTTATGACTTGAACTCTGGTGACATACCAAAATGTACTATTTTTCTAAAAGTAAATTGACAGATACAATGGAAAATCTGACTAAATTCTTTCCCCTTTGCCTTCATTATCTCTGGCCCTCATCCACCGTCCTATTGCAGGCTAAATTGGATTTTGGATTGCTGGGACTATGTAACTGCAATTAATTAACAATAGAAACATAATATTTATATCCAAGCTTAACAACATCTGACATTTAAACAATTCTACCAGTCAGGCAAATTCCATTCGACAAATTTTTATTTTAATGAACATGACAGGGCACAGTTTACACAATAGGCCAAATGGCAAAAGAGAGTTGAGTGTTTTGGCAGGTGGTTTAAAGGCCTGGCCACACCAAGCTGGAGGAGAAAAAAGGGAAGGGACCCTGGGGACTATGGGCTAAAAGAAGAAGAACTAAAGTTCCAAGTTCCTGACCCTCCTCCCACAGACCAAGGACATGCATTCCTGACTTCTGTCTCTTCACATCCATCCAGAAAGATCCTGCACAAAACATTTCACCTACTTCAGTGCCAGTCCAGAACTGTGCCCCTTCCCACCCACTGGAGAGAGTGAATCTGGAATCAAGTATTTTATTGATTACTATGTGTGGGACACCATATTGAAAGACCATCTTGCAAAGCCAGATATGAAAGCATCTATAACCTTGGAAAAACATACAGTTTAGTTGTCTATCTATGGAGATAGATAGACAGACAGACAGACACATAAACAGATAAGTAGATAGGCAGACAGACAGATAGATAGAAAGATGGGAGAGAGATAAAAATAAAATATACTAAAAGATAGGTAGGTAGATAGATAAGTGATAGGCAGTCAGTGATAAGATGAGGGATAGGAGATACACAAATATGAGATAAAGAGAAGGAAGAGCAGGGAGACAGGAGATGAGAAAAAGAGAATAAAAGAGAGAAAGAAAGAGAGAGATTGCCAGTCACTGAGAAAAAAAGGCAAAACAAACCATTTCTGCTACTGTGGAACTTATATTCTATCATATCTGATACAGAAATAGGAAAAAACTTATTTATAAAACTCAAATCATCAGCCTACCAATCAATATGTATTAAGTATCTACTATGTTTCAGGAAGAGGGAACATGGTGCAATGGGTAAAGATCTGGTTCCCATCCTTTCTGACACCTCCTGGCTGTATGACATTGAGCAGGCCCCTGAACGTTTCAGGGCCCTGGACCAGTGGGTCAAATTCAAATAAAATCAAAGAGGATCATTAATCTGTATATAAGGATCCCTGTGGGCTACATACTGACGTAGTTTTAAATTGTAATGCCATTTACTTTTTGTTGTATTTTGATTTACCTTTTTAAATATTTCCCCATTACATTTTAATTTGGTTCAGGCTGCAATTAGCCCCATGTTTGACATCTAGACTAGAAATTACAGAGGAGGGGCTGACCCGCATTGGTAAAGGGGCTTTCCTCCTCTGGGAGTCCCCAACTTGAGGGGAATCACAGGACCAATCCCCACCCAGTCCCTCTTCCTAGTCATACATGCCAGGCACTGTTTGAAGTTAGTTATTATTACTTTTCACCTTAATATATAGATGAGTTTTTCTTTCACATTCCCCTGGTTTCCAGATAGACTTGCACATCCCAATATCTAGAAACAGGCAAGCTGAGAGGAAGAAGCTGGAATTGTAAAGGAACATGAATGTCATAAGATTTGTTGCTCCAAGAAAAATCTAGAGCCTGAACTGCTTGATGACCAACATTTAAGAGACTTAGAAAAAAAGTGACATGGACAGTGGGTCTGCAGAGTTCCAGGGTGGGGGTCCCTCTGCCTGCTGGAGGAGGGCTCTCTCTTTTGAGAATTCATAAGTCAGAAGCCATGGCCTCTGGGCAATGGAGCCCCTAGAGAGCCCAGCTCAGATAAGAAGTTGTAGAGGACACATACCGCTTGATACTGGGCAAGATTCTAGGGAGATCTCAATTAGCCATCCCTTTAAAAAACAAGTTTCTGACCCAGAATCCTCTGAACTATGTAACAAGCCAGTCCTGACACACTGATATAGTATATGTACCATCCTATGACTGTGACATTATGTGTATTTTATGGGGGGAAGAGATGGGGTAGAAACAATATTCATTGACCCAGTCACTCTGAGATCTATTCATTCCCTTTGGAAAAGTAAAACTGTGACAACAGCCATTGACAGGACTCTGGGGAGACCAGACATAGAGACCATTGATCCTTTACCTGGACAGTATATTGGCCACTTAGGACTTAGTATTGTACCTGGGGAAATGACAATATCAATCACTAAAAGTATTCCAAATGATAATGTGAACGTAGTTTCTTTTTAGATCACATAATTTGGAGATAATCCTTGTGAAGGTAGGTATGGACTTTGCTTCATTTTTTTGGTAAATCAACTGGGAATGGGTTCTCCTTGCAATAGGAACAAAGGAAACAGCCAAAATGTTGTAAAGGGATGAAAAGAAGTTGTCTCCGGAGGAAGGATGACCAAAGCACAAATCCTGTTGTGTCCAGGCTCACAAGACATGGCACTGGAGAGAGAGGGAAGGAGAGACACAGAGAGGATGGAGGAGATAGAAAGGGAGAGACAGAGAGATAATAGAGAAGAAGGCCAGAGAGCAATGCTGGAAACAAGGATGATGTTAGTGGGTCAGTGACTCAATTCTTTACAAGTTTCCACCAGGAAAAGAGAATGATCAATGCAATGGGAACACACCCATAAACTAGAACATCAGTATTTTTGTTTAAAATCTGTGCCATGTATCTATCTATCTATCTATCTGTATCTCTCTCATCTCTATCTATACATCTATATCCATACCTATATATATCTATATATACATATATATCAGAAGGGCCTTTTTCTTGGTAAAAAAGGGAAAAAACATCTCTGCCCCTATTCACTTAAATCAGAGTTTACTAAAACGTGAGATGAGGCACAAATGAACAAAATCCCTTAGTTTTAAGCACCTTTGAGGGCAGTCTGTACCAGAATGGCTACAGTAAATTCAGAACCCAAAGGAGTTAACAGGCTTCTCATTGTAAACAGCGGCATTTGGCTAAACGAAAGTTCCATCAATGTGTAATAACCAAATTCAAGGGAGCACAAAGTAAAGGGTTATATGATTTCTGTGGCTTCAGTAATGGCTAATCTAATAACAGTAAATGGAGGTTTACTGTTGATTCCTTTTGCCTCTGTTTCATAAATTAGATAAAGCAATCTGGCAGTTATGGGGCTTGAGAGTTCCATTCGCCTAAGTGATTCTAAGGCCACCTCAAAACCTAACAAAGTCATGACTTGAAAAACAGTAGAATTCTAGCTCACGTCTCATTATGACGCCGCTGCCTTTAACCAATGTTAAGCAAAAAGCTTCCTGTTAGCTAAAACAAGCTCTAAGTCCCGATGTCTATCTACAGAATCGCACAATCTGGGAAATGGTGTCAATGACATATCATGATCTGATATTCACCCGAATCGAGGTTGTGAAACTCAAAATATCAGAGGAGTCGAGATGATTTTTCTTCTAATCCTTAACTCAAGGGCAGCTGATTCCCTCTACTTAATGGCTTTTCATAGCACATTTCCAATTTTTTAAAACAACATATTGATCTAGAATACTAAAAGCATTTTCTTCCCTAGGAAGGAAACAGATACACTCAGCTCTACCTACTGTGGGATGTGTGTCCAAAGACAAGGAAGGTGATGACTTATTAGTAATCCCAAATGCTAAAATAAACACGGCCTTGCTAGAGAGAACTGCTTAAATTGTTCCTATCATCTAAACCAAAGAGTTCATTATCAATTAATCAATCATCAGGGATTTATTAGTGTATACCAGACATGGTGCTAGATGCTTGACATACCAAGATAAAAAAAAAAAAATGAAACAATTCCCGTTTTCGAGGAGTTTGCATTCTACTGCTGAAGATACAAACACATTTATATAAAGTATACAGAGGATAAGCACATGCAGAATAAATTTAAAACATCTTGAGGTTTTTAAGAGACAGAGAACACCAGAAATTGTAGGGATGGGGGTGATTGATCAGGAGAGACTTTCTGTAGAAGTTTGCTTGAACTACCTCTTGAAAGAAGTAAGGGACTCAATATGGGAAGAAAGTACATTCTGTTAATGTGGGATGACCAGAAAAAAGGCATGGAGATGAGAGATGGGAGATTCTGGGATTTTGAAAGCCAAGTTAGAGTTTATATTTTACCCTAAAGGCAGTAAGAAGCCTGAACAGTTTACTGAGTACAGGAGTTAGAACATAGTAAGCTTGGTGCTTATGGAAAACCACTTTGGTAAGCGTGTGGAAGATGGATCAGAGCTGGGAGAGAGCAAAGGTAGGAGATCAGGTAGGAGTCACATAATAGCAAGATTTGGAAACTGATTAAATATATGGGGTGAGGGAAAGTGAGAGATCAAGCAAAACATTCAGACTGTCACCACAAGAGGTAAGAAGACTGATTGTTGATGATGATGATGATGATGATAAGAAATAGTACTTTAAGTTTTGTGTCCTCTATAGGACAATGAAAGTTCAGTGGAAGACACGAACTCTACAAAAGGCAATGGCCAAAAGAAAGATCTCATATAACCCAAAATATTTGCAGTAGCTTTTGGGACAGAACAAGAAACAAAATGGCTACTGATTGATTAGGGTAAGCTGAACAAATTGTACTACAGCATAAAAATAACAAATACAAAGAGTTTAGAGAAATATGAAAAAACTTGTACAAAGTGATTAAAACGAAGTAAGCAATGGCAGGAACACAATATAAACCACATTTTTAAAAAACCAAAGTTGAAACCTGTGTTATAATGATGAAATTCACCTCCCTCTCCCTCTCCTTAGAGAGGAAGAAGACTTCAAGTATGGGATGTTGAAGATGCTATCAGATAAAGTCAGTTTTGCTTAATTGGTTTGTCTCTCTGTGATAAGAGACTTACCAGAAAATTTTGCTTGTAAGAGTCCAAGAACTTCTGACAATGAGAAGCAAAATTATTACAGAAAATGGAGTCAAACACACAGATGCCCCAAGACAGAATGCTGATAACACTTTCTCTTTTGGTAATCTCATTTGGTGAAAATCAAGTAAAGTAACTCAAAGTGACCATCAACCTCCTACCTAGATGGGGATTACATAAGTGACTTCCTCCTAAACTTGTCTCCTACAATATAAGCCATCACAACCATAAGGTTGTGATTGTTTCAAGGTTTTTTATTTAATTAACCAAATCAGAAGATCCTTTTTTTTTTTAATTTCCAAAATAGAAACTCAAGAAATTTAAAAGACAAAGCCATCCATATCTCTGTGGCACATCTTTCACAAGATGAACTAACTAAAATTAATCTTAATTATTATCCCAAAATCCCAGAATTTGAGCATTAGGAAGGGACTTCAGCTGAGCACAGTGCCTGGCATATAGTTAAGTGCTTAATGAAATGCTTATTGACTTGACATAACATCAGCAATCATCCTGGAATTGGGCTAGAATCAAGAAGATTTGAATTCAAATCTGGGTTCAGATACTTCCTATTTGGGAGATCCTGAGCAAGTTAGTTAACCTCTGTCTGTTTTCTTAACTATACTACATGGCTAATAAGAGTACCTATATCCTAGGGATGTTGTCGAGATAAAAATGAGATCTTTATATAAGAGTTTAGTATGGCACCCAGCACATAGAAAGTGTTATATTAATGATCATCCCCTTCCCTTCTCTACCTGCCTCCCATTAAGTCCAACCCATATTCACTATAACCTACCTGACAAGGAGCATCACATCTTTTCATTAATCATATTAAATTATTAAAGTATTTCCATATTTTGGAAGACCACAGGACAATCAATCTAGAACAAGATGAGACTTTACAAATGAGGAAACTGAGACCTAAAGAAATCCTTTAGATAATAGAGGTGGAGCTGAAAAAGAGATTAGAGGCCATAGAATAGAATTCATTTTATAGATGAGGAAACTGAGGCTGAGAGAGGCCATAAAACCATGAATTATCTGAGGCAAGATTCAAATTCTAATACTCCTGACTTCAGGGAATGTAGTGCTCTAAATGCTACACAACCTATGTGCTTCTGGTTGAATGACTTGACCAAGGTTACACATGTAGTTAAGTATCAGAGGTCAGATGTCAACTGAGGTCCTTCTATCAATGTGTGTGCTCTCTTCAATGGTACCATTTGCAACATATCCACATCTTCTCACCTTATGAAACTACTATTTAAGTCAATCAACCAACACACACTGATTAGGCACCCACTGTGCTCCAAGCCCTTAATATAAGATCACCCTGATATAATATAAATTCTCCAATGAGAATCCATTTAATATACTATAGGTCTTTCTACACATATTATGAAGATATGAACAAAAGTGGCAACAAACTAAATGTATAGAATGAAACACAATTATGGACATGGCCAATAATAAGAGAATTTATTTTGTCTGACTTTGTTTTTCAGTAGGAAGGAAAGGAAGAGAGATGAAAAGAAATGCTTGTTAACTTAAAAAAAATAAAATTTACTAAAAAAGAAACAAAACAAAGATACCAATGGAAAACATGAGGTCATCCATCAATTATCTCTTCTCTTACCACATGACTAATTCACCCCCTTTTCTTTTCACATCTCTCCTTAATGACATCCTTTTGGCCACTTCTTCTGAACAATTCTTCACTGGTAATAAGTTACAGCCTACTCTTGTCCACAATGGGCCTCTCCATTCACTGCCCTTTGGGTCACCCACATCTTTAATTCTTCACAGACTGTATTGCTGCATGACTAACAAGATATGAGAGCATCCCCGGAAGAACACTGTTCTCAAAAAGAACAGCCTTCATTTCATGAAAAAGTGGGTGGCCATTAAAAGCAGCAAACAGTTTCTCAATGGCAATTCAGACTGCTCTTCTCCTGTTCAACTCTGAGCTTAATTCATCGTACATTTAGTCTTTGTACATCAATATACCTTTACTTCAAATCTTAACATGTATTCTGACTGTACTAGTTTAATTGCATGGGTTATGTTTAAATTATGCTTTGACAGCAATGAATAGTTGTAGCACACACAACACCCAGAACATAAATTTATTGAGAGTATCAGTACATCTAAATTATCAAAAATAGTTGGCATATGATTTTTAAAACAGAAAACAGTGTATCAACTACATGCCTCAAACAGTGTAATTAAGAAGAAAAAAATGTTCTTTTCTCTAATATTTTGTCAGAACATCATTATTTGTTATTGTAGGAAATTTTTTTGGATAATTACTCATCAGACAATATGTAACTTTTCCTTCATGGATTCTTCAATAAACTGGATTGAATGGAAAATGGAAACAGGATTTATTCATGAGGATGCTTACCTCTTTTAGTTATTTCCTTTCAACCCAGAATGTGATATTTGGTTTCTTTTTCAAAACCAGAATTCATATGCAAAATATAACATCAATAAAACCGGTACATTCATATAAATGAGGGCTGAATTTGGTCCTCCAAAGGCAAGGACATGGTAAGAGATCAGAAGCAATGGGACATCTCTGCGATGACATTAGCTAGCTAGTCATTCCATTTATGTATTTTTAACAAGTGCTCAAGAGGATGGAGAAGTCAAACAATGAACTAGTACAATCTTGGTCTTCATTTAGAGAAACAGGCCATCTAGAATTTGGAAAGATAAAGTCCCACTGTGCTCTTCCTTAGTAAGGCTTCAAATAGAATTAAATTCTGAATACCATGCAATAAAATCCATCCAGAGGAAAATAATCAAAAGGATGAGAGGCCTGGAAATCATCTCTTATGCTGAACAACTAAAGGAACTATGCTTATTTAGCCTGAAAATGTTTTTTAAAAGAATAAGTGAAAATAGGATAGGTGATTTCCAGTATTCAGGAACTGTAATATAAAAGTAGTTTAGGTTCAAATTTAAAGTCCTACGTTCCTTGGGCAAATTATTCTACTCGATGAGCCTCAGTTTCCCCCTCTGTAAAATAAGACGGCTGGGTGAGGTGACCTCTAAGGTCCCCTTCTGGATCAAAATCCAACGAGGGGCCTTAAGAGCAAAATTAAGGCAAACTCTCAGATCCTTGTTTTCTCCAAACACAAATAATTCCCATAGTACCTAACACAAAGAGTTATTGTGAACATCAAATAAGTATACCTATAAAGGAATTTACAAAGAATCAAGCAATAAATACATGTCAACTCTTACTAGCAGCATCTCATTCTTCTTATCTTTTTCACTAGGACTATGATGGAAACATTTTGGAGCAAGTTACTATTTTACTGTTAATTCTTTTATACTTAATGTTTCGCAGACTACAGCACAAATAGATAAAATAAGCTGCTTTCTTGTAACTGAATAAAGCCATTGTGATAGAGGCTCATGGGAAGTATTTTTGGGACAGCCCCAGAAGCAGACAAGGACAACAAGAATGAAACTTATTTCATCCTTAGTGCCACAAATGTATGGAAGAATTCTATTTTTTTGGAAGTTTTCATTTCAGGTAGATTGGAGATCATGACATGAAAACGTGCATTAAAAACATTTTTAAATGTTTATGGAGCAATGTGAAGTCTGGGGGGTTGTGGGCAATATTCCTGTCTGTGATAATGGCTTGGTAACCATCCAGCCTATTTGTTGAATTATCAAGGCTACTTTGGGGCCTGTATTTATAGTGCAGGGATTTAGCCTGTGTTAGCTTTTGAATGAAAGTAAGCTTTTGTTGTATAATTTGAGCCACTGGGTTGTGTCTTGCAAGAGATTTGGAAGGTCCTAAATTTTACTGCCTGCAGTATCATTACACAGCTTCTGATGTTTCTTTCCCAACCCACATTGATCAGTGAGCATAAGCTCTTCATGACTAACTGTCCTACCCAAAACAAAAAGGGGCCAGTCTGGCTATTGCCGTTCCAGCTTTCCGAGAGGTGCCTACTTAAAGGTGATCTAGGTCCTAGGAGTTTGACTGAAGTCTTCCTATGACAGACTGTGGTTGCTTTAGTAGTAGCTAGAATATAAATGCCCTAAGATATCATCTCTAAGCTAAGTTTTATGGAAGAAAGGGAGAGAGATATCTGGGTTCAGTACCCAGCTGGCACATAACTACCTGAGTAGTCCTGGAAAGGTATTAAATCTCTTAATGCTCCAGACAAGTCGCCAAGCTATAAGTTGCAGAGGTCTGACCTGTATTGGTTAACAGTTTCCTTTATCAAGGAAATCACAGACCCAGACTCAAACTCTATTAAGAGACTAGACCTGAAATCTGCAGGCAGAAGGAATAAGGGCCCAGATGTCAACTCAACCCAAGGACAGGGAAAGAAAGAAGTATTTATTAAGTACCTACTAAGTGTCAGGCAAATAACCTGACACAACTAGAACTGCCACCTCTCCATCTTTGGGAGGACCAGGGCCAGACACCAACTACATGCAAGGAACTAAACCATTGCACCCATGAGAAATCCCCTCCCCATACATGTACATGCATGTGTGCACACACATATACATACATCATTTGTCCAACAGTACCCCCCACACAGTTCACCATCCACATCCAAAAACCATAAAACATTAGAGCTAAAAGTCTAACTCAGTCCCCTCATGTTATGGAAAAAAAAAGGAATCACTATCCATATTCACACAGCAAGTTAACATCCCTTCCAGCCCTCAATCTATAATCCCATGAACTTGGACTAGAAAAAGACAATCCAAGATAATCCAAAAGTTATCAGAGATGCCAAAAAAGACCCATTTCCAATGAACGGGAGGTTTGACACCCATCCAGGTTCTTCAGGAGTATTAAGATGACTTTATGAATAGGACTACAGGGACTTTAGGGACTTTAGGGCCAATGACCTTTCTACTAATGCAAAAAACCTTGGATGGAGAAGGTTCAAAAGCCCAGCTCTGACATTCTCTGAGTGACTTAGAACAAATCATAGTCTCTCTTTGGGCCTCAGTTTTATTTATATATTTTTATTTTATTTATTTATATATAATAACTATAAAATAGAGGGAATGGATTATTAGTTGTGAGCAAGCCACTTTCTCTTTGAACTTCATGTAAAAAAAAATTCAAGATCGTATCTAGAATAATCACTTCACAAACTGTGACTATTATGATCATTATTATCAATGATCAGCTCTTATGGTCAATGTTTTTAGTAGGATCATAAATTTAGAACTAAATGAAACCATAAAGGCCATTAAGTTTATAGTCCTCATTTTACAGACAAGGAAACTGAGGCAAAAGGAAATAACTTACTTAACACCCACAGGTAATCAGTGATAAATCCCAGTTTTCAAACTTAGATCTTTTGACTTCAAATCTCATGCTCCTTCCATGCAAGAATGTTCTACCAAACAGGTTCATGCCTTCCTACACTTCTGCTACAACTTCCCAAAGAGTAGAATAGGAATGACCAGTAGAAATGACCAAGAGGCAGATTTATCACAGAATCATGGATAACTAGAATTGGAAGGGATTTAAGAGAGTTTGATCCAACCCCGATTTGAGGGAAAATCCTCTCTGCAATATATCTGAGAAGAAGGGATCCAGTCATTGTTTAAAATCCATTTAGACCAAAAGAAAAGACAAATGTTGAACAATTCAAGCTGCCCGAAAGCAGAATATATTGGCTGCCTCTGCAGGCTCCATCTCATTACAGGTCCTCAAGCAGTGAATGGCCACTTGTTGGACCCATGGTAGAGTTATGCTGGTGCAGTCCATTACAGACATGACAGTCTGGGATTCTGTGAGCTTCAGAATTAGGCATGGGGTTGATGTTTATCCAAACTGAAAGGCTGTGTCCCAAATCGTGAGGAGAAGGGGTGAGATGGAAGGGCAAAATAGAAAGAGGCGCCAAAAAACATCGACCTGCCGTATACAATTCTCTTTATGTACTCCAGACAGTTGTCAAGATACCAACACATGGGGACACTCTAATTGGATTTGAAAAAATGCAACTGCAGTGGCAGCTGGGCTAGAAAACTTAAAAACCCAGCTGCTTGTGCCATTGTTTACCTGGTTCAGAGAAGCCTGTTTAACTGCACATACGTGTGTTTAAAATAAGCCAGGAAGAAAAAGAATGGTTTTACTAAGCTTCCAAGAACCATAGGGAATAAAAAGCCTATACTGCATTATTCTCCCCAAAGATTAGTAGTGGTGGCCCAAGAGATCTTGGAGACCCACATGGTCAATCATCCTCCATCCACATCTTCTCCACTCTCCTTCCAACCATGATCACTGATATGTTCTAGGGAAACAATGACAAAATCAAACAGAGATTCCCCTCAAGGAGTTAATAACCCAAATTTGTCCCTAATATCTGACTGAATATCAAAATAAAAGAAAGAATTTCATTCATTTTTTCTCTTTAAAAATAGACACAATCAAAAGTTAAACTGACATAAAACTATGATAAAGATGTATGTATATGTATATTCAAAGAAATTTGCATTAAAAATATAGTATCATTAGGGGTGCTTATTAAGCCATAAATAAAATTTTGGTACTGTCATACTGAGAAAACATTATATCCCTTTAAAAACATCTGTTGTGTATAGCAAGCTACCATCTTGTTTTAAATATCAAATTGGATATTGGATGAAATGGATATATTCTTGGCAAGAGGTAGGAGAATGATATAGAGTCTCCCCAAACTCTTACTCTCATTCTCTGAGATGGCTTCCTTTCCTCAGTTTATCTTCCTGATGGCAGTACTGGAGTATTTAGAGAGAAATTACCACCAAGGACATGACTTAAATTCTTTCAGAATCCTACAACCCAGTTATAGAGGAAATACATTCCTCCTACTCACCAGTGCAATTTCTGAGTTCCCACTGGTGTTTCCCATTTATACAAAAATCTTTCAGCATGATGATATTGACCCAAATATATAAAACATTCATCTAACAAGAAGGCAAAAGCAATAATGACACCTTTACTTGATAACGTGCAGTTGCAGAACTAAACAAAACAAAAAAGAACAGTCTACCCATAAACTTGGGTCACACTTAGCTACCAATGCACTCACTGTCCTTAAGGGAGAATAATTCTATGCAGAACCCTAGCAGGGAAGCACATGAGTGATAAAAGCTGTAGGAACTCACCACTTTGTCCTGTAGGCCTTGTTTGGGCCCTTCAGGAACAACAGACACATATGACATCACTTCTCTGCTACTTCTTCCCTTCTGGTTTTTTCATTTTTCCAATGAGCAAAGCCCCTCTTCTTCTGCTGTTGAGCTATTTCCACTCACAGACACCCTCATCAGGTGAGGGTGAGAATTGTTAACCCTTTCAGTGAAAAAATGTTCTTTCCCAGGATAGATTACTGCAAAGCTCCTTAAGCTAGCTCCTTAGAAAAATGCATACAAATATAACCCACTCAAATTAACAGACTGTATTTTGCCATATAGGACAGGGCAAAATGTCAGGTTATTATTAAAGCAAAGGGAAGCTCACAAGAAAATTCTCTGGACAATACAGACAAGCCCAACCAGCTCTTTACTCAACAGGATTCTGCTTTATCCATGGTAAAGGAGAGCTTTACTTTATAGTAAAATAAATGCAAATGTATCTTTTCTTCTCTTTTTCTCCTCAAAACAAATAAGGTGATAAAGAACAATCAGACACCTCTGAAATCTCATCTCTTTCCAAGTAGAGGTGGCAATGGAGGGCAATAGCTCAAAAACACAGAATAATTCAACTCTCTTTTAATGAGCTTCCCAATCACTGTTTCAGCTAATCATCAGAACAATGCTGCTCAACCAAACAGCAGGCTCTCATCTTCCTATCTCCCACTGGCTTCTACCCACTCAGCTACCTCCAGCTGAGTTTGCCACACTACCCTCAATCAAGTACTTCAAGTGGTCAGGAGTTCACCTATACCTTGTGGATTAAATTCAAGAAATCCACATTTATTTTAGTTATAAATCCAACAATCCTTATTAAATCTCCCCACTATGGTATATAGTTGTTTGATTTATCACTTGGCTGTAAGCTATCCAACTCTAAAAACATTGCCTGCAAATAAGTTAAGGGACCACAATACCCTGGGGTCTTCAAAAAGGTACTCTCAGGACATCCATCTAAGGGACAAACCCTCTATCTGGTTCTCCTAACAGTCTATGTCTCTCCACATTTTGTCTGAGAAAAAGTGGTTCCTTACTAGCTGTGTGACCCTGAGCAAGTTATTTAATACTGAAAAGGAAGGAAGGAAGGAAGGAAGGAAGGAAGGAAGGAAGGAAGGAAGGAAGGAAGGAAGGAAGGAAGGAAGGAAGGAAGGAAGGAAGGAAGGAAGGAAGGAAGGAAGGAAGGAAGGAAGGAAGGAAGGAAGGAAGGAAGGAAGGAAGGAAGGAAGGAAGGAAGGAGAGAGAAAAGGGAGGGACAGAGGAATAATATTCTTCACAAATAGACTATCAGTTTTTTAAAAATACAAAGGTTCTTGTTCTGCCCCTTTCGGTAACCAATCTGTTCACACAGAAAAGGGGCAGTACATTTTATATATATATTGAATCATTTATAAAGAATACTTTGGGCTACAATCCTATGGAGTGAGTCTAATCTAGAATTCCCTCCAAGGAGGTTTAGTTACTACAAATGCTAGAAAGATTTCATTGTAACATATTCATTTCCAGGGCATGGATCCTCAGAATACTGGTGTAGTGAGGATTCAGCACATCAAAAATACAAGTTAAGAGTATAAATTATTGAATTTAACAACCATCAACAAACTCAAACATTTCAATGTACAGGAAACAAAAAAGAGGATTTTATATGAAACCATGAACTTTTGTTACATGCTGTAGCTGATTTTCAAAAACTTATTTTATGATTATTTGAGAGGATTCTGTTGTGATGGATAAAAAACTTTCCCCACAGTTTGAAAGACTGCCTATCTCTGACACCTGCTGGAAGTGTGACCTTGTAGAAGTCATGTAATTTCTGAGAAAACTCTCTAAAATAATTAGAGATTAATAGATGATTTACACTGTAAGAGGGAGTTTTCTCACCAGAAGTAAGAAATGTCCAGATCACAAGGCTGAGTGAAAATATAAAAATCATTTAATTAATGTTTATGGTGATCTCAAAGTAAGGATTTTAATACAATGCAGGTCCTAGCAAATAAATAATCAAGAACCATTTATTAAGAATCTATTAGGTGAACATCCTGTAGCAAAATAAGGTCAAAATGGGTTCGTGCTTTAGGTATAAAGGGTGATACTGTAAGTAAATTAAGTTAACAAGGGATAGTACACCTCTCAGATTTATAGAGGATAGAATTTATGGCCCAAGAAGAACTAGAGAACATTATGAAATGCAAGAGGGATAATTCTGATTATATTAAATTTAAAAGGTTTTGTACAAACAAAACCAATGCATCCAAGATTTGAAGGGAAGCAGAAAATTGGGGGGAAATTTTACATCTGAGGTTTCTGATGCCTCATTTCTAAAAAAAATATAGAGAACTGACTCAAATTTATAAGGATACAAGCTATTCTCCAATTGATGAATGGTCAAAGGATATGAACAGACAATTTTCAGATGAAGAAATTGAAACCATTAGTAGTCATATAAAAAAAATGCCCTAAATCACTATTGATCAAAGAAATGCAAATTAAGATAATTCTGAGGTACCACTTCACACATCTCAGATTGGCTAAGATGACAGGAAAAGATAATGATAAATGTTGGAAGGATGTGGGAAAACTAGGGCACTGATACATTGTTGGTGGAATTGTGAACTGATTCAACCATTCTAAAGAACAATTTGGAATCATGTCCAAAAGAGTTATCAAACTGTGCATCCCTTTGATCCAGCAGTGTTTCTACTGGGCTTGTATCCCAAAGAGATCTTAAAAAAGGGAAAGGAATCCACTTGTGCGAAAATGTTTATGGCAGTCCTTTTCATAGAGGTAAGAAACTGGAAACTGAGTGGATGCTCATCAGCTGGAGAATGGCTGTACAATCATTTGTCAGTCATGTCTGCCTCTTATGACTGAACTTGTGGTTTTCTTGGCAAATATTCTTGAGTGGTTTGCCATTTCCTTCTCCAGATTTTTCACAGATAAGAAAACTGAGGCAAACATGGCTAAGTGACTTGCCCAGAATCATACAGCTAGTGATTGTCAGAGGCTGGAGCTGAACTCATCTTCCTGACTCCAGGACTGGCAATCTAGCCACTAATTTAGAGACAATTTATTCCAATCACTTCCTCATGAAGATGACCAAAAAAAAAAAAAATACCCAGCATGCTAAGTGAATAATCCAATACCACTCCAGGATTAGAACACAGGTCCCCTGATTCTGAATCCAAGTGTTTTTTCCAGTGTTATTCTGACTTCTTCCCATGAGCTCTCTTTATCCTAACTCCTCTCCCCTGCCGTTACCAAATTAGGAAAGATAAAAGGGACAAAGATGGCAATGGTAATGGTGGGAGAGAGGTGTATTTGTCCACACTTGGGCACTACTTTGGGCAACAATCTCATAAGGAAAGAGAAAAACAACAGAAGGACAGAAAATGCATTGGGAAAGAATTTGGCCCAGTTTAGGAGGCCCATGTTCCATTTCCTAACCATCCTGGAACTATTATATGATGGTCGTCCTCCTGTATGGGAGGAGTAATTTAGGTTCAGTGCCCATCGCCTCTGGAACATTAATACAACATGGTCTTCCAACTATCAAGTCTACTGATAACTCAGGCCCGATATGTCCCCATACAAATTGTTTTTGTTGTAGGTTGTACGAGGTACAAAGAATCTGACACTTTTCTAGAGAGAATTCTTAATAAAAAGAGATTGAAGAAGATGGGGGTGTCCAATTAAAATGCATTTCTTGTTATGTAATCCTTGAAATAAAACTGTTGTTTACTCTGCTTTGATATTCAAGCTTTTCTTTGATGACAAACATTAATATTCATAATTTTCTGATGTTGGACTAATGAGAATCTTAAGTGTTTATGAGAAGTCATTTAAATATTATAGTTCTGGAGATTAGTTTGTTTTCTCATTTATGTCCCTCCAACTTTAACCAAAATCGACTCTCTGTACTATAACTTTTATCCCTATTCTTCAATGTTCTCAGTGAACTTGACACAGATTCAAACCATGATCTATGAAATAAATTCAAATGACAATAAAGAGGATCCATGGAAATAATCCAGGAGTGCCATATGTCAATCATTGTCTTTTAATGAGGAAAAAAACAAACAACAAACTAGATACACAAAAGTAGCATACCTGGGTGATCACCTTCTCCATTGACTAGAACCTTATCTATGAAGCACAGACTGATTAATTAGCAAAAATCAAATGGGTCTTTATGTCAATCGGGCCTTAAAGGAGATCCTGTGAATGGTACAGCTTAGGGCTGAGGGAGCCCTGAGTTTTTAAATATATTCTAGCTTAGAATCTACAAACTGGAAAGTTTTAGAGTTTTAGTGAAAGAAATGCTAGATCAAGGGGCACAGATGGAATATATGGGAGAATACAAAATGTCGACATATAAGTAAATATGTACAAAATACACATAAGGAGGCATTTGAGGCTTTCAAGGAAACTGGAGAATCTAAGAAAAAGGAGAGCATTCCAAGCTTGGGAAACAGCTGGCAAAAAGTCACGGGGAAGGAACAGGAGATGATGTTTCACATGAGGAACAGGAAGAAAATCAGTCTGGTTAGACCATAAAGTGAATGAAGGAGACAGATCTATCCGGAGCATGGGAAGGTGGGAGGAGCCCTCAAGAATTTTACATTGATGGAGGGTGGGGAGTGGGAAGAATGACATATAAATGGAAGATGCATTTACAGTTAAATACAAAATTAATATAAATTACAAAGTCATTGCCATGGATGGTCCCATCATTCGCCCAAATGCATAGCTTGGAAGTAAATCTGTTGTCCCAGATACCATCATTTCTTGACAATTGTTCTGATCGGAAGCTCAGAGCTAGGTCTCCAAGCAAACACTCCACTCCAGCCACCAATGAGATAAGTACAATTGATTATGTTTTTTAGGTCCCTTCATCTTGAGGTTTGCCATTTTTGTGATTAGATCTTTGGGTCTCACTTGATCTCCAGCACATCCAGCACCCAATATGCTGTTTTATCTGTTAGAAACACCATGAAACTTTTTTTTTTTAATAGTGAGGACACAGGAGGCATGGTTTGGTCCAGCACCAAATAAAAATTTCATTCTCATCACATATACAAACTTCAGTGATTAAAGTACTGCAAGCCGTACTCTCTCCCAATCTGTGCCCAACTAAAATATGCGTACATTAAACCCTCATCAGGGAGCCCTGGAGTCTCAATATTATCTATGATAGGTTTTAGCTCTAAGAGCACTGGGTCCAAGAAAATGCAAGATCTACTGAAATTTAATGGTAATCTGGCTGTTAATAAAAAGAGGGAAATCTATAACAAGGAATACTAATAAAAATGTATAAAAAGACTCTCAGAGAGTTTATAAATTCCAGAATTTCATCAACATGTTCCAAGTTGCTTTTTGCAAGCACAGTCTTTCAGGATTGGGTTGTTGGGTTTTTTTTTTTTCAGTCCCACTTATTTAGCATGAAAGAGATTTCTTGCGTGCTCATAAAATACCTTTAAAACTGTATTAAACCTCCAAGCAAAAGTCTCCAGCGATCCCTTTCTCTGGATCTAACATAGAAGGAAAATAAAGCTACCACACTGTGAAATGACCTCCTGGTGAGTACAGCAGTCCAGGAAATAGGAGAGAAAAATAGAATTATGATGCCAGGCAATATAAATTCAGGCCAAAAACACTCTTGGACACAGGATATAAGGTTTTAAATATATATATATATATATAGTTAGATATATCCATTAAGCATGGGCCATGTTTTTTTTCCACAGCAGGGGTAGGGAGAAAGGTTTAAAAGTTTTAAGAGAACATAAAATGCCCCAAATGCCCCCGAAATGAAGCAAATCAAATTTGCTTAATTATTATGCCCAGAAATGGAGAAAGAAAAGGGAGGAGGGCGGGAAGAGCCCTGTTGAAAGTAAGAACAATATCTATAATAGGATGCCTATTGGGAAGGTCTTTGTTTCAAAGGTTTCTGAAGTGGAATTTAACAACCCTGTTAAAGGCAAGAATGGTTCTATTATTTGATCTCAAGAACTATTTAAACCTCTTCTAGGAGGCTGGGTGCCTTCAAGCAGATAACTCCATTTCTTTGGAAACTAGTGGGGGGTTTTTTGGTTATTGTTTTATTTTTTGTTAAGGCTTCTAAGTTATGTGGCCACAAGGAAGCAGAGACAAAAGTAACCCTTTAAAAAAAAAAAACAGCCTAAGGTGAAGACTGACTCTGAGGTCCAGGACCTCAGCAGCAAGACTTAAGGTCTGTTCAGGTAAACCATCCAAATATCTCATCCACCTTCTTCCAGAATTCTGGTTGTGCAGTACAGTGGAAAGAGCCCCTGATTTGAAATTAAAAACAAAACAAAAAACCAAAAAAAAAAAAAACTTGTGCTTGAATCCTGGAAAAAAATGAACTTTAACCTGGCTGGGCTTCATTTCCAAAACAAAGGAACTGACTTTATATGGTCTTGTTCAATTTAACTAACTTACTTGGGAACTCAGTTTTCTCACCTGTAAAATGGAGGTAGGGGAGGATTTGATTAGATGATTTATGAGTTCCCTTTCTGTCTCCAGACCTATGATCCTATGAGTCCACTTGAGTCATCTCTACAGCTGCTCAGGAATGGTGTAGACCAACAACATCCCTCCGCTCCCTGCTCAGAGAGTCTGTAATTGCCTCCAGCTCCCTGTTGTACAGAACACTTTTACAACCTTGGGTAAATTGGCCAACCACTAATCATTGCCTTGCTCCTTTGTCTTTCACATCATGCTCATGGCTTCCAGAATTTATTCCACATTAGTTTATTAGAAAGCCATCCATCCACATCCAATAACAGGGAAATGAAGTAACCATGATCAAATGAAATGGACAGATTTCACTCAAGGAAAAAAAAATGATACAGATTCCTGCTCTTAAAAATAGATATTCCAGGATATTTTAAGGCTACCAGATTTTTCCATCTACTTTAAGGAGACACATTTGCATAGGCTGGCATATATTTTTATATCCATGCTGTTTAAATTTACATACTGGAGTCTTAAACCTCATAGATATACAACAAACAAAATATTAATAGGTCATAATGACAGCTACAGAGTGTATGGCCTCCATTTTCATCTATAAGTTTTCTGATTTATAGCTGAAAGGGACTTCCAAGGTCATCTAAGCCAAACATCTCATTTTCAGATTTAACCTAAGCGTGTTAGGTTAAATGTCCTGCCCAAAAGTCACAAGGGAAGCAAATAGATGATATTTAGAAAGGAAAACGAGTTTACAATTCATTGAGCCCAATCACCCATTATAATCAAGAAGCATAGAAAGCAAAATGAATTCACACAGCATCCGTGTTCAGGGCCAATATCTGAACCCAGGGCCAGTGGGTGTCAAATCTAGTCCTCTTTCTGCAGGAGATAGGTGGTGGGTCCACTGATCCCTCCAGAAGCTAATTCACTTGTTCAAGGTCAGCCAAGTAGCAGGACCAAATCTTCTAACTCCACTGACTACTAATGGTCAAAGTATCAGAAGGGGTCATAGTTGTAAATGAGTCCAGTCCTTAACCTACCTAAAATTGAGCTCCACTCAACAGGTACCAATTAAATACCAATTAGTGAGACAATATGGAGAAGGGATTAGTGGGCTTGGCTTGAAGTCAAGAAGACCCAAATTCAAGAACTACTGCTGATACATGCTGGCTGTTTGGCTCTGGGCCAGTTCCTTCTTCACCTTTCTAGGCAATTGTCTAAAACTTTACTTATAGAAAAGGTGATGTCCAGCATTGGTAGAGGGCCTTTCCTCACGGGGAGTGCCTTCTATCAATGAAAACGTAGGTGCCATCCCTAGTCCTATTTCTGTGAGAATTTGCTAATTAAATGCATCCTATGGTAGGTCATTTTTTAAATAGTATTTTATTTTTTTCCAATTGGTAGGTCATTTTGTAAAGCCAATAATTACCAACTCAATTAGTGTTAGGTAATGAGTTTCCACATGAGTTTATTATGGAGAGGCAGAGTGCCATAGAATGCTTAACTTGAGGCTATAAGATCTGAATCCAAATCTCGCCTCTGTCACTTACTTACCGGTCACAGACTCACCGAAGGTCAGTTTCTCTATCGACAAAATGAGAATAATAATACCCGCACGCCTGTATCACAGAGCGGCTGCCGGACTCAAATGAGAAAACATGGAATGCACCTTGTAAACCTTCCAGCATTATTACAAATGTCAGCTATTATTATTATTACTTTAGAACAGGGAACAACTGCCCGACATATTGAAATCAATTTCCCACATCCCATGGGACAAAGATATTGGAACGGTCAAAGAGACGCCAGCCCTTGAAGGCCAGAGGAGAGAATGACCTCAAAGAATCACACAGGCTTCAGAGCTCAAGGATTTTCACTGCCTCCTGGATGATAGAGGGGAAATAACCTATAATGGTTCAAATTTAAAGGTCGCAGTTCTAGATTAAAAGAGAAAATTGAGGAGCAAGGTGCCTTATCTGTACAATGAACGTGATGGGCTGGATAATCTCCAGAGTCCTTTCCAGCCCTAATATTCTAAGTAAGGACATGTGGGTGGGAACCCAAGAGCTCTGATGAATGCTCACTCAGGTTCATTAGTCTATCTTCTGGTTGCTTGACCCTAGACAATGCAGAGTAAAATCTGCCTTTCCCAAGCATGGCTTGTGAACTGCCCCCAGGACTATTCAGCCAGAGATGCACACAATTATTACTCTATTATGCAATTATGCAGAAATAATCTCTTCTGCAGGAGAGTGGAGGATCATTTAATTATCTCTGTGTACACAGAAGTAGCTCTGTTAATGTCCTACCAAGTGCAGTTACGGCAGAAATTGCACTGAATTTGGAACTGGGTACCCAGGTTTAAATCTGAATTTAATCACAGATTCCTACATGATCTGGGCAAGTCACTTAACTCCTCCAGGTTTCAGCATTCCTCTCTGGAAACTAAAGGGAGTAAAGGGAGAGAAGAGATAGCCCGGAAGGTCCCCTTAATCCTAACTATTATCCTAGGACAAGATCCTAATTTTAATTAGAGATCATCCACACCTCTGATCCAGGGTTTTTATTTTGGAGATTTATTTTCTTCTCTTTGCATCTAAATCATCCCTCGCCTTGATCCCAGAACTACAGATTATGGGAGTTGGATGGGGCAAGGCCATAACATTCAATTCAATCCCCACTATAAAATCCTGAAAAAAGAATGCCCAGAACCAATTTGAAGACCTTCAAAAAGGGGGAACCTCTCAAACAAGATCCTCTCCCTTTTACAAAGTCCCAATTGCTCTTCCCTGAAATCAAGCCAAATGGCTTGTTTGAAATGTCTCCACCAAATGTGGTCCTCAAGAGCCAGTAAAAACGACTCTACACTCCCTTCTCCATATTGTAAAGACAAACATCACTCCCTGCCAATCCCCTTCCACCAAGGCTTTTGTTCTGGAATCTAAATATGACTAAGTATTTCCACTCCATTAAATTCAACATCTGTTTATTAAGGACCTGCTATATTCCAGACACTGTGCTAAATGTTAGGGATATAAAAAGAGTCAAAACAAAGTCCCCGCCCTCAAGGAACTTACAATCTAAAGACAGTGACATGAAAACAGAAGGATCCATGGCCTTTCACCATTCTAGTTGCTTTTCAGAACACTCTCCAGCACATCAATGCCTTTTTTAAACTATGATACCCATAAAGCATTTATTAATCACCTACTGTGTATCAAGCATTGTACTAAGTGCTGAAGTTTCCATGTTGCTCTGTCTACCTGACCAATGTCCTTCTAAAAATGTCATTTACCAAACTGATCACCATATCGTAAATGAGAGATCCATGATCATTTTATTTTAATTTTGCTAACTGTTTCAATATACTATTTCCTCTATAATTTGATTATTCTGTTTTATGCTGGAGTCAATCAATCAACATTTATTAAGCACCTTCTATATGCCAAGTTGAGCAGCTACTCTTTACTGCTGGTCCTTACCTTCCCTTAATTATACCACATTTTCTAACAACAACAACAACAACAAACAAACAAAAAAAAAAAACCTGGGCTATCAGCTCTGAAAAAGGACAGTACTTTTGCAAAATCACAGTAAACTTACTTTCTTTCCTGGAAAATAACTGCACCAGGGACCTCTATATTCATATTATCAAGAGGACAAAACTAGGAAGAGCAAATCATAAGGAGAGTTACTTCCCAAAACAATGTTTCTTCACTCTTTTAATTCTCTGGACCCTCTAGGCAGACCGGGAGATCCTTTGAACTTCTTGGACTCATAAAGGCATAAAGTAAAACACAGGATTACACAGGAAATTAGTTCTTAATTCTATAAGCATTTATTAAGTGCTTACGATGTGCCAGGAGTTGTGGCAAACAATCCTTTTGTTATTCAGAAATACAACTCTGAAAATATTGAGAAAAAAAAAAAGTTTACAGCCCCCACTGATGTTAAGAATGGTGACCCAAACTGACTTCAATGGAGTAGAGGCGCTTCCTGGGGATGTCTATCTACCTATCCCCTAAGCTCCTTATCCTCCTTGAGAGTTTGCTTATCTATAAAATGAGGATAATAACACTCTTACAACTTAAGCGCTTTGTAAACCTTAAAACATATCAGTACAAGCTGTTTCCACATATGAGCTCTTTGATCTGAAAAAATAACCAAAAATATCCTTGTCTTCATACCCCAAAATGCTCCTTTCTTTTCCATTTCCAAACACATTCCGTGTGTTTAAAAGATTCATAGAAGTATGAGGTCATAGCTTCAAGGTCAAGGAGTCCAAATACACATTTTACAGATCAGGAAACTGAGGCAAACAGAGAGGTTAAGTGGCTTGCCCAGGATCACACAGCTAGGACTAGTACTCTGACCTTCCTGGTCTCCTTTAGGTCCCAACTAAAATCCGATTTTGCAGGAAGCTTCCTTCAAGCCCTTTTAATTCTAGTGCTCTCCCTCTGTTATTTATTTCATATTTATTTATACTATATATAACTTGCTTTGTAGATCTTTTTACACATTGTCTCTCTCATTAGTTTGTAAGCTCCTTTTGTTGACTGTCATCTCCCCAGTGCTTAGCACAGTGTCTGGCCCATAGTAGGTGCCTAACAGGTATTTTTTGATTGATTGCTTATTTAATTGACAAGGAGAGGAATGAGACATCCTAGTAGAGGGAACTTCCAGAGGAGGAAATTCTTTCCACCGATGTCAAAACTTCTCCAACTCAAAGTCCTGGAGCAAGCAGGCTCAATGTGGGGTTCAAAGACATAAGCTTTACAAGTGTTTTTGTTTGTAATTTTTTTAACACGAGGTGGGGGGGAGGGAGAAAGAAAAAAATCAATTGTATGTTAAAATATGTATTTTAATTTTTAAAATCTAAATGAAATATTAAATATGTGTATATATGTACATATGTATTTTGGTGTAGAATAAAAATGTATGTAGAAATATATTTACATATACATTTATATTCATATATTTATTTCCATATAAATTTATATTATTTCTATACATTTTTATTTTTATAATTTCTATATGTGTATATATATATATATGTGTTTGTATACTTTGTTTTTTTGAGAAATCCTAGCTCTGAGAGCTATCTGGGCTAAGGCCAAGATGTGACTGAGGCAGGACACCTTAGGTAATAACTAACAAGAGGCCCAAAATAACCCTAGGGTGGGGATGGGGGAGGGGAGGGCTGAGACTGGTCTTAGGAGCAATGAACTTGTAGTTGCTTCTGAGCTAGCCGGGTCCAGGACTACACCTCCCAGCAGGCACTGCGCACGGCCATACCGTGTAGTATTTGTTCAGGGTCCTGAAGTGGAGTGGGTATGGGGAGCAGAGGCAGGAACTACATCTCCCAGCAGGCACCACGGCCAGCTGGGCAGCTGCCTCCCGAAGAATTGAGGTCGGTGACTGGAAGCAGGAAGAGGGGAAAGGAGGGTAGTAAGGAGGAGGCCCTCCTGCGAGGACCGTCCACCTGGGCTAAAATAAAGGCTTCCCGGGGTGGGCAGTTTGGCTTCACATAGGGAACGTCCTCCTGAAGATGGGTGACGTCACCCCAGGGTCACCGCCTGTATTCCAACAATAACATGCCCTGGCGTGGAACAGCAAGCATTTATTAAGCACTCACGGTGTGCAGAGTCCTGTGCTAACTTCCCGAGGTGATCTCAGTCAGAGAACCTACGGTCTCACATCCCACTAATAAGGGGAAGGACTTCAGAGATTTAAACCGAGCTGTCATTGACAGATGAGGACGCGGAGGACCATGGGACTTTGTTGTCACCCCTTGCCTGTGTATCCTCAACGCTTCTCACAGCCCGGCACACAGCAGGCGCTTAATAAGTGCTGCAGAACCTTGCTCCAACTTGCCGGACCTCAGTTTCTTCCTCTGGGCTTGCCCCTGGTCTCTGACTCCCTTTGCATCCCCAGTGCTTCTCACAGTGGCCGGCACACAGCAGGCGCCTAAAAAGTGTGCCCGCCTGACCAAACGCCCCCCTTTCCAGCTCCAGATCTACGAGGTTCGGACCCGAGTTCTAATTCCCGACTGGTCAGTGCCTTGATGCGCAGAACAAAGGGCTTACACGAGTGACCGCTACGGCCGTGCAAGGCCGAGCTCGGACAAGACTGGGGCTGGGGTCTTTGCTCCACTACGATCTCCCAACACCTCTCAGGGGATGCTCGGAGAGACCCCGGCCCCTTATGGAAGGGGAAAGAAAGGAGACTCGACAGCTTAGCTGTGCATCCCCCACCCCAACCTTTGATCCTCTGAGCGCTGGGAAGTGCAGGAGGGCCTCATGGGGGGGAGGAGAAAGGCGCCCCCGCACCGGGACTCCCAGGGGAGCGGGGAGGGAGGCTCACCCGAAGCGAGGATGGGCAGGGGAAGGTCCGGGGCTCCGAACGCACGCACTCACGCACGCTCCTGGACTACGGGAACAAGGGGACTACAACTCCCAGCGATGCTAGGGGCAAGGCCCGGGAGTAGCAGGCGGATTAGCCAATAGAAACAGAGAATGTCCCTATGTGGCCCAATCAGAAGGTAGTACTCGAAGTGACCACCTCAAAAATTAAAAAAAGTCTGTCAAGGAAAGGTAAAGCCTGCAATCCCAGGCTATGGAGACCGTAGGTACCCCCTGCTGGGCGCCTGCAGGGGGTTTGTGACCAAGGGCCTCTGCCTGAGAATGAAAACCATAATAGTGATAAATAATCACTAGTAAGTGATCAAGTAGGCAACATCTGAAAAGCACGAAACAAGCTGTTGGGAGGATTTGGAATCAGGAAGACCCAAGTTCAAATTCAGCATCGGACACATCAGCTGAGTGATCCTGGGCAAGTCTCAACTTCTGACTGCCTCAGTTTCCTCACCTGTAAAGTGGGAATAACAATAGTATCTACATCATAGTTGCTATGGAGATTAAATGAGATAATTGTAAAGTGCTCGGCACATAGTGAGGACTGATCATTTTTATTATTACCAATAATGATAAGGATTTATCTATTATGATCATCATTGATAATAATGATCACTATAAAGCGCCTAGCAGAGTAAGAGTTTACTTCTTATTGTGTTGTTGTTATAGTTATTATTACCGATGATGATAATAATAACATAATAACGACTTACCTATTATTATCATCATCCTCAATAATAATGATCACTCTAAAGCGCCTGGCACAAGTGCTGCAGAACCTTGCTCCAACTTGCCGGACCTCATTCCTTGGGCTTATTTATTATTGTTATTGTTGTAATTATTGCCAATTATGATAATTGGCACATAAGGACTTATCTATGATTATTACCAACAGTAACGATAACTATAAAATGCCTGGCCCATGGTAAGGACTTACCTCTTATTGTTGTTATTGTTAGTGATATAAAATAAGGATTTACTTATTGTTATTATTACCATTGATAATAACTAAAGTACCTGGCGCATAATAAGCTCTACATAAGTGTTAGCTATTTATCAGTATTATAATATTTATAAAATATTTCACAAACCCGATATACATAAATGCTCCTCTTTCCACATTAGGCAATACTCCTTCTGCTTGATAAGTTCTCGCTCCGCCCCAGGACTCACCTGTCCCAGGTGCTACAGAGAAGGACACACCCCTTCCCCCTCTGCTACTGCCCTTCCCCTCGCCCCCCCATCCCCGGGTTCCAATTCTGCCTTGGACATTTTCTATTTGTAGAACTGTCATTAAAACATTTAATTTCTTTGAGCATTTGTTTCCTTGTTATTCAATCGGTGTGATAATACCTGTAAAAGTCCGGTTAACGGGCTTTCTATCAGATGCTTACTATGTGCTATGAGCACTAAAAATGCCAGTCCAAGAAAAAAGAAAAAAACAAACAGCCTGATCCCTCGCCTCAGGGAGATCCCATTTTAATAGTGGAAGAGTATGAACTGTACAAGGAAAATGAACAAGAGTACCCGTGGGGGGACTGACCTGTCTATTTCTTCCTGGTTCAGGTTGGGAGAGAGTCGCCAGGGCAGAATTGGAGAGCCGTGAAAACGTGGTGAGCTATTGTGGCCAGTCCTAAGCGGAGCCAGGAAGGGAGAAACACCCCCCTCATGTGCCACCCAAATGGCATTTCCTGTAGTCGTAGATGAAAAGGAAGAAGGGTATGAGAGGGAAGTAATGATGGCGGTGGGTCCCGAGGCTTCCTTACGCAGCTAGGTGAGAGGGGAGAGGACGAAGGAAGGGGAACTAGTTAGATACTTTTGCAGTAACTTGAGAAAGAAGAGAGAAAAGCCCAACAAGGAAGAGGATGCTGGGACTTCCCCAAAATAGGAAGAATTTGGGGAGATAGGATGGGGAAACTGACAAAATGTGTGCGACCAGGAGGAAGAAGAGATGATCAGCAAATTTATGCAATATGGTGCCATTGAAAGAAAGAGGGGATGATGGGGGAGGCAGAGAATATGATGATGTCCCAGTTTCTTGGAGGATAGTCAGATATGACCACATTAGAGCAAAGGGGCAAATTATTAATGACTTAAAAGAAAGTATTATAAAGATTATAAAGATAAAGAATATAGATTCCCTATATTCAATTATAATCACCTAAGATATAGCTATTTAAACAAGCTATCAATTCTTACCATCACTTCTTTTCTTCTCCTCCACTCCCTTACTTTCCTTATGAAAAATAAATAATAGAAATATTAACCCTGTGAGAGTTGTCACTAGGGTGGAGGCAACTGGAACTCTGCCTTAGGGCACTAAAATGTACAAACTAAGACACACATACACACACAAACTGTCCTTGTGTAGAGAAAGAATGTATTCTAATGTTTAAGAAAAGATTCAAATTGGTACTTGACTGAGTTTGACAAAGTCAAAGCAATCCCTGCTATAGGGAGTCTGAAACTGCTGGACCACTTGAGCTCAGGAGTTTTGAGCTACAAGAGGTCTAAAGCAGATCCTCACTAAATTTGTCACCAATATGGTGAGCTCTAGGAGTAGCAAGGGTCACCACACTATCCAAGGAATGAATCAGTTACCAATTAGCAACTCGGATCACGCCCATGAGTGAATTCTGCACTTCAAGCCTAGACAAGAAAAGGAGTTCCAAATAATAATTATTAGTGATAATTTGTATTCATAATCATAACAAGAAACATAGTTATTCTACATATACAATTGATGGAAAATAATCTGAATCCTGCCTGTTCACTCATTTTCATACAGCTTCTCATTATCTTTCCAAAAATATGACCTCCAAAATTGAAGTTGATTTTTTTGAATCCATCTTTTCTGTTTCTTGTTTAATTATTTTCAGTTGTGTTCATCTCTTTGTGACCCTTTGTTTAGGGGGATTGCTTGACAAAGATAACTGGAGTGGATTTCTTTCTCCAGAAAAAGGTCAAATGTGGGTTCAATTCCACAAAAAGATTAAAGGAATTTCAGCTCTAAAACCATAAAGGTAACATAATAGATAATGATGATATCTAAAGCTTAATCATTCCTATATATTATTGAGGTAGAACAAAGATATAGGTCATGAAAGCTGAGGAGGTGACTTAAAGGGGGAAAAGAGGTGTTTGAGGGGAAATCAATATTTATATTGAAATGGGTATGGCTTAGAAATACAGTGATGGACCAGTGGAATAGATTAGGTATGCAATCCATAGCAGTAAAAGACTATAATAATCTAATAGATCCAAGCTTCTGGGACAGAATTCACTATTTAACTGTAATTGCTGAGAAAACTGGAAAGCAGTTTGACAGAAACTAAGTATAGAACAACATATCATACTGTATATAAAGGTATATCAAAATGGGGGCATGGTTTAAATAAAAATCATAAGCAAAGTGATGACTTGTAAACTGACAATGATCCATTAGGACCTGTTCTCTCTGATTCTCAAATCACCAAGGATAACAGAGCTTCAAGCAAATGAGAGAATAAGAGCTGGAGGGGTTATGGGAAAATAAGGAAACTAATGCATCATTGAGGGGTATGTGAACTGGTCCAAACATTCTGGAGAACAAGTTGGAATGATGCCCAAAGAGCTAAAAAAGCTGTGAATAGGCTTTGACTCTCAGAAATTCTTCTACTAGGTTATTATAGTCTTTTACTGCTATGTATTGCATACCTAATCTATTCCACTGGTCCATCACTGTATTTCTAAGCTAATATGAGATGCTTTGGATGATTACCACTTTGTAATCAAATTCAAGATCTGATACAGCTGGGCCACTTTCCTTCACATTTTTTCCATTGATTTTCTTGATATTCTTGACCTTTTGTTCTTCCAGATGAATTTTGTTATTATTTTTTCTAGCTCTATAAAATAATTTTTGAAGTATAGTATGGCATGAATAACTAAAATAATTTAAGGAGAATTATCATTTTTATTGTATTGGCTCAACCTATACATGAGCAACTAATCTTTTCCCAATTGTTTAGATGGGATTTAATACACATGAAAAATATTTTGTAATTCTGTCCATATTCTTCCTGAGTTTGACTTAGCAGAAAGACCCCCAAGTATTTTATATTATCTGCAGTAATTTAAAATGGAATTTCTCTTTTTATTTCTTGTTGGATTTAGTTGGTAATATATAAAATGTCAATGACTTATGTGGATTTATTTTATATCCTGTAAGTATGCTGAAGTTGTTAATTATTTCAATTAGTTTTTAATTGATTCTCTTAGTATAGCATCACATCATCTTGAAATAGAGTGACAGATCAGACCTCCGATCGTTTTTCTCTACCCTGAAACTATGACCAGAGCTCCTGCTTCCTACAGCTTCACACTTTAGTGTGTTAGTGCTTTTCTTTGCACTGGGACATTAACCTGGAATCACTTATGGCCAAAGCAACAGAGTCATGGACTCAATGCTATCAAAGGTTCCCTTGTAATCTCCCAACCAGCAGTATGATTCCCTTATTGTCTTTGGACTGGGAACTTCTACAGCTGCTGGTGCACTACTTCCAAGGCTTGCTCCAGCCTAACTATGCTGTACTCTGGATCAACTACCACTCTGGTGAGATAGAGCTTTCCTGTTGACTTCCCAAGTTGTCTTGAGCTGGAAAATTGTTTCACCTGACTTTTTGTCACTCTACAACTCCAGAATTGGATTTGAGGTATTATTTTTAAGTTGCTTAGAGATGAATTTGGAAGAGTTCAGGTGAATTCCTGCCTTTTCTCCTCCATCTTCAAGATCATAAATTTAGATATACACAGGCCCTTAGAACATATCTACCTCATTTTGTAGATGGGGAAACTGAGACCTAGGGTCTCATTAATTTGCCCAAGATTACACAGGTAGTAAGTGATAGAAAAAACATTTTAACTGAGGTTCTCTAGCTCCAAACCAATATTTCTTCCACTATAAGTCTATATCTGACCATATCATACCCTTCCCCACTCTTAGCAATAAGAATACAACTTACTCTGCAATGTAGTAAAGGGCATCCAAAGCTATTCCTCCTCACACATGATATATCATCTCCAGACTCCAGGCAATCATCCCGGCTATCTTCCATGCCTGGAATTGTCCCCTTCTTCATATCTGCTTCTTGGCTTTTCTCAAGTCACAGCTAAAAAGCCTATTTCCTACAAAAAGTCTTTCCTATATCTCTTAATGCTAGTATCTTCCCTTTATTGAAATTCTCCACCTTATCCTCTGTGTGTATATAATAGATAAACAGATAGATAGATAGATAGAAGAAGGATAGATGATAGAGATAGATAGAAAGATAGATGATATATTGTGTTTGTATACACACACTAACATATATGGGTTCTCATTTTCATGTTGTCTTGCCATTAGACTGGTTTCCTCAGGCTAAGCATTATCTTTTTCTTTTCTGTGTACCATCTTCACTTACTTTTCTCTCCCCTTCTTATCTGACCCAGTTCATTACATGCAGAAGATTACTCCAAAGCCTTAGATCTTTCATCCGCTCTGATGTTTAAAACCCCACAGAGAGGAGCAAGACATCCTGGGAAGTACCCTGGCTGGAAGCTCTGTTGTCCTTGGTGACTTGACAATCAGAGAGAACAGGTCCTGATAGATCATGATCAGTTTACGGGTCATCACATCCATCCCATACCCATCTTTGGGTATGTAGCCTTTGAGCACAGGAAAGCAGTGGTGACACTGAAAACATTTATTGGTGAAACAGCAGGGCTCTGATCCATGTTGATTGCCTAATTTTGTGCAGAGGGATTAAAACTCCTGTTCAGGCTTCTCGCTTAATCTTCTTCCCATTTGGGATTGTTTCCCATAATATACCATTCTTTCTACTTTTTATATGTGTTGACTCATCTCAGCAGTCCCAGCTTCTGAGAAGCTGATCGGCATGAGAGATTTTAACACGTGTCAGCAGCCTTATAAAACGTGGGGAAAATCATCGGGCCGCGTGGAATTAGAAATCTCTCCCCTTCCTTAAATGTGCCAAATACAAGCCTGCAATCGCTCCATCTTTTGCTTACCAATTGAAAGAAAACTGTCATCAATGGCCCTGGTAGCCAAACACTTCAATCAAAAGATTATTAAGACGTCATGATTTGGAAGAAGAATTGGAGGATATTGACATATAGTATATATTCTATATGAGTTATCACCAAAACTTGCTTTTGGACCCCTTAAAGGTCTCACCTGAAATCTCCAGAAAACAAATACATCAGCAGAGAGGGCCAAAAGAATATTAAGGTGCTTGCCTCAAATTCAGGACTCTAGAAAGTGGCCATTTATTTAAACAATGGGTGAATGACTATGTGTCATGGTTTTGGGCAGGGGTTAGGGACCTGGCTCTGTGGATATGACAGAGTGATGTCATCAGGACAGGTATGTCTAGAAGAATATGACTTCAATGTGTGACTCGCAGAAAGGAGCAAACAAATTGTCATCAAATAAATAAAGGAGACAATTGATGTGATAGAACTTTATAGCCCCAAATGTCTCTAGGGATCAAATCCAGTAAGCATTTATTAAGTGCTTTGCCAGCTTTGTGCCATCAGGATAAAAAGATGAGACACAAAATTTCCTGCCCTCAAGGAGTTAATGTTCTTGGGGTGGAACATAAACACAGATAAATAAATGCAAACTGTTTACAAAATAAGCAGTTTGGAAGAAAGAAGCACTGGCAACTAGGAGAGTCAGAGAAAATCTTCCCTAGAAAGTGATATTTAAAATGAGCTGTGTGTAAGACAAGGAATGAGGACAAGAAGGCATCCTAGGTATGGAAGGAAGCCTGGACAAAGGCATGGAGAGAGGAAATGGAATATTGTTTAGGGAGAACAGCCATTAGGAAGCTTTTTTAGAAGCTCAAGTGTGCAAAGAGTGAGTCGTGTGCAGTGAGCCTGGAAAGGTTTTGGGACTAATGCTAACTGATGAAGAGCTTTAAATGCCAAGCACAGGCTGCCTTCCTTCAAGGCAGCTTCAGCATCATTCTCACCATCTGGCTCTTATCAAGTCAACTCCTTCTCTGATGAAACCCCAGGGAGCATCTAAGGGCCATCTCCCGCACTCAAAGCTCTGCTCTTTATTTCTATTGTCAGGATAAGTCTTTCAAAAGCAGCAGTGGTTGAAATCAAGTTCCAATAACCTCAACCAAAGAGTAATGTTACCTATTATTTAATAACAGTAACAACAAACCCTTTTTCAAGCAGACATGCTTAGGTTTTCAAAGTTCTTCACATTTCCTTAATCCTAACAACTAACCCTATGATGAAAGTATCAAAGTTATTATTATGTCCATTTAACAGATGAGGAAACCGACTTAGAGAAAGGATGGGGTTTGCCCATTGTTACACAAAGTGTTGGGGTCAACATTGGAAACTACACTTTTCCAGGCTCCCATGTTACATGTTTCAGGAAATTTAAAGTCCAGACAGGACAGCTCCCCTTATAGTCCAGGGGGTCCATCCGGCCAGATGCAGCAGCTGACTACAATTATCCCCTTCACCCAGGGGTTTCTTTATTTAAAAGCCCACAAAACAAAGTTTTTTGTTTTTACTATAGTCCGGCCTTCCAACAGTCTGAGGGACAGTGAACTGGCCCCCTATTTAAAAAGTTTGAGGACCCCTGTGGGCTTATACCATTAGTGATTCCCCAGGCAGAGAAGCAGATGACAAGAAGAAAAATACTATAAGATTCTTAATATGGGAGATACCAGATTCATACAACAGACTTTTTAACCGCCTTCCAGCATGTGGCCAGCATACATTCTCTTCAAACACTAAACTAGCTCAGTGTATGGTGCTAGTTATAGTCAAGAAACATCTGAGTTCAAATCCTACCTCAAACAGCTCCTAACACCATGATCCTGAAATATTATCGGCAAATTGCTCAACACAGAACATCATAGTAAGCAGATTATAAATATATTAGCTATTATTATTAGAGGGCATGTCAAACAATGGAGAAACCAGGGAATATTTAACCTCATTCTGTCCTTTCATTTTAATCCCCAATCTTAGTAATATCTTTGTTGTTTCCTAATATATTGATTCATTGGATCCCATTTTGTTTCAGATTTTTGGGGATCTGATCAGCCAATATATGCCTGGAAGTTGATTTAGCTACCATTTAACCATACCCACTTGCAATAACCGTTAATCCTTTTTTTTCTGTTGACCACTTCCTTTTAGTGGTCACAGTTACAGAGGTTAAGCTAAATTCTTCTTCCAGAATGTCATCTCCCCAGAGCATCTGTGAGAGAAAAAAAATATTTTTTGTTATCTATTATAAAAAAGGAAGCTACTGATTATGCACTTCTGTATCCTATTGTAGGGACAGTTGGGATTGGGGCAGGAGAGCAGTCAGGGATGAAAAACCATCTCTCACTGCATGATATATTGGGGAACCTGGAGTTATAAAGGTACGTAGGAATGAATCCTACCTCAGATGTCTACTAACTGTGAGCCTGAACAAATCATTCAATCTCTCTTAGAGCTACATTATATATGTGTTGGTTAATAAATAATAATAAAATAAATAAATAATAAAACAATAGTCTATATTGGGACATTCAGAAAGGTTTGGTGTTACCCCAAAACATAGATGGGCCCCAGGAATCATTTTCTCTACTATCTTCATTTTATGGATGGGAGAAACTGAGTCCAAGTAATACTGAGCTGCTCAACATTACATAGGTTAAGAAGGCACAGAAGCTTTTGCCACTCAGCCCATTGTTTTTTTCCCATTGAACGATACTGCATCTTATAGGCTAATAAATTGCAGAAGAAACCACTACATTTATACCTTTCACATCACAGGGGCTAAAGACATGGAGCCCCTGTGATCTGGGAAAGCCACATAAAATTTTTTGGCCCTCCCTTCGTACCAAAAAAAAAAAAGTCTGAATTTTTTTCTTTTTCTTTTATGGGATATTTACAGTACCTTATTATAAAATGTGAATTGCTATTTAACATTTTATTTTATTTATTTTTGCTGAGGCAATTGAGGTTAAGTGACTTGCCCAGGGTCATATAGCTAGGAAGTGTTAAGTGTTTGAGACTGGATTTGAACTCAGGTTCTACGACTTCAGGGCCAGCACTCTACCCACTACATCATCTAGTTGCCCCAAATATGGATTGATATCACACAATACTGTACATATATTTTACGAATTTCTGAGTTTCTAAAATTTTCTTTGCCGGCAGCACATATCGTCTGCAGCTTCCACACAATGCCCATAAAATGCCCACTTGTTTTCTTATGCCAATCTATAATTTATGTGGAAAGGATAATTGTGTTCTCCTTTTTAACATATGCCCATGACTTCAAATACCTTCTCTGGTTCCTGGCTTAATAATAATAACAGTCAACATTTACATAACACTTTCAGATTTGCAAAATGATTTACATATTATCTCCTTTGATCCTCACTGTAATCCTGGGAGGGAAGAGCTATCATCTTCATTTCACAGATGATCATTGTAAGGGTGCATACCCAAAATGCCTCAGGCAGAGTTTCCCTGGGGAAAATGCTAGAGAGAAGATGGCAGCTCTCCACCTGGAGGACACTAAGAAGCTCCTTCTAGGAGAACCATGATAATGTGGAAGGCCAGTGCTTTTTGAGACTGTGGAGCAGGTGTAGACAGTCTAAACAAGGGATGAAGTCATTCAAAAGGTCTTTCAGCTTCTTTTTCTTTGCCTTTGTGCTCTAAGATCTCAGTGACCAGTGAGAAGAGTGGGAGGTTATGAAGGCTCCATTTTATTGTTCCAGAGCCCCAGTTTCTCAGTCACAGTGTTATCTGTGCCCTGGGGTGCAAAGAGACCTATAGGAATGACTTCTGAAACCCCAATATAATGGTAACTGGAGACACGAGTTCATCCTTAAGTCATGTCTCATCTAGATGTGAACATGATGGGAGATTAGTGCTGTGTAAAACAGCAAAATTTTAAGCCTAATTTCCCTGGTATTGGGGAAAATGTTTGCTTGTTTGCTCTTACTATATCTGTAAAGGAAATAGCTCTTGTAAAAGCTAATACAATGTTAAGAGGTCAAATGGTTTTGAGAGTCTTACTCATTGTTCCCTGACAATGAAGGAAAGGCAACCCATGGGGGCTTCAGCTGCTGGCAGTAGAGAAAAGCCTGCCTTGAGCTCCTGGGAGTTCCCTGGAATCCAGAGGGGAAGATAAAGCTCATTTGGACTGAGAGTGAATCCGAGAATCTACCTTAGATCATCATCATCATCATTCATCATTTAATGACAATGCATTTAACATTTGCAAAATAATCTTTATATATTGTCTCATTTAACCCTCAAATTCTCTTTGAGAGGCAGGTGCTATTATTATCTCACGTTTACAGATTAGGAAACTGAGGCTGAGCAAAGTCGAGTGACTTGCCCAGCATCACACAGCCAATAAATGTCAGGATTCAAACTTGGGACTTCCTGACCCTAATTCCAGAGCGCTATCCACTGCTCCAAATATCTCTTCCTAGTCCTTCAGATCAGGCTATCCTCTGAGCTCTCGCTTGACTTGGTTTGCTTCCATATGGACACCCATTGGACAGATTTTTTTTTATCCTAGTAAGATTGTTTTTCCTGAACATGTGCTAGTCGCCCCTAGGAATCCCCATCTGTTGGCCCCATCCACACGGAAGGCAGGGATGGCAGCAAGCTGGAGGAAAGCTTCAACAAAAACCCTCTCCAAAAAAAGAACCCCATTTCTTTAGATACACTAGATCTTAAATGCGATGCAATTTCTGAAAAGGAACTAATGCATTTTCACTTGTAAGTAGAAGTTGGATTATTTAATTCTGGCATTATAGAAAAACTGTTCAACTTCTCCATAAAAAGTGCATTACCAAATATTGCTTCTGGATAAGCTCCATGTACTATGCAAATTCCCCAGACTGCTGTCCATTCTGTCTCATTCAGGCTTCATCTCCCAATCAGACAAAGTGCTGGCAGGGGAAGGAAGAAGAGGTTCAATGCGGTTTTGATCTAAGGCACAGGAACTTGCTGCTTCAACTTATAATAACAAGCTGACTTTTCAAAGTTAAAGCAAACTTTACTTCTTCAATGTTTCTCTATAAGACAAGACAGTAAGCATTACCTAATGGTTAGGGTGCTGACCTCTCAGTCAGGAAGATTTCAATTCAAATTCTGCCACTGGTACTTACTAGCTGGGTGATTCTGGATAAATCACTTTCTGAGCCTCAGTTTAATCACCTGTAAAACTGGGATAGTAATACCTACCTCACTGGATTGTCATGAAGCTCAAATGTGTGTGTGTGTGTGTGTGTGTGTGTGTGTGAGAGAGAGAGAGAGAGAGAGAGAGAGAGAGAGAGAGAGAGAGAGAGAAATAGAGAGAGAGAGATAGAGAGACAGAGAGACAGAGAGAGAGACACACACAGAGAGAAAGACACACAGAGACAGAGAGAAATGGATTGGTGGATGATGGATGGATGAATAGAGATAGAGAGATATGGATGGAAAGATAGACTGATAGGATAGACATATGTATGGATGGATGAGTAGATAGACAGACAGATGTAGATAGGAAGGATAGACATAAATAAGAGTGATAGATGGATAGGTAAATAGATATAAATGGATAGATAGACTGATAGATAAATATATGCATGGGTGGATGGATGGATGAATGGATGATTGGATAGATAATAGATGGATAAGTAGATAGATGATGGATGGGTAGATGGATCAAATAGACGGGTAGGTAGAAATATCTAGAAATCTATTTCTCTGCATACCTAAATCTATTTGTCTGAGGAAAGAACACTAGCTTTGGAAGAAGATGACCTGGATATGAATCTCTTTGCTGTATTTACTAGAAATCTCTCTGAGTCTTTATCTGTAAAATGTAGTGATTAAGCTAAATGACTTCTAAAGTCCCTTCTGTTCTGATTCTATGACCATAGGTTCTTAAGTGCTCTCCAAACTTTAAGTCACAATTTGAACTTAAGTTCTATGACTCTCAAGTTTGGTGCTTTTCTTTTTTAATCACATTAATAGCTGTTATCTTTAAACCAGAAGGACCAGAATTTAAGAAAAACCTGAAGGACCAACCTCTGTCAATTAATATGGCACTTTTTTTTTTTACACATTAGGCAAAGAAAGGAGATATGATGAAAAAGATTATTTTATAATAAAATGATAATACTACTTGTGATTGTATTTCAAGTGCACTTACAAAGGGTAGAAATTATATGAAATTATTTTTTAAAAAAGAATGTCACTTGGTATATCTTGCTCTTCTAGTGATTTGAGAAATGTCTTCTGTTTCTTTAAAGAATTCAGTCCATTTTAGGAATATGTATTTTTAAAATCTTCCCTCCTCTAAAATCTTCTATAACTTCCTAGTCTCTCCTCAAAAATCTTCTATAGCTCCCTGGTATATCTAGGACAAAAAACAAAATACTCTACCTGACATTTAAAGACCTCTACAATCCAACTCTCATATTTCTTCCCTTCTCACATTTTATTCTTATCTAATTGAACTGCTAGTAGTTGCTTATGCATACAACTTTATCGCCTATGTTTTTGTATAGGTTCATTTCTTTTTTTTAATTTTCAAAAAATATTCATGGATAAATTTTAATATTAACCCTTGAAGATAACACCTTGTGTTCCAATCCCTACGTTCTCCCTACCCCTTCCCCTAGGTAACAAGTAATCCGACATATATTAAACATAGTAAAAATATATGTTAAATCCAATATATGCATAAATATTCATACAATTATCTTCTTGCACAAAAAGCATCAAATCAAAAAGGGAAAAATGAGCAAGAAAACAAAATGCAAGCAAACAACAATAAAAAAGTAAAAATGCTATATTATGATCCACACTCAGTTCCCACAGTCCTCTCTCTGGATGCAGATGACTCTCTTCATCACAAGATTATTGGAACTAGTCTGAATCATCTCATTGTTGAAAAGAGCCATGTCCATCAGAATTTATCATTGTATAATCTTGTTGTTGCCAGGTACAAGGATCTCCTGGTTCTGCTCATTTCACTCAACATCAGTTCATGTAAGTCTCTCCAGGCCTCTCTGAAATCATCCTGCTGATCGTTTCTTATAGAACAGTAATGTTCCATCACATTCATATGCCGTAACTTATTCAGCCATTCTCCAACTGATGGGCATCCACTCAGTTTCCAGTTCCTTGCCACGACACAGGTTCATTTTTAAGACCATACCTCACAGGGGTATCCTGAGGCTCAAATGAAGTAACATATGCCAAGTTCTTTATAAACCTTACAAAGCTATGCAAATACTGACAATTTGAATTATTTGTAACATATTTATGCTAATCATAATTAGCAATAATTCACTAATTAGCATTTTATTAGTATTATCATAGATCTTACATTGGAATCTTTCAAGGCAACAAATCCAACTCCCTCTTTCTATGGATGATGAGATATTAAATCATTTGATGGAAAACTTACAAGGAATAGTAACATAACTCAAACCCAGGGCTTGTGACTCCAAGACTATCTATGCTGGACTGTGTTGTTATTCAGCATACCAACCCTGCCTATGGGCATTTCCTGGCAAAGATACAGAGTATTTGCTATTTCCTTCTCCAATGGATTGAGTCAAGAAAGGGACTCACACAGCTAGCATCTGAGGCTGGATTTGACATGAGGTTCAATGCTCTATCCACTGAACCACCTAGCTACCCCTCCATTGCACCATATTGCTTCTTAATGGTAGTGCCGCCATGTCTGCTGTTTCATGGAATCCCTGGCTTTATCAAAGCTTAGTTGAATTGCTTCCTTCTACATAAGACTCACCCTGACTTCCTCTAGATATTAAATCTCTCCATTTGAAATTTCTCTGCATTTCCCTATATTTTCCTTGTTCACATGGCTGACTTCTCTTTGTCTTCTTATTCCTGGCACCTGCTAGGTACAGAATAGGTGCCTAATAAATGCTTGCTGAACTGAATTAAAATATTTCCCCCCCTATTTTGGTAACAGGATATTATTATAATACAAACATCTTGCCTGAGTGGCATCTATAATTAGCAACCCTCCCCCCCACTTTTCCACCTAGAATTTACCATCACTCCCCTCCCCAGGAGCGCACACAGACCAGAGAGGTGTAGTGAACAGAAGCGTAGCTCGGTGTTATTGGGTGTACCATGGAAAGCTGTGATTAGATGTGCCTCACTGATTCATCCATGAATCCTTTCACAGCTTTTCTTCCTCCAGAATGCTAATGAACATGCATGCAAAACATATGGGCAGGTTTTTCTTTCTTATCTTGGTAAAGGCATAAAGCAGTTAAAATAATTTGCGCTCAAATATCGCTTAGATAGAAGCAGACGTTGAGTTTTCTATATTAGCTAAGAGGAGAAGTTCATGCAACCTTCTCCCGGGACCTACAAGGTCCTTTTATACACATTAATTAATTAAGCATCAAAACCCCTATCAGGTAAAAGTTAATAAAACCCAGGAGATCAGAGTGCCCTGACCTTTCCCAGCAGAGCTGACACAGCTGTTTCTATCCCTAAATGAGAAGGAAACCACCAGTCATGGTTAAGGTGCCCCCAGTGAGTAGACAGTGCAAATGAACTTGGTTGAAAGTAAAAGTGGTTTAGGGAAAAAGCCTACTTTGGAACAACCTTAATCTAGTAGGGATTTTTATCACATGGAAATTAAACAGAACATAAATTGTAAATATATATTCTGCCCGGGCCTTGATTTGGTATTTCGGGGTCACTAAAGCATACTGAAAATGGAAATCTGATTGCTGTGGAACCAAGCACGGGAGCTGCTTTTGACCTTTAGAAGGTTTATGATGTATATGCTCACAAAATAAACAAAATAATTTCTAAGTAAATTCGTCGAGTGCACCTGACCTTTGAAACAGCACAGATCATTTTAATCAGATTTGTACAATGTTAATCTCTTCCAGCCACCATCTCTCTACATTAAAAAAAAAAAAAAGCCATAAAGAGCATTTCTACAAGAAAGGAATTTTTCTAACTGGAGAGAACATAGAAATATGTTTCCTTCTCTGCAAGCAAAATAAAGCAGAGCACATGGCATCTCTCTAAGCCGCTGAATAATAAATAATAGTATTTAAAATGTAAATCAAGGATTGGAATGGCCAACATATTCAACACTGAATGGGCAAACTCTTTGAATTCCACTGGGCTGGTCCTTAGAAGGCAGCTGGGATTATTTGCAGTTGTTGGGACTCTACTTCATTTACATTTTCTTCAAACCTTCTCTGGGGCTAATTTCCCCCAATTCACACTCACAGGTTAAGTGGGTCTACACTCCTCAAACTAAAGCTCACAACCCCCTTTTCCCAGGGATTTTTTTAAATCATCAAACCATAAATAGTCAAAGCAAAGGAATTTACTAAAATGGTGGAGTAAGATTGAAAATATCTCTCCCCAAAGTAGACTGCGTTCTCCCACAAAAGTATTCAACATCAGTAGGGAGAGAGCTACAAGCCTAAGCAACGAGACTCATCAGCTGCTACTTAGCAGTATCTAGAGAGGGTGTGGCCTTCTGAATAGGGAACATTTCTCACAAGTCCTTATACAAGAGAGAACACTAGACAGAGGCATGTACCTATTGATCAGTCTGACTCTCCATGATCCCATTTGGAGTTTTCTTGACAAAGATACTAGAGTGGTTTGCCATTTCTTTCTCCAGCTCATTTTATAGATGAGGAAACTGAAGCAGAGTAAAGTGACTTGTTTGCCCCATCACACAGCTACTTAAGTAACTGAGCCATATTTGAACTCAGAAAGATGAGTCTTCTGGACTTACAGCTTGGCACTCTATCCATTGTACTCTCTATCAAAACAGAAAAATATAGGCATTTAATAAATATTGATTGGCTCCAGCATGAAACAAAAAATTACAATTTGAAGGAAGACAATTATATTGAAACAGTTATCAACAATTTTTTAAAGTATATGGACCCTTCGCTGACAATATTGGAATCAGTTCCGGGAGTGATATTTTCAGGACATTGGTCAGGTGGAAGGGATGGAAAAGAGGACAAAAAAGAATAATGCTCACTTTATTTCTTTTATTTATTCTTTTTTGAGATCATGCATTATGAAGATAAATTGAAGGAATTGAGTGTATTACATATATGGGGGTCAAAGGAACAGCCTTGGATTCAGAATGTCCTGCTTTAGGTTTTATCACTTTGGGTATGTAACTTATCTTTAGAAAATAAGATCTAAAGATCCAAACCTACTCTCTTAGACTATTGAGGGTAATAGAAGTGTTGATGATCATATTGGTGGAGGGGGTTTTCACAATGGGACCCACTCCTTTACCAATGAAATCACAAGTCTTAACTTCCCAAAAAAGCCCTTGTATTAAAGTTCTGCTCCAGGACCTTCTCATAGTATAATTACTATGATTATGGTCCTTGAAGACAACATGCTCTAGCAGGTACTACAAGAAGGAGAACAGGGAAAGGAATAAGCATTCATATAGTGCCTACTGAGTGCCAGACACTGTGCTAAGGACTTCACAGATATGATCTTATCTGTTCTACTAAGCTGAGAATGATTTGAATATAGACCCATTAATGACCTAGATGTCTGTCATCTGAAGACCAGCTGACATAAATTTTAAGAAGCTTATTCCTAAATTATCTAGGGAGTGAAGAGAGGTTGGGATTTATGCTTTGCAACACAGAAAACTATCTAATTAATTGGTCAATCAATAAACGATTATTTATGAAGCATCTACTGTATGTTAAGCATTGTATTAAGTGCTAGGGATATAAAAACAAAAAAATAATTAAATAGTTTGTGCCTTCAAGGAGTTTCTATTTTGATTCATAAATTAAGAAGAGGTTGTAATGTGTTTCAGTGGACACATGGGCTATGGCTCTTAGAAACATTGAAAGGACATGTAAGGATGAAGAGAGCTCCCCAAATGCCTACATCACAGGAAGAATCCAAGTAGGTCATTGTTTCTGCTTCCTTAAACAGTCTTTTTCTCACTTGCATTTGGGGCTTCAAATCTGAATGTACCAACAGTGATTGCTATCAAAACAATCTGTTATCTTACAAATTGATGGATGGATTTTAAAAGAGCCTCCTTTATCACTAGACAGGGACAAGGGAATGTATGACATTGACAACTGTCCCAGCAACTTTTTCTAAATCATGGCTAAGGAAGAGAAGGACATCGATGGACTGGTCAATGATGGGCAAGGTCAGACTTAAATAATGTCTTGAAGGAAAGGTTGGAGTTAGGTAGGTGTAACATGAAATGATGATACAAGTTATTATCTGGGTGACCTCAAGCAAATGAAGCTACCTCTGGAGCCTCAACTTTTTTTTATCTGTAAAATAAAAAGGTTGGAGTAAATGATCTCCTAGCCCCTTCTAATTCCCCATGACCCTATAATCATGCTTTAAGAACAGCTCACTGCTCAGAGTGAAGAGAATATATTTGGGAAACAGACAAAAAGTTAAAATGATTCTGGGGAAAAACTAATTTATGAAGGGCCTTGAAAAACAAGCAGAGGATTTTAAGATCAGATTCATAAGATTTTTAGAGCTGTAAAGGAACATCAGGATAAATTAGGCCAACCTTTTCAGATGAGGGCAGAAATTGTAAATGATTTGTCCAAGGTCACATAGCTATTAGCGACTTAATAGAAAAAGTGGTGGGGAAGTGGGGAGGAGGGGAGTTCCCATTTCATTGCACAAATTGGACAGAATATAAAATAGACGGCCTTGGAAAGCTTAAATAGGGGAGCAATGTGGTGTTTAAGGAAGAATCTTTTAACTGCCAAGTGCAGCAACAATGAGACAATGTCGGAAAATGAAATCAGTTAGAATGGAATCCCATAGTCCAACTAAAAGGCCTGCATCAATATGGTCAGAGGAGAAGGAATTCTTAGTGACACAAAGAAAAAGCATTGTATGAGTAGTGAGATGATCTGAATTCAAATCTGGACTCTGCCCCTTACTCAACCTCACTGTGTTTTAGTTCCACATAAATGGCTGGATAATGTCAACGATTCCCCCAACCCCTTTCCCCATCCTTATGTCTTTGCTGCTGCCATGACACAGCTGGGAAGCAGGTCAGTAAGTTAGAGCAAGAACATTTATTTTTTTATTAAAGCTTTTTATTTCCAAAACATATGCATGGAAAATTTTTTAATATTGACTCTTGCAAAACCTTGTATTCCAAATTTCCTCCCTTCTCTCACCCCCTCCCCTAGATGGCAAGTAATCCAATACATGTTAAACATGTCCAAATCTTCTAAATATATTTCCAGATTTATCATGCTGTACCAGAAAAATCAGATCAAAAAGGAAAAAAAATGAGAAAGAAAACATGCAAAAAAGCAAGCAAACAACAACAACAAAAAGTGAAAATACTATGTTGTCATCTACACTTTCCCATAGTCCTCTCTCTGGGTGCAGATGGCTCTCTTCATCACAAGACCATTGGAACAGGTCTCAATCATCTCGCTGTTGGAAAGAATCACGTCTATCAGAGTTGGTCATCATATAATTTTGTTGTTTCCCTGTACAATGATGTCCTGGTTCTGTTCATTTCACTTAACATCAGTCAGTCCTGTAAGTCCAGGCCTCTCTGAAACCATCCTGCTGATCATTTCTTACAGAACAATAATATTCCACAGCATTCATATATTGTAACTTATTCAGCCATTCTCCAATTGATGGGCATCCACTCAGTTTCCAGTTCCTTGCCACTACACAAAGGGCTACCACAAACATTTTTGCAATGTGGGTCCCTTTCCCTCCTTTAAAATTTCTTTGGGATATAAGCCCAATAGAAATACTACTGGATCAAAGGGTATGCACATTTTGATACATCTTTGGGCATAGTTTCAAATAGAGCAAACAAATTTAGAGCAAGCAGACTTGAGTCACCTCCAGAATCTTTGCTGTGATGTCTCAATAGAGGTTCTTGCTTATATTCCACTCTTACGGAAAAATCTACAGCAGGAATAGATCAAGGGAGATACAGAAACATTTTAAATTTATACTTGCATTATCAATACTTTTTTAAGCCTAGAAAATCAACAAAACAAACAAGCCTTAATGTGTACATGCTAAGTTCTAAGATGTAAATACTCACAATGAGAATTGCATTGTGGCAATTCCTTCCATTAATGTATATTAGCTACTCCTCTATTAATTTTTTATTTATTTTTATATAGAGCTGCCTTGGGTCTTCAACGTATTAAGAAAATTTAACAATTGGCTTTTCAGTTGGATATGCCTTCAGTCAATCCCTGAAGTAGTTTAGTTTTTCTTTAGGTCTAAAAGTAAACAGGTCAGGATACATGTTACTCTGTATTATTATTATTATTTTAATTTTAGAATGATATTAATAATTATTATTTTAATGATATGTCAATAATAATAATAACAGCAAATAATTCTACAACACATCAAGATTTTCAAAGAACTTTACGTATATAATTTCATTTGATCCCCACCACAATCCTGGAAGATAAAGGCTGTTAATATCCTCTTCATTTTATAGATGAGGAAAGTGCAGCCATGAAAAATTAGACAATTTGCCCAAAGTTCCACAGCTAATAAGTGGCTGAGGCAGGAGGAAACCTAAAACAGGTCCAGGGCTGTGGCCATTATGCTACCTTTGGAAGGCCTTCATCTTCTAAATCACAAAATAATTCTGGGATCTCAAAGGCTGGAGATAGGGCAGGGTGCCTTGATGCTAGCAGAGGGATGTGAATAATTAGTCAAGAATCCATTTCCCATTTGAGAAGCCTCACATGTACTTTGGTCAACAAGTCAATGGAAGAACTAGGTAGCCCTAATGCCATATTGTCTTCCATGATTGATAGGGGAATGCAAGTACTAATGATGATAAAATATGAATTCAGTCACTACTGGTCAGAATCCATTCTTTCTCTACTTCCTCTCCCTGCCACACTCCCAGTAGGTTAGGTTTTTCTTAGCAGGAAAACAGTAGGACTATACAGAAACAGAAGTCAACACCCAAACCCCAGGATCTTCAGAAGAAAAATAAAAAGCAGAGGAAAGAGGAAGTTCTTTTGTTGAGATCAGTAGCTGGCAATGTCACTTCCAGGTCTCTACAGCTCCAGAATACTTGCAATCTCTCTGGCAGCTTGAGAGTTAACCCTGGAGGCTTGGTTGTAAGTGCCCTTCTAAGCCATTGCCTATAGTAAAAGAGTCAGGGAAATAACCATCCCTCTTGTCACACAGGTTCATGGAATCATCTCAACTCTTCTCTCTCCCTTTCCCCACCCAGCCAGTCAGCCATTAAGTCATGTTCAGGGTACCTGGAATAGCCTAGATTCTCCCATCTCTTGCCCCCTTCTCATATTGTTTGAGGTCAGATATTTACAGAGGAAACTATTCAATTCAATTCAGAAAACATTTAATTGGCATCCAGGATGTGTAATGTGTCAGGAATTAGAGACTGAAATGCCAGAAAGACACAGTTCTTACATTCAGGCAGTATCATGGATGTGGGTAAATGCAGATATACATTTAAAGTTCTGGGCTCACTAACCAAAACCCACATTCACTTGCAATTAGAGTCCCCAGAGACAGCCTATAATACCATTCCAGCTCCTTCAGGATTCTAGGAGTAGTCCTGAAGTACTGGTAGGCTCTGTCTCTGTCTCTGTCTCTGTCTCTGTCTCTCTCTGTCTCTCTCTCTCTGTCTCTGTCTCTCTGTCTCTGTCTCTGTCTGTCTCTTTCTCTCTCTGTCTGTCTCTTTCTCTCTCTCTCTGTCTTTTTTTGTGTCTCTGTGTCTGTCTCTCTCTCTCTCTCTCTCTCTCTCTCTCTCTCTCTCTCTCTCTCTCTCTCAAAAAGAAATTAGTTTATTTTCCCCCAATTATATTTGAATACATTTTAAAATATTTCCTTTAAGTTTTGAGTTCCAAATTCTATTCCTTCTCCTCTCTCCTTTTTCCTTCCTGAGAACAGTAAGCAAGCAGGATGTAGGTTATACATGTGTATTCATGTAAAACATTTCCATATGATCCATTTTGCATCAGAAGATTCAAGTAAAAGAAGAAGAATGGAAGGGAAGAAAGTGAGATAGCATGCTTCGGTGTGTATTCAAAAGTTCTTTCTCTTTAATGCTCTCAGCTCAAGCCCCTATTTAAGGCTGTAGAACATTATAGGAGATATTCTCAAAATACCTAGTTCAGTGCCTGGCATATAGTAGGTGCTTAATAAATGCTTCTTCCCTTCTGTCAATACCCATAGCTATTGATTACTACCCAAATATTATCTAACCAGCGATAGCTTCTTGATATCAGTGAAAGAGAGAGATTTGCCCCCTTCGTGCCTGTTATTTCCACGTTTGATCCTGGGTTCTGGTTAAGTAGCTACATAAAGATCTTTTGTTCACTACTCATTCAGCAGATAGGAAAGGCCAAGAACATCTGTACATGCTCAAAATTGGAGCCTGGATCCCTTCTTCACATACTCTCACATATTTCCAGAAGCAAGCTCCCTAAGCATAATGGTGGTCTACCACCAGGCAGTAAAAACATTACACGTGTCCAAATGAATGGATATCCTGTTGGCCAGTCCCTCATTTATTCAAAGTTGCATATTAAATGATTCGAGGTGATCTCTGGGACTCAGGAAGAGCAATGGATATCCTGGAAAAGGAAAGCTGAATGACAGACATATGGGTGTCATATAGGAGTCCATCTCTGAAGTGAATCCTGAAGGAAAATAGGGCTTCCAGGAAAGAAAAGTAAGGAGAAAGGACATTCTAAACTCGGGGGGAGTGGTAAAGGGGAGATAGGGAATGTGGCAAGAACTTATACAAAGACACAGGAAGGGGAGAAATAATGTTGGGTGTGGTAGAAATGTGAAATTATTCTAGAGACTCATATTCTGAAGAGCTTTAAGTATATTTTATCCCAGAAATAATAAGTAGCCATAGAAGTATCTTGGATAGTGGAGCGATGTCGTCAACCTGCTGCTTTAGGAACAATAATTTTGATAGGATCCCCAGAGCTATCCTATATTCCCATTCCAACTCCTTCAGGATTCTAGGAGTAGTCTTAAAGTACTAGATGTACTGTGAGGAAGATGGATTTAGGGGAGGAGTGACTAGAGGCAGGGAGGACAAATGGTAGGTTACAACAATAGCCCAAGGTGAGAAATGATAAGGACTTGAACTTGAGTGGTGTCCTTGTGAGTGGAGAGAATTCAGTGAAAAACTATTTATTAAGTGCTTATTATGTGCCTAGAACTGTGCTAAGTATTGGGAATAAAAAAGAGCTTACATTCTAATGAGGGAATATATCAGATAAAGGAAACTGATAATGGAATGAGAGAAAGGAGAAGAGGAAAGTACCCAACATGAGAGCATGGTTTAAAATAGAAGTACAAGCTCTTGAGAAATGAAGAGGTTTCTGAACTGGGCACTCACCTTCAATGATCATCCTGGGGGGAGAATCCTATCAGAGGCAAGGGTTGCAAAAGAGGGAGGTAGGAAAAAAAGATCCCTGTGCCTGGGGAGCTTTCAGTAGACCAGATAAGACCCAGATTAAGGTGAATTAAGAAGAATTAAGAAGGGTCTCTGTGAGATGAAAAGTGAAGAATTATGTGAGGAGTACAAAAGGTCCTTACTGAAAAGTGGATCATGGGAAGTTTCTTAAATAAAGTTTCCTTTTAATTGGGTTTAAAGGTATGGTGAAATGGGGTGGGAGGGATGGACCAGTATAAGCAATGGTAAATGAACCTACTTGTGTTCACCTCTCACCTGGATTACTGTAGCAGCCTCCCATGGGTCTTCCTGCCTCAAGTATCTCACTTAAATGCATCTTCCTCACAACTGTCAAAAGTTATCTTAGTTATAGCACCAGGTTGACACCATCATTTTCTGTCCAAGATACTTCTATGACAACCTATTATTTCTGGAATAAAACAGATTAAAAACACTTCAGAATAATTTCACAGTACCTTTCTTCCTCCAATATACAACATGACTCCTCCCTTTTCTGTGCCTTTGGAAGGTTGACAGGAGAAAGTAGCCTGTTTGGCTGGAATGGAAAATTCATGAAAACAGTGATATGAATGAAGAGGAGCTGACTTTTCTAGAGCACTTGCAGGTTTATATAATATTATACATGCATCATCTCCTTGTTGCCTCACAACAATTTTGGGAGGTGAGCATTACAGAGAGAATTTTACCCATTTCACAGCTAAGAAACTGAGGCTCAGAGAAGAGCACCTTTCCCATAGTCACACAGCTACTAAGGGTCAGCAGCAAGATTTGAACTCAGGTATCTCCTTACTAGCAGTCTGTCAACCCACTTTCTACTCTACCATTGTAATGCGGGAGAAATTGAAAAAAGATAAACATTAGAGAGTGTTAATATTTTATTGGAGACTTTAGATTAATTGACTGGTTTGTACTCACATCTCAAAGAATCCAGCAGTAAATGAAGAATTCCAGGATTTTTATAAGACTCCAACTATCAGGGAAACAAAGGCAGGGGTGGAGAGAGCACCGATGAGTGGGAATTTCCAGGAACGGATCATAAATTCGGTTCCGACAGGTTGGGGATAAGGACCATAAATTCTGTTAAGTTGGGAGTGAAGAAGGTGGTCAAACTAGAGACAGGAAGTCTGCAACAAGAGATATGCTTTCCTATCTCTAAATAAACTATCTGCAATTTATGGCTTTATGGAATGCTAATGGTCAGGACTACCAGCCCTAATTTATATCAGTCTTAATGGTCAAGGAAAGGGGGAGGAACATAGCATAATAACTCAGGGAAATTGAGACATTATAATTCAGGGAAACTAATGCAGGAAAGCTGAGATATTATAATTCAGGGAAACTGAAGCAGAACAATTCAAGGAAACTGAGGTAGAACAATTCAAGGAAATTGGCATAATAGCATATCTAATCAAATTTAGTGTCTAAGCTGGTAAATCCATTTCCTGAGTCCCTTAGATTTGTTCCAAAATACTAGGTTTAGGACTGTCTAAGGTTGAGCAAGACTCAATGTCCATTTTAAAGATCTACCACCATGACAAGATTGATGCAGCTGATCAAATGATATTTGTCAGTTTCTTTAAAGGGAGGGTGAAAGGTAGGAGAAGAAAAGAAAGGAGAGAGGAGGGGAGGGGAGAACCTGGAGAAGAGAAGATAGATAATAGACAATTAATTAAAAGGTGAGTGAAAGAAAGAGCAAAATTGTGTGAGATGAGTGCTGGACCCCCTTTCCCAAATTAACTAATCAGAGACATATTCAGGTACAAAGGGAAAGCATTCATTTAGTCCCTGCAGGAAGAGGCTCAGGCAAGCACACCTGGCAGCCATCCCAGCTCCCACCATGTGCTCATGGAACCTGACAAGCTTCAGGCTTGTTGGGATTTAAATAGCAAAAGACCTGAGCCTTTTCATTGGATAGACTAAAAGGACATAACTAATCTTGACCAATGGTCAGCAATATTGTGTGCTTCCTGTAGGTCACATAACTTCCTGTAATTTCACTGACTTAAGATCTGACCTTCTAGCTCTGAGAATAGGTATGTGACTTAGGCCTAGTCTCAAAAACTCAGAAAACTTCACCCAATCACTCCCATTAAAAAGAAAGAAGGAAAAATAAGAAAATAGAAGGAAGAGAAAGAAAAATAGAGGAAGGAAGGAGAGAAGGAAGGAAGGAAGAAAGGAAGGAAGGAAGGCAGGCAGGCAGGCAGGAAGGAAGGAAGGAAGGAAAAAACAAAAAAGAAAGGAAGGAAGGAACAAAAAAGAAAGGAAGGAAGGAACAAAAAAGAAAGGAAGGAAGGAACAAAAAAGAAAGAAAGGAAGGAAAAGTGAGAAAAAAGAAAGAAAAAGAAAAGAAGGAAAAAGGAAGAAAGGAGAAAGGAAGGGAGGGTGGGAGGAAGGAAGGAAGAAAGGGACAAAAGGGAAGGAGGAAATGGAAGGAAAGAAGAGAGAAAGGAAAGGAAAAAGGAAGAAAGGAGGCAGGAAAAGGAAGAAAAAAGAAAGAGAGAAAGAAAGAAAGGAAAGAAGAAGGAAGGAAGAGAGGAAAGAAGGGAGAAAAGAAGGAAGGAGGGAAGAAAGGAAGGAAGGAAGGAAGGAAGGAAGGAAGGAAGGAAGGAAGGAAGGAAGGAAGGAAGGAAGGGAAGGAAGGAAGAGAGGAAAGAAGTGAGAAAAGAGGGAAGGAAGGAAGGAAGGAAGGAAGGAAGGAAGGAAGGAAGGAAGGAAGGAAGGAAGGAAGGAAGGAAGGAAGGAAGGAAGGAAGGAAGGAAGGAAGGAAGGAATGTTTTGGAATTGATTTGACTGCCCTAATCCATCCTTAAATTCCTTTGTTCTTTTATTCAGATATTCACTGAGCACATTTTTAAAAAATCCCAGAATAGGCTGCTTTTGTCCCTGGAAGCTCAGACCATGTGCAGTGGTCACAGTTTAGGCTTTTAGGTCAGAAGGCCCAGAGCTGGAAGTCTTACATTTGACTAGTTGTGGAATCCTGTGAAAGTCACTTAACCCCTTAGAGATGTTCCCTCATCTGTAAAACAGTGTGAGAATGTCTACAATTCTTTCTTCTCAGGGTTATTTTGAAAACTAAATGCTATAATGTGTGTAAAGTGTTTTGTAAATGTACTTTAAGCTAAATGTCACCTCTTTCTTTGGGACAGAGAAATAGCCATTGATAAGGCCATTAGGTAGGGACCAGACAATGAAGACCCATAAATGCCAGGCAAAGGAGGTTCAGCTTTCTTCTTTCTATGATGGGGACCCACTGACCATTTATAAAGGCTAAACACTTACTATTAAAATGTCTTTGAAAAAGGCCTGGAGCCAGCAGGGAAGTGGTTTTGTGTTGTTTGTAAAACCGTTGTTGGCTTTGGGGACCACAGATTGGCTGCCATAAAAGGTCCTTCGTAATCTCTTGTGCTACATTAGCACACACACAAATCTGATTTAGAGTTCATGGAACCCTAAATATGCAACTCATTTTCTCTCTCTGAACATAATAGAACTATTTATCTCTTCAGAACTAACTTTGGGAATACATGGAAGTAAATTGTCCTAAACCCCATAAAGGTAAAAGGACCCATTCTGAACCTGATCACCCCCATTGGTGCCTTCTGTTTTGTGTAGCCAGCACTTTGTCCACTCACTTGTCATTTTTATTTTTAGGTTACAGTCTAGTTGACCTTGATTTACATCACAGAGTTGGTGAGATGCAAATTTTTGAAAGAGATTACATAATGCAATATAATTATTCCATAAAAGCAACTCTTCTGAGTTGTAGCCTTAACTTTTCTATTTCTTCTATGCACATTCATTTATAGAGTATAGGAACATAATTGTAAAGTTGGAGTCAAGGAGTCCAGATTTGTTCTGTATCAGGTCAAGAAACTTAGCCCTAGAAATGAACAACAACAAGAAGAAGACAGGTAAGGGATCCAAAATGATACAGAAGCTAGAGCTTAGATTTGGAATCAGATCCTTGTCCTCCTTGGACAAGTCACTTTCCTTATGTTTGCCTCAGTTCCTTCACCTATAAAATGGGACTAATGGTAATTCCCAGGATTGTTGTGAAGATCAAATGAGATCACTGTAAAGTGCTGAGCACAGTCCCTGGCATATGGTAGGCATTTAATAAATATTTCTTTTCTTTCCCCTGTCCTTTCACTTTATAGTGGTAGCTTTATTTTTTTAAAATAATTTTAATTAAAATTTTTAATTTTAATTCATTTAATCTTAATTTAAAATTTTTTATTTTAATTATTTAATATTTTAATTTTAATAAATTAAAATTTTAATTTATAATTTAATTTAATGGAAGAGTAAGGATTTGAATCCAAGTTATTTATATACATGCACTGTACATGCATGCATAATATAACACATACATGTGGTATGTGTATGAGTATATCTATATTGTATGTATTGCACATATATACATACAAATGTGTCTTGTATGACTATATGTATGTGTTTGCATGCTCATGAGTGTCATATGCACATGCTTGTTTATATATATGCATACACATATACATGCACACCCATATAGGTGCCTATGTATACACATACACATGTATGTATATATTTGCATATACTTATATGTATATGTGTGTATGTGTATTCACTATCTCACTATATCCACTGTATCACACTGGCCAGTTGGTGTTTGCAAATATTTCTATTTTTTTAATTTGCAAATTTATTCTCTTAATTCTCTTCCCTCCTCCACCCCTTCTTTCCCCACTGAGAAAGCAAGAAATATGAAATGCATTATATATATGAAGTCATGGGAAACATTTCCACATTAATCACTTTTATAGGAAAAAGTAAGTAGGAAAAAACATCACATACATTTTTAACCATGGTCAACAGAACAGGTTCCATAAGAATGTCAGTCTCTTTTGGCCTGGAGACTGAAACAATCCCCAAAATACAGGTACCTCTTTCTAAGTTTTCCCAAATCAATTAATGCCGTTCCCATCACATTGGGCCCTAAGGAAAATAGAGGTGATGTTTGACTGAAAACTTTCCCAGTGAGAAGGAAATCAGAAAAGTTGGGGACATTTGTCAAAGGGCCTTTTTATTTAAAAATTGTAACAGAAAGAAATGTAATGTTTGAAACCAAAATAAGCAGGTTTTCCATCCGAAGGGCCGCTTCCAGGTACAGATTCACAAAAACACAGAAGTAGGAGGCCGACCAGGACTTACCCAGGATCCTTCACTCAGGAAAAGATTCTAGCACACAGCAGTTTCTCATGTGCAGCCCAATCTCATCTGAGATGCCCCAGGTCACGAAACTTCTAGTGCAGAGACTACCTAATTAGATAAGGCAAATAGGAATTTTCCCCTCAATATGATGACTAAGTTTTTTTTTCCTTCTTTAATGTCATTCCATTATTCACATTGATACTCCCTGTGTACATAAAACCTCTTCCTTATAAGTTTCAAATATTTGAAAAGTATCAGCAAATTGCTAAGAAGTCTTTATTTGGCCAAATCATAATTAGTTAGTCTTTTGGCCTCTCATGTAAAGGATGGAGACCACCTTTGACCTTACACCTGACATTTCAATGAAGAGTTGTTTTCCAAGGTTTTATTGAAGTGTAATCTTATACCCTATGGAAGGCAGGAAGGCATCTGAAAGAAGAGATAGTAGGAAGAGGTCGCTGGATCAGAAATTCAAAGCTGAAAGGAGCCTTAGAGGCACTCTCATTTGATCTCAAAATGAGACAGACTCATTTTATGGGTAAAAGATTAAAGCTAGAGTGGTAAGGGACTTTCCCAAAATCACACAGAAAATGGCAGAGAAGAACTCAGGTCTCATTCTAGTATCAACTACTAAAGACCCAGAAAAGTCTTTCAAGTGGTTCAATGTCAAAAACCAATATGGTGGAAAGGACATCAGAGGAGGAACATTCCCATTCCCATTGACTTTGTGGGCTGCCCCCTAAGGTCCTTGGAACATTTCCAATCTGACTTGCAGCTGAATTCTCCCAGTGTTGTCTCCTCAATTAGAATAGAGGTTCTTTGAGGGCTGGCTCTGTCTTACTTTTCTATTTGAATTCTCAGGGCTTAGTACAGGGCCTTTGTACAGTACATACTAAGTATCTAATATATATCTCATTCATTCATTTATTAATAACATTCATCCCAATAAGTACTCTTTCCACTGTGGCTGAAACAAAATGAGGACATTAATAACCCCAAAAAGGTTATCAAATGGTTATTAGTTATCCAAAAACTTACTCTCTCTGGACTTCGCTACCATGTTTCAGCTGCCTTCTCCCTCTTCCCCTGCATCCTCTTTGTTCCATTGGTGAGTTTTCTCTCAGCCTCCATTTTGAAAAAGGGACCAGACCAGCCTTGATTCATTATTACCTGTATATGACTCCCTGCCCCTCTACTTTTCAATTCTTGTCTATGGGTTGTCTCCCCCCTTTTAGAATATAAGATCCCTGAGAACAGAAATTGGTTTTGTTTGTATTGATATTTCCAGAACTCAGCCCTATGCCTGGCACTGAATAAATAATAAAATTCTTTTGACTCATTAACTTATCGGGGGCTATGAAAATAACAACCTATACATGTATTGGCTGTCTCTTCTCTAGAAACTCTTTATGAAAATAATCTACACACCTATAGAAGGTGAAAAGATGCATATATTAAAAAGGAACAATCAGGAGTTCATGAGTAATTTTTAACTGCAGATCAAATCTTCAGGGACCTATAATTTAGTGGAGCAGTGATTCCCCATCTGCATTCGGGTAGCAAATGACTGAGGATCCATTGTGAAGGGTCTTTGAATCTCTATATGCTTCAAGGTCTGAATTTTCTCAATCAACAGGGACTATATGTACAACTACAGTTATGCAGGGGTCCTTGTACATAGTATCCTAAAAAAAAATGTTTGTTGGTTGATTAATTGTTGATCCTTATATCTCAATATGTGAACTACTAATAGACAGCATAGATTCCTGATATACATTATAATTTTTTTTGCTTTTTTTTTGTTGTTGTTGTTTATTTGTTTGTTTGTTTTTTTTGCTGAGGCACTTGGGGTTAAGTGACTTGCCCAGGGTTACACAGCTAAAAAGTGTTATGTATCTGAGACAGATTGAACTCAGGTGCTCCTGACTTCAGGGTTGGTACTCTATCCACTATGTCACCTAGGTGCCTCTTACCTATTATATTTTGATGTAAATATATAAAACTATTTGACATGGATGAAAAAGAGAGCTACTATTAAATGCATCTTGTTTCCAGATTCTGGTGATATCAATTTAATGAATAAACAAGGAGTTTATATCTTGACAAAAGAGATTAAAAATATATTTGTAAGCATAAGGGAACATATACGAAGGAAAACTTTCTCTATAAGTGTAGCCTAACTCCTGCTCAGCAATCTATAGTCTTCCACAATTCTTTAAAGATCTGAAAGTCACACATCCAATATATATTAAAAGCAGCACTTGAACCTAGGACTTCCTGGCTTTGAGATCAACTTTCCATCCACTATGCCACGTTGTGTCTGCATACTTTTTGGTATATAAATATATAAATGCATATATTGAGGAGAGAGAGAGAGAGAGAGAGAGAGAGAGAGAGAGAGAGAGAGAGAGAGAGAGAGAGAGAGAGAGAGAGAGAGAGAGAGAGAAGAGTGAGTGAATGAATGTAGGGGGTATACAGATAATAGATATAAAGAGAAAATTGCAAAATATTTAACTCCCAGGTAGATAGGGCAGGGATACTGTAGGAGCTGGAATGGATGAGAAAAAGCTTTATGCAGAACCTTTTGCTTAAGCTAAGACTAGAAGGAAGAAAAGAATTAATTCTCTGAGACAGAAGTGAGCAGGGAATGGATTCTAGTCTGTGCAAAGATGATGAAAAATCAGATTGAGGACCAGAGAGAAAGTCAGTGTAATTGGACTACAGAGTATGGACTGAGTTTAATGTATAATGAGGCTGGCCAGATAGGTTGGAACCAGTTTGAGTAGAATATTAAAAGCCAAAAAGAAGAATTTATATTTGATCCAAGAGAATAGGGAGGCTTGAGAGTTTATTGAGTAGTTAGGGAACACTGTGTTCTCAGTGATGTTCTCAAGGAATGCCACTTGGCGGCCATGTAGAACATGGAATGGAGTGGAGAGTGGAGAAAGACAAAAGGTGGGGAACCCAATTAGGAGTCTATGATGATAATCTAAGTGAGAGGTGATGAAGATTTGGCCTGGGGGTTGATACTGGACTAAAGAGGGAAGTATGGATTCAGGAAATGTGTGGGGTGAGTAGAGTAAAAAGCCAAGCTTAACATTGAGATTATGAACCTGGGACCCTGAATGTTGGTGCCTTCAACAGAAATAGAGAAGTTGGAAAGAGGGAGGGTTTGAGGGGGAAAGAGAAAGAGTTCAGCTTTAGACTGTTGAGTTTGACACGTCTCCAGGAGATCCAGTTTGAAATATAGATACATAAAACCGTACTTCTGTGGATAACAACCCCACTAATAGCAACATCCTGAGAGCTTTATATCTAGGCAAATAACACGTATCTATATATTTCATTGTCCCTTGAAAGTGAAGATGCTGTGATTAATCACCCGTAACTCCGTCATGCCCTATTAGCATCTGCTCAGTGAAAGTGTTATTTACAGTTTGAAAATTGGTTGGGGGCTTGGCCTATTCTCCTTGAGGCTTCCCAAAGCCTTTACTGAAATACAGTTACAACATATTTGATTGCTCTAAGGTAGAAGAAGCAGAATCATAACTAAGAATCTATATGCCCTGGGCAAGCAACGTGAAACCCGGGCTTCTGCTGTGGGGTGGGAAAATTGGGATAATGTGAGGGAACAGTTCAAATCAACTTGCCATCTTCTATCTTCCCATTTAACTCCTCCTCCATAATAATGGTTTATATTCTGCCAATATACTCTAAGATCTGCTGATGCTCTATAAATTAATCACCTTGGGACAAAGCCCTAGCTTCCCTGATCTAGTTATGGCTCGGGGGTCAGAGCTTGCTTGTATTTAGTCTCACATTCACCTTCAGTGAAATACCTTTCCATCTGACAGCGAAACATCTTTTGAAAATAGCAAAGTAGACTGGGTTACCCATAAATCCTTACTCTGAGGATTAACCTGAACCATGTATAGTCCAAAGTGAAGCCTCGTTGTTTGTGTGTTCATGCTTGTGTGCACACAGATAATTGAATGCAAAAGCCTGTCCTATATAAGCTCTTATCTTTCCTCATAAAATCTAATTAATTTAATTCTTTTCTATAATGTACTTATAGAAACATACATTTTTTCTACTTATATCCTATTCTGATGTCTCATTCATTAATTTTACAAGCATTCATTAAGTGTCTACTGTGTGCCAAGCACTCTGCCAAGCCCTAAGAGGACAAAGATAAAAATAAAACAGTCCTTCAACTCACAACATCCGTGAGTAACTCTGGGCCTCGACATTCAAAGCCTTTGGTGGTAGATTATAGCTTTGGCAGGTCTCTGTATAGACTTGCATGCCTGAGTTATCTATCCATTCATCTCTCTCTCTCTCTCTCTCTCTCTCTCTCTCTCTCTCTCTCTCTCTCTCTCTCTCTCTCTCTCATCTGTCTATTATCTACCTATCTACCTATTATCTATCATCTTTCTATCATTTGTCTATCACCTATTATCTATTATCTGTCTCTATCATCCATCTATCATCTGTTCATCATTGACCTCTTTATCATCTATTATCTATCACCTGTCTATCATCTATCATCTGTCTCTATCATCGGTCTATCATCTATATCTCCTTATCGCCTATTATCTATAATATATCTATCTCCACCATTTATATTTGGCATCTATCTTTCTCTCTACCTAACATAATTGCAATTTGGTGACTCAGTAGATAAGGTGTTAGGCTTGGGCAAACTTCAAATCCTTGGAACTCAGAAAGACCTGAGTTCAATTTTAGTCTCAGATACTTACTAGTTGGTGTGGTCCTGCACAAGTCACTTATACTTTGTTTACTTCCATTTCCTCAACTGTAAAATAATAGTGCCTATCTACCAGAGTTGTTGTGAGGATCAAATGAGAACTTCATTGTAAAGCAAAGTGCCTGATGTATTCTGAGTGCTGGATAAAGAAGAGCCTGACTAGGTTTGGGGAAACTTGTCTCCACAGGGTTGGCTGCCGGGTGATGGATTGTTTTGTCAAAAGCATTTCAAAATGAAAGAAAATCCATTAGCCAGCAACACTTATTATTTTGCACCAAGAGGATAGCAATTAGCCTAAGTGGGGCAAAGGATTTGGAGTCAGAATCCAAATTCTGGTTTGGGGACCAGGGTTCAAATTTTGCTTCTGTCACTATATACTTGAATGATTGGATATTCACAAAACTTTTGAGCTTCAATTTCCTCATCAGTAAAATCAATAAATTGTACTCAATGACCTTTAAGTTCTCTTTCCCTCTGAATCATTGATTCTGGAATAGAGAAGTATGTAAGTAGAGAGATAAAAGATTAGACTGATGACTGGACAGAAACAGATGATAGTTAAAGATAAAGATGGAAACAGACTACAGAGAAAGAGAAATAAATAGGTAGAGAGATGACAGAAACAGATGGATAGACAAATAGAAATAGAAATGAATGATAGATACATATTTGTTATTGTTCAGTTATTTCAATCATGTCTGACTCTTCCTGAATCATTGGATATTTTCTTGGCAAAGATACTAGAGTAGTTTTTGTCATATCCTTTTTCAGCTTATTTTACAGATGAGGAAACTGAAGCAAACAGGTTAAGTGACTTGCCTAGCATAACACAGATAGTAAGTGTGCGAGGGCTGATTTGAACTCAGATCTTCCTCATTCCAGATCTAGCGCTCTATCCACTGTACCACCAAGAAAGAAAAAGAAAGAAAGAAAAAAAGAAAGAAAGAAAGAGAGAGAGGGAGGAAGGGAGGGAGGGAGGGATGAAAGAAGGAAGGAAGGAAGGAAGGAAGGAAGGAAGGAAGGAAGGAAGGAAGGAAGGAAGGAAGGAAGGAAGGGGAAAGAAGGAAGAGGAAAGAAGGAAGGAAAGAAGAGAAAGGAAGGAAGGAAGAAAGAATGAGGGAGAAAAAGAAAGAATGAGAAAAGGAGAGAAAGAAGAGAAAGAGAAAGAAAAGAAATAGAAAAAAAGAAAGAAAAAGACAGAAAGACAGAAACAGAGAGAGAAAGAAAAAAGAGAAAAACAAACAAACAAACAAAAGAAAAGAAAATTCATTAGGCAACAACATTTATTATTTTGCCTGTTCTAGAAATTGTGTTAGAAGCTGGGGATTCAGTCCCAAAATAAGAGAATCTTTGCCCTCACCAACCTCACATTGTACTAGAAGATGTGGTATTAGTCATAGATGATATTTTTGACCTGCCAACAGCAGTAAATATGCTCAGAGCTTTTCCAGGAATGGCAGTGGAATTCATAAAGTGATCCCCACTCTTTAACTCAATTTCTTCCGACATTCCCTCAGGGGAAAGTTCTTTCTCCAGTCAAGACTCCCTGGTTAATTGGGGGTCCAACTCACAATCACAGCTTCCTCAGCAACATATGTGTAATTTCTTGGCCCAGACTCTGAAGTCAATTTTCATCTAACATATACAAAAGGAACAAAACCTGCAATCTAAGTGGATAAATAACATCAGTCTGCTCCAACTTGAATCTCTTTCATGGCCAGATGAGGAGGACTTCCTACCTTGCTTGGATGTTATAAGAGAGTTCCTGTTTGAGATGTTTCCTATGTAAGAGTGAATCCACCTACTTTGAGCAAATGGGAATTAAGTGAAATGACTGAAATACCCATACTCTTGGACCCAGAGGTGCTCTCAGACTCAAAACAGACAAAAGATTGACAAGAAAGGACCAATATGCACTGAAATATTTATAGAAGCATTTTGTTGAATTAGCAAACAACTGAAAACAAAATAGACATCCAAAAGTCAACAAGCTTTTTAAAACACTTACTATGAGCCAAGGATTATACTTAGTGTAATTAGGAACGACTAAACAAGTTATGGTACATCAAGTAATACAATTTCATTGTGTAAGGAATAATGAATATCATGCATAGAGAAGTATGGGAAGATTTCTGTGAACTGATGCCAAATGAAGTAAAACAAAACAAAACGGGGAAATAATATACACTGTAACCACAACAACATCAATCTAAAGGACATCAACAAAACAGATGAAAGTGAAGTCTGGCTTCAAAGAAGAGATATTAATTCCTTCTTTTCTTTTCAGGGATTGAGAGGGTCTGTATGGGACTCTGTAAATTAAATAAAACTTGGTGAAAGTCTTGGTTTGTTTTGCTGAACTCTATGGTGTCCTCCCCGCCATCTTCTTTTTCTCTGTTATGAGGGAGGACTTTCTGAGAGGCAGACTGTGTGAGATACATTTGGAAATAGAGGTGATATAAGCATAATTATATTAAAATTATAAAAGAACTTTGAGGCCCTTGCTTGAAAAGATACAAGACTACACTTTCTCTTTTTCAAATCTTCATATGGATTATTTGCACCTGACCTATGGTAGAGCCTTATGAGCACACATTGTTCTGTTAAGCTACAGTTGGACACACTGTACTTTTATCCTGATATAGTGATTTCATTTTGGTCTTCTTTGATCACAAAGGACAACAATCAAACAAGGTTGAATTTCTCCAGTCCTGAGTGGTGTGCACTAAAGAGTTGTTGGAAGAAAGGAAGTGGGTATAAAGAGATGAAAGCAAGATGGTAAACAGAGGCCATCAGCTATCATAATTCCATCTGAAAGGTTTTCTTTGCTTCATAAATGCCTAGCACACTTACAGGTACTCAGTAAACATCACTGACTACAAAATGATGCTGTTGATGGCACTTCCCTAACATTCATTCCCACCAATTATCCATGGTCTTCCAGCTGATTTCCTAGCATCATAATAGCGTTCAATTTTCTTGCAAGTAGAATCAGGACACACAGGTACAAATGCTTCACTAAAGCTAAAATAGACCTCCTACTACTCACTTTTCCCTCCCTGAAGTTGCAACAGAAAAAAACATGACACAATTTTTGAATGAAGTTCTGCTCCTTGTGGTCAAGGAAAGCAATGGTTACCATTCTCCCAACACCCCCTTTTAATTGTAGAGATGATTTTTCAGTAAACTAAAGGATGATCTGTCATTCTTCATTTCCAATGAATCTTAGAACATCAGAATTTGGGGATCTATTAAGAATCCCTGAATCCAACATGATAATTCCCTACAAGCATTTATTAAGCAGGCTTCTAACTAGACTCTTGAGATACAAGGCAAAACAACCAACCTCCTCCCCCACCCCCCGCCAGAAAAATAGTTCTTGCTCTCAAGGACCATTCATTCTACCAGGATAAAAATGTATAAACAGATAAATATACCCAAATATTCAAATGAATCCATGATCCATCTTATTGGTATTCCCTCCACTGACACAAATTGATACATATTTATTTCTGCTCATTCTTTGAGACTCTTCTTGTCCATGAATTTCCATAAGTTCACCACAATGGCTTCTCACTGAATGGGATTTCTAGTGACATCATGAGAATGCCAAGGGAGCCCATGGATTGTTCCAGGCCTTTGATATGCTGTTTTACTTCTTTAGAATAGAAGCTCTCAGAGCTTTTTTAGCTTTTATTTGCATCTCCAGTGCTTAGCACAGTTTCTGGCACATAGGAACCACTTTAATAAATTAAGTTTTCTCTCTCTGTGAGAGTCTCTCTGATTCTTCTCTTTCTTTTCTCTCTGTTCTCTCTCTCTGTATCTCTGGCTCTTTCTTGCTCTTGCTCTCGCTCTCTCTCTTGCTCTCTCTTTCTGTCCCTGTCTCTCTGTGTGAGTTTCTCTGTCTCTCTCTCATTCCCTCTCCCCTCATTTTTGCCTCATTCTTATCACATCTCATCACATCAACAATGCACCTTCTTTTTTATTGCATTTCCTTGATGTTATATTCTTGTATTCTGGATTGTGTTTGTAGTCTTGTTCACCTTGTTCACCTCCACTGGGCACCTCTATGTGTAACATATATTTTCAATTCTTCAGAGATTGCCATGTCTATGCCTGTCACAGCCACGCAATAACAAATAATGTTTATATCCATGATTATTTGAGAAGGGAGAAAGTGTTAGCAGCCAGTGGGATCAATAAAAGTTTCCTGAGCCTTCAAGAAAATGAAAGGTTTTTACTAAGGTGGGGAAACAGACATGGAGAGGGGAAATCATTTACCCTAAGTTACGTAGCTCTTCGGAGGCAGAGCTAAGACTAAAATCTGAATGGCTATCTCTTACTGCTTTATTTTTCTGATGAAGTAGCAAATTTTTAGGGTTTGTATGCTTATTTTGGAGCAGTTAGTTGGCCCACTGGATAGAGCATTGGGCCTGAAATCAGTAAGACCATCTTCATGAGTTCAAATCCAGCCTCAGACACCAGATAGGTAAGCCAGGGCAAGTAAATTAACTCTATTTGCCTCAGTTTACTCATTTGTAAAATTAACTAGAGAAGCAAATAGTAAACCATTCAGTACCTTTGGCAAGAAAACTCCAAATGGAGTCACAAATAATCAGACATAACTGAAAAATGACTAAGCAACAAAAATGTATATTTTCCTCTTTCAGTAAGCTTGATTTCTCCCCATACTTGTATGATACTTTTCCAGTTCTTGAAAATTTATAAACTAATTTTTGCTTGATAAAGGACATAAGTGAACTGAACCTTGTTGGCTTTATGTTTACTTACCAAGTCATATACCTTCTTTCACATGATCTCTCATGCTAAATACTCCTACTAGTTTTTAAATCATCTTTTCTTCCTTTTCACATTAAAGACAAATTGAGAAAACAAGTTCAGAGATGAAGACTTTTTAAAGTAATTAGTTTGGTGCCACTTCTATTAGCAAGATCATCTGTTCTTTCTGAATCTTAGCCTGCTCAGTTCTCCAAACTATTGATAGTAACATTTCTCATTTTCATTGGGTTTCCCAGGTAGAACCTTACTTTTGGGGCTGCTTTTATTCTTTCTGTTAGTCTCACCTGGCAAAAAGAAAATAAAGATTAAAGAGAATTTAATCTTTGGCTAACTTTCTTCAATCATCAGCTATTCTTCTGAGTCTCAATTTCCTTATCTATAAAAGGGGGAAAGAAAAAGTACATTGTGTTTCTATTGAACTTTAAAGTTTATAAAAAGCTTTCTACATAACAACTCCATAAACCAGATGTTTTGAGTGTTATTTCTATTTTAAATGAGGAATGTTATACTTAGAGAGGCTAAATAATTTGCTTACTGTCCCCCAGCTGTTAAATATAGGATGTTATCCTTTCTGTTGTTCAGCTCTTCATGACCCCATTTGGTATTTTGTTAGCAGAGATACTGAAATGGGTCACTTTCTCCAGTTCATTTGACAGATGAAAAAACTGAGGTTAACAGATTTAACTGTCTTGCTCAGAATCACCTAGCTAGTAAGTATCTGAGGCCAGACTTGAACTCAGGAAGATGAGTCTGCCTGAATCCAATTTGACACTGTGTCTCGTTTGTTCTAATCTTATAGCATCCTGTTGGGTCCCCCAAGCATGCAAAGAACTATAGGTCAATCTCCTTTCCCTTATAGTGCAACGTTAAAAAAACAAGCAAATGACAAAACAACTAAATATGGAGTCAAAGGACTTATGTTCATATCCTGGATCTAACCTGACTTTTGTAAAAATGGGTAAGGCACTTAACCTCTCTGACCTTCAGGATCCTTATGTATAAGATGAAGGGGATCCACCTCATATGATCTCCCAAGTCCTTTTCAGGCCTAATTCTATGATCATATTAACCTAGTTTGCGCAGTCCACATAACTCACAGTTCTAAAGAAGGGCCAGGTTCATGTTTGTTTCTCCTCCTCATAGCTTTTTTGCCTTGGGATTCATCATTTTTTCTTATGAAGCTCTCCACTTGAACTGTCTTTTTCTCAGACCTGAATTTATTTCATTTGGTTCAGAGACTCTTGTTTCCTAGACTCTAACATGGTAGCTACCCATATAAGTCGCTACAACTGCCCATTTAACTTAGGAACTGTTCACCGTCTTTCAGGAACATATTCTCTACAATTACCAATATCTCCAATATTTCCTGCTTCCATCTGCAATCACCATCACTCATTTCTTTTATTTCATCCCCTGCTATCATTTTGTTGGAAAAGTATCACAGCTCTTTTAGATAAACTCCATTGAAACCACTTGAACTCCATAGATTTTAAACTCTTAGAAGTGAGGGACTATTGTTTTAGCTTTATCCTTCTCAAAATCTTGCACAATGCTGGGCAGTGAATGTACATTTAATTAATAAATGCTTATTAAAGTAGAAATTCCCATGTTGAGTTTGCTTAAAATAAAACACATTTAATAAAAAAATAGTGACAGAGAGAACTCATACTACCCCTTATTTATAGAGAACTTTAAGGCTCACAAAGCATTTTATCTATATTATTTCATTTAAAAAACCATATATGTCACATCCAAAAATAATAAATGAACAATGACTTTCCAAGGCTATTCTAAATTGACCCAAACACTACAGGTTCATTTATGTTGTATGGTTTTAATGGAGCTATGTCAAAGAAGAAACATATGTTCTCTTGGTTTGGCAGAAGTCCTTCATAATTATCTAATGGATTTTCAAAAAGTGAACATAGGAGGTTAGCTTTTTATCCTCTTAGTTGAAGCAATACTCAATTAAGTAAATAAGGCATTTGAACTTAAACTTGAACCTTCCTAAAGCAAAACATGTTACTGGACTTCAATGACATGAAAATTACCTGTTTGGTAATTTTTTTCAGTATTCTCATTTTTAAAAAATTATATATGTCTTCTTACTACTTCATTATTAAAACAAATCAACCTCATGCAAAAATTATGACCATTGGATGCAGAATATATCCTTGCTTAGCTATAGCTATTAGCAATTTGCTAATTGAATTTCCTTTTACATGGGGATAGTTATTTGATGTCTGATTTCATTGATAAAGGATCTCCCAAGTGAGAAAATTCCTTCTACCAATGCAAGTTGGCACCTTCTCTGCAACTAATATTTTTGGGGAGCTGTCCCTAGCTTTGAGAAGTTAAATGACTAACCCAGAATCACACATTTAGTTTATATCAGTGTCAGGACTGATTCTGGACACTTCCTGAGCCCCCAGCCAATGCTTTATTCATGATGCTACCTTACAGCTCTAGACCTCCTCCCATAACCTTAAATACAAAATTGTGTTTCTATAAAAATCTGTCTTGGAAAGAAAAGCAAACTGTCAACAGCTATATCAAAAAAAATTTCTCCTAGTTACTAAGAGGAGAAATTAAGTGAAAATAACTCTCAGATTTTATCTCACACTCATCAAAATGGCAAAGAGTATAATAGATGTAAATAGTCTATGGAGAGGGCCAAATGTGAAGAGATAGGCAGTCTAAATTGACTCAATCATTCTGTAACATCTTATATATATATATATGTCTAAGGTTTATATATATATATACACACACACATATATACATATATATATACACACATATATACATATATATATGTCTAAATACATTATATATATATATATATATATATATATATATATATATATGTATATATCCTAAAAAATCCAATAAATTGTTCCTATCCTATGATTAGGAAATGAATATATTTGGGTATGGATATATATGAGTGTATACCTACTGGACAAAAAGATAGGAAGAAAGGCTATATAGATATGCAGAGAGATATATTGATGTAAATGTGTATATATATGCATATATATACATATATAATAAATTGAAATATCTGAATGTCATAAAGTATAACTGTGAAAGGAAATACAAAAATAAAGAATATTTATATATGGTTATTGCTTTTAAATCATTTTTTAGTCATGTCTGAATTTTCGTGATCCCATTTAGGATTTTGGTTTTTTATTTGTTGTTGTTTGGCAAAGAGAACCATTTCCTTCTCCAGCTCCTTTTACAGATGTGGAAACTGATGTAAACTAAGATAAATGACTTGCCTAGGATCATACAGACAGTAAATGTCTGAGATTAGATGTGAATTTGGGAAGATGATTCTTCTTGACTCCATGCCCAGCACTGAGCCATCTAGCTTCCCTTTAGAAAGAACTTTATTATTTTTTTTTCCTCAATTGACTATAGATTTAGAGCAGAAAGAAACCTTGGAAATAATCTAATTCAAATCCTTCCTTTTACAGATAAGGAAACAAACTGAGGGATTTCAAGCCATTCACTCAAGATCATTCAGATGGAGTCTGAGGTAAAATTTGATCTTTAGTTTTTCTGCCCAGAGTACCACACCTAGCTGTCGGGAAAAGGCATTGTCCATGAACCAGGAATCAAACTTGAGTCTTTTATGGGACTGCTGAGAATTGTACCCCTGAACTGACCCACTAAATATCATCTAATAGATAATTTAGATCCAAGTAATACAAAACAAAGCTGCGTTCTTATTAAAATTGCTCTCTTTTGCTCAATTATCATCATTTTCTCATGTCAAGATTGGCAATGTTTTATTGCCTTTAGTGTCTAATAACCATCTCATTCCTTGGAAAAGTGACTTGAAATGGCAACGTGATCTTTGCAGAGAGATATCTTCATGTTTACGCCTGCCTAACTTCTATTTTCCTAATTTAGTCAAAGATTGAAGACATTTTTAATTCTTCATTGAAAAGCCAAATTGTTTTAAAGGATTATTTGTAAGATCCTTCCTAGAGTAGCAGGTTTTTTTTTCTTTCACATTTACAATCTGACACTGCAGGCTGTTCAATTTGTTGTGAGACATAAGGCTGAAGAGTCACATTAATCAGTGATTCTAAAATTGTGGTGTTCTTTTATTCTCCTTTTTAAATTTGCATGATAAAAAGTACATCTGTAGTATTTCTGTTATAAATAAAATGCTTCCCATTTTAACAATTATGAAATTACTTTTACATCTTTCATGATAAAAGAACTTTCTAGATAGAATCAAATTGTTCCAGGTAGATCATGGGACTTTTTATCAGATTCTCCTTCATCTGCAGGTTGAGATGTAATGTTGAAGACTGATGGAGTAGAAAAGATGCTCCAACTAAAATTGTTGATTTCTCAAAGAGAGACAGGCATTTTTTCTTCTAGTCCTAAAAATAGAGGGAGCAGGCAGCTATCTATTTACCATTATTTAGGGAAAACAATACAGTGGAAATAGCATAAATTTAGACTGATAGTACCTGAGTTCAAATTCCAGCTCTACCCTTTCCTATCTGTGTGTCATTTAAGTCATTTAAATTTTCTGGACATCTATAACCTGAGGACATTAAGTTATATGAGCTTCAATATCCCTTATAGTTCTAACTATATGATCCTTGCCCTTACCCAAAATAATCTGACTCAAATATTCCATCCACCTCCATGTGACTTAGAATTTCTGCTACTAGTTTAATTTTTGAGTGCAACAATGGAAGCTGGGCTAGTTGGACAGAGCAATTATCACATAAATTTCTCTTTTAAATTATTATTTCTATCTCTTCCTTCCACTGTCTCTCCCCAAACAACAGCCATCCCAAATCCTCTTTCACAATAAATGTACAATATTCCAGCAGAATATATTTTCACATTAGCAAAGTCCAAACATATATGTTCTATTGTGTATTTCAATTCTATCAACTATCACAGGAAGTGGGTGTTATGACTCATCTTCAGCCTTGTAGACTCCTTGTTTATCATTGCATTAATCAGAGTTCTAAAATCTTTCAAAGTTGTTTTTCTCTTTAATGTTATTGTATAAATTGTTCTCCTAGTTCTGTTCCCTTCATTATATATCAAATCACAGAGATCTTCCATAGGTCCCTCTAAAAATGTCCATTTTTTCATTTTTTAAATGGCATAATAATGTTGCATTATATTCATATGCCACAATTTAGCCATTCCCCAATCAGTGGGTATCCCTTTAGAGTCCAAGGCTTTGGAAGTTATAAAAAGAATTATTCCAAATATTTTTATGCATTTGGATCCTTTTCCTCTGTCATTTATCCCTTTGGTATAGACACATAATATGGGTACCACTGGGCCAAAGGGTATCCTCACTTCAGTAACTTTTTGAGCACAGTTCCAAATTGCTTTCCAGGAAGGGTAGACCAAGTCACAGCTCCACCAAGGATGCATTATTGTGCTTTTTTCCTACAAACTTGCACTGTTTTTTTTTTTTTTAATTTTTCTCTCATCATTTTAGCCAGTCTAAAGAATTCATTAAATGAATCTCAATGCTATCAAAATCCAACAAAGGAGAATTTTAAAAATACACACTCGTGCGCACACACACACACACACACACACACACACACACACACAAAGTTTGGTGTAGAAATATAGGGGGAAAGCAGTGATGAAAGGCAGTATAAGAGGAATATTAAACACAGGGAAGACATAATCACAGGAAAAATAAATCTCTTCTTCAAGAGGTAGAATGTAAAGGGTAAATTAAAAGGGAAAAAAAGGATAGGAACCAATTAATAGGATCTGATTGAGGTAGAGAAAGAAGAGTCAATGGAGTAGAAACAGATTAATAGAGAAATATAACTAGTGTTGATCATATTGTTTCTTTTTACATCATCTTTTTCTTTGTAAAGAGGCAAAAACATAAGACATTATCATGGAGGGAAATACACAATGAACCATCATTATTGTAAATGTGAATAGGATTTGCTCACCCATAAAATGGAAGAGGATAATAAGATGTATTAAAAACCAAATCCAACAATATGTGTTTCCAAGAAATACTCTTGAAGCATAAAGGTTCACGTGGGGTAGAAGCAGAATTTATATTTTAGTTGAATTTTTTAAAAGTAGGAATAGCAATCATGATTTCTAGCATGGCAAAAATAAGAGAAATAATGATTTAAAAAGATAAACAAGAAAATGCATTATGTTTAAAGGCACCAGAGGTGATGAAGTAATGTCAATACTTAATATGCACATAGACAAAATGGCATAACATTTCAATACTTAAAAGAATAAGGTGATAAAAATAAAAAAAGAAATAGACTATAAAACTTAAGAGGCATCTTTTTTAGATTCAAATAAATCTAACCAAAAGATAGACAGGAAAGAAGTTAAGAGTTGGAATGGAATTTTTTTTTAATAGATATAATGGATCACAGGTACTTGCTGAATAAGAAGAAGGATTATATCTGTGTTTCAGCTGTATCTTTATTTGTGCCAGGATATAGAAAACTCATGAATAAATGCAAAAAATCCTCAAAATATTAAATCCTTTATTTACCATATCATAAGAATTCTAAACAATAAAGTTCCTTTGAAGAAAGGATTGAAGCTTAAGTGGAAATAATTTATTTCATCCTAAATAATTGTTGGGCCAAAGCATAAATCATAGAAACATTAGATAATTTCATCTAAGAAATTGACAACAATGAGGCAATATATCAAAACTTAGGTGATATAGCCAAGGCAAATTTTAGGAGAATTTTGAGGCTCTGCACTTTCATGAACCAAAGATTAAAAGGACACCTCAATGAGCTGGGCATGCAAATTAAAAAAAAAAAAAAAAACAACAACAACAGATACTCTCAAAATACTCTCAAATACTCCCAACTAAATCCCAAAATAAAAATTAGCCAAAAAAATTAACAGAATTGAAATAACATCTCCATTAAACCTGATAAATAAAACAGAGAGTTGATTTTTTAAAAAATATACAATATATCAGCTTAGCCAATAGTTAACATAATTAAAAAAACAGATGAAACCAAAATGTCAATAAAAAAGCGAAAAAAGAGAACTTAAATTAAATGAAGAAATAAAGGATATAATTTAAAATGTTTTGTCCAATTATATGCCAACAAAACTGATAACTTAAATGACAGATGAATATCTTTAAAATGCAAACTATGCAAATTAACATAAGAAATAGAGAATTTAAATAATCTAGATTCACAAAAGAAATTAAATAAACTATGAATGAAATAAATTAAAAAACAAATACCCAGGACCAGATGAAGATTCAAATGAATTCTATCAAACATTCAAAGAAGAATTAATTTGAGTATGATAAAAAACCTATTTTTTTTAAATAGGAAAAGAAAGGATCTTACCAAATTTTTTCTATAATACAAATATATTAATGATAATTAAACCAAAATGACAAATTTGAGCAAGATTATTAGAGACCAATAATCCTAATTAATATCAAAGCCTAAAACTGAATAAAATAGAAGCAGAGGATAAAAAAGATTAAACACTCTGACTATATATCAGAAATACAGATTTTATTCAAAATAATTACCAAATATTTAAAACATTTCAAACACTCTGTACTATTTGTATGTCAGCTTCTTAAAGAGAAGGACTATTTTCACCTTTGTTAATATCCCCAGCACTTAATATGATGCCTTGCACATAATAGGCAGTTAATAAACACTTGTTGATTGATCTTGACAACCAAGATACCCAAGGGAACTACATGGCTACAATTCCAAAATACTTTTTACACAAGTAAATAAGAGCCACAATAATTGTAGAAATATCCATTGCTTCTGGACAGGCTGAGGCAATATAATAAAAACAATAATGCTTTCTAAAATAATTTAATTATTTGGTGTCATAACATACAATTATAAGAATACAGAGGTAAAAAATTAATCTTTTATAAGAACAAAAAGTCAAAAATCTCAAGGGAAATAATGGGGGGAAAGTAAGAAAGAAGGAGCCTAGAAGTATCAGATACTAAACAATACAAAAAATATTAATCATGAAGATGATTTGATATTGGTTTAAAAAAAAGAAAACCGAGTGGACAATTGTGATGTTCTTCTTTTGTATAATATATATGATGGTTCTCTGGGAGCAGGTTTCTTGGGGAGGTTTTCTGGAGGCAACCTTAATTTCAGTTCAGAGTAATAATCACCTCAAATGCAGCCAGGGATTTAAGTACAGTCTTTTATTGTTTCTTCCAAAATAGCCCAGTTAGTTTTTTTAGAGGCCTATCTCTCTGCTTGGTTCCAAGAACTCTTGCAGCTTGTCTTTTGTCGCCTTCAGCTCCCTCTGAATCTTGGTTCTACTCCTCCAAATCCTTCGTTCTTCCCGACTGCAATCTCTAGCTTGTCAATCTCCTGGACTGACTGACTTCTGGCTTTCAATCTTTTTCAACTGAATCTCCCCTCTCAATCTTTTCGACTGAACCTCCTGACTGAGCTCAGCTGTTTTTATGCTCTTTTAGAGGTGTAAACTCAAAGGTTGACTCCTCCTCTGAGAGTGGGATTATGGGAGGTGTGAATTTGGATATCTCATACTGAACCCTGAAATCTCCCAAACATGTGAACTAATGTGTGAGCTAATGTGTGAACTCTCAAAGGTAACTTAAGCATTGTTTCTATCAACTCTAATAAGTTAACACCTTGTTTCAAATTCTGGCCCATAACAGACAATCATTGGAACTTGTTAGGTATACAACATATCGAAGCAAATGAACCTCAAAATTTGGGTTAATGTTCAGTGAACCAAAAGACCCTAGGTACTGGGTGGAGAGGAAGAAACAAACATTAAGTTATTTATTATTATGTCAAGCATTGTGCTAAGTGAATTACAAATATCTTATTTGATCTTCACAACAACCCTGGGAGGCAGAGATTTTGTTAGACCCAGTTTTCAGCTAAGGAAACTGAAGCAGATTATTAAGTAACTTGCTCAGAATCACGTGACTAGAAAGGGTCTGAGGCTACATTTGACTTCAGGTCTTCCTGACTCAAAGCCCAGTGCTCTACCACTTAGCTATATTGGGTAAAGACTTACTATTTAACAAAAATTTCTGGAAAAACAAAAAAGTAATCTGGTAGAGATAAAGTTCAGATCAACATCTCACACCATACAACACAATAAGTTCCTAATGTCTATATGACCTCAGTATAAAAGGTAATAACATAAAGCTGAGGAGCACAAATAGAGAGGTTTTTTTCTATATTTATGATTAGGGGAAGACTTCTTTATCAAAACAATGAGAAGATATAAAAAGGTAAGGTGGGCAATTCTGATTACACAAAATTTTTAAAGATTTTCCACAGACAATTGTTACAATCAAAATTATAAATCAAATGAATGCATCAGAAAAAAATCTGCAGCAAATATCTCTGATAAGGATCTTATATTCAAAATATAGGGGAAATCATTTAAATATATAAGAACAACTATAATTCTCCAACAAATAAACATGTGGTCAAGATATAAACATGCAGTTCACAACTATGTAAAAATGCCTCAGATCATTAATAAAAAAATATAAGTTAGAAAAACTCCAAAGTTTCTGAAATCTATAGATGAGCAAAATGGCAAAAAAAAAAAAAAGATAAATTACAATAGTTAGGGAAGATATGGAAGGAAAAGTGTGCTAATGTAGTATTTATTGTGTTGTGGATTGGATCAACAATTTTGCAAAGAGCAAAAGTTTTGTTTCCTCATTACCTACTTTAATTCCCTCTATTTCTTTTCCCTCTCTTATTGCAAAAGCTAACACTTCTAGTAAAATATTGGATAATAGTGGTGATAATGAGCAACCTTGTTTCACCCCTGATCTTATCGGGACTGCTTCTAGCTTATTCTCATTACATATAATAATGATATGTTAGATAGATGCTACTTATCATTTTAAGGAAAAATCCATTTATTCCTATGTTCTTTAGTATTATTTTTGGAATGGGTATTGTATTTTGTCAGAAACTTTTCCCATATTTGTTGAGATAATATGATTTCTGTTAGTTTTGTTATCAATATGGTCAATTATGCTGATAGTTTTCCTGATATTGAACCAGCCCTGTTGATAATATCCCACTTGTGGACTAATAGTTCTAGAAAGTAATTGGAACAATACCCAAAATATTCCAGCAATACTACTACTAACCATATATAATATCCCAACCAAAAGAGAACAAAACAGGGAATAAGTACAAAACTATTCATATCAGCATGTTTTGTTGTAACAAAACAGAAGTGAACAAACCAGAAATTAAAGTGATGCCTGTCAATTGGGGAAGGGCTAGACAAATTATGATATATATGATAAAGAGATATGATTAAGTGTTAAGATATAATGAAAAAAAGATGGATTCTAAGAAACCTCGAAAAACTTATAATCAAATCCAGGAGGCCAATTGATACAATATTGTAAAGAAAAACAACTTTGAAAGACTTAAAACTCTGATCCAAACAAATGTGATTCCAGAAATGGAAGATAAAGCACATTCACTTACCAATCCTTGATGAAGAAGTGGTAGAGCAGAGATGTATGACAAAAATAAAATTTCAGAAACTGCCAATGTTATGTTTGACTATGTATAAATCTTACAAAGAATTTTTTAAAATCTGAAGACAAAAGAATTGGGGAGAGGAGAAAGTAGGCTAGTCATAATGATAAGCAAAAAGGGTCAATGAACCATTTTTAAAATTCACAAAACAGAAGAGAAGATAAATCAGAGAAAGAGAAAAGCAAGACATTTTTGAACCTTACATGTTGAATTTATTATACACATTAATAAAAATCATCAAGATCATGCCACATGAGAGTTAAAGGAAACTGATAAAGCCTGGAGAAGAAAAGACTTGAAGATCTGGGGTTATGCTACATAGAGATATTTAAATATGTGAAGATCTGTCATGTGGAAAAGTGATGATCCTTTTATTGTTGACCCCAAAAGGAAAGGATGACAGTGGGCAGAAGTACCAAGAGATGAGTTTAGTCTTCTTGTTAGGAAAACTGTAGGAAAAATGGTAATTTATCCAAAAGTAAAATGGATTGCCTCAGGGTATCAGAGGATCATAGATTTAATCTGATTATTGATTTCAACCTCTTCATTTAACAAATGAGAGAACTGGGGTACAAAGAAATTAAATCAACATTCTCGGAGCTAGTAAGTAACAGCTGCAATTTCCAGCCAAATTCTCCACCTCTAAACCTACATTTTCTGTCTGTGCCATGATGTCAGACTCTCCCTTGGGAAAGGTTTTCAAGTAAAGGCTGAATCACTACTTGTCAGGGTTAGAATAGGGGGAATTTTTGTCCCCCCTATGAGGGGGGGACATATGAGATAGACAAATAGCCTCCAAATCAAGTTAATAAACATTTATTAAATATCATATGAGTTGGGCACTTAGCTAAATACTGCATGTACAAATAAAGGCAAAATCATTTTTATCTTTCAAGCAGATCACAGTCCAATGGTAGAGATAAAAGGTGAACAGCTGTTTGTAAAAGCAATCTATACAAGATAAAGTAGAAATAATCTCCAAAGAAAGGCCCTAGAATCTAGGAGGAACAGGAAGAGTTTCTTACAGAAGGTGGAATTTATAGGAAACCAGGGAAGTGGGGAGATAAAGGAAAGGAAAGAGAATTCCAGGTATGGGAGACATCCAGTTGAAAGGTATGGAAATGAAAGATCACAATTATTATCATAGAACACATGGAAGGCAATAAAGTATAAGGAGACTGGAAATTTAAGAAGGACCTAGATTTTGAAGAATTTTAAGTCCAAAAAGAAAAGACTTTATATTTGATCCTATAGGTAATAAGAAGCCATTGTAGTTGGCTGAAGAAGAGGGTAACATGGTCAAACCTATGATATTCTTAAGAAAATTACTTTGATAGATGGGTAAAGGACAGACTGGAATGGGGAGAGACTTGAAGAAGAAACACCAATCAGCCAATTAAGACATCTTCCAATTCTGAAATTCTATGATCCTAAATATTGTTTGCTTTTGATGGTTAATAGTAATGATTTTGCTTCAAAGCTTCATTCTAATTCTCAGGTTAGTCAAAATCTTACACGTGTGCTAGGCTATCATCTTAAAAGATGATCAAGTCACTTATCTATATATATAGGAGAAAAACAGTACAAATTGACAATTGGTAGAATAAAAGGTCTCAAGAAAAGACTTTTTTAAGAGCCACTTCACAAAGTAGTCATTGTTTGGGCTGTATCAGTATCAATGGCTATAGGATACCTATTCACAAATTGAAATTTGTGTAAATTATGTATATGCCAGAGGTGGCAAAAATATAGTGAAGTGGAATTACCTGTCTGGATATATGGGTACCACAAAATTCTAGGCAATTTATATGCACCATTGACTAGCATGTGGTCTAATCCAGCTTAAAAACTATATTATAGAAAATATTGAACTATTCAACTCCCCCAAGAATAATAAAATCAAGTGTCTATACTTTAATTTGGAGAAAATTAATTCCCTTGGAATATCTGTTTACCAAGAAAAATCACCTTTTTTCTTTAAAAATAGAAATATTTGTTCTTAAATTCTTTGAACAATGTCTGATTCTTTGTGATTTTATTTGGGGTTTTCTTGGCAGAGATGCTAGAGTGTTTTTTTTTTGTTGTTGTTGTTTTTGTTTTTTGTCATTTCCTTGTCTAGCTCATTTACAGATGAGGAAATTGAGGCAAATAGATTAAGTGATTCGCTCAGGATCACACAGCTAGTGTGCAAGGGCATATTTGAATTGGGAAAAATGAGTCTTCCCAACTTCAGGTCCAGCACTTTATCAACTGTGCCATCTAATTGTCCCATATAAACACATTAAGAAAAAAATTTAAATGACTTTATTTTGGAAAATTCCAAATTTCAGGAGGAATCTTTTCAATGTAAATTATATAAGTTTTAGATCACAGAATGATTTCAGAAAGGCTTGGCTAGAGACTCATGAAATGATGCTAATTGAAGTGAGTAAAACTAAGAGAAAATTGTACACAGCAACAAGAAGATTATGTGATAATTAACTGTGATGCACCTGGCTCCTTTCAACAACGAGGTGATTGAGCCCAATTCTAATAGATGTGATGGAGAGTGTCATCTATATCCATAAAGAAAACTATGGAGACTGAATATGGGTCACAACTTAGTATTTTCATTTTTTATTGTTCTTTACCTGCTTTTTTCTTATGTGTTCCCTTATTGATCAGATTTTTCTTGTGCAGCATGATAAATGTAAAAATATGTTTATGTGCAAATGCAAGAATTGCACTTGTTTAATCTATATTGAATTATGTGTTCCTGGGGGGGGGAGAGAGTGAGGAGAAGGGAAGGAAAATAATTTTGAACCCAAGATTGGAAAAGATGGTTGAAAACTATCTTTGCATGTATTTTGAAAATAAAAAAAACTATTAATAATAAAGAAGAACCAAATTAACAAAAAATATATGTTTTAGTTTAAGAACTAGATTTTGAAATAAATAAGGACATCAATCAATCAATATTCATTAAGTACACATGCTTGGGCAGTGAAATATAGAGACAAAAGTGAAACAGTTTCTTCCCTCCAGGAGTTTATATTCTTTTGTTTCAACTAACATGTACATATTCAAGTAAATACAAAAGAAATGTAATTTCATAAAGGGCACTAGTTATTGGGAGAGAAACAGGTAACAGGAAAGTCTCATGTAGAAGGTAATATTATTAAGTAAATGTCTAGTAGTATTCATGGGCATCTTCTTTAATACTTGAAAGAATCTGTGTGGAATGAGATCTGGCTTTGGAGCCAGAGGACCTGGCTTCAGATTTTACCTTTTAGACTCACTTCCCAATCATGGGCAAATCATCTCAGCTCTCTGGGTTTCATGGGAACTTCAGATTCTACATATATAAAATAAGAGAATTGTATTGCAAGGCCTCTGAGGTCCCCTCAAGATTTTTGATCCTAAAATTATGCTTTCACTGAAATAGATCCCAATCTCTCCATGCCTTAGTTGATGGTCTTCCGGGCCAACTGTCTTCTAAGGAGAATTTCCTAATTTAGGGATGCAAATCTTCAGATGGTATATTCCTAGTCCATCACTTAACCTGTACTTAGTCATTCACACTTGTAGCATCCAGAAAGGTAGATAGATAGATAGATATCAATATAAATATATTAAATATTTTAATATTTATTAAATATTATTATTTAATTAAACATATTAATTATATGTATATAATTAATTTATTAATTATAAATATAAATTAAATTTATTTATTAACATTAAATATAAAATCTGAATGTAATATTGCTCAAATAACAACAACAAAAATAAGGGATGAAAATAAGAAAACAAAAGCAAAAAAGAAATTCTAGATACCTTAATGAGCAAATGAAAATAAATGTTTAAAGATCAAGATTAAACAGAATCAAAACAATATAAACAGCAAACTAAACAATCCAACATCAATTAAAAAAACACTTTTCTACAAATGCGTCCTAAATAAGGGAATTAAAATTAAGAACTAAAGCTTAAAGAAGGAAGATACAAAAAAAAGTTCTGACTAGCTATTTGGTCACAGGAGTTAATTGCTATCTACCCTTAATGACTGAATGGGTGTGACCTCAGGCAAACTGAGACCTGTTGAAAACCTTAGCTTAAAAAGTGGAGGTATCCCATTTCATGGAGGGCCATCTCTAGTCATCCTGGTCTACATCTGGCCACTGAATCCATATGACTCTGGAGGGGAAAGTGATACAGGTGACCTTGCCCAGTCCTCCCTCACTTAATCCAACTCACTTCCATGTCATGGCATCACCTCCCTGATGTTACGGTCCTCCACGAGAATGAAGGACAAACAACCACAACCCAATAATGAAAACACAAATTGGGTCAAATGACAAGTAGAGAGATCAGATTCTAATTATATAATAGATAAAAAGTTCTATCACAACAGGTAATGAAATTGACAGGACAGGATATGATTTGTAATTATTGGTTTGAACATTGAACAATGATGCATGAATTCTTAGCAAATCACTTTATTAGTTTCCTCTCAAATGAAAGACTGAATCCACCTTTCTTAACAGAAAGCAAACTTTTCAAAAATGGACTAATCTTCATGTATTTTATATACTGTATTCATGTGACTTGCCCTTGGTCATTTAGAACATCTGGATCCAAATCCAGATCTACTTGATGCCATCTAATTTGTCTGAAGAACATGTCCTTCACTAGCCCAAAGTGCATTTAAATATTTTAATACACTTGTTGAAAACTTAAAACATTATTCATCATATTTATAGCTTCAGAAAATCTGAGAGGTCATCTCGTCTAGGCTTTCAACTTTAGAGATGGTAAGGTTGAGGTCCATAGACTCACCTGCCCAAAGACACACAAGGAGTAAACAGCAGAACCAGGATGCCAATCCTCATCTGGGACTTCAAATGAAGATTTGGGCTTGAGCACAGATCTGCTAGTTCCTAATCCAGCCTCCTTTTTTATTAAGTTACAATGCTAAAACAAAATCTCCTAGTATGTCTCTTTTGAGACTCAACTTGCCTATAGCTCATAGAGAATTGGTTGTTCTTAAGGATAAACAATCAGAAACCTTGCTTCCACAAGCAAGGAGCTCATTAACAAAGCATGCATCAGATCTGGAAGCCTGCCGCTTAGGGAAATCTTTGAGAAAAAGAAATCAGACAGGTATTTGAGCCCTTATCCATTCACTAATGAACTAGCAAATGATTTTGTAGAATGGTTAAGACCGTTAAGACTGAATGGAGCTGAAACCAGCAATGAGACCACCATGCATACAGCCTAACAGCTCCCATAGGGAAGCCTGAAGATCAGGGGGGAAAGCCTGGATAATGTGAATTTTAATGTCAACTATGAAGAGATTTCATTTTTTCATTGGCCAATCTAGGTCAGCAATAGACCTTTATATATTTGCTGGCATTAAAGGGCTACAGAGGGAATTTGCTTTAAAAAAAGATTGCATACTATGTGTTCTCTTTATTTTATAATGCCAACATATCATTCACCTGCTCATATTTATCTTTAATATGTGGATATTCAAAAACTAAGAGATTCAAGTCAGGTTTTCGTTGACTGTATTAACAAGATATTGCCAGCCTCAGTAGAAATTTAAAGAATACTAACAAAAAATTGGTTTTCTATCACATCAGGATTTAACAACATCCCCATTTTTTGAGTAGGAACCAACTCAAATTTTCTTCAATTGCCATTTTTCTGCCTGCCTCTCTTTCTCTCTACCTTCTTCTCTCGTATGATTTTTTTCTCTGTTTGTCTCTTTCTATCCCTCTCATATGGTATTCACAATCTATCAAAAAGAATTTATTAAGCACCTACGATATACCAGGCACTGTGCTAGGTGCTAAAGACATGAAAACAAAAATAAAATTGTCCCTGCCCTTCAAGGAGTTTACATTCTATTCTCTTTGTCTCTCTCTCTCAGTCTGTCTGTCTCTCTCTATATATGTGTATGTTTATATATACACATATATACATATATTATATATGTACATATGTGCACAAACAAAATAAATGCAAAAATTACATTAGATGATACATATTACCTGTTGCTATTTTACTTATTTTTTAATCCTGTCCAATTCTTCATAACCCCTTTTGAGGTTTTCTTGGCAGAGAAACTGGACTGATTCACCATTTCCTTCTCAGACCACTTTACAAATGAGGAAACTGGAGCAAACATGATTAAGTGACTTGCCCAAGCTAATAAGTGTCTGAGACCAGATTTGAACTGAAGATGAGTTTTCCTGAGCCCAGCTCATAAGCACTATGAAGCCACCTATTTAGAATAAAATGCTGATTGTGTCCACATAGGAGATTTGATATCAAGAAGATGCTACTTCAGTACCATGCCCTTCAAGACTATAATTCAATTTCACTCAATACATTCATTAAATGCTCATTATATACCAGACACTAACCAGTATCAGCAGTACTAAAGTAAAAAAGAAAGTATTCCTGTCTTTGAGGAGTTTCTACCTTCTAAAAAGGGTCAAAATAAATCTTGAAGCCATGATATATGCAGTTAAATTAAATTTAACTTGAAGAGTCCATAATGAATAGTAATAATGAGGGAATATGAAGTATTGGAGAGAGAGCTAGATGGCACAGTGGGATGAGGCACTTGACCTAAAGTCAAAAAGATCTGAGTTCAAATTCAGTCTGATTTAATGACATAAGTCATTAAATCCCTTAGTTTACTCATCTGTAAAGTGAGGATGATACCCTCGTCCCAGGGTTGTAGATTCCAGGATCATATTTGTGAGGCATTTTTGCATACTTTATAGTACTACATAAATTCTGGGTGTTATTATGTGTTGGACAGATTGCAGCATTAGTAATGGGAGACCCTAGATTTGAATCTCAAGTCTGTTATTTAATACCAAGTGATTGAGGCAAATCTCATCATCTCAGGAACTCAGTTTCCTTTGAGGAAAAAAGAGGGGGTTGAAATCAAAGGCCATGAAGGTCCTTTCTTCCTCTAAAGCTGATGAACCTATTAGGCACTGTTTAAATGAGATTGCTCAGAAGCCACTTTCCCAGTATGTGGCACATATTTCACATCTTTGCCACAGAGTCTTACAAACAGACCTTGGGGAAATGGATGGATGTTTCAGTCTTACTTGAGTCAATTCCCCTTAATCCATGTTTTCATCATTTGAAGGCAGCAAGAAAACTTTATTTAAAATCTTAAAATTTAAAAACCATTCAGTTTTTTTTCCTTCTCAATCTGCTCTGATGTTTGCAGGATTAAATCCTCCAGAATCCAGTGGATATTTGCTTTAGAGAGAAGATTTCTAGAGGCAGGGGTTAAGATCTCAGTCTTCTAAAAACTCCTGGTTGATTCATTCATGCTGAATAGAATAGACTGTTCAGAAAGCCTCAATGCATGCCATCTGTAGGAGGGTGATTCAGCATTCAGAAGGGAAAACTGTCATTCAGGGAATAGTTCTTTCTTTTTAATTAAAGGCCTGGGGATATTGACTATTTAATAATGTACCATTTGAATTCAACTTACATATGAGACGAGCAGGAAATTATGTCCATCTTGCTTCATCTCCCTTCCCCCTACACCAGCTTTTTAACCTTCTCAGCCCACATAACTTCAATATTAAAATAAAGTCTACATCTTTCAATCTTGTCCAAGGGATGTAGCGCTCTATAAGGTGTTAAATATATACCATGTTCTTGTAGCACTAATGGAATCAGACCAGAATGAAGGTTTTAATGAGCCAAAGTCTTCGTGAGTTATCCATAAGCTGATCCTGATGGCAGATACATTTAAAATATAAAACCATTATTGGTGAGATACATATAGTCCCCCTTTGATATTTTCAGGTTCACTGTGACTCTTTGGGGAGCTGTTTGTTCTTTGTTCTTGAACAGGACCACTGACATCAGGAAAATATCTTGACTTGCAAGTGAATTGGATCTAAATGAGGCAAGCTTGTGCAAAGTCACAGTCTTACTCTCTCCCTTGGAGCTATCTGGGTCCAATGGCAAGACATGGATCAGAAAGACTAGAGATGCTCCTAAATATAATGTTCTGGTTAGCTTTCTAGAAGTATAGGGACCAGCCTTGGTTTTAGCAGAATAATCACCACAAGAATAGTCAGGAATGAAGTCCAAAGTCTTTTTTATCTCCTTCACAGTCTGTCTCCTTCACTTGGGGTCCCAAGAGCTTTCTGAGGGACCTTCAGATGGGCCTTGGTCTCAGTGGAGAAGTGAAGGAGGATAGGCCTGCCACCACAAGGGTCTCTGTCTTCAAGTCTCTTTGAGTCCTCCTCTAGATCTGACTCTGACCTCTTAAATACTCTATTACAATTAAATCCATTTATTATACTGAGTATGTCAATCATTATATCACTAGGGAACCATTATTTATTGTAAGATTAAGTCAATCATACTGAACTAGAGAACTATTAATTCCCCTGCTAAACTAGATAGCCATTGTCTTATCAATTCCACTGAGTTAATACCTTGTTGTAAGAATCCTTACCTCAAGTATATTTCTCCAGAGTTCTGGCCCATTACACCTAAATGCAGTGGAAGACCCTGGCCCTTTTTAAGCTAAGGTCTTTCCCACCTTTCCCTTTGTCTGAAGCAACACCCATCTAGAGATTAAAGTAAGAAATGAGACAAAAGACAACCTCTTTTACCCACTCAACAAATAATAATTTAGAAGGGTCAGACCCTCAGGATTTCTGTCCAAAACAGAAACGATCAATTATTTGTGGAGTGAGCTGTTCATCTCATGACTGGAGCTTCCATATATAATTCTATAGCAATAAAATCCATTTGAGGTAAGAAATCTTTGGATATGAGACTTTCTTCCTAGTAGTTATCTATGACATTCTTGTTCAGATATGAGTTAAACTAGAAAGCCACTAAAATTCTATCCTAATTAGAATTCTGGAATTCAAATTCCTGATCTCCTTTTTCTGAAAGAGATTACAAAAATCTCTAATAAAAGAGTAGAAGAGCAGTCCCAGACTTTCAGTGTTAGATTAGCTATAGTTGGTTTCCCTGCCTCAAATCTCTCCCCATCATTTCCCAGCTGGATGCTCTCTTAACATCATGATCTCCAGAAATTCATCATTCTGTAACATGAAATCAGTTATGTAATTCACAGCTCCTCAGATCATTTTCCACCCTGCTCCAGGACTTCATTCTTCTACCTTGAAAGTTCCTTTATATATGTGTATATTGTCTTCCTCCAGTAGATTGTAAGCTCCATGAAGACAGATGCCTTCTTTTCTTTTTCTTTTCTTTCCTTTTTTATCCTAATGCCTAGCACAGTGCTTAGAACATAGTAGGTATTTAATAAACTTAATAAACTCTAATTCTGACCCCCTACTCCAGTCTATTTTCTATTCAGTGGTCAAAATGGTCTTCCTAAAGTACAGGTCTGACCATGTCACTCCAACACATCCAATATGCTCCAGTGGCTATCTGTTGTGCCAAAGATCAAATATAAAATCCTCTTCATAACTTGTCTCCTATATTTCCAATCTCCTTCCAGCTCAGACATCTTCACATGCTATGTCATCCAGTAACACCAGTTTCCTTGCTATTCCTTACACCACACACTACAACTCTCAACTCAATTTATTTTCAATGAGTTTTCACCCTAATCCAGCCCCCTCCCTCATAATCTTCAAGTTCCAGCTAAAATGCCATCATCTGCATTGTCCCCTAACTGTAGCTCCTCTCTGTTGATCATTTTCAATTTATCCAGTGCATATCTTGTTTGTACATAATTATTTGCATATTGTCTCTCCCATTAGACTACATAAGCTCCTTGCAGGCAAGGATGGTCTTTTGCTTCTTTTGTATTCTTAATACAGTGCTTGGTACAGAGTAGGTACTTAATAGATATTTATGGATTGGCTGAACCCATTCCTTCATGGCCCATCTTCTTTCACTTTGGGACAGTTCTAATGGTCTTGAAGATTTTTCTGACATCAAACCAAAATCCACATCATAGTGACTTCTACTCATTGATATTCATCCTGTCCGCTGGCTCACATCCTTTTTTTCTTCTGTATGACAACTCCAAAAAATACTCCAAGATACCTACCATGTTTCTACTACATGTTCCACTACCACTACCAGCAAGTACTGAAAAAAGTTTTAAGTGATTTTGTGAGCTCCTAGAGAGCACAAAAGTACTTTGACCTCTTTTTATGTCCCAGTATTGAGCACAGTGCTTGGTACATAGTAGGTACTTAATAAATGTTTAACTGACAAACTTTTTAAAAAAGTACTTAGAAGTTTGCCCCTATATGCCAACTGAATTTAAAAAAAAAAAAAAACTCTTACCAATCCAAAGCCAAATTGGAAAAACCCCATGAGGTAAGTATTGAAGTACAGACTATTTAATCTCTTTATTAATGATCTGAAGCACAAAGTGAATTACACATTAGCCTTATTTGCAGAAAATCATAAATAGTACAACACAGATCGATAATACAGAATACACTGAAGACCTCGGAGAAGCTTAGGAGTGGAAGTGTGATGAGTTCAATTTATAAGAATATCCAACAAGACACATTGGGGAAAAGGCATTTGAAGCATGAGTATAAACAATGAGAATTCAGCTAAAGAGCAATAAGGCAGAAAAAGATTTAGGGGTGATCGTGGGGAACAAATCCATATGTGTTTATGGGGCACCATTGGGAGCATGAAGAGGAAATAGCATAGGGTTGTAGATATGGAGAGTTAGTACAACTAATGCTGAATGGAATGAGCCGAGGCAGGGCTCTATGTCATTACCAGTGACCTCGTGACCTTCCGATTTCACATGACAAACACTATAACTATATATTCCATGTTGAGAAAAATGTACCTCTTTGACTGCACTCTTAGAAGCAAAGGATGTCAAAAATCAATCAGAGTAAATGGAAAGAAAGATGATTCTCATTGACAGCTGAAACAAGGATTTCATATTACAACTCATTTGGTATCTAGGGATACTGGGTCCACAATATACCAAAATGAGGGAAGGGTCTATTGTGTCAAAACAAAATCTGCCCATATGTTTTTTTTTAAAAGCACTGATGGTCCTATACAACCAAAGACTAATAGTTTAAAGAAATAGAAGCATTGTTACAGAAATTGTGCTTTGGATGGAGGAAGGGTAGTGGAGTTGTAAAGGACTAAAATTAATCGTAGGAAAGAAATACATTATTAAAAAAAATGAACTATGGTAAGAGGAAAAACAGTTTTAAATGTTCCACATAGAAATGGCCTGTTATCTCAATAGTGGTAGACCTTGTAAAATAAACCACAAAGACATATGACTAAAACAGAGTAAAGAAGCAAAAAAATAAAAATAAAAACTTCTCATTATACATAATGAGTACAAGATGGAGAAAGAACAAAGCAAGGAAACCAATTCTTGTGTAATTACTATGGCTTAGAAGCTTGCTTCTGGAAAGGAGGAAGGGAGAGAAAGAGGGAAGGGAGGAAGGGAGGGAGAAGGGGACAAAGAGACAGAAACAGAGATAAAGGCAGAAACAGAGAGAAAGAGAGAGACAGAGACAAAGAGACAGAGACACACACACAGAGACAGAGATAGACAAAAGAGAGACAAAAAGAGACAGAGATAGAGACAGAGAGAGAGAAAGAGACAGAAATAGAGAAAAACAGACAGAAAGAGACAGAGAGACACAGAGATGAGATAGAGATAAAGACAGACAGACAGACAGATAGGCAGAGGGAGAAGAAGACAAGTAAAGAGAAGAGAGAGACAGAGGAGCAAAGGGAAGGGAAATAGAAGGGGAAGGGAAGGAGTAAGTGAAGAGAAAGACAGAGGGAAGGCAGGGATAGGGAAGGAAGGAAGAAAGGAAAGAAGAAAGGAAGGAAGGAAGGAAGGAAGGAAGGAAGGAAGGAAGGAAGGAAGGAAGGAAGGAAGGAAGGAAGGAAGGAAGGAAGGAAGGAAGGAAGGAAGGAAGGAAGGAAGGAAGGAAGAAAGGAAGAGAGGAAGGGAGAGAAGGGAGGGAGAGGAGAGAGGGAGAAAAGGAGGGAGAGAAGGAAGGAGGGAGGGAGGGAGGGAAGGAAGGAGGGAAGGAAGCAGGGAGAGGATAACCATTTAATCTATATCTGCTAAGAACCTGGCATTTTACTAAGCACTTTACAATATCTGATCCTCACAACGATTCTTGGAAGTATATACTATTATTATCATCCCCATTCCACAATTGATGAAACTGACTTGTCCAGGATTACCCAGCTAATAAGTGTCTGAGATGAGATTTGAACTCAGGCTTTCCTGACTCCCGGCCCAGAGCTTTTATCCATTATACATCTAGCATTTGCCAAACATCAGCTAGGTATCAGATACTATGTTAAGCACTAAAGGTACAAAAAAAAGACCAAAAGTCCATTCCTGTTGTCAAAGAGAATATGTTCTAACAAGAGACAAGAAGTATTACATCATACCAGAGAATAAATGGGAAGGCCCCTGGGGGGCAGGCATTAGTGGCCCCTCCTTTCTAGTGGAGAGGGGAATGAAAAGTTTGGAAAGGACCTCTTGAAGAAAGAGGAATTTCGAAGTTCCTTCATTGCAGACGAGGGGAACGTTGGATTGGAAATGCTTCATACCGGACCAGGCTCAGCAGCTGGTGCTATATTCATTGTTTTATGTTGAAGTGCTTTTTTCCTCCTTGCCTTTTCAGTCTTTATCACAAAGGGTGGCTCCCCAGATAAGACAGTGGGGAGGATTTGTTTGAAAACCAAGGTAAAAGAAAAGGAAAAACAAAATAATCCACAAAAATACCTATATACAGATATAGAGCAAAGAAAACAGAAAGGAGAGCCAGTTCATCTTCATCACAGGATGGTCATGAACACAAGATTGCTGGGTGGTGAAATTCAGGTTTGATCCCTGGGAGCAGATATGGAACAGATTGCCCTCCTCTCAGAAATTGAGTGAAAAGTGCCAAGACTCAGGCTGCAGAGGTCCTGAGTTCTAATTTTGTCCCTGAACCTCCCCATCTGGGTGACTTGGGACAATTCGTATCATCTGAACAAACTGTCAATCTGTGAAATGGAACCATTAGACTACATAACCTTTTAAGTCTCTTCTATCTAGGAGGCACATTAGATGCAGTGCTGGGCCTGCAGTCAGGAAGCTCTGAATGCAAATCCCACCTCAGTCATGTGACTGTAAGCAGACCATTTGACTTCCGTCTTTCTCAGTTTGCTTAACCATAAAATGAGGGTAATAATAGCACTTACGTCCCAAGGTTGTGAGGATCAAATAAGAAGATATTTGTAAAATATTTAGCACAGTTCCTGGCACATAGTAGGTATTTAATAGTTACTTGTTCTCTTTCCTTCCTCAGGAGACAAATTAGTATTGCCTACACTGTTTGACAGTCATTTGCCAGTCAGTTTTACTTAGTTTCTTCATCTAGAAAACAAAAGAGCTAGACACTATGGGCTCTAATGTCTGACTTCTTTTGTCTTTCTTTGTTGGAAGGGATAGATTTTATGAAGTGTTAAAAAATGGGAGAAAATGGCATTGAGACTTTTTTAAAAAGAAAAAATGCTCTCCAAACCCAAAGGCACAATAGTCCTAGGAATCATATAAGTGACAAGTGAACAGAAACAACTTTTATTACAACTCCCAGCTCACCCTCAATGAAGAAAAGCTCTATATTTTAGTACAAAGAAGGAAACTCCCTAAGAATAAAAATCAACATTAGACAATATATGATAGCAGCAAATAGCCATAATCAAAGGTGAGAGGTCATCAGGATCAAAGGACCTCACAAGATCAGAAGGATTTGACTACATAAGAGATGTGATGGAAGAAATTACAGGAATGGAAACAGTATGATTAGGACTCAAGGACTGTCTTCATGCCTTCATGTGCCAATAAGGAGGAGCTTTGTCTAATTGGAAGATTTAATAGACAGGTAATCTTGTTTGTCCAACATTCCTAAAAAGCTTAAATTCTTCCAGTTTCCTTAAAAACAAATTGAGTGAGAAGGGAAGGAAAAAATGAGAAAAAATCTGTAGGTTGGACACACCAGATATTTTGCCATGGGAGAAAATGGGTGGAGCACTTACTCTCATTTTTCCATTTGGCATTTCCACCAATTGCTTTTACATCCAAGGGCATAGAAAAAATGTTCTGAACATCTGACTTATATTCCTGGCATCAGATGTTTGAAAATAAATGACTATGAAATCTGCCTATAGGTAGGACATGTCATGGGCAATCATTCTTTCAATTTAAACTATAAGGACATATGCTTTTAAAAGTTCGAGTGAAAGGTTCTTAATGGCATTATGCACCATGTAAAGTAATTACCCAATCATGTATATGGGCTTGTTAGCCTTCTCTATTAACTAATATGCGGCTAAAGAGAAGACCATACCCAGAAAGAAGAAACTGCTCTGTAGACTTCGAGAGATCTTGTCCCTGTTCTGCCCCAAACCCTCTAGCTGGACTCCATTGCCGTAAGAATTATTCCGACTTTTCGTATTGTCTTTCAAATGGTTTCATTATCTTTCCCCGAATGATATTCCCATGCTCTACAAACATAAAACTGCTCCCACTAGACCAGGTTTTCCCTTACTGGCACATGAAGACAGCTGGTCATGGTACTACTGATGACACTGTTTCCTTTTCTGATGTGTATTCTGTCACATCTCTTAGGTAGCTATGTCATTCTTATCCTGTGGGGTTCTTTGACCCCAATGGCCTCTCACATTTGATTATGGCAATTTGAAGTCACCATATATTGTCTTATGTTGATTTTTATCATTAGGTGACTTTTCAATAGATGATAAAAATAAGAAATTTGTCAGATGTATACATACACATATGTATACTTATACATATATGTCTGTGTGTGTACATACTTGTGTACATCCAAGAATACTATAACTAGGGCTCAAGGTCTATGCACATAGATATATACAAATGTTATATTATAATATTGCCATATTATATCATATATAGATTATATCATATATAAAATACAATATATAATATACATATGATACATTATATTACATATGACATCTACTCACATATAAATATATGTATATCATATATATTTATGGTTGTATACATTCTATATTCATATACACATTGAACCCAAGCTATACAGTTTTTAACTGACTAATCAATCTGTATATATATGTGTTATATACATACACATATATGTAATATATATGTTTATACATAAATATATAGCTTGATCTCAAAGAACGTGAGGATACATACTCATACATAGGTATACACACACACAAATCCATATACACAGCCACATATTCACATGTGTATACATATGTACACACACATATACTCACACAGTTTTTAAGTCTAAGGACTAAGTGGAAACAAGTTATGGTTACCAATTTTAAGCTGTTAGGAAATTGTTTTAGTAAGCCAATTTAGCTAAAACATGGGGTGCCCAACAGTGAGTAGGAATATTGGGAGTCACATTGGATAGGCTTTTAGTTCCAGGCTGAGAAGTTTATGTTTAAATCTAAGGCAATAGTGAGACACTAACGTTTTTCAGTAAAGGATAGATATGGTTTGGAGAACATTCATTTGGCACTTCTATAAAGGAGAATTGGAAAGGGAAAAGACTGTAAAAAACAAGATTATTGTGATAGCCATGGCAATGGTTCAAGAAAGGTTGATTAGGGCTTGAAATATAATAGAATTCATCTGAGGTTATAAAAGGAGCAGATCCAAGAAACACTGTGATTGTAGAGTAGATGATATTTGGAATGTAAATGGTGAGGGAGTAGGAAAAGTCAAGCATGGTTCAGATGACCAACCTGGATGTGGATGGACAGAGATGCTCTTGACAAAAATGGAGAAGCTGAGGGATCGGTTGAGTGAGTCATTTTGGACATTTTGGGTTTTATATGTCTTGGGACATCCATTCTAGTTAGCAATACAGGACTGTAGTCCAAGGGTAACATTAGATTATGTAGATTTTGGAGTCATTTGAGGATAAATGACATTTGAAGAAGTGGGAGCTGATGAGATCACCAAGAAAGAGAGCATACATAAAGAAAGAAGACTCAAACTGAACCTTTGAAATGGAAAAGTTGCATAGGAATAGAACAGATAAGACTTGGCATCTAGCTGGATATGGGGGATGAAAAGAGAGAGAGAGAAACAGAGAGAGACAGAGAGACAAAGAGAGACAGAGATAGACTTAGAAACAGAGAGACAGAGAAAAAAGAAGGAAGAAAAAGAGAAGAAGAAAGAAGAGGAAGAGGAGGAGGAGGAGGAGGTAGAGGAGGAAGTGGAGAAGAGAGGAAGGGAGGGAAGGAAGAAGGGAGGAAAGGAGAGAGAAGAGAATGAGTTCAATGCAATATGTGTTGAACTGAAGCTCTTTTCTGCACTATCGATGCACTCATTCTCCATCCTGTGAGACCACAACCAAGAGTCATAGAATTGAAGGATGCAAAGAACCTTAAGAAGTCACAGGCTGAGCTGCCTGATTTATGTAAGCTCAAGTTGGTTGATAAGTATTTATTAAGCATTTAATATTAAGCATATTAAGCACATATGCTAGGCATGGTGCTAAGCACAAATATATTTAGAAGGTCCACAAGAAATCTGCTTTAAATGCAGCCTAGAATGGTTCCAGCCAAGTTGCAGCCTCTTTCTCGCTCAGTCACATTTCCAAGGTCAAAATTATCAAAAGGAATTTTTGACTAACTGCGCCTTCTCCATTTAATCTGAGGCTTCTTATTATTTTTCTAATAGGATTATTAATAATTTACAATGCACAAAAATGAAAATCAGCGCTCCAAAGAAACATGTCCCTCCTCACACCAAATGAGCATTTGCCTTCACTACAAGAGACTGTCAGTCAGATTACACCTTTCTCATTTTCTGTACCAAAAATACATTCAACTTCATTTATTCCCTGTCTCTTCTATGGCCCAAATTTCTATTTAATTTCAGCTAGTTGCTGACTAATGGCCAGAGGGCTGCCCCACTTTAGGGAAGCCAGGGCCTGAAAACAATTTGCTGTCATTCTAGCAACACCTGTCCCAGCTTGGGGACCTCGATTGATTTGCAAAGAGTCCGTGTTTGATAAGCCTGCAGGGCAATTTTCTGATCCAAGAGGTAGAATGACAGGGCTGGACCTGTTGTCCTCCAAAGGCCCAGGTCCTAAACCTTTTTTATGTCTTTGGCAGCCTGAGGAACCCTACAAATCCCTTCTCAGAGTGATGCTTTTAAATGAATGAAATAAAATACACAGGCTAACAAAGTAAACTAATTATACTGCAACTTAGTTATCAAAATACGTTTACAAATAAGATCATGGACCCCAGATTAACACCCCCTTGTTCAGTGCATCTTCTAAGTCTAAATCTGCATTGCTATGATAAGTCACTTCCTTTTTTTTTTAATAACTTTTTATTGATAGAACCCATGCCAGGGTAATTTTTTACAGCATTATCCCTTGCATTCACTTCTGTTCCGATTTTTCCCCTCCCTCCCTCCATTCCCTCCCCCAGATGGCAAGCAGTCCTTTACATGTTGAATAGGTTGCAGTATATCCTAGATATAATATATGTGTGCAGAACCGAACAGTTTTCTTGTTGCACAGGGAAAATTGAATTCAGAAGGTATAAATAACCCAGGACGAAAAACAAAAATGCAAGCAGTTTATATTCATTTCCCAGTGTTCTTTCTTTGGGTGTAGCTGCTTCTGCCCATCTTTGATCAATTAAAGCTCTCTTTATCGTAGAGATCCACTTCCATCAGAATACATCCTCAAACAGTATCATTATTGAGGTATATAATGATCTTCTGGTTCTGCTCATTTCACTTAGCATCAGTTCATGTAAGTCTCGCCAGTCCTCTCTGTATTCATCCTGCTGATCATTCCTTACAGAACAATAATATCCTATAACATTCATATACCACAATTTACTCAACCATTCTCCAATTGATGGGCGTCTATTCATTTTCCAGCTTTTAGCCACTACAAACAGGGCTGCCACAAACATTTTGGCACCTACAGATCCCTTTCTTTTCTTTAGTATCTCTTTGGGGTATAAGCCCAGTAGAAACACTGCTGGATCAAAGGGTATGCACAGTTTGATAATTTTTTGAGCATAGTTCCAAATTGCTCTCCAGAATGGCTGGATGTGTTCACAATTCCACCAACAATGTATCAGTGTCCCTGTTTTCCCACATCCCCTCCAACATTCCACATTATCTTTCCTGTCATTCTAGCCAATCTGACAGATGTGTAGTGGTATCTCAGAGTTGTCTTAATTTGCATTTCTCTGATTAATAATGATTTGGAGCATATTTTCATATGTCTACAAATAGTTTCAATTTCTTCGTCTGAGAATTGTCTGTTCATATCCTTTGACCATTTATCAATTGGAGAATGGTTTGATTTCTTATAGATTAGAGTCAGTTCTCTATATATTTTGGAAATGAGGCCTTTATCAGAACCTTTGATTGTAAAAATGTTTTCCCAGTTTATTGTTTCCCTTCTAATCTTGTCTGCATTAGTTTTGTTTGTACAAAAACTTTTCAATTTGATATAATCAAAATTTTCTATTTTGTCGTCAATAGTGATCTCTAGTTCTTCTTTGGTCATAAATTCCTCCCTCTTCCACAGGTCTGTGAGGTAAACTATCCTATGCTCTTCCAATTTATTTATAATCTCATTCTTTATGCCTAGGTCATGAACCCATTTTGACCTTATCTTGGTGTACGGTGTTAAGTGTGGGTCAATACCTAGTTTCTGCCATACTGATTTTCCCAGCAATTTTTGTCAAATAATGCATTCTTATCCCAGAAACTTGTGTCTTTGGGTTTGTCAAACACTATATTATTAAAGTTATTGGCTGTTTTGTCCTCTGAACCTAACCTATTCCATTGATCAACTAGTCTATTTCTTAGCCAATATCAGATGGTTTTAGTAACTGCTGCTTTATAACATAATTTTAGATCTGGTACAACTAGGCCACCTTCATTTGATTTTTTTTCCATTAATTCCCTTGAAATTCTTGATCTTTTGTTTTTCCATATGAACTTTGTTGTTATTTTTTCTAGTTCATCAAAGTAGTTTTTTGGGAGTCTGATTGGTATAGCGCAAAATAAATAGATTAATTTAGGTAGTATTGTCATCTTTATTATATTTGCTCGCCCAATCCAAGAGCATTTAATATTTTTCCAGTTGGAAAGATCAGACTTAATTTGTGTGGAAATTGTTTTGTAGTTTTGCTCATAAAGTTTCTGATTTTCCCTTGGCAGATAGATTCCTAAATATTTTGTACAACCAGTAGTTACTTTAAATGGAATTTCTTTTTGTAACTCTAACTGTTGGGTTTTGTTAGTGATATATAAAAATGCTGATGACCTATGTGGGTTCATTTTATATCCTGCAACTTTGCTGATGATGTGGATTGTTTCTAATAACTTTTTGGTAGAGTCTCTGGGGTTCTCTAAGTATACCATCATATCATCAGCAAAGAGTGATAATTTGGTTTTCTCATTGCTTATTCTTATTCCTTTAATCTCTTTCTCAACTCTTATTGCCAAAGCTAGCATTTCTAATACAATATTAAATAGTAACGGTGATAGTGGGCAACCTTGTTTTACTCCTGATCTTATTGGGAATGGTTGCAGTTTGTCCCCGTTACATATGATGCTTACTGCTGGTTTTAAATAGATGCTACTGATTATTTTAAGGAAAAGTCCATTTATTCCTATACTCTCAAGAGTTTTTAATAGGAATGGATGTTGGATTTTATCAAATGCTTTTTCTGCATCTATTGAGATGATCATATGGTTTTTGTTAATTTGATTATTAATATGGTCCATTATATTGATAGTGATAAGTCACTTTCATATAGTCACATAAGGTTTACAAGTGCCCTCTTCTCAGTGACCAGGAGAAGGAGATAATACAAGAACTACTATTTCCATTTTTCTTGCTGAGAAAACTGTGGCTAGGAGGGGTTAAATGTCTATCCTGCAGTCACTCAATCAGGACACATCAGACTGGATGGGATCCCAGTTCTCTGAATGTCAAGGCTAAAACTCTGTACTACACCATGCTAAAGTGGAATCCAACAAACATCAAGGTAGCATTTTAAGTCATTTCCACCCATTCTTAAATCAATGAACCAGGCAACAGCGTAGAGAGAATGCTGGTCTGAAGTCAGGAAGACCTGTGTACAAATTCTGCTTCAGACACTTACTGCTCATATAATTCTGACCAAGTCACTTTACCTTTGTCTACTTTAATATTCTGATCTATAAAATGGAAATAATAATAATTGATAATAGTAGGATGAGAAATATTTATGGGAAGCACTTTATAAACTTAAAAATACAAGTTGCTGTTGCTGTTTTTTATATTATTACTATGTACCAGGCACCATCCCAATTGCTAAAGATACAAAGATTAAAAATGAAACAGTCCCTGCCTTTAAGGAACTTACATTCTCTTTGAGAGAGATCAGTGGCAGAAATAGTTAAAAAAGGAAAGAGGGAAAGAAATGCTTATGCAAATGGACAGTGTAACAAGATGGCCATTTAAGGATCAACAAATCTTGAATCCCTAAAGTAGAAGGAGCCCCAGTGATCAGACTCTGACTGATCATCACCCACCCTTAACCCAACCCTTCCAATTTAAGCAAGTAATGAGGGGCAGGGCAGTCACAAAAGAAGAATCAGGGATGGGAAGAGATATCAGGAAAGACATGCAATATCACAGAATCTCCAAGACTTTGCCCAGTGCCTGGCACATGGTAGATGCTTAATAAATGTTTGTGGATTGATTGAACATCTAGTCTAACCTCTTTCAGAGTAAGAATCTCTTGTGTGACATACTAGACAAGTGGTCAGTCAGCCTTGGTTTGAAGACTACATGGGAGTACATTTGAAGCCCATTGTCTCTCACTGAAATTCATGCTTTTTGGAGACAGTTCAAATTGTCGGAGAGCTTTTCCTGACACAAACTTAAATCTGCTTTTTTGAAACTTCCGTTCATTGTCTTTCATTTTGCTCTCACTGCCCAGCAGGACCAGCCTAACAGCTCATCCACATGACAGCCCTTCAAACACTTCATCTCTATCTCCTAAATATTAAAAGGGAAAGCTTTTGTTTCCTTTAAAAAGCTGTATTAATTTTTTGTCACTTCCTATACCATCCCTGTCACAAGATCTCCTTTGAAACACAGTGCAGTCAAGCAAAACACAAAGACACAGTGACCATATCTCATTTAATACCCATAGTCCACTATCTCTATACTATCAACTGCCAACTAATTGCCTTATACAGGGTAAGCAAGCCTTTCTGGCTAAGGTAGTGGGGCACCCTGAGGGAAAATAAGAAGCAACATATGTTAGGTAAATAAAACCACCATAACCACCTTGACTGCCAGCTCCCTTTAGGATCCAATGGAACCAGCCCAGGACCCTGAACCCAAGAGCATTCAGGAGTACATATGACTCCAACCCAATGCCCCTAGCTTTCCTGCCAGGGTAAGCCATTCCTACATAGATGCAACATAGTGACTGCTCCTATAGATGCTCCAACTATTGAAAACCATGAAAGGAAAGTTCTTGACAGCAAAGTCTTTGGCCCCGTCAAATAATTCAACATCAGAAATGAATAACATTTTATAAGTGCAAATAGCATTTAAAAAGTATTAATATCTACTTTACACCCTAAGGATCACGGAACTTTTCCATGTGATTTGCAACAAAATCTTCCATAAGTATTATTCTATCAGTTAGAATATGAGTTTGAAAGAAGGAAACTTGCTTTTTATTTGTAAGCCAGCAATTAGCATAATTTGCACAGAGTAAGCAAAGTAATAAACATTTAATTCATTTATTCATGCTTCATCAATAGTCTTTTAGATTGAAGTTATATTTACATTGATCTGAATTCTGATGTTATCTAATGTTGTGTTCCTTTACTGCCATAAATTTCCCCTCATTACATTCCAAACACCATAAAGTCTTCAAAGTGATTTCCCTAAAGCCCAAGGAGCACCACATCACCTCATATTCAACCACAGTGGACCTCTGTCATTTCCAAAATTCAAGATAAAATCCTCTTTGGTGTTCAGAGCACTTTATTGCCTACCTACACACAATACACTTATAACTTTTCAGATTTCTTATAGTTTACACTGTCCTTCAACTTGTTCTAGTCATTCCAGTAGTTTCAGTGATTGTCCCTTTTAATTAGATCTATTTTTGCTTTTGCTTTGTCTGAAATCACCATTGCTATCCTATATTTTTCACTTCAGCTGAAGCACAATAGATTCTCCTCCAGCCTCTTATTTTAACTCTATGTGTGTCTCTGTGTTTCAAGTACAATTTGAAGGGTATTTTAAAGGAATTTTTGCAGGTATTTAAAGGAAATTTTTTATGAAACAAATATGAAAAATAAGAAATATTAAGTACATCCCTTTAAGACTGAAAAAAATTACATTCAATTGAGTCATGGAATTATAAATTAAAATTTTATTGAAAACTAAATATCCCAATCCTAAAGAATGAGTGGGTCAAGGAATAAATCATAGAAACAATCAATAATTTCATTAAAGAGAATGACAACAATGGGACACTGTTAGAAAATCTGGGACATGCTACCAAAGGAACACTTAAGGGAAAAATTTATGTCTCTAAAGGCATATATCAATATAGGAAGAAAGAGCAAATCAATGAATTCATCATGCAACTAAAAATGCCAAAAAGAACAAATTCCTAAACCAGGAAGAGCAAAAACAGAGAAAGAAAATTATATATCAATTTCCTTTAATGAATTTCAGTTTGAAAATTATAAATATTAGCAAGGAGATTATAGCAATATATCATAAGGATCATATGTTATGACTAGGTGGAATTTATATAAAAAAATGCACGGCTAATTCAATATTAGGAAAACTATCATCATATCAGCAGTATTAGGAAAACAATCAACCATATCAATAACAAAAACAACAAAATTGTGTGATTATATCAACAGATGCAGAAAATCTTTGACAAAATACAATACCCATTCATACAAACACACATGAATACCTGCACACACACACACACAGATAAACACATAAAAACATAGGAATAGAGTTTTTATTAGAATGATAAGTAATATCTATCTAAAATCAAGCACAAACATTATTTGTAATGGGAATAAACTTATAGCCTTACCATTAAGATCAGAGATGAAACAAGGATATTCATTTTTCATCACTATTAGTCAATAAAATACTAGAAAATGCTATCTATAGCAATAAGACAAGAAAAAGAAACTGAAAGAATAAAAATAGGCAATGAGAAGACAAAACTATCATTCTTTGTAGATAATATGATCATATAATTAAAGGACCTCAGATAATCAGTTTTTTAAAAAACAGGTTGAAATAACAAAAATTTTAGCAAAGTTGCAGTAACTCCACATAATTTATAAACATTGGCGCACACACACACACACACACACACACACATACATATAAAACCAACAAAATCCAGCAGCAAAAGAAAGAGAAATTCCATTTAAAATAACTATAAGCAACATAAAATATTTGGGAATCTACCTGCCAATACAATTACAAAATACTTTTTTCCCATGAATAAAGACATATTTAAATACTGGAGAAATATTAAGTTCTTGGTTAGGCTAAGCCTAGGTTTGGCTAAGGCTATAATAAAATATGAATTCTATTCAAGTTAATTTATTTTTTCAGTGTCATATCAATAAAATTATGAAATAATTATTTTATAGATCTAGAAAAAATAATAAAATTTATCTGGAAGAACAAAAGATCAAAAATATCAAAAGAATCAATGGAGAAAAATGTAAAGGAAAGCAGCCTAGCAGTTCAGATTTCAAACTATACAACAAAGCAACAGGCATGAAAACAATCTGATTCTGGCTTAGAAATAGAATAGTACTTCAGTGGAATAAATATTGTATATCATATATAGGAGTAAAGCACCAGAATGGGGATAAGACTTCAACATCTGACAAAAACTGCCCAAAAAACTGGAAAAGAGTTTGGCAGAAATTAGATATAGAGCAACATCTTATAGTCTATGCAAAGATAAGGTCAAAATGGACAAATTATTATGACATAAAAAGGTGATATTAAATAATTAAAAGAGCATGTGAAAATACACCTGTCAGATCTAGAGATAAGGGAAGAGCTGATCACCAAAAAAGAGAAAAAAAAGATCATGGGAAGTGAAATAGAACATGTTTTATTACATGAAATTTTAAAAAAACCTTTAGCATAAACAAAACTAATGCAGTTAAAATTAGAAGGAATATAGGAAACTGGGGAAATATTTTACAGCAGGGTTCTCTGATAAAGACCTCATTTCTCAAATACATATGGGAAATACATATAAGAAAATGAGCCAAATTTATTTTTTTTAAAGTGAGTCATTATCCGGATGATAAATGATCAAAGTATATGAATTTTCAGTTTTTGAAAGAAGAAATCAAAGCTATCAATTGTCACAACAAAAAAGCTCTAAATTGTTACTGATTAGAGAAATGCAAATGAAAATAACTCTGGGCTACTACCTCACATGTATCAGATTGGAACTGTAGATCAAGGTAATGATCCAAAATAATTCCAAAAGATCTATGATGAAAAGTGCTATCCACAAAGTGATAAAGGCTAAATGAAGATTAAAGTGTATTTTTTCAACTTTATTTATTTTTCTATTTTTACTTTTGATCTGAATTTTCTTTTACAACATAGCTAATATTAAAATATGTTTTTCATGATTTCACATGTGTAATTGATATTAAATTGCTTACTTTCTCAAAGAAAGAGAAGAAGCAGGAAAGAGAAAATTTGAAACTCAAATTTTTAAAAATTATTGTTAAAAATTTTATATGTAAGTGGAAAATATTTAAAATAAAAATATGTATTTATAAAAAGAATTGGACCAGCTGACAGGTCCATTGATAATGCATTAGTGTCTCTGACATGCAAAAAGAAGAAACTATTTAAAGTAATAATCAGGGAAACAAAACCATAACCTGGTTCAAAGGGAAGCAGAGAGTTTCCAGTCATCCAAGAAGTTTAAGTTTTACCAAGAATTTAGGATACTCTATACCTGATTCTTTCAGAACTCTGACTTTCTCAGAAGAGTCTAGAGTTCAGTTGAACTGAACAAGTCTTGTATTGCTAGTGATCATCCATCTGAGCAGATTTTGCTATTTTTTAAGACCATAGAATTGTGATGACCACGTTTAGCACCCAGAGTATATTAAAATCAGCCAGAATCAGAATAAGGGAAACTCCTTGATCTTTATTCTTTGTGGAGGTGAAGGGGAATGCTGATATGAAGTGAAAGCAATTGCAACAGGAACCCAGCCAGCAGTGCCCCTGCCTCTCTCACTCCACCTGCAATCTCCTATACAACACACCCAACTTGCACAGAGAGTGGGCGGGACCATTCTTTCTCCAAGCACATATTAATAGAATATTGTCCAATTGCTAATCAGCCTCACGTGCTTGGGACCTCAGTGCGATGAGACCTTCAAGAGTTTCAGCCCATTACATCTTCTGCTTTCTTTTGTTTTAAAACACAGGAGGTCATGCCATCCCTGACCTCTCAGGGAGGTGAGAGTCCCCAAGGGGAGGAGATCCATTTGCTATTGTCCAATTGCTAATCAGCCTCAAGTGCTTGAGACCTCAGTGCAATGAGAGCTTCAAGAGTTTCAGTCCATTACATAGAATCACAGAATTTTTTTTCCTTTCTTCCTTCCTTCTTTTCTTCCTTCTTCCTTTCCTTCTTTTCTTCTTTTCTTCCTTCTTTCCTTCCTTCCTTCCTTCTTTCCTTCCTTCTTTCCTTCCTTCCTTCCTTCCTTCTTTCCTTCCTTCCTTCCTTCCTTCTTTCCTTCCTTCTTCCTTCCTTTATTTCTTTTCTTTTCTTTCTTTTCTTTTTTTTTTTTTTTTTTTGCTGAGGCAATTGGGATTAAGTAACTGGCCCAGGGGCACACAGGTAGGAAGGTGTAAGTATCTGAGGCTAAACTTGAACTCAGATCCTCCTAGCTTCAGGGCTGGTGCTCTATCCACTGCACCAACTAGATGCTGTCGAATCACAGAATTTCATAGTGGAAAGAGACCTCAGACACTGCTATCTAGTCCAACATATTCTACAAAATGAGTTCGTTGAGTCTTTGCTTGGAGACCTCTGGGGTGTGCGACCCAATCATCTCACAGGGCAGACCTGCATATTTTCAATAATTTGATTTTTCAAAAGTTTTTCCTGACACTAAACTTCAATTCAACTCTGCAGCTTCTACCCATTGCATTAGCAGAATAAATCTAATCTATTTTCCAAAGGACAACTCTTCAAATGCTGAAAAAGTTACCATAATTCTCATCTTTTTTTCTCCAAGCTAAACATCACTAATTCCATCAAGTGATTTTCATGTGGTCTTATTTTCCTTCCTTTATAATCTACCTAATTTTTATTTGAAAACTTTAATATTACAGTCAATCTAAACACTCAGTCAATCCATAAATTTCTATTAAAGTGGGTAGCACAAAAGGAGTGGGTATCATCAATCTGTCATTTTTCATTGCATTTTAACACAAAATATTTTTTAAACTTCAGTATGAAAAGAAATTATCTCATATCCAGCCCCACAAAACCACCACAATTCTATCATGAACTATCAATTTTTCTTAATGACCATAGTTAGTTAAAAATCAGATATATCTTTATACAATAATCAAATTCAGAGAGATAATGCGATATGATGGTGTCAGGAGATCCAAATTGAAATTATAGAATCACCAACTCTCCACGTTGGAAAGGAGCTCCTAGGTAATGTATTCCAATTTGACCTTGATCACCTCTATAAATTGACATACCCATCTATCATTCAGCTTTTGACCTCTAGTGAGAGAAGCCCACTTCCACTCCCTCTTAAGTCACTTCTTTCACTTTTGGTCTGCACAAATTATTGGGGAGATTTTTCTTAAGTCAATAGTAAATTTGATTCTTTCCAATTTCCTTTCAATCTCCTGCTCCTTGGACCAAGAAAACAATTCTAATCCTTCTTCCATGTGGCAGTCCTTCAAATATTTGAAGACAGGTATCATACCCCCTCTTTATTTGTTTCTTCTTCAAGCTAAGCATTGCCAGAGCTTTCAACTGACTGATACTGCTTCCATTATTGCCAATGTCCCAATCATGGACTTCTCAAAGTCTTTGTTTTTTCATCTGAAAAGAGTTAGTTCAAACTGGATAAACCCTGGGCTTTCAGTTTGAGAGTTTTAATCTTTCCATAATGGCAGAAAGGTTTTTGACTTACCTTCAGTTGATATAGTCACAGAAAGCAAGAGTAGATACAGAAGAAATGAGTTGTTCATAGTTGAAAAGTGACTCACCCCTGAGGAGACATCCTATCTAATACATGGAGATTCAGTTCAAGAGACTTGGAAACCCAGTTAAAGGAGCAAAGACTCACACTCCCAAGAGAAATGGATAGAAAATAGCAGCTACTTAAGGGAGAAAGTAGCTTTCAAGATCAGGACCTCTAAGAGAGTGGACTCAGGAGAGACCTAACCTTAACAATTAAGAGTCAAGCTATTAAGAAGGAGAAGACCCTCAGAGACTATTTGGATAGCCAGTAAAGATACTGATTCCAAAAGAGGAAGTTTCTAGGAGCCTGCTATTTCCAGGACTCCACTGGCAGAAAAAGACTTCTGGATCCTGAAATATCAGCATAGCTTTGGCCACATATATTGATTACACATATGTGCATCACTGCCATTCTACTCCAGATTAGTGTCTACTTTTCCTACATATGTTATGAGTACTAATAAGAGAGTATAACTGAGATTTATGAGTAGATACTTTGTAGCTACTATTCTTTCCATGTCATCTTATGTGAAGATCAAGTTAGCATCAGCTGGAGTCAGGATAAGCAAAAGTCCTTGGTCTTTATTCTTGGTCATTAAAGGTAGAAGTGAATTAGATGGACACAAAATCTCCACAACCTCCTTCTTCCTCCTCTACCACCAAAGTGACCCTAGCTAGTCTTACTCTACCCCCTAGTCCTTCCTACAATTCTCTGTATATACCAATTATCGAGCCAGCAAAGGATAGTGGGAAGGGTCATTTTCCAAGCATACGCTTATAGAGTATTATCCAATTTGTAATTAGCCTTAAGTGCTCAGTTGTCCAACCTCAGTGCATGAACTCAAGAGTTTCAGCCCTTTACAATCTTAAGAAATGTCTTTATTGATTAGTTATATCTCCTGACTGACTGTGACTGGAAAGCATACCAGTGGGGGCTTATAAGCTATAGTTTTAAGAATGTATACCCAGTATATAAGGTACCTTAGAACCCAAAATAGTAGTCATGCACTGGGGATCTTAGTACAAGATGAGAAAGTGGAGGAGATAGCTTAGAGAGTAAATGGGTAGTGTCAGGCTTTGAAAGCAGGTTCTCTGGTTCCAAATCCAGGTACCTTTCAACCATATCACACTGGGATTGTATATATATATATATTTTCTTTTTTTTTTAAATAATAACTTTTTATTTACAAGTTATAGGTATAGGTAATTTTACAGCACTGACAATTGTCAAGCCTTTTGTTCAATTTTTTCCCCTTCTTCCCCCCACCCCCTCCCCTAGATGGCAGGATGACCAGTAGATGTTAAATATATTAAAGTATATATATATATATATAAATTCTTAACAATATTTGACAAATATGTCAATTTTACAATATTTTCTATCTCTGTATGTGTTTCAAATTTCTGAATACAGACTATTATAGAACACTACAGATTCAATTCAATTCAGCCCAATTCAAAAGACAGACAAAGAAAAAATGCCTATTGTGTGCAAAGTCCCGTACTAGATAGGCATTGAGAATTTCTTTAAAAAAAATAAATAAGATAAAAAGGAAAATAATTCTTGTCCTTAAGGAGGATGAATTCTACTGGTAGGAAATGAAGAATAGATAATAAGTAATTATAAAGCATATACAAAGTAAACATGAGTTGGTTCGTGTTCTTCATCGACCTCATGGTAACTAAACATTATCACTCCACGCTTGAAACTCTGTTTTTAAAATGATGGGGGGAGAGAAGGGTCGGGAGGGTAAACTTGTAGCAACAACAACAAAAAAATTCTGATTCTTATGAAAATAACAGCAAGGATTTTGCCTGCCAGGAATTCTAATTGACATTTTCCATTCTGGTGGCCAGAAGCCTTTCCCCAGAAGAGCAAATTATTCATTCCATGGGAAGATTGTGACGGCTAAATTTTCACAAAACAGATGAAGAGGTGGTTTATTGCAAGGGCCAAGGCCTGGTTTTTCTCCCTAAACCATACGCAGTTTTAATTCCCTGCTATTAAGGGAGAAAAACAAATGCAGATACGCAGAGCAAAAACGGGTGTCTGTTTTTCGTTAATCGGTTTCTGAAATTCAACTAAGCATGAAATCTCATTTTTGAAGGGAAGCTAAGTATAGGCTGAGCGGACACGTACAGCCCTCCTCATTCAAGGTCTTTTTTGTTCACCGGGGTCCTACCCTTTTCTTGTTTCCACCCAACTGGTTGCTACTTAGCACACAAAAATGAGAGATTTTCTGTCCATAATCCTTTGCAATGGCACAAGACTTTAATCTCTATCTGGGCCTTAGCAGCTTCACCTCCCACCTCATTGAGCTAAGCGCTTATGAAAGTTGGGTGATCGCTGCCAAGGGAAATTTGAGAAGCTGTTGGAACTGGGTTGAACAGAAATTGCCATTTGTTTTTCCATTCAGTTCACTTTTCTGTGGAAGAATTTTTTTCCTAAAAGAAATAATTCTAGATGTACCATAGAGGGTCAGAGAAGGCAAGCAGGAATGATAAAAGGCCAAAGGTAGGTTTAGGCAGACAAATGGCCAACTCATCATTCCCACCTTATCATTTGCCCTCTGATAAAGGGTTAATTGTCTAGCCTGAAGCATTCCTGCTGCTCCAGGAATCAATTTTCCCATTCTTGTGACTCCTTGGATCTGGGTGTTCTGAAAATGTCCTAGAATTTTTTACCCAGCCTGGTCTTTGGATCATCTTTGTTTAATTCCTGCTTGGGACTCACCCTTTAGGTATAATAATACCATTTAGAGCTAAAAGAAATTTCCAAAGATCATTTATCCAGTCCCTACTTTTGAGGGCTAGATGAGAGCATCAAGAGAGTGTCTCATGACTTGTCCAAGATCACACAACTGGGAAATGTACTTCTATGTAACATTTCACTTAAATACCAGGATCAGTTTATTATCCCTGTTCCAAATAGAATCAGGATCCTTACATATATGTGTGAGTGATATCAAAAAGTCAGGATTATTTGTTCATAAATTATATTTACATGTATGTGTACATGGGAAGGGAAGAGAAGACAGAAGGGAAAGGAAGGGAAGGAAACAACAATAACATCTCTCATTTATAAATTTTCAAGGTTGTAGAGACATGGTTTGGATTTCCTGGCTTCTTCAAATCTCAGCTAAAATCCCTCTTTCTGAAAGAATCCCCATCCTTTTTTAAAAGAAATGTTTCATTTTTAATTTAATGAACAAAACAAGAATAAGTGCCTTCAGTCTGAGACTATCTCTAATTTATCCACCACAGACCTGATTTACACAAAGTTGTCTCTCTTCTAGTACTTGAGCTCCTTAAGAGAAAATATGTATGTTTTTTTGCTTTTGAATCCTTAGTGCTTGGCACAATACACTATATATAGTAGGTATTTGATAAATTCTTGTTGACTTGACCTTATTTAAGTTCTGATTCTAACATGTACCTTGTGTTACTTAAATTCTGTGTTCTAAGTCAGTGATGTCAAACCCAAATACAAATGAAGTCCCTACATCATGTGTAAGAATCCCTGAGAACTCACATTGATCTAAAAAATCACATTAATATTACCTATGGTATTTTTGTTTATTTTCTTAAACAATAGTTTAATCTGGTTCAAGCCACTTTGGAATTCATTCAGCCTGGGGCCATTTTGTTTGAGGTCTCTGCTATAGGCAACTCTCAAGAGTTATAAACTAACTTGCCTTACTAGAAGGCTTTTCCTCATCTGGGAGTCCCCTATGACATTGAAATCACAAGTGCAGTCCATTCTCTATCCCATTATCTTACTTTGAAGTGCTATTTTTATGAGTACAGATGAAGAGGTGAAGCCTGTTTTTACTCAGTGTCACACAGCTAGCAATTGCTGGACCCACCTCTGTTCCCACCTCTTCCTGGGTCCAAATCAGCATTCTAGACACTATAGCCAATGGCCCATTGGACTATATGAAGCTAAGCCATGGGAAGAGATATGAAAGTAAAGCAATTATAGGCAGATATAACTGTTGCCTCCAAAGAAAGTGGTGTACATTTGTAGGCTTCTAATTGCCATTCAACTGAGATGGAAGAAAACAAATTAGAACATATCCTGGAAAGCAAGAGAGAAAAAATGCTTCACTCTGCTATCAGAGACCAAGGCAGCTCAGAGGTCTAGAGCTCCAGAGCCTCAGCTTTCCTGGAAGTGAGCGTGGACCTGTGAGGGATCCCTTTTGTGCCCAGCCTTGGCAGCAAAAGGAGACTGTCTCAAAACAACAGCAGCAACAAAACCACAATAAATTTGTTGTAACTTCTAGTTTAAGAGAGATAAGATGAGATAATATGAGATGAGGATACAATGAAGATACTCTGAGGATACAATTTATATGAAAAGCTTTGTAAAGCTTAAAATGCCACGAGTAAATATTAACTGTTACATAATGATTGGAACAACATTAGCTGAAAGGATGACAGCAAAAAGAGAGAGATGACTGTTGTAATTATAATGGTTAAAGGGACTTTCATAAACCTCAGGTTTCTGCCACACTCAATAAATATCAGTGGCTCCCTACTATATTTAGGAATAAATAAAAACTCTTCTGTTTGGCATTTAAAGTATTTAATGACCTGGCTTCAAAATACCTTTTGAATTTTATTATATTGATTTGAGATACCACTACACAGCTCTCAGATTGGCTAAGATGACAGGAAACGATAATGATAAATATTGGAGGGGATATAGAAAAACTGGGACACTAATATATTGTTGGTGGAGTTGTGAACGGATCTAACCATTCTGGAAAACAATTTGAAATTATGCCTAAAGGACTATCAAACTTTGCATAACTTTTTATCCAGCAGTGTCTCTACTAGGTCTTTTTTCAAAGAGATCAGAAAAAAAGTAAAAAGGACCCACATGTGGCAAGGCACTGGAAACTGAATGGATGTCCATCAGGTGGGAATGGCTAAATAAATTATGGCATATGCATGTAATGGAATATTATTGTTTTATAAGAAACAATCAATAAGATGATTTTGGAAAGATCTGAAGAGACTTACATAAACTGATGCCAAATGAAGTGAGTAGAACCAGGATAACATTGTACACGGCAACAAGATTATGTGATGATCAACTCTGATGGACTTGGCTGTTTTCAACAATGAGGTGATTCTAGTTAATTCTAATAGACTTCTGATGGAGAGAGCCCTCTGCATCCAGAAAGAGGACTGAATGTGGACCACAACATAACATTTTCATCTTTTTCATGGATGTTTGCTTGCTTTTCCTTTTATTGATGTGTTTTTTTTCCTTGTGCAAGATAAATGTGGAAAAATGTTTAGAAAAATTGTACATGTTTAACCTATATTAGATTATTTGCTGTTTACAGGAAGAAAGTAGGGGAGAGTGAGGAAAAATTTGAAACACAAGGTTTTGGAAGGATGAATGCTGAAAACTATCTTTGTATATATTTTGAAAATAAATATTATTAATTTTTTAAATTTAAAAATCACTTCTTTCCTTCAAAACCCAGTTCTATCTTCATCTTCAATGTAAAGCTTTTCATATTTTTCATATATTTAAATATATATATTTATATATGTACATATTGTTTACTCTATATGTGCATATTGTTTACTCAATAAAACAAACAGCATTTCATTAAGTGCAAATCTTAGTCACAAATCTTAACATATAGTAAGGATTTGAAGTTTATTTAAAAATCACTTTTAAAATATATTACTTGAGGCAGGTAGTATGGATTTTTTTTTTCATTTTAGAGATTAGGAGACTGAGATAATGAGAACTAAATGTCTTTGCAAAAATGATACTAGTGTCAGAGTGTAGGTTTAATTCAGTTCTTCTGGCACTTGACCATGGCTACCACTGACATATAAGAAAATCCTTTATTTCCTTTGAAACTTCAAGGAAGAGCGTGAGGATAAGGCCATCCTTCCATGTAGCCAAATCAATCCATGTGACTCAAAGCAACTTACTGTGTTCAAGCATTGTATCCTCTCCAGGGCTTTTTATATCTTTTCCACTCATGACCTCTTTTCACCTGAAGAATTTTTATGTGACCTTGCATATATAGGTATGTAAAATAGGTATACAAATCAAACATTTGCTGATAATAAATCGTAATCAATTCAGTTACTAGACCCTACATGGGATCTCAAACCACAGTTTAAGAAGTTGGGTTTAAGCAAGCTGATTCACATAGGGCAAAAATGGATCAATGAGATCAGCTTTTAGGGGACAGAGTAGTCAAAATACGTAGCCAGCCAGAAAAGAGTGTAGGGAGGGAAAGTGAAGGGATAAATATGAACACAATAAACATTCATTCAGCTCCTACTGTATGATTCTATGCTAAGTAGAGAAAGAGACCAATTTTGATAAGACAATAGCTTCTGTACTCAAGGTTTTACTGACTCACACTGACTCTTCCTACACATTGTCCAGTCAATCAATCAACATTTATTAAGTTATTACTGTAATGGTGGAAGGAGAAGAGAAGGCAGTAATGTAACAGATGGATGTATATATTAGCCAAGTCCTTTTAAATGTTAAATTATTTATTTTAAACTTATTATTAAACATCAACAAAATTACTTAAACTTGGTTTGAAACTATTTATGTTTAAATAAATGAATTTCAAGTCATAAAATGCCTTACTTGTCATTCTACTCCTTCTAAATCTTATCTCCCACTCATATTCAGCTTTATCTATTTGCAATCAGTACATATTCTGTCTCTCTGTTCTGCTTTTTTTATTTTGCATTATTTCATAACAGTCTTTCCAGATCTTCTTTATATTCTTCACATATCGAATTTAATTGCATTATGGTATTCCATTACATTAATGTACCACAATTTATTTAACCATTCTCTTCTTGTTGGACATTTAGATTGCTTCCAGTTTTTTTCTTTGCTATTACAAATAAAGCAACTATAAATATCCTTGAACAGATAGCTCTTCTTTTATTCTTGCTAAGACTCTCAAGGTATATTTCCTCCAGTGGAATTATTAGAATTTACCAATATTTTTGTTACTTTTGATGGTACTATCAGTTTGCTTTCCAAAGACATTCAAGATGAGATTTTAACCAGCACCTGTTGCTAATCTAGAATTTATGGTTTCTTTCTTGATATGCATTAGCAGTTTCTATAATAGGAGTTTCCTAAACTATAGAAATCGTGAATGAGAATCCCTAAAAAATTCATTTATGAAAAGGATGTGTATTTTTCATTTTTTAATGTTAACTTGGCCATATTGTGCAGGGCTTCAGTTTTCTTTAAATCTGGCAACTAGCTGGTTCAGTGAATAAAGTTTCAAGTCTGGAGACAGGAAGAAGCAAGACACTTGCTGATTTGTGACCCTGGGCAAGTCATTTAACCCTGTTTGCCTCAGTTTCCTCATCTGTAAAATGAATTGGAGAAGGAAATGACAAATTGTTTCAGTGTCATGACCAAGAAAACCCCAGTTAGGATCATGAAGAGTTAAACACTATTGAACAACAACTAAATATACATAATACGGGATTTATTTTTCCCTTAGCAGTTTTGAAAGACCTCAGCTATGAATGTTTCTTGACCAGATGCTTTTTGCACAGTATTTTTCGAAGCTAGATCTTATTTATTTTTCTGAGACTGACTTATTTAAATTATTAATAACTGGCATATCAATTTTAGTCATATGTATTTTGAGATCATCATCTTAAATTCTCTATTCTCTTATTTGTTGGCTTGCAGCGATATATAATATTCCCTAATGATACTCATAATTTCTTTTGTATTTGTTGTTCTCTCTCCTTCTTCATTAATCTTGTTGATTTACATTTTTTCTCTCAGTTTTTTTTGATGAACTTTGTTAATGGTTTGTCAATTTTATTGCTCTTTTTGAAAAGCCAGCCCCTGGTTCTATTTATCAATCCAATTATTCTTTCATTTATTATTCTATTTGTTGCTGCTTTTCACTTTATAATCTTTCTCGCTTTTTTAAACTTTCCTTTGGGCTATTGCTTTGTTCCATTCCTAGTGTCTTTTAGTGCAGTCTTAATTCATTTATTTTTCTTTCTATCTTATTAATGTAGGCATTCAGCCATATAAATTTGCCTCTAAAAACATCACCAGCTATATCCCATAGATCTTGATGTGAATTGTTATTATTGTCATTGTCTTTGAAATATTTTGTTACCATTTTTCTGATTTATTCTTAAACTTAACCATTGTTTAATAGGCTTTTCCCATTTCTATGTATATTTAAATATTACCTATGCTATGCCCATCCATCTATCAATGTGTCATTTAATTTGGGTGAGTAACCCTTCCAACTCATGTTGTGTTTTTTTTTTTTTAATTCTAATTTTATTGCTTTGTGACCTGAAAATTCAGCATGTATCATTTCTGTAGTTCTGAATTTGAGTTGGGATTTTTTATAACTTGGTATTTAAACAATTTTAGTGAGTATTCCATGTATACTTGAAAAGAATATAATCTCTCTGCTCCTCCCATTTAGTGACATAGAGTCACAGTTAGGATATAATCAGTTCTTACTAGTTTATTATCTAAGTTTAAAAATAATTTTTTCATTGTTAACAATTGACATAATTTTCTGATAGTCTCATATTAGAAAGTCTTTTCTATTATTATGGTCTTGCCTGTTCCTTCTCCTGTGTATATGATCCTTCTTTTTAAAGAAAATTATTAATATCTTTTTGTTTTACATGACTTTGATTCTCTCTCCTCTTCTCCAGGCTCTTTTTATTGTCGTGGTTTTCAGGTAGTCCAATAATTCTTAGATTGTCTCTCCTAAATCCATTTGCCAGGTCAGATATTTTTCCAATAAAGTATTTTACATTTTCTTCTATTTGGGGGGAGGTTGTTTGAAATTCTTGATGTCTCATTGAGTCATTCACTTCCATTTATCCAATTATTAATTTTTAGTGAAGTATTTTCTTCAGTAAGCTTTTTAAAAATCTTCTTTTGCATTTGGCCAATTATACTTTTGAAGGAGTTACCTTGTCCATTGGATTTTTTTTTCCATTTCACCAATTCTGTTTTTCAAGAAGCTGTTTTCTTTTTCTGTTTTGCCAAATTATTTATAAGAAGTTGTTTTCTTCAATATTTTTTCCCATTTCACCAAATGTATTTTTAAGGTATTATTTTCTTCAGTCAATTCTGTTTCCTTTTCCAAATTCTCCAGCAAAGTTCTTATTTCCTTTCCCCATTTTTCTTCTCTCTTTTAATATCTTTTTTGAATTATTCCAAGAGAGATTTTTGAGTTGGAGCCCAGTTCATATTCCTCTTTGAGGTTTCATCTGGAGGTGTTTTGCCCTTAACATCCTTAGGGGTTGAGGTCTGTTCTTCCTTGTCTCCAAAATAATTATCTATTGTCAGGGATCCTTTTGTTTTTTTGATCATTTTGAAAGGTTGAGGTTTGCTCCTAGGGCACAGAGGAGAGTGTCCCAAGCTTCCTCTACCAGTGAGATAGGGAATTCACACTGAAATGGGGCCATTGCTGTAGGCTTCCTCCCCTAACTGTGGGGGTCTGGTCAAGTCCCATCTGTTATGCTGGGATAAAGGAACTCACAATTTGCCCTTTGTAGTTTCATTGGAAGTCTCACAGCTAGTCTGCTGATCTACTGGCCTTCTGAACCAGGACAGAGTAGCCAACATTGGTGTATTTTGACTAAGAGCCTCCCATTAGACTTCCCCATGTGGTCACTCTCTATCCTGGGGTCTCCCCAAGTTGAGTCTGTGCTGAGCTGTATCCCCCTTGCCCAATTGAGGCAGACCTTTCCTGAAGTCTTTCCAAGATATCTTATGTTGGAAATTTGTTTCACTTCAAATATTTGTGACTTCTATCACTCTAATAGCCATTCGGAGGCTTGATTTGATATTGATTCTGAGAAAAGCCAGGAAAAGCTCAGGCAAAGTCCTGTCTATTCTCTGCCATCTTGGCTCTGTGCCACCGCACCCCCCAAAGAGGGATTCAAAAACTAATATTTCTTTTGTGAATTTAACTACTGATTTTTTGGTACACATACATTAAAAATTGCTATCTACTTGTTATTAATTTTCCTTTTCACCTTTTTATAACATCTTTATCTGTCATTTTCAGTGTTTTCTCATTTGAAGTTCACATTATCAAATATTATGATCATTATTGTGCTTGTAGTTACATGATATATTTTAGAGCCCATCAATTTCAAGTTAGCTCTATATTTTTGTGTGTTTCATCTAAAGAACAAATTATGAGTTTTGTTTCTTAATGCACTCAACACATTTTTTTTTCTTTTTTGTTATTGTTCAATCATTGCAGTAGTAACCAACTCTTCATGATCCCATTTGGGATTTTCTTGGAAAAGATGCTGAAGTAGTTTACCACTTCCTTCTCCAGCTAATTTTACAGATTAAGAAACTGAGATAAGTGGAATTAAATGACTTGCTCAAGGTCACAAGTCAGCAAACTGTCTGAGGACAGATCTGAACTCAGGAAGATGAATCTTCTTGACTCCAAGCCTGGGACTCTAACCACTATGCAATCTAGCTGTTCCTTTTTTTTTTCTTTTAGTGAGAGACTGTCATTTACATTTATTCTTATGTGTAAAATTTGATTTTTCTTATGAAAATGTCTTCCTACTCTTGATGCTATATACATATAGGGACTAAAATTTTAATCTATGTCTTTTTCAGCTGTTAAAATTAATATGGAATAATACCAATAGCTCACATTTATATGTTATCTCATTTGTAGTAGGATGTATCTTCCTCAGCTTATTAAGAGATATTTTGTTGTTGCGATTCTAAATCATTTTAGTAAATATCATTGTTTTGAGTTAATCGTGTCAATAAAATCTATTGGTGGCAAATTAAGAAATGGTTTTAAGAGTACTGATTCAGATAGACTTGACCAAAGGATAGTAACTCCTTGAAGGACCCAGCCTGTGAGAGTTGGTGAGAAATCCCAGAGAGAGACCTATATGTGCAAAATCTTAACCAACACAGAACAACTGAAAGATCTTATTATATAGTCATCTATTTTCTTCTAGCTCCATGATTTTTCTTCCATTGTTTTTGAGAAGTTAACTGGTATTTTAAAATTCAAAATCTTTTTTTATTTGTTTCTAGCACTTTGAGGATTTGTTCCTGTGTTTTCATAATTCTTCAGTTGGCCAATTTTATGTCTTCGAAGTATATAGCTAGCATTTTCCTACACTGAGCTCCTATGTTTGCTCTCTAGCTACAGTGTTTCCTGATAAAAGATGTCTCTCTTCCCTCTTTTTTGTATTCTTTTTTAGGTGCCAACTAATGTGAATTATTTCTTTTCAGTTTGTCTTCTTATTTGGCTTGATATATCCATTATTGGTTTTTAAAGTTCCATTATATCTTGAGTTTGTTTCAGGTTTGTTTCATTTTTGTCTATTGATTTTTGCTCATCTTTATTTGTCCTGCTATTTGTAATTTCTATTTATGTTTTTATTCTTGGACATTGCTTTAATTGGCTCCTAATGGTTCCATTGTTTTTCTGTGAGCAATGCACTCACTTAAGCATTCTTTTATGAATTTCTTAAATGAAATAGAATTATCCTTCAATTCCTTAACATAACTATTAATCATTTGAATTTATCCTTTTAAAAACTTTATCCTATGTTTCAGCTTGTGTTTCTAGACATAATTTATCCCTTCAGTCTTTCACATTACCAAATTTCTTAACTGAATCATTAAAAAAACTTTTCTTTTTCTATTTAGAAATGAGGGTGATAAAAGGAAAGGCATAGAAATAATCAGCTTTCAGATTTGGATAGAAGCTGCTCATGCAAGAACTTCAAAATGCCAGTGCTCCTGACTGTAGAACAGAAGCTGGAAATCAGAGTTATTGCTATTCACTTAAGTTAAACAAATGATTATTAATCACTAATTGATGCAGGTATAATGCTAGATGTTGGTGAGAAAAAGACAATAATAAAAACTGACTCTATTCTCAAATATTTTGCTTCTACATCTCAATAAAAATGTATTGCAGATAAATAGGAAAAATACATACACATACCTATCACAAAATAAATTCAAAATATCTACAAAACCATTTGTATTCAGCTAACTATAAAATATATGTAGCTGTTAATGGCTCCGATTTACTTTGTACTTATTAATCATTAGTTTTATTCTTTTTTTTTTTAATTAACAAGTATTTATTTTTTCTTCTTCCTACTGGAAGAAAAAAGGAATGACAAAACTTTTTAATTAATATGTATACTCACAAAACAAATTCTTATGTTGAATGTGTCCAAAAATGTGTGCTTTATTCTACATATTTCCTCTTTCATCTCTTTGTTAGGAAGTGGATAGCATTATTCATCATCAATCTCTTAGAATCATAGTTGATCATTATCTTGACCAGAGTCCAGAATTCTTCATTTCTTGAATTTAGTAACTTTTAGGGCATAATTCCAAATTGTTTTCCAGAAAGGCTGGACTGATTCACATCTCTACCAACAGTACATCAATATGCTTATTTTCCTCCAAACCATCCAACATTTGTCATTTTCATTTTTGTCAGCTGGTTTATCTGATGGATGTGAGATAGAACTCACAGAGTTACTTTAATTTGCATTTCTCCAATTATTAGTGATTTGGAGCATTTTTCTTATATGTCTAGATTATTTGAATCATTTTCTCTTAAAGATTGTTCTATGTTGGATTATTTGTCCTCTAGGGGAGAAGGTGGGAGAAAAGGAAGGGGAAAAAAACATTGGAATACAAGGTTTTGCAAGGGTGAATGTTAAAAACTATCTATGCATGTGTTTTGATAATAGGAAGCTTTATTTAAAAAAAAACTAAAAAAGTCTGCTTTTAAATCTTGAACATAAAAAATTTTGTCAGAGAAATTTAATATAAAATTTTTCTTCCCATTTCATCCCTTCTGATCTTAGCTACATTTTGATTTATTTAAAGTTTTTAATTTTATTTAATCAAAATTTTCCATTTATTTTTCTGTGATGCTGTCTATTCCCAGTTTGGTCATGAACTCATATACTAACCTTAGATCTTACATACTAAACCCTTGCCTTGATCTTCTATTTTGATATAAAATTATTTTCATCCTCAATAGAATGCCCAGGAGGACAGGGAATACTTCATTGTTGTTTTTGGATTCTTGGTGCCTAAGACTCCACTGGTTTGGGTACCAGGAAAGTCTCTTTTTACAGAAGGTGAGATTATAATTAAGATGGGAAGGAGGCCAGGAGGCCCAGGGGAGGAGGGAGAATATTCCAAAGGGAGAGAAGCCCCTGGATTCTAGTAATGGGTTGGAGGGTCTTGGTCAAGACTCAGTTCAGAGCCCAGGTCTCTAGGTCTAGGAGAAGAAGAGGAAGAAGGTGGGAGGAAACTGGCCAGGGCTGGGGGACTGGTTCTGTGCCATCTGCCATGGCACAGATTTCCTTTGATCCTGTCGTGAGAATTGTCAGGGTTCTTGCTACACAACAATATTATACACAATAAGTGCTTAATAAATGAGTATTACATTCTCACATGATTTATTGAAAAATGAGTGCAACAAAATTGGAAAGATCCAAGAAATAACAACTGGGAAACTCAATTTAGCATTGAAGGAAGCTAGAAATTCTAAGTAGTGCAAAGTATAGAAGATCACAGGTAGGAGGAAGAATCTGTTTAGACATACAGACAAAAGACATAAGGTCATATATGGAAATCGGGAAATATTCTAATTTAGGTAGCACATAGTAAGTAGATAGGCATTAATTAAACACCTATTATAGTCAAGGCAATGAATTGGCAGAGCAAATATAGCACCAGACCTGGTATTGAGTGTTCAAATCTGGTCGCAGACCAGTTGTGAGCCTGGGCAAGTCTGTTGACCTCAGTTTCCTCATCTGTAAAATGAAATGGAGAAGGAAATAGCCAGCTATTCCAGTGTCTTTTCCAAGAAAACCTCAAATGGGGTCATGAAGAGTCAGAGAATACTGGAAAACAACTGAACAACTAGACACTATGCCAAGAATACAAAGATGGGCAAAAAAACAAAAAACTGGTTCCTGCCCTTACAGAACTCTCAGAGGAAACACTGGGGACAGTGGTCAGCCTGGTTTGCTGGCAGTTTCTCATGTACATATGATCTTGCAACTTCTGTAGTTTGGGAAGAGGATGGTTGGCAATAGTTAGTGGCTCCTGGAACTCCAGAGGTGATTTGTCAGCTCAGTGACTTGCTGAATACTAGACCATTATCCCAAGAATTTAGTATTAGTAACTAGTGGAGGCTAAAGCTGTGACAATATTAACAATAAAAATGCTTTAAACTTTGAAAAGCACTTCATAAATATGAGGAACTGAAGCACAGTGCCACAGGAATGGATCCAAACTTTAGTCTTCCTAACAACAAGGACTACACTCTGTCCACTACTCTATACCATTTCCCAAATATGTAAGTGTTCAACTCTGTAGTTTCTGAAACCAAGGGCATGAGAGGAGATATCTAACTGGAAGTGGGAACTGCAGAGAGGTTTGGTGAATAAGAATTATCCATTAACCAGTAGATGCTCATGTAGGGGGGTGGTATGCCAAAAAGAGGAAATATATTCTGATTGTAGTCTGAGTCCAGAAAACTGAGGAGAGACTGGTTATGGTGGTGGAGAAAGGTCATAGTAAAGATTAAGAATAGGCAAAGAAAAGGTGAGACAGAAGGAGAGATTGCAATGAAGAGGGCAGAATTCAGCATTCTAGAACATGGAGGTGATTTTCAGATTAAGGGTGGGACCTTATCTGTTTATAACTAAGATGGTTATGGGAGTCCAAAAGATTAATAAACTGGCTGGTCAAGCCATTCAAGAGGATACTATCACACCTATTGTCATCTCCAACTGTAAGAACTGGGGTTAGGATACAAGGGAAGCCTTTGAGCTGTGTATTGAGCTCCTTGGGAAAACAAAAAGAATGCACTGGAGTTGAGGAGATGAGTATGGAAAAGTTTGAAATTTGGTGAAAAAGATGGAATAAGTGACAGTGTCAAAAAAGCCACATGGAAGAGGGAGGGAGGGAAGCAAAGTTGTAGTGGATAGAAAATTGGGCTTGGAATCAGTAGGACCTGGCTGGATCACATCATAGCTACACTTCCTATTGTATTTGTGCCATGTTAGACAAATTCTTGAATTTCTCTGTACCACAACTGCCACATCTGTTCAATGAAGAGGTTGGATTTAATCTCTAAGCTCCTTTCCATCCCTATGATGCTATTTTGGAATATACGGGAGCCATCTGACAGTGGTTGCTGGAGATCCAACCCAGGCTTGCAAAATGGATATCCTCTTGTGAGAAGATGATACAAGGAGACTGAGAGGCATTGCTATTCTCTAACCTCTCTGACTGAGAGGCCCTTGCGTGGTGTGATCTCCCTCCTCTTCCCTCTGCCTCCAATTTATCTCATTCCCAATCCAGAACACCTGTGTCAGCAAAGGCTGCCCTGCAACTCCTTCAGATGCTATGATCCACAGTTGTGGAAGCTCTCGGAGAATTGATCTGCCCCTTAACAATGCTATAAGACCAATGAATGAGCCTTTTCCTTCTCCTTAGCCTTGTAATTCAAGAAACATGAAAAAAGGAGTATCCTGTGCTTGAGAGGTTAATCAGGGAGGCAGTCTTCAGAAGGAATACCTCTGTCATGATATAAGATGGAAAGAGTAGACCATTAAGAGGCTAAAAGGAAAGGAGTGTTTGATAATAATACAGAAATTTAAGGTGTGAGGGAAGAGGACAGTAGGGAGCATGGAGGAAGAGACCTGAAGAAATTGGGGGTGAGAGTACAAAATAAGACAGGGAAAGGATTTTCACCTCAAACAATCTCAGAAAGGTGTCAATAAAACATAACCAAGGGCTACTAGGTGAGATAAGCACATGAAATGTTATGGGAGAATGTGAAGGGTGAAGACAAATGCTTATCAGTCACTTGGACCAATGGAGAAGACAGAAACTGCCAAGAAGGGATGACATGAACTCAATATCAACTTTTGAAAGATTTGCTTGTCTTATTGTCAATGATACAAAGTGAGCTAAAATGTGGATGACAACTGTTGTCAGAGACGTAAATAGTATTTTTCACACCTGGGTCAAGCTATGTAAAGCAAGACAAGAGCAAATAGCCAAAAAGCTGTTTCAAAGCAACTTTTTTAAGGAAATTCATTTTGAAGGAAAGGAGAAGGAAGAGGAAAAGACCTAAGCGCTAGCTCCTATAGGAAGAGATTCCAGGACACATAGCAAGGGTACTAGAGAAGCAGAGAAAAGGGGGACACAGTAGCTCACCTGGGCAGTAGGAGCCAGGTGGAGGAAGATCATTGTGAGTAGCATCATATCTTGAGCTAAGTTTGGTTTCTCTTTATTTGGTTTTCCCTTTTCTAATGCATTACCCCTAAAGCTACCAAAAATGACATCCCCTAACTAATGCTCAGGTCACTCCCCTGCTTAATAAGCTCTAGTGGCTTTCCATTGCCCTTAGAATTAAATGCAAACTCCTCTGTTTGGCACTTAAAATTCTCCTTAAAAAAAAAAAAAAAACCCTAACCTGGCTCCAACCTACCTTTCCAGACTCATTATTATGCTACTTCAACTGAGATAAGAAAGAAAAAAAAATCAAGGATAACAATCATGATCTCAAACAAAGCAAAAAACGCGAACTAATTAAAAAAGATAATTAGGGAAACTACATTTTGCTAAAAGGTACCATAAGACAATGAGGTAATATCAATACTAAACATATGTACACCAAATGGAAGAGAATTTAACTTCTTAAAGGCACAAATAAAACAAATGTAGCCAAAATTAGAAGGAAAGTAGGAAATGGGGGGGGGGGGAGATTGAGGTGAGGTGGCAGATCTTTTTAGTAGCAACTTTCCCCAATAAAGATATTTCTCAAATACATAAGTAATTGAACTGCATTTGTAAAGATAAGAGCCTATTACCCAATTAACAAATGTATCAAAAGATACAGAAAGACAATTTTCAGAAGAAGAAATCAAGATTATCTATATTCATATAAAAATGGTCCAAATCATTATTAAAAAGAGAAATGCAAAATAAAACAGCTCTGAGGTACCACCTCACAGTTGTCACATTGGCTAACATGACAGAAAAGGAAAATGGCAAATGTTGGAAGATATATGGAAAAAATAGAGACATTAATGCATTGTTGATTGAGTTGTGAATTGGTTCACCCATTCTGGAGAACAATTTGACACTATATCCAAAGAATTATAAAATGGTGCATATTATCTGTTCTAACAATACCACTACCAAATTTTTATCCCAGAGAGATCAAAGAAAAAGGAAAAGGACCAAAAAAAATTATAGTAGCTCTTTTTGTGGTGGCAAAGATTTAGAAATTGAGAAGAACATCAATTAGAGAATGTGTAGCATCTGAACAAATTAGAATACTATTGCAGTATAAGAAAATATGAACAGGATGGTTCCCAAAAAAAACCTGGGAATACTTATATGAACTGCTATAAAGAGAAATTAGCAGAACCAGAAGAACATAGTACACAGAAACAGCAATATTGTAATAATCATCGACTGCAAAATACTTAGCTTCTCTGATGAATACAACGACCCAAGACAATTCTGCAGGACACATTATGAAAAATGCTATCCACCTACAATGAGAAAAGTGATGAACTCTGAGTATAAAATGAACTAAAATATTCTCACTAGCTCTATTTTTCTTGCTTTTCTGCAATGTAGCTAATGTAGAAATGTCTTGTATATTTCACATGTATAATTGATATATTACTTTCTCAATAGGTAGGGGAGGCCTAGAAGAGGGATAGAATTTGAAACTCAACTTTTAAATGAACATTGAAAAAGCACAAATTTTCCTTTCATCTGAATGTCTGTGACAATTATAAGTATCTTAGGAGAATATGATTCCTTGTTTGGCTCTTCATTTTGTGTTAATACTCTATAGATCAGTGAACAAAGTTATCATTTTTAAATGATAAAGGAGAAGATTTCAGAGAAACCTAGGAATACTTTTAGGAACTGATACATTGTGAAATAAGCTGAATCAGAACAACTCATTAAAAAACTTCAAAAGATTTAAGAACTCTGATCAAAGCAACTACCAACCATGATTCTAAAAGACAGATAATGAAACATGTTCCTGACTTCCTGACAGAGGTGATAGACTTAAACTGAAGAATAATAGCCACATTTTGGAAACATGATTGATATAAGAATTATTTTTGTTACAGTGGTTTCTTTTTTCCTGTACCACCTCCTCAACTCAGTGATGGCAAGGGAGATAGATGGAGAGAGGAAAAAAAAAGATTTTGATGGATTGAAAAAAATAAATGAAAATAAATAAAATGAGTTGGATTTGATCTGTCAGCTCTTTGATAATACTACCCTAATTCCAGCTGTTTCTAGCACAGATTTCCTAAAAGAATTTTCACCAAAAAAAAACTATAATACAAAATTTCCTTCATAGATAACAAAGGTAAAAAAAATGGCCATATTAACTATTTCTTCTGTCCCTCATGAGCAAGATCAGTACAGTCCTTCTGGACCAGGTAGCATCTAATGAAAGGTTAACCCTCCTTTGCTTTTTATTGAAAACATCACTATGTTCATGTGTTCATTACTTGCCCTTTCAGTGATTTCATCAATGAGATTAGCGGGGAGTGAAGGGATAGGAATCAATTGATCTCTCTCTCTTTCTCTTTCTCTTTCTCTTTCTCTTTCTCTTTCTCTTTCTCTTTCTCTTTCTCTTCTCTTCTTCTTCTTCTTCTTCTTCTTCTTCTTCTTCTTCTTCTTCTTCTTCTCTCTCTCTCTCTCTCTCTCTCTCTCTCTCTCTCTCTTCTCTCTCTCTCTCTCTCTCTCTCTTTCTTCAACTTTAAAGTGAATGTAATAATAGCACCTACTTCCCAGAGTAGTTGTGAAGCTATAATAAGAAATGAATTATAAAATGCTTAGCACTGTGCCTGACACACACTATATCAATGTTAGCCACTAATATAGTTGTTATTTAATAGCCTTATCTCATCTTCCCAATTGCGAGTTCTCTCTTCTTCCTTAGAATTTTCTTTGATTTACTTAACACATGCAAATCATGTCCCTGCTAGTAGAATACAGGCTCCCTGCAGGCAATAAATGTCTTATTTTTTTATTTAGTTACAGCAGCATTTAGCACAATGCCTGGAACTCTGTATTCATTGAACTGAATATTTATTGAGTTGAACTTAAATGTTTATTGAACTTCATCAATAATTATTTTTGTACTTGGAAAAGAACAAGATCAAATAAAAATCATAATATTGTTATTTGCAAATAAATGCTTGTGGCTACAATGCAAGAGGGAACTGTTAGGTGGCACCTTAGTGCACAGAACACCAGGCTTGGAGTCAGGAAGACTGATCTGGAGTTCAAATGCAGCCTCAGATATTAGCTATGTGACTGTGCAATTCATTTAATGCTATTTGCCTCAGTTTCCTCATTCATAAAACAAAGATATTAATAGTACCTAGAACCCAGAGTTGTGGTGAGGATCAATTGACAACATATTTGTAAAGTGCTTTGCAAATTTTAAAGCCATATATACATGATAGCTATTATTACTCATTATTAAATAACATCCATCATAATGGCCAGCTAGTGGTACAGTGGATAGAGTTCTGGATCTGGAGTAAGGAAGGCATTTTCCTGAATGTAAATGTGATGTTAAATACTTACTGGCTATATGATCCTGGGCAAGTCATTTAACCCTTACTGCCTCAGTTTCCTTGACAGTAAAAGCATCTGGAGAAGGGAGTGACAAACCACTCCGACATCTTTGCCAAGAAAGAACCTAATGGGTTCATGAAGAGTCAGACATGACTGAAAACAACTGAACTATAATAACAATGCAAAAATAATCACTCATGGAAGTTTTTCAAAAATCACACTTGCTTTTACTAGGATAGAAATCATGGATTCAGTGAGCACTGGAAAATACCTGTCTCATGAGACTAATTTTTAGATCTTTCATAATATTAAAGATGCTTGGAGTCAGAAGGACAGAAAGCCAACCTCAGTCAAGAAGGCTTAAGGTCAAGCCTATCTCTGATACATAGTGATTGTATGGTCCTGGAAAAGTCATTTAAAGTTAATGCCCCGGGGCAACTGTCCAAGATTCTAAACTACAAAGTGGGTACTGATCAACATATGCAGCCATTACTCTGGTTGGGTCCCTATATTTCCTCAACCTAGATTATTACAGCAGTCTCTAAGTAGTCTCCCCATCTCAGTTCTCCCCATTCCAATCCATACATCACACTGCTGCCAAAATGATTTAATTACATTACCAATTTGATGATCTGATTCCCCCAATCAATCAAATTCATTGGCTTCCTATTGCCCCTAAGATAAATCATGAACTCCTCTGTTTAGCTTTTAAAGCTCTTCACAAACTGAAAAACCTCTTTCTAACCAGCCCAAACCTTCCAGGCCACATCTGAGCCAGACTTGCTTCTGTGTGTCTGTCTTTGTTTCTCTGTTTCTGGCTCTGTCTTGTGTCTTTGTCTTTCTGTCTCTCTTCTTCTTCTCTTCCTTTCTCTTTCTCCCTCTCTCTCTCACTCCTTCCTTCTCATTCTCTCTCCCTCCTTCCCTCCCTCCTCTTCTCTCTGTCCTTGTCTCTCTTCTTCTCTCTTCCTCCCTTCCTCCCTTCCTCTCTCTTCCTCTCTTTCCCTCCCCCTTCTCTCTCCCTCCTTCTCTCCTCCTCTTTCTTTCCCTCCCTCTTTCTCTTTTCTTCTTTCTCTTCTCCCTTTCTCCTCTCTTCCTCTCTCTTTCCTTCCCTCTTTCCCCCTTTCTCTCTTCTTTCTCTCCTTCTCTCTCTCTCTCCCTCCATCTCTTATCTTTTTCCTTTACCTGACCATCCTCATGGCTAGAATGTCCTCCCTCCTCCCCTATGTCTCATTGATTCCTTACTATTCCTTCAAGTTGCAGTTCTTCATCTAAACTAAGCCTTTCCTGAGCCCCACAACCGTTGGTGCCTTCCTCCAAAACTGCCTTGCTCGACTGTAATTACTTCCTATTTGTTTGTATTTATTCTCTATATTTCTACATGTACTTAATAATTCTCTCATTAGGATAAGAGCTCCTTCAGAGGAAAAATTCATTCTTTGTTTTTGTAACCCTAATACTTAGCATGGTACCTGCAACACAGTAGTCAAGGATGCTTATTGACTTGACTAATAAGCAATTAATAAATGATTGTTGATTGGTAGATTGATTGTCAAGGGAGTTCCCTACGCGAATGAAATCACAGATCCAGACAATATACATATAGGCATAATTGTATGTATGTGTACAATCCATGGGGTTTTCTTGGCAAAGATACGTGTGTTATTTGCCATTTCCTTTATCAGTGGAATAAGGCAAACAGGTTAAAGTGACTTTCTCAGAATCACAGTCTTGTAAGTGTCTGAGGTCACTCAGGCTTTTCTCACTCCAGAGCTAGAGAGCTCTAACTACTTAGCAATCTAGCTTCTCCATATGTATGTGTCATGCATAGATGTATACACGGGTATACATGTATGTATAGATATATACTGAAACATCTGTGAATAAACACAAATAATCCTTAAGCAAATCTCTATTGGGAATGGAGAGAGAAATTCAAACTTCTGAATTTATCAGCAAGAAGAATTCCAGGTGAAGAAATGACTTACCTTCTGGCCTAATTATTATCTTGGAGAATTGCCCAGAGCATTGAATGATAAGTGGCTAATATAAGTTCACATAACTAGTAGTTTTAAGAGGCAGAGAACATGAGCCCAGACTCTCCTGCCAGCAATGTTGGATATCTATCCACTAGGGCATTTTCATCTCCTAGATGTCTGCATTCACTCTTCAAAGCAACGTAGGGGGAAAAAAATCAACACAGGAATGGATTTCAACTTCTGCCAATAATGAGCCATATTTCCAAATACACTTCCAAAGAATTTCATCTTAAAAGTTTTGATAAGAAGCTTGCAGACTGGGGAGTAATTTGTTAATGACGGTGCCATCGATTTGCTCCAAAAGCAATGGGGAAGGGAATACTTTATCAAAATTCTTTGTGCAGCTAGTCTTTCATAGCTTTTCAGAAACATTGAAACTGCTCTTGATAGGAAAAGTACCTCTGTTTACTGGAGAACTAAGGGAAGCAAATTGGAAAACATCCTGCTGGCAAGCCCACATTCACGAGAGGATGCTATCTATGCATGGTTCTATTTACATTGCTTCTTCAAACCGTGGAAAATATTTTCTTGTATTTAAACACTGTGTCAAGATCTCGACTCAATGTGATGGAAATGATGCAGCACGGAAGAGCTCCTCATGTTGTTATGGCAACTTCTCTGGGAATCGTCTTTTTCTGTGATTGAACAATTGCTAATTTTCTTGCTTTGCAAAGAAGCCCTAAGTCCTTTTCTCCTGAGACTCGGACAGGTATCAAGGGAAAATTGCCAAGCATGGTGATAGAAACAATAACAAGAGTCTCGTGGGCTGAATGACATTGAATTTTGTTTAGGATTTTATGTTTGGTTTCTCTGTTCATCCTCCTCCCCGGCATGCTCTTTGAGTCCGGGGCTTCGGTAAACTTTAGCACCAAAGAGACTTGTTGGAAATTTGCATCCTTTCTGAAATCCAATATGATGTAAGCAGGAAATATAAAAGCCACTTATGCATTAATTTTTTTTAAATAATCTTTATTGATGACTTTTATTGGCACAATAGTTCATTATTAACAGACATTATCCTCTCCTATCAGAGATGAACAGTCCCTTGCAAAAAAAGAAAAACAGATAAGGAAAAATAACTAATATGGTGATAAAATTTGACAATGAATTTGACAATGTTCTGTCCCTTTTTCACTACCTCTCTGCTGAAAGGAAGGGAGTTTATTTAATTTTCTACTTTCTGGGATGATTATTAATTACTCAGTTATCTAGAGTTCAGTTTCTTTTTAGCACTCTTTCATTTACATTGTTGTAATTACTAACAATGTTGTTCTTTAGGTTCTTGGTTCTGTATCAGTTCACACAACACTTCCCATTTTTCTCAGAATTTCTCACAGTCATTTCTTATGAGACAATAGATTCCATTCTAGTGTGTTTATATTCAAATATTTACTAACCAATGATGATCCACTTTGTTTCCAATTCTTTGGAATTTATCACAAAAAGTGATCCTATGAATATTTTGCTATATATATATATTGAAACTTTCTGCCTTTCTCCTTCTAGGTTTATAGTCCTTCTGGGTCAGAAAATATGAAGTATTTAATCAATTTATCACATCCTTACAAATTAATATTCATAATGATTAGAACAATGTCCAGATCCACCTAATATGTACTTATATTTCTGCTTTTCTACTTCCCCTCCAAAATTGACTTTCTATATTTTTGCTTTCCAAGTTCCCCTCCAATACTGACTATTCTATATTTCTGCTTTCCTACTTCCCCTTCAATACTGACTATTCTCACTTTTTATCCCATAAGGTGAAATTTGAGTATTGTTCTAATGTTCATTTTTGTTACTATTGTTTTGGAGCATGATTTTCTGTGACCATTTATGATTTGCAATTATTCTTTTGAAAACTTTTCACTTATATTCTTTGACTACTTGTCTGTTGGTTAACTGCTTTGTCCTAGATATGTGTCAAATATATCATGTATATCAGACTGTAATCAGAAAAAATTGTGTTGCAAGAATTTTTTTTTGTTTAGTAGTTCTTATTCTTTATTCATTGATTTGGTTTGTGCAAAAGCCTTTCAATTTTATACGATCTAAATTCTTTTTTTGTCTTTTATAATCCCTTTTTGTCTTTAACAAGAATCTTCCCCTAGCCATAGTTGTGAAGTATACTTTTCTCTATTCTCCTCTCATTTTTTAAAAAAATAATATGACTTTTTATAGTCAAGTTGCATATATATTTGTAGTTTATTGTAATTCTAATATTAGCCTAATTTCTGACAAATTGCTTTTCAGTTCTTATCCCATAGAGAGTATACTCCTCAGAATCAAAGAGTCATAGAATCATAGAATTTGGAAGTCAGAAGAGGCCTCCATGACTATGTAGTTCAATCTGGACACCTAAAAACTTCCCAATAGGCCACATTCCCAAAGCTACTATGCAGCTTTACTTAAAAACCAACAAGTAGCCTGAAAATGAGGATCCCTTCCAAGTCCATCCATTTTGGACAATTCTAATTGTAAATAATTAGGCCCTCTGTCAGTTTCCATCTGTTGCTCATGGTTTGACCATCAGAGGCCAAAAAGAACAATTCTCTTCTCTCCAGATCTTCAAATATTCAAAGACAGCTCTCTGATTGTTCTAGGTCTTCTTTTCTCCAAGTTAAACTTGCCAAATTCTTTTAACTCATCCTTGTATGTCATTGATTTGAGGCTCTTCACTATCCTGAGTACTCCCAGTTTTATCCAGTGTCCCCTTAAATAGTGGTGACATTTAGGAGTGTAAAATTCTAGAGTTATCTAAAATACCTTCCCTTGGACAAACTGTCCATACATTTAGACAACCCAGATAGAGATCCATATCTTACCTGGGCAGCACATATCTGTAATTTAAAATGTTTATTTATTTACACCTTGTTTTTGTTGTTGCTACTATTGTTGTTTTTTTTTTTTTCATGAGTTACCATGGCCAAAAAAGAATATTACCAAATCATCAGATTAGGTGGGACAAATTAATTCTTTATACTTTACAGGTTAGTCCTAAAAAAACCCCATCCATTTTGGACAACTCTAATTGTAAATAAGTGTTTTCACTTATTCAACATTTTGGAAATTCAATATTTTTCCATCATGGCAGAAATTGACAGAATTTGTATTCTTCTGACATAGGTTTCATAAACCTGGAGTTAGTTCTACATCTTGATGAGGCTTCAAAATAGTATAGAAGGATACAAGAACAGGAATGATTTCTATACCCAAAAGGACATGTTTTCATCAATATAGATATTTCCTCCAATGAAGATTACTGCTTATCCTTGCCTACCAATTTTTTTGACTCTAATATAACCACAAACATTTGGCACAAAGAGTCTACCTAGCAAACTGAGAGCCTTCCTTTACTTCTCCTGGCATCCTGATAAACACAAATATATATGGAAAAAAAAAAGTCTTTCCACTTGATGATAAAGTTATTTCAGGGAAGGGATACAATAAAAGAAAAAAGGTCATAGGTATAATGTCTAATATAGCCAAACCCCTCAAACCCTTTCTGAGTAGTGTTAGCAGAAAGCTACAAGCCAGCAGAATACCAAGGAGATTTCTATTTATTAGTGACAGCTCCCTATTGTCACTTAAGTTCTATAAATAAACTTGTATTATAAACTTAAAAAAAACAGTGATGTCCCAAAGTAAACACAATGTTTCTGATGAGGTCTGACAAGGGTATAGTACATTTTCTATTCCTGGAAGCTCCCCTCTTTTCATGCAGCCCAAGATTACACTCATTTTTTTCACTGGCTCATACTGAGCTTGCAGTCCACTAAAACCTCCAGATCTTTGTGAGAGTAACTGCTGTCTCTCCAAAGCTCCCATCATCTTCTACTTATGATGTTGATTTTTTTTCATCCAAGTACAAGACTTTCATTCTGCTCCTATTGAAATCCATCTTATTAGATACAGCCTAATGCTTAAGTCTTTCAAGATCTTTTCACATCCCGACTTCAATCCAATGTTCTGGCTACTCTTTTCAACTGTGTGCCATCTGTGTATTTAATTAGAATCCAATCTATACCTTTATCCGAGGCATTGATAAAAATGTTAATCAGCACAAAGCACAGCAAAGATTCCCCAGGGTCTTCCACTGGACAGTTACTGCCATGTTGACAATGAAGCATTGACAAGCATCCTTTGTGTCTGGACATCTAACCCGATCTGAATCCCTCTGAGGATATTATCATCTAATCCATAGTTCTCCATGTTCTCTCAAACAATAGCATGAGATACTATATCAAAAACTTTACAAAAATCTAGGCAAACTATCCATAGAATTCTCTCCATTTACTCATTTAATACCTTTGCCAAAAAAAGAAGAGATTATTCATGACCATAGTTTTCACTGGTTTCATTCCATCTCATCCCACATTAACTCATGGTTTGTGTTTAAGAAATGCTGCTCCATTATTTTTAATTGCTTTCTGGTTCTTGCCTATCTGATCTATTCTACTGAATCTCTGCTACTTTTAGCCAGTATCAAATATTTTTAGTGTTAATTCATTATTTTATGTATATATCCTATCACTTGGAAAAATCGTAGTATTTGGAAGATGTGAAGAGCCTAAAAACTTTGAAATAATTTTTATCTTTCTAGAGTACTCTAAAAGACTCTCTAATATTTCAGGTTAGAAAAATAAGCAATCAGAAACTCCAATCTGTGGAGAACTTCCAACAAGCCTAGTATAAAGTCTTCTTTTGTAGGGGAAAACAAAAGAAGTACAAGCGGCCAGCCCTGAAGTCAGGATGACCTGAGTTTAAATCTGGTCTCAGACACTTAACACTAGCTGTGTGACACTGGGCAAGCCACTTAACCCCAACTGCCTCAGCAAATAAATAAATAAATAAATAGAAATACAAGATACAGCCTTTGTCTTCAGGAAGTTATCTTTGTTTGAGGACTAGGGAAGAATAAGAAAACTAGATACTAACATATTCTATGCTAAGCATATAATATAGCTATGGAGTGGTTAGTCACTGGACCCAAAGATTTTGGGAATGGGAAGGAATATCAGCGACTGCTCCTAATTCTCTTCATGGATATAGCTAATTCTTCTTCTGCCTGCTCATCCTGGAAATGTGTTTTTAAAAGCTTTTTTTTTTTTTTTTTTTTTTTTGAGGCAATCAGGGTTAATTGACTCGTACAAAGTCACATAGCTATTAAGTGTCTAAGGTTGAATTTGAATTCAGATCCTTTTGACTTGAGGACCAGTGTTCTATCCACTGGGCAACTTAGATGCCCTAGACCTTTGAATTCTTAAAGACAATGATATTTTTCCTTGTCTCTTCTTCTTCAGGTTAAATATTCCCAGTTCTTTGAATTTATCATTATATGACATGAACTCAAAGCTCTTCCCAATCCTAGTTTTCCTTCTCTAGACCCTTTCCAAGCTCTCCATATCCTTAAAATATGATGCCAAAATCGTTATCTTTGGTCATTCAAACTAAATTGTCAGACATATGCAACCATATTCCAACAAAAGCATTAAGCCTTGCAGAAGCTTATCTTGGGTAATGATCATTATAAAATGTAATGAAAATAATTAGAATAATTGATATTTACACAGTATTTTTGAGTTTACAAAGCACTTTACAGATCATTTCTGCCTCTGTATTTACTGAGGCTCATTTACTTCTCACAATAACCCGGGGAGGTAGGTATCAGTTAATCACCAAGTATTTTTAAAATATCTATCAATTAATCAACAAGCATCTGTTAAGCTCCTATTTTATTTTAGATACTATGGTAGAGAAAAGAAGTATAAAGGCAAAATTGAGGTAGTCCAGCCCTCAAGAAGCTTTTATTCTACCAACAAAGATGAGATGTTCATAGATAAATGAATAGAGGACAGATACCAAAAATCCACAGTGATTGGATAGAAAACTACAAATTGGGGGAATGAGGAGGGGGGAGAAGGTCTTTTGCTTGAGTTGAGCTGTGAAATGAACCAGGGGCTCCAAAAAAGTGGGGGTGAGAAAAGAGGGGATTCCAGGAATGGGAAGGGGGAGCTTTTGCAAAGGTACTCAGGTAATAGAAGAAATGTCTTCTAAGGGAAGCAGCATGTCTGGTAAAAGGCACTAGGCATAAAAATATGAAAGAGAGACAATCCTTACCCTCCTGGGTAAGCCCCTCCTGGAGCTTACATTCTATTAAGGGAGATATTAACAAACAAATAAATAAATGCAGTATTATTTGGGTGGGCAAGGCACAAGGAGGGAAATCAACATTGGAAGAATCAAGAAAGGTATCCTGAAGTGGAAAGGGAAAGTAATGTTGGAAAAATCAAGAAAAGTATCCTGAGCCTTAAAGGAAGCATTGGGGTTCCAAGAAGCAAAGGTGAAGAAGAGCATTTCAGGTAAGTAGGATCATCCCATTTTATAAATGCAGAAACTGAGGCTCAGAGTAGTCAAATGACTTGCCAAGTGTCACAGAGTTGGCAAGCATCCTTGGTGGGTTTTAAAAGTAGAGCTTTTGATTTCAAACTTAGTTCTTTTTACTATGAAAAAAAAAACAGAGTAATTATTTTTAACCCAACTTGTAAGTAGATTTTAATATATTCCATTGAAAATTATTTTTCCAAAATAACCCAACCAGAGTGAAATATTCTCAAGCAGTTATAGAACAGTCAGAAATAGTCATTAGGCAAGTCAAGAGAGAGAGGTATAGAAATCCTGGACCCATCTCCTTAAGTGACAGGCTTGCTGACAGATGACATGACAACTTCCCACACCTCAGCCTTCAACCACACTTGTAAATATCAACATCAACTGCATGGCCTCTTACATAAATGTCTCACACTCTGCGATCTCAAGACCTGCAGCTCAGCTTGTTTTTTTTCCCTCCAAGACGTGTAGAATCCACGTTCTGAAGGCTTGCCCCAAGTTCATTTTAATAACTAATGTAAGTGTTCCCCAAGCATTCCTTCTCTTTGTTCTTCTTGTTTCTCATACATATTGGTGGTCTTAAGAAAACAATTATCACCCTTTTTACTCTGAGTCTCAAATATATAAGTAGGGTGTTTGGTAGCTAATTCTATTTATATTTAGGCAGTCATTTTACCAGTTGAGAGCAATGGAATCCTTTGTAAAATGAGTCTAAGTCTCAAGCAAGTAATGCAATCTCTCTGTGTATTTAAGACAGTTTCCAGTACATAGTAGGTGCTTAATAAATGCTCATTGATTGGCTGAATGAATCTCAGGGAGTTTCCTTTTCTTTTTTTTTTTTTTTTTTTTTTTTTTTTTTTTGGTCTGCAAAATTCATTAGCACAGGGATTTTCCAGTGTGGGAACTCCCTCTGATGAACAGATTACTATTTGTCTAACATGGGCTTATAGCAGCAAAGATATAAGCCAAGAAAGGGTGTTAATGGTCAATTACTTCACCACCCTCATTTTACAAACGAGAAACTTGAGCCCAGACTGGGGAGGTGACTTACCCAGCATCAAATTCCTGCATCCTCTGCATCTGCCAAATATTACCAGCCAGTCTAACACTGAAGCCTCCCTTCTATAGCTTACCTTTCCCTAGTATTAGAACAAGAGCCTGTTGAGAGCAGTGACTTTTTAAAAACTTTTCTATTTATATCTTTTTCTCTGTTTCTGGCACATTGTAAGTGCTTAATAAAATATTTAACATTTATCCATCCCTCTATCCACCCATCCACCCATCCAGCAATCTATCCATTCATCCACTCATCCATTCATCTACCCATCCATCCATCTATCTATCCATCCATTCATTTATCTATCCATCTATCCATTCACTCATTTATTCAACCATTCATTAATTAACAGAGTAAATTGCAAAGCTGAAATTGAAACAGAGGTCCTCTGACTCCAAAGCTGCTCTTTTTTTTTTTTTACTGCCTTACTGTATGAGAGAGTTCCTGGAGTCCCAGAGATGGTTGACCCAGGGTCACATTGCTGGTAAATGAGGTTTCAATCCAGCTCTTCTTTGACTCATAGCCTAGCACTCTGCCCATTCTGTCAAGCTTCCTTTCCCTTACTTTCTCTCTCATCTACAAAATGGAGCTTATAATTCTTATTCTTCTACCTCAAGAAGAAAAATAAAATGAGATTTTATAGATTTTATATATGAATATGTATATATATATATATTTATATAAAATTTTTAGAATTATGAAGGGCTATTCAAATTAACAATAAAACTTAGATTTATATAGCCCTTCAAAATAAAAAAAAACACTTCATTTTCTCTTGACATAAGGCAAAGAAATATTATTATTCTCATTTTAGGGATGAGACAATTTTGATTCAGAGAGTTTGAATGATTTACCTGGGATCACACAGCTTAGAAGTATCAGAGACCTCCTTCTCCTTATTCCTACTGTCATGCTGCCCCTTGCAGCCCACGCTGCTTACAATAATGTAATTATTTTTAAATGCCTAGCATCACTGTGCCTTGTGCATAATCTATGTTTAGAAAATATTTGTTAAATGATAAATGATAAAGTATACCTGTCTAACTACTGTTTGTCAATCATCAGTCTCTTTGCTCAATAGGTTAACCTGTGGACAAGAATACACCAATTGTATAAATACACAGCTGATTCACAGGGATAATAGTGTATTTTGTAGATCTCAGAGAATAGACTGAGTGTTCCTCAAGTCTGTTGTTGTTGTCGTTTATCCTTTATTCTTGACGAGGGCCATGACATCAGGAAAGTAATATAATGATGTGCAAGTGACTTGGATTTAGGCAAGGGGGGGCTGGGCAAGGTTCCCTGCCTCAGTTTCCTCTCCTGAGCCACTTGGGTCTAGTGACCAGATGTAGATCAGGATGACTGGAGATGGCCCTAGAGGCAGTGGGAGTCCTTGGCCTTTTTTTTAAACAGGTCTCAAAAATCTAAGTACAATTTAAAATTTAAGTTTGAAGAGATGAAAACTGCATTTAGACTTTTAGAACAACCTGCATTTTAAAATAGATTATGTTTTCTTGTAATTTTGAGATGAAGTGAAGCCTCAAACTCTCCTAATTTGTTTTTTTTTCTTAATTTGTAATTAGAAACTCCTTGTCTTGGCTTCATTTTCATTTGCAGCATTGTCTCACATTAATTTTCTGGACATGCACTGAAATTAATAGACTGAATCCAACCACCTTTACAGAGCTGATTTCTTGTGTTTTGGTTCTGCAAGGAAAGAAAATGGGTGTTATCCTCAGGGGGGGAAAAGCATATGTGATAAGCATTAGTAACCTGTGACCAGTTAGCCTTTTGGCATACATGGTTTAAAGCCGAAACAATTTCTTTGAAGAAAAATAAATCCCAAATCTCTTTTCTAGAGCTCTAGTGGAAAATTCATAGAGGAAGAAAGAAGGTGTGTTGATAGAATGGAGCTGAAAGGGTCTAAGCTGCAGAAGATAAAGGTTGTGTAAGCTGGTTCCTTGGTTAAAAGAGAAATGGATGGATAGATGGATGGATGGATGAATGGGTAGATAGATGGCATAGACAGACAGATGGATGGATAGATAGGTGATGGACAGATAAATAGATGATGGACAGATAAATAGATGAATAGATAGATAGATATTGCAAAGAAATTGTTTTGTGTAATGGATAAGGAATTGTCCAAAAGCCAAAAAGACCTGAGGTTCAAATCCTGTCTTTCTGGCACATAATGAATGTACTCTCTCTCTTCTTCCCCCGCCCCATACTCTTTCTTCCCTCTTTCTCTCTCTCTCTCTCTCTCTCTCTCTCTCTCTCTCTCTCTCTCTCTCTCTCTCTCTCTCTCTCCCTTTCTCTCTCTCTCTCTCTTTCTCTCTCTTTTTTTTCTCTCTCTCCCCCTTCCTCCCTCCCTTCCTCCCTCCCTTTCTTTCTCCCTCCCTCCCATATAACCAAACCTGAGGGATTATAGTGGTTACCACTACTACTCATGATATATCACCTAATGTGTAACTACCAAAATCAGTCGCCAGTTACTATTTCCCTAGCCTCATTTAATCAATTAACATTCATTAGCTTTTACAAAGGGATGGTTACTGAAAAGGTGAAACAAGAACTATAGCATAAGATCCTCTTTCTTTTCTCTATCCAGTACCTGGGGAGAGGGAACCCATATATCAACTAATGAGTAGCCTGACTCCTTGATTCCATGCCTACTATGTGCCAGATTTTATACTATATATTGAGACTGTTTGTGTGTGTGTTTGTGTGTACATACACAGACACATCTGTATATATCTTTACACATATATACATACAGATATATGTTTATGTGTTTTTGGAAATAGATAATAGTTTCTAGAAAACTCTGGACCTAGATTCAGAAAGAACTGAGTTCAAATGCAGCCTCAGACACTAGCCATATGATTCTAGAAAAGTCACTTAACCTTGTTTGCTTCAGAGTAAAGAGTTTTCCTCCATGTTAAAAGGGGATAATAATAGCATCTATCTCACAGGGTTTCTGTGAGGAGCAAATGTAGTAACAGCTGTAAAGTGCTCAGTGCCTGGCACAATGGCACATAGTAGGCACTTAATAAATGCTCACTCCTTTCTTTTCTTCCCTCCCCATCAAGGAAATAAAGGATTAAGTGAGAAGTGAAGCCAAACAATAAGATGAGAAAGACTAAAATGTTGAACCAGTATTTTCTTTCAGCTTTCTTAAGAAAAAAAAAAAGGCTAGGTGAGATAAATATTAATGAGTTTCTGAGACTATAAGAAACAGAATTAATAAGAGGCAGGTAAAAGAACACTTATACAATTTAAATATTTATAAATCACCCTAGCTGGATGAGATTCATTGGAACACATTCGAGGAGCTGACCGAGGAAGGCTGCCTCCGAAGTATTGCTCTTTGTTGCTGGGAACTCGTGTCGCTGGGAAATTCATGGAGGCTGATTTAGTATCAAGCTCAAAGAACAAAAAGGAGATCCAGGAATGGGAGGCTGGTTAGTGTGCCCAAACTACCAGTCAAAATCCTAAATGAAATAATACATCAACCCATAAGCACCTTGAGGAAAATAACATAGTAAGTGATAGCAGCTGTGGTTCATAAAAAATAGGTCCTGTCAAACTCATTTAATCCATTGGGGGATATGCTAAGAAATTTGGTGGAAGTAAAGGATGGTATTGACAGAGTAATTTAGGGTGGGAGAGCAGATGCTGCCAGGCAATCCATTTTGTACTGGTCTTGCTGGAATAGCGACTGCCACCCTCAACACCCTTCAGGAAGGAAGGACAATTACACACGAACATTTAATGTGTCAGCCTCAGCTTCAGTGTTGTATTCAACGTTCATTCCCCATGGGACAAATATTGTGGAATTTAGTTTAGAGATAGATTCAGTGGGAACATAAAATACCAACTAAAAGACAAGTTAGCCAAGGGAGAGACATTAATAGCACTAGAATGAGGTTCTTTAAAAGACAAGGTATATATAGCTTAAATTATCAGGATAATTCAAGCAAAAAACTTATACTTCTTTATGCAATGGCTACCCTGGCTTTGCCATACCCCATCCCTGGGTTACCTTTACCAAGCTCTTTTTCTTCATTCATTCAAGTGCTGCTAAAGGGTGTGAAATCACCCTTTGCCACCAACTTGCCAACTGGATCCATTACAAACTAATTTCAAAGAGACTCCCCCTACTGTGTGGCAATTTTCATTCCTCCCTGAATGACTTTTAATCACATTACAAATCTCCTCTCTCCTCAAGTCATTTAGAGTATACCTTCCCATTCTTCCTTCTTACCTGAACTTCCTTCTTCTTCACCCAGAAAATTACAGCTTTTTGTTATTAGCTCCTTCTTCTGCCCATAATCCATGCTTCAAAAATCCCTCTTTGCCATTCCCCCAATCTCTTCTTTTTTGCTTCTATCTCCTAGAAAAAGGTGATCCTTTTCTTTGCTAAGGCCCTACTTCTATTTTTGCCCTCCATTGCATCTGGGTGAGTTACTTCTCCTTTTGTCTCACTTTTGTCCTCATCAAAATGAGTAATTGGATTGTATGATCTTTAAGACCCATTCTCACTCTCAGTCCATTATACTTTGGATCCTCCAGGAACTTGTGTTTTCAATCATTCCTTCTTTCTCTTCTTCAACACCATATCCAATATCTCTTCCTCCAAACATATTCATGGCTTCCACATCCTTACTACCCTTCACTTGACTATTCCCCCAAATATTACTAAATGAAATAATATTTGAAAAACACTTAGCATAGTGCCTAGTAAACCTGTTGAGTTTTTACCCTATATTTCTTCTTTAAATATCTGAATTCTTGGAAAAACTCAGAATTTCATTTGTGAGAGTTTCCTTTTCTCCTGGACTGATTTCCACAGTAGCATTTTCTTCCAAAGGACCTTATCTGTCCTTTCTCAAAATTCTTTGAAATTTATTTTTTCCAAAATTGATGGCACATATCAGATTTTACTCACCTTTCCTCTTTTCTATCACCATCTCTAAGAGAAAGCAATTACTTCCTCTTACTGCTTCCATCATATCCACCTTAACAAGTTCCTCTCAGATATTGAGAATTAGAACCAGCACAAAATTTCTCCTTGTTAGTGGCTACAACTTTTGAAGGATGAATTAACATTAGGGCAAGGCAAGAGGTTATTAGTTATTTTGCTTTTTTACAGAGAGAGTTCCAGCAGATTTCTAAGTAATTGAAGTCTTCCATCATTAATGGAAGTTATTCCTCCTTATCTGGCTTATGAGCTATTTCTTTGACATTTCAAGTTCTTCTTTCTGTCCATGTGTTCTATTATAAAGACCATATGATGACAAAATCATGTTAGCTCTTCCTAGAATAAAGAGATGAAGGTGATAGCTTGTTTGAAAAGCATCAAAGAGATCCATCTTACTGGATCACAGAGCACCTGACAAATTAGTCAAATCTATTGGCTAGGCCCGTCCTGCTAACAAAAGATCACAAATAAAAAGCTAAAAAAAAGGAGATCAGAGGCCATTGAATCATACCCTCTCACTTGATAGATGAAGAGACTGAGGTTTAGAGTGCTCAGATGACTTGTACAGGGTCATACAGTTAGTGTCTTAAGTAAGATTCCAAGTTGGGTCTTTCAAACCCCAAATCTAATTTTCTTTTCATAGCAAGCTATCTCTCTCAATCTTTTTTTTTTTTTTTTGAGTCATTCCCTACTTAAAATCATTGCTTACAAGGTTCCACCAACATGTTTATATTTAGTAACTAACTAGGGGATGTGTTACTTCAAAACAAAAGACATTTAATCAAAAAGCATAGCAGATAAAATGAGAGAAAAAGAATTCTCCCTAGACATATGTATGGTACTCTCTCATAGTTTACCTTAACACCAATACACAGAAAGAACTCAATTTGAGTGAGAAGTTAGGCCTGGGATTGTATCACATTCAGGAGCTTAACTATACTGGAACCTTTGTGAATAGTACCCCATTAGGTGACTTCATTATAGTGTGGTAAAAGTTTTTAGTTTTTCTAGTAATTGCATGCTTGGGTATGGGACAATTGCCTGAGACTTTCTTTCTGTGCCATTTGGGACAGTTCTTTTCAAATATGAGTCCTCAGAAAAGTTGCTTGGAATTCAAAGCTTTTTTTGAGTCAGTGACTACTAAAAAATCATAGCTTACAAGCTTCCACCAACATGTTCATATTTAGTGATTAGCATATTTGTTAGTACAAAACAAAAGACATTTAATCAAAAAGCATAGCAGATAAAATGGGGAGAAAAGAATTCTCCCCACACACATATATGGTACTCTCTCATAGTTTACTTTACCACTAATATTCAGAAAGAACTCAGAATCCCAGGGAATATACATTAAGAGATACATATGTATATCTGGGCAACATACCAACTCCCAATTCTGAAGTTGTAGAGCTGCTGTTACCCTATAGTGATGTTACCAATATGCTGAGCATCGTATTTCTACTCTTCATTGGGTATCACATCATCTCTGCTGGGTGTTTGTGGAACATCTAACAAACTTTAGCTTTGGAGGGTCATCAAATGACTATTTCCTTCTATTAGGGTGCAGTCAAGTCCATAACCAAGGCTAGCAACTACACACTAAACAAAAGCAGCCAACAAAGTTGAGCCAGAGCACCCCAGACTAAGATTGAATCTATTCTTTTAACTCTCTCTGTCTGGTGCTGATACATAGTCCATGCTATCTCACATTAAACAAGAAATTCCCTGTAATTGATTTTGTACTATGTAGATACTGGAGCCCTAAAATAGGTTTTGGGATCCTTGCTCCCTGCTCCCCAAAAGCACCCCACAGCATTTATGGGGAGGCTGAGGCTGCCAAGCCTAACTTTCCCCCCAAGATTCTAACCGACTGGAAAGCAAACTAAATTGAGTAAGAGGAAAGATAAGTGAAGAAGATGATGCTATCACTTTCTACCTCCCCCAATTATCCATATATATAAATATATACATATATATATTTAAAAGTTAAAAAAAATAAAACCTTGCTTTGATACTGTTTTCCAATCAACTGCCAGAGCTCCCCTTCTTTCTCCATTTAAATACAAAATCATTGTGGAGAAGAAAAGAGAAAGGACTGTTCTCCAGTATTTCCCTCTGTCAATCAGCATTGACTATAGCAGAATTTAATAACCAACTAAAACCATCTCTGGATGGTCCATGACTGACAGCTCAGTCAGACAGAAATATTGGTCCAAACCTATAGCTTCATAGTCAGCAACTCAGGTAGGAGGGTCTGTATTAACACAGAACTGGCATTAAGTGGAAACTATGGCTGACTGATTCTTTGTGTTGTAGTCTAGAGTTTCTTAATTTTGTGTGTGTTGTGGGCCCTCCCTGGCAGTTTGGGAGAACCCCTTCTCCAAATACTGTTTTAAAGGCATAAACCAAAATACAGAAGATTACAAAGGAAACCAATTATATTGAATGAAATTCAAAAAAAAAAGTTCATGGTCTCCAGATTAAGAACCACTATGCTGGATAAATTGTCATTTATTGATGCCTTGTGTTTACATGTACACACACACACACACAGAGAGAGAGAGAGAGAGAGAGAGAGAGAGAGAGTCTTCTGACATTTCTCCAAGTGAAGTCCTCTCAATCCCAGCAAGAAATTTTTCACTTTCAAATTCTGATGGTTTTTCTCTTTCAAATTCTGATTATGTTCTCCCACCCAACCCACTAGACCTATCTACCTAATCTTTTGGCCCTGATTTCAGAACAGATTGACTTCTGCTCCATTTAGATCACATTCAATTTTGTATGTTCCTTCAGGGTAATCCTGATAGCAACAGCCCACAAAAGAAAAGGACTCCTCCCCTACATTTTAAATGCAATTTAGCACATCATCAATGGGACTATTGTGAACACTTGAAAAAGAAACTGGTGATTTCTATGACCTAGGATAGATTCATTAAAACAAAGTCATGCCAATTTAACTTCATGTCATTTCTTGGACAGTTTACTAGACTGGTAGAAGAGGTGATAAAACACATTTGTAGATGAGCAAGACATTTGAAGGGAAAAAAAATCTCTCATTATATTCTGTAAAATATGGAAAGATGTCCACTGTACCTTAGTAGAATGGAGGATTAAGAATTGATTAAATGCCTGGGTCTAAAGAGTAATAATTAAAGAAAGGATCACTTCAAGAATGGAGATCTCTAGTGGAGAATTGCAAGTGTGATCTCATGATCTTTTTTATTTGTCTCTACAATGTTGTAAGGATTGAGGTAGATGGCTTGGGTTTAGTAGAATGTCACCCACAAATAGGAGCACATGAAAAATCTTTCTATAGGAAATCCCTCAATCACTTGAACTTCATATAGGACCTTCTCTGTGATAGTGGGAACCACTTTTGATGAGTGTCTCCTTATTTCTTGCCTATCTCTTTCTCTGCTTCTCTCTGCCTGCCCCCACCATCTCACTTGATATTAATTCTCAGTAGATCAATAAAACATGGCTATCCCTCATATATTTCAAGGAACTTCATAAAATTTTGGCATAGATATGCAGGACATCTTGTCAGAGGTGACTGTGTCTACTACTATGTAGAAAAGCCTTATTCCATTAAGATTCACAAGGTCAAAGGCAGAAGGAATAATGTAAATGGGACAAAGGCAGAGAATGTTGGCGGAAAGAAGTGGCTCTATCCAGTCAAGAATAAAAATACAGATGGACCTGAAGAGCACTAATGATACAAATTGTATGAACTCTGGCAAAATCGACCCACTGCTAGTCTACCTTGGAATTGAAATCCTATACCCAGACCTTAGACATCAGTTCTTGGAAGTCTCCTTAACCTTTGGAAATCCATTCCTTTATGCCTTTGGCTCTTTGGAGCCATCACTCATCTTCTGGTTAATAAACTTGGCTTTTTTGTACAGCATTTCTTACTCTTCCACATGCTTCCCATTCATAGCACACCTTTTACAAGGTGCATTTTGATGAGGTGCAAGAATTGGGGTGGGAGATCCCCTCTGGTGGGAGCTGCAGGTCCTATGCAAAAGAATTCGCAAATCTGACATCTGTGGCAAAATGAATTTTATTTCCCCTAAGAAGCCTGCTTGCTAGGAAGTCAGCCTTCTTAGTGGGTAGGGAATATAGCAAAGGTGGGTTACACTGAGAAGAAATCTTCACCAGTGGGCATGTCCTGTTTAGGATGTCTACAAAGATTCAGGGTTCAGAGTTGTCTCTCATTAGTCATCTGAAGCATGGGGCTTCTATTCAATTCAAAACTGAATCACGTTACTTAACTGGGAGTTTGAGCCACTGGGAGCAGTTTGAGCCATTCAGTAGAAGACTATCAAGCTGAAATCTCCAATTGAATGCGACCACTTAACTTGTAAAGGATGTAGTATGGGAAAGATGTGCTTTTTCCAGAGGAGAGCTTGAGAACCTGAATCACTCTTCTTTTTCTTTTTCTTTTTTTGTGCTTTATTTATTATTTTAATAGCTTTTTATTTACAAGTTATATGCATGGGTAATTTTACAGCATTGACAATTGCCAAACCTTTTGTTCCAATTTTCCCCCTCCTTCCCCCCACCCCCTCCCTTAGATGGCAGTATAGCCAATACATGTTAAATTTATTAAAGTATAAATTAAATACAAAATAAGTATACATGTCCAAACTGTTATTTTGCTGCACAAAAAGAATCGGACTCTGAAATGGTGTACAATTAGCCTGTGAAGAAAATCAAAAATGCAGGTGGCCAAAAATAAAGGGATTGAGAATTCAATGTAATAATTCTTAGTCATCTCCCAGAGTTCTTTTGCTGAGTATAGCTGGTTCAGTTCGTTACCACTCCATTGGAACTGATTTAGTTCTTCTCATTGTTGAAGAAGGCCACATCCATCAGAATTGAGCATCATATAGTATTGTTGTTGAAGTATATATTGATCTCCTGGTCCTGCTCATTTCACTCAGCATCAGTTCATGTAAGTCTCTCCAGGCCTTTCTGAAATCATCCTGTTGGTCATTTCTTACTGAACAATAATATTCCATAATATTCATATACCACAATTTATTCAGCCATTCTCCAATTGATGGGCATCTACTTAGTTTCCAGTTTCTGGCCACTACAAAGAGGACTGCTACAAACACTGAATCACCCTTCTTTCACAGATTAAAGGGGACACAGTTTCAGGGGTCCCCCAAAAGGTTAAAGGGGACTCAATTTACATCAATTTGACCAATGCCACAGAATTCATCTGGTTACAGATCTCAGCCCTAATCAGGAGAACAATGCAATTCTAAGATTTTCCAGGTAAGTTTTGATTCCTTAATAACAAGGGCCCTGGAAATCTTGCAAAACATTTTGTAGCATTAACAGACCTAGGCTCCCAGAATTCCACACATCAGAGGGAGTTGAGCTAAACTGTGCTTTCTTTCAAATTCTATTCTGATATTTCTTCTAGGAGTTATTAATAAGAGCAATATTCTTCCAAGAAGGGATTCTAGAGTACAATTGATACCTCATCCTTCCTAATCAGTTTCTCAAAATCTTTTAAGTGATGGTCAATAGGACACCTAGCTGATTCAACTATGTTGAATAAACACACAATTTTGCTTGGCAGAGAGAGAGAGAAAGATTTAATAATGACTAGCAAGCCTGTGGACTTTGATGAAATTTCTAGCTCAGCAAAAACATGCAAATCCATCAAAAAAGACTCCTGCAAATTGAGGAGATAATTCTTAACAGTAACCCTAAAGATCCAGACATATAAGCATTCTTCCAAAACTATATAATGCTGGATTACTGATCAATACCTGTCATAAGCCCATCCACTAGAGAAAAGCTGAATAGAGGAAGAATCCTCCAGAAATTGCTAGAGAAAAATTACATGCAAGATATCATTTCTCAATCCCTTCAATTTGCCCCACTATATAATTCAATTCATTAAGCCTTTATTAAACACTTTCTATGTGTAGTAGGCACTCAGTATTCAGTGACAAAATGAGTCCCAACTCTAAGGGAGTGTACATTCTATTGGAAGACATAACATATACACAAATAAATTGAAAAGTATTATAAAAAATTACAAATACCAGAAACCAGAGGGATGGGGAATAAAAGAGGAAGGAAGAATAAACCTTTGTTGAAATTAGAAGGCCCTCTACACAATCAAAAAATCAATTCTCTTACCCCCATGATATACTAAACAAACAACAGCAAGCTTCACTGATGAAAGATTCAATAAATACATTTTGGTTGCAACTCAATATAGTCTCCAGCCTCCTAGATCTTGCCTCCAGTTGCCAGCATTCCAAATGGATCAGTCCTAAGTCCTATTCATTTATTGATGCATTCCTGCCCAAGATTTCCATTGCATCAGGAGCCATGACTCACTGAATTCCCAGTTTATCTCTGGGATGCTATACTTCCTCTTCAACTGCCTTTCCCTCAGCTGCCTTCCTTTTTCATTTTCCAGTTCCTGTTTGTGCTTTATCTTTTCTAATAGAGTGTGAGCTCCTTAAGAGTAGGGATGGCCTTGTTTTATTATATTTATATCTCCAGAACGTCACACAATACCTGGTACATATTCAATAAATGCTTTATCTGCCCATTAATCAATAAACACTTATTAAGCACCTTATATGCCATTCACTGTGCTAATCTTTGAATTAGGGTTTCTATCCACTACCTATTATCTATTTAAAATGTTTCTATTTGGGAAAAGATTGAGTATAAATGTTTGTGGTTCGAAGGAGTCTATTTAGACCATCTGGCCCTTGTATTTTTCCACCAACTTTATTTTTCAAGAGATGATAGTTCCCTAGGTGACATTTTAATCTGCATATAGGCTCCTGGGATCAGGAAGGAGTATCATGGTATAGTGGAGAGAGTGCTGGATTTTGGTTTAAATCCTCCCTCAGGAGCTCACTCACTATATAATCTTAAGCAAGTGACTTCATCTCTCTGAATCTCAATTTCTTCATCTCAGTGGGTTCTGTTATTCCTTCAGGCTCTAAATCTATGATTCTATGAGCCTATGGCCATATATTGGGAGCTCTGGGGAGAGAAAATCTTGAAGGAACCTGGCTCACAAGTCACTTTAGTAAAAAGTAACTTTCCAAGTGGAAAACTGGGAGGTAGGAGGACTTACAACAAGTAGCTCTGATAAAAATCCTCATTTCTCAAATATGTAGAGAACTGAGGAAAATTTATGAAAATTCAAGTCATTTCCCAAATGATAAATCTCCAAAGGATATGAACAGACAATTTTCAGACAAAGAAATCAAAGCTATCTATAGACATATGGAAAAAAAAATCTCTAAATCACAATTGATTAGAGAAATGTGAGTTAAAACAACTCTGAGATACCACTTTACACCTATCAGATTGGCTAACATAACAAAAAAGAAAAATGACAAATGTTGTAAGGGATATGGGAACACTGGAACGTTAATTCACTATTGGTAGAGTTGTGAACTGATCCAACCATTCTGGAGTATAATTTGGAACTATACTCAAAAGTCTACAAAACTTTATACTCCATTTGATCCAATAAATACCAGTTTTAGGTCTATATCCCAAAGCCATACAAAAAAGGGAAAAAGACCTATTTGTATGAAAATATTTATAGCAGCTATTTTAGTGATGGGTAAGAATTGGAAATCCAAGGGATGACCATCATCTGGGAAATGGCTAAACAAGCTGTGGTATATATTGTTATGACATTATTGTGCTCTAAAAAATGACAAGCAGGATGATTTCAGAAAAACCGGGAAAGATTTACATTAACTGATGTATAGTTAATTGAAGAGAATGAGAAGAACATTTTACATAGTAATAGCAACACTGTTCAATGAAGAACTGTGAATGACTCAGCAATGCAGTGGTCCAAGACAATTCTAAAAAATTAATGATGAAGCATACTATCTGCCTCCAGAAAAAGAATTGATATTATCTGAATACAGAATGAAGCATGTTATTTTTCATTTTTATTTATTTATTTTTTTGCTAGAATTTTTTTTTTAAATAACTTTTTTGAAAGAACCTATGCCAGGATAATTTTTTACAGCATTATCCCTTGCACTTACTTCTGTTCTGATTTTTTCCCCTCCCTCCCTCCACCCCCTCCCCCAGATGGCAAGCAGTCCTTTACATGTTGAATAGGTTACAGTATATCCTGGATCCAATATATGTGTGCTGAACCGAACTGTTTTCTTGTTGCACAGGGAGGATTGGATTCAGAAGGTAGAAATAACCCGGAAAGAAAAACAAAAATGCAAGCAGTTTATATTCATTTCCCAGTGTTCTTTCTTTGGGTGTAGCTGCTTCTGTCCATCCTTGATTAATTGAAACTGAATTAGCTCTCTTTATCGAAGAGATCCACTTCCATCAGAATACATCCTCAAACAATATCGTTGTTGAGGTATATAATGATCTCCTGGTTCTGCTCATTTCACTTAGCATCAGTTCCTGTAAGTCTCGCCAGTCCTCTCTGTATTCATCCTGCTGGTCATTCCTTACAGAACAATAATATTCCATAACATTCATATACCACAATTTACTCAACCATTCTCCAATTGATGGGCATCCATTCGTTTTCCAGCTTCTAGCCACTACAAACAGGGCTGCCATAAACATTTTGGCACATACAGGTCCCTTTCCCTTCTTTAGTATCTCTTTGGGGTATAAGCCTACTTTCATTTTTTATTTGAGTCTTCTTTACATAATGACTAATATGGAAATATACACAATTGCATATAAAGAACCTATATCTGATTGCTTACTATCTCAGGGAAAAGGAGGGGGGGAAAAGAATAAAATTTGAAACTAAAAGCTTTATAAAAACCAGAAAAAGGCGCAGCGGAGTGGCACAGTGGACAGAGCACGAGCCCTGAAGTAGGAAGACCTGAGTTCAAATCTAACCTCAGACACTTAACACTTTCTAGCTGTGTGACCCTGGGCACATCACCTAACCCCAATTGCCTCAGCAAAACAAAAACAAAAACAAAAACAGAAAAAACAGAAGCAAAAAAAAATATATCATTCCACATCTTTACCAGATCTACTTGTTGATGAAACTGGAGAAGCTTATTAGAATTACATATTAGACAGCAAATTCAGTGCCTGGAACATAGTAAGTGCTTAATAAATACCTATTAATTGACTGTTCAGCTGAGGTTTCCAAAGCAAATCCCAGGGAATCTGACAGCACAAATGTACTTTGCATTTTGGGGTACTCATTGTGTCTAATAACATGGAGTTCTCATCATATTAAGGACCTTCAGCAAGTTAGGTGTTTTGTGAGCTTCTGTTGCCTTTTTGTCACTGACTGAACATCCCACAGGCCCTCAAGGAAAAAAAAAACCTTTTCAATGGGCTCTTTCAGAAGAAACTATCTGCAAAGACCAGAAATGTAGGCTTCCCCTATACTAATATATTAATATTTTTAAAGTCACTCATGATGAGAAATTGCTGTATAATTCTTAGTTTTTTAGCTAAAGATTACATTTGCTTCAGAGTATTTGGTCATATCTCAGAATTAACAGTTATTGTTATGTCCGTGGAAAGACAGGCTCACTAAGAACATTGTTGGTGAAGCTGCGAGTTGGCCCGGTGGATCTAGTTGCCCATTGCAGAATGCTTTGAAGAAAATGACTAAAATACCCATTCCTTTTGATCTAGAGGTTCCAAGCATATCTGCCAAGGAAGTAAATAATAGAAATAAAAGCATAATATGCCCCCAAAACATTCATATTTGTCCTTTTACAATGTAAAGTCATTGAACCAGGAAATATGCACAAAGACTGCAACTAGGTGAATAAGACAACAACAACAACAACAACAACAAAACACACACAAAAAATAATGAACTAAACTATTGAAATTGAATGTTTGGAAATTATACTGGCTAAGATTTCCAAAGAACAGATATAAGGATGAATTTTCCTTCTTCTTCAGTGTAGAGAACAATAGAATGTTTCATATAATATTGGATTTGGTCAATATATTTGTCACATTTACTGAATTGCTTTTTTCTCCATTATTTTTTCTTTATTATAAGACATGGCTTTCTAGGAGGGGAGTATATCAGTAAAGTAGGTGATGCAAAAAACCAAAAAGATAGTAATAAAAATTTTAAAAGTTTTTGTTAAAATCTAGAAACAAAATTCTCAGGAAACTTTAAAGCTGCTGGTGATGATTCAAACCAATTTGAGAATCTTGAGAGCCATAGATGATGCATTTCTCTTGCCTTCTCTCTGATTGAGAAGGCTCCAATTATGTTCACAAGTGGCCACTTAGCATCCTCTGCATTAGATTCAAGTCTGTTTGTGAATTATGGTACTCCATCAAGATTTAGAACTTCTTGCATAACCCAAAGCTCCTGAGCTGAGGATGAGTTCATTCACTCCACTAAGCAAATGAAAAGTAAGATTTCCCTCATACTTTAGCACTTTTTTCAGGAGGTAGAGACTTACCAATGTTTGAAGAGGCTGAATAAATGGGGACATATTATCTGTAATATTGGAGTCTCTTCAACACACCTACGGTGCTTACATCAACAATCTTTACTAGGTACACATTAATGATTGGGCAGATTAGATAAAATGATCTCTGAGCTCCCTCCCAGTTCCCTCAGATGAATTTGTAGTGAATTGTCCAAATATGAAATGGGTTATTTAGAATCCTAGCAGATTCCACTTCAGTAGAGATTCCCCAAGCAAAGGTTGGACTTACTTGTCAGGTCAGTTGTAGAAGACATTCTATCGGCATTTGAATTGGAACAGGTAATTTATAAGTTATCCTTCAATTCTGAGATTCTAGGATTGGGGCTGTAAGCAGAATGGGGTAACTGAGGCTGTGACTCAGGGTGCTGAAGATAGAGGGCACTGAGTGATCTTGCAGACCTTAAGTAGCACAAAAACAACAGAAGTAATGCCTTCACTTCTTTATCTGGTTATTAAAAATAATTAAAATAGGAAGTTGCCAAGTGATAGGATGAGGTGAGCATTTTCCCTACCACCATGACTTCCAAGAAGTGGATTCATGTCATTGGTTCAAGGTTTCCGGTCCATAATCCTCTTCTTCCCCCAACCCAAGTGAGGGAACATTTGATTTGCAACACATATCTCTAATCCAGTTTGTGTTATTTTTTTGGTTGCAACCCTTCTCCCTCCTCTCCCCCTCTCCCTCTACTCCTTCCCCCATCCCCATCCCCCAATCATAAGCTCTGGTCATAAAAGGCAGCACCGGGAACTGTTCTACCTATCCAAACTGGTATCCCTTGCTTTTCCCCTTCCTCCCCTTCCTATGGGTGCATTATGCAGATACTGAAGGAAGTTGCAGAATTAAGGCAGAAGAGCTTGTGAGAATTAAAGCAACCTTCAAGGCTTAGCATTATTGCTTTGAAAGAATCTAGTGCCTCATAACAATCCAGTCAGAGCATAAAATTCTGGAGTTCCTCCAACACACCAGAAAATTAAACTTGTAGTACATAAGGCAGGAACATTTTTTTCCACTCAGTTTTACTTTTTTTTAACCCAAATTGTGAATTTTATCTTTGTAGAGATCATGATGAAGAATTTCTTGAAATGAAAATTGGTCCCTGCTCCGAGAACTTATTCTCGAAGAGCAATTGCCTGAAAGGTTTAGTGACATCTGCAGGTTCTCACAGTTAATAAGTATGACCGCTCAGATTTGAACTAATGACTTCTTTCTCTGAGGCTGAATTGTCTATCCATGATGCCTTATTGCCTCTTGAAAATGACATTTTCATTGTTGATTCCAATATGCTGAGATCAATGAACAAATCTGTGTTGGAAACCAGAATGTGTCCCCACCCTCACCCAAGTCACACACATTAGTGATAGCTAAACCCAAGAATTAGACAGCTACTAAATCTGACTAGATCTGCTACAGTGAATATAAAACCACCAATCAGAGGATGTATCTGGCCCCAGATCCAGATTACCAGCCAAGCAGGACACATTGGTGGGCAGAAGAGTGGCAACAGACTACTCTAACTTCTCTCAAGGTTTTGTGTCCACCCTTCACCCAGCTCCAAACTGAGAGTCCTAAGGTCCAAATCTGATCACATCACTCTCTTGCTGAGGGATGAACACAACAATTCAGATGTGGGCTGACCATGGTAGGTCAGATTGCCTTTTCCTTATTCCAGGGCCATATGCCTCCCTTTTTGCAAATTGATAGCTGGTGCCTTCTTAACTGCTATATCACAATAGTGACTCCTTTAAACCTCACAGTTCATCCAAAGTCCCAGACCCTTTTCAGAAAAGCTACTGTCTAAACATTCCTCCCCATCTTGTGCTATCAAAGTGAGACTTTTGGAATCCATTTTTGTGACTTTAAATTGATTCCTAGTAAATTTCAATGTTTTAGATTCAGTCTGATATTCTAGCCTGGCAAGACCTTTATGAATCCTGACAATCCTGTAGTAAGTTAGCTGTCTCTCCCATATTTGTGTCATGTACAAATCTGATAAGCTTGCCATCTCTGCCTTTATCCAAGTCATTTACAAAAACATTGCACGGCCCAAGGCCAAGTACAGACTCTTGGAACACTCTACTTGAGATCTTCTAGATTGACACTGGACTACTAATATTTACACTTTGGGTCCAGCCATACAAATCAATCCAACTGAACTATCATATGGCCTGATCTCTCCATCTTTTCAAAAAGAATAACCCGAGAGACTTTATTAAATGCTTCATTCATATCTAGGTAAGTTTCATTTATCTTCAGCATCCCCATGTTCTACCATTCTGGTAATGAATAAAAAAAAATTGAGGCTAGTCTGGTATGGTCTGTTCTCGATGAAGCCGTGCTGGCGTGCTGGCTCTTTGTCACTACAGGCTTCCTTTCTAGACAGACGCCAACTCTGTCTTTCATTTTATATTCTATAATTTTGCCAGAAATAGATGTAACACTCTCTGGCCTTTGTTGCTTGGATTGTATTTTCTTCTTTTTGTGGAAATCAGGGTATTTGTTTTCCTGTTCTCAGAATCCTTCTTCTGCCCTCTACAGTCTTTCAAAGTTCACTGACAGTGACTCAGTCCTCACATCTGCCATTTCTTTCAGAACCCCAGGATGTAGTTTATCTGGGTCAGATGATGAGCATTAAAAGAAATAAGGTGCTCTCTTACCGTCTCCCTGTGCGTCATACTTTTTGAATCCATGTTCATCATTTTGGTTCTCTCCTTTCCGGTCCATAGCCCAAGGCCATGATCCATGGCCCAAGGAAGCACAGATACTGGGATCATTCTGCTTGAGACGTGCCAAGCTGACATTGGGCCACTTCTCTTTGAGTCCAGCTATCCAAATAGTTCCAAACTTGCCAAATTGTACTATTATCAGGCCCACATCTCTCCATCGTTTTCATAGAATACCATAATGGGTCTTATCAGATACTCATTAATATCAAATGGTAGTTTATTTCTATTTTCAGAGTCCCCATATTCCCAGTTGGAATGGTTCCCTAGTCCAAAAGTAATTTTCTGAACAGAGAAAAATGAAGCAAACTAAGAAATAAATAGCTCTGCCTTCTCTCTATCTCCAGTTTTCATTATCCATTCACTCTGAATGATGATCATCATCTTTCTTTGACCTTATCCTTTACTGGGATGTTGCTAATGAAGCTTAAACCTTTTTGTTGGTCTTTGCTTTCTTCTCCAGGCTCAGCTCATTCTGAGCTCTAGATCTTCTCTCATTATTCTTTTCAAAATTTTACTGTGAAAAATAAACATCTCTTTAAGACTTCATATTGTTTACTGGTACTAAAATATGGGGAGGGGGAGGGGAATGGCAACTACAATGCTGTTTGTGAATATATGGCAGTAAAATTAAAATATATTTGTAAAATTGAAATATTTTTAAATAGTATTTAATTTTTCTCAATTACATGTAAAACATTTTTTAAAATTTGAGTCTTTTTAAGTTTTGAGTTCCAAATTCTCTCCCTCTCTCTCCTCTCTTCTCTTTGAGAAGGAAAGCAATTAGATAATAAGTAATACATATTCAGTCATGCAAAACATATTTCCATGTTAGTTAAGTTATGAAAGAAAACATAGACCAGAAAAAAGCCACAAAAATAAAGTAAAAAATAGTATTCTTTTCAGACTCCATCAGTTTTTTCTCTAGAGGTAGATAGCATTTTTTCATCATAAGTCCTTAGGAATTATTTCGAATATTTGTATTATTGAGAATATCTACGACAGTCACAGTTGACCATTTTAGTATTGGTGGTTCTGGTCTCTTGATTCTGGTCAGTTAATGTAAGTTTTTAAAGACTTTTCTGTAAACATCTTGCTTGTCATTTCTTATAGCATAATAATATTCCATAATAATCACATACCACAATTTGTTCATTTATTCCCCAAATGAGGGCCATCCCCTGCATTTCCATTCTTTGTCACCACAAAAAGAACTATTATAAATTTTTTTTGCAAATATAGGTCATTTTCCATTTAAAAAAATCTCTTTGGGATACAGATCTATTAGTGTTATCGCTGGTTCAAAGGGCATGTACAGTTTTTGTAGTTCTTTGAGTACAGTGCAAATTGTTCCACAGAATGATTGAATTAGTTCACAACTCCACTTTCAATGCTTTAGTGTCTTGTTTTTCCCCACATTCTCTCTAGCATTTGTCATTTTCCTTTTCTGTCATATAAGGTCAATCTGATTAGTGTGGGGTAGATCCTTGAGTTGTTTTAATTTGCATTTCTCTAATCAATAGTGAATTCAAGTTTTTTTTTTTCATATGACTATAAATAGTCTTCATAATTTCTTCTAAAAATACCTGTTTATATACTTTGCCCATTTACTAATTGGGAAATGATTTACAGTCTTATAAATTTGACTCAGTTCTCTATATATTTAAGAAATGAGGACTTTATCAGAGAAACTTGCCATAGATATTTTTTCACATTTATCATTACTTTGTATTTCCCTTCATCCTATTCCTTCCCCACTCATCCTGCTCTTGCTTTCTCCTTTTACCTTTTCCATCTTCACGAGTGTTTCCTGCAATTCACCCATCCTTTTATCAGCTCATGCTTCTCTAATCCTTTTTCTTGTCCTTTCTTGTAGGGCATGTTCATAGAAAACTAGTCACTTTGATGTGAGGGCTGCTTTATACCTTTGGTGTCTCCCTAATCCACTGTAGCATATAGCATGGTCAACAGCTACATGTGATAAAACATTTCAGCAGATGGATTAAACTAGACCAAGAGTAACCAAAGGGCTGAGTTACAGGAGGATGTCTACCCTAAGCATTCCCTGGTGGAATAGGTAGATGAGAACAATTTGTTCCAAAGTCATGAAAGCAGTTAAAGTTAAAGTGAGTGGGTGATGTAGAGTACTTAGAGTCAGACTCCAAGATTATCCACTACATCCTAGATCATCACCAGTCATCTTGACTCTCTCCTGCCACTGGACTGTAATGACTCTGGAAAAAATTGAAGCTGATGACTTTGTGCAGTTCTGCCTCACTTAAATATAATTCATGTTCAAATTTAAAAAATACTACCTATACCTTTATACCTTCAGTGTCTCCCTAATCCACTGTAGCATGTAGCATGGTCAACAGCTACATGTGGTAAAACATTTCAGCATTAAACTAGATTAAACTAGACCAAGAGTAACCAAAGAGCTCTGTTTTTTTTTTTTAACCTCTCTCAAAGTCCTGTGGGGTGAGACAAGTGACAAAGGAGCAGGTGCAGATACACTGGGAATTGTTGTCACAACCTGAACAGAAGCAGTCCAAGTCATAAGGTTATCTTCTCACAGGAAGTAGCTGTAAGATTCAGAAGCACCTTGGGTGTTTGAGCAGCCTTTTAAGGATCTCACTCTCACCTCCTGATATGAGGAAGCAGCTAGAAGAGGTGCCTTGAAAATTATCTGCTTATCCAATCCCGGTCTGATTTCCATGGCAGATGGAGATTCCATGCTGAAGTTGAATAAATTTAGAGAATCTTCTCCAAATGTTTATATGAATTTTGTCTCCAGCCTGTGGTAGAGCATTCTGAGTTCATACTGGGCTGATCAGCCACAGTCAAATACTCTATAACTTGACGCTAACACAATGGTGTCATTTTTGTTCTCTCTGAGAATGAAGGACAATGATCAAGGGTAAAATATATCTAACTGAGTGTTTATATTAATTCTTACTTGAGCCAATTCCAATGAGAATAAGAGTCATCTTGTTCTCCAATGTAAAAGCTCTTTTGTTCCTCTTTTATATGAAATAATTCACCCTATTCTACCTGTTCCTTCCTTCTCCCAGTTCATTATTCTTTCTCACCTCTTAAATTTATTTTTCTGGGGGAAATCATCCTATCATATTCAACTCACACACACCCTCTGGCAATGTATACTCCTTCAAACTGTCCTAATTATGAGAAAGTTCTTAGGAATTAAATGTATCAACTTCCCACACAGAAATGTTAGCAATTTAACCTTATTGAATTCCTTATAATTCCACTTTTATATTTACCTTTTTTCTCCCTTCTCTTAAGTCTTGTATTTGAACATTAAATTTTCTATTCAGCTCTACTCTTTTCATCAGGAATGCTCAAAGTCCCTCTATTTCATTGAATATCATTTTTTCCCTGAAGGACTATACTCAGTTTTGCTGGGCTGGTGATTCTTGGTCATAATCAGAGCTCCTTTGCCCTCCAGAATATCATATTTCAAACCTTTCAATCCTTTAATGTAGAAGCTACTAAATCTTTTGTAACCATGACAGTGGCTCCATGAAATCTGAATTTTTTCTTTTTGGCAGTTTGCAATATTTTCTCCTTAATCTGGGAACTCTGGGATTTAGCTATAATATTACTGGAAGTTTTCATTTTGGAATCTCTTTCAAGTCATAATTAGTGAATTTTTCAGTTTCCATTTTACCTCTGGTTATAAAATATCAAGACTGTTTTTCTTTGATAATTCTTTAAAAGACAGTGTTTAGGCTCTTTTTTTAAATCCTGGATTTCAAGTATTTTAATAATGCTTCACTGATCTTACCTTAATCAGTTACATTTCCAATGACATAGTTCACATTTTCTTTTTTTTTTCATTCTTTTGATTTTGTTTAGTTATTTCTCTATGAACCATGGAGTCATTAGCTTTCAATTGGTTGATTCTAATTTTTAAGCAATTATTTTCTTCAGGGAGCTTTTATGCCTTCTTTTCAATGAGTTTGTTTGTACTTCCTTTTCCATTTGGCCAATTTTACTTTTTTAAGTAACTCTTTGCTTCAATCAATTTTTGTATATCTTTTTCCATGTAGCGAATTCTGCTTTTTAGGAGTTATTATCTTCAGTGGATTTTTGTGCCTCTTTTAGCATTTGACTTATTCTCTTTTAAGGTATTACTTTCTGCAGTATTTTTATTTGCCTCCTTTACCACACTGTTGGCTCTTTTTTTCCTCATGATTTTAATGCATCACTCTCATTTCTTTTTCCAATTACTTCCCTACCTTTTTTATTTGGTTTTTTAAATTCTTGTTTGAGTTCCAAGAATTGTTTTGAGTTTGATAGCAATTCACATTATTTTTTCCCTTTGAGGCTTTGGATGCAGCAATTTGACTTTGGTTTTCTTCCTCTGACTTTGTGTTTTGAACTTCCCTGTCACTATAACTTTCTATGATCAGGCTCTTTTTTCTTCTTTTTTGCTTATTTTACCATCTATTTCTTGACTTAGAACTTTTTGCTAAAGTGGGCCTCTGCTGCTGGGGTGAAGGGAGCACTGTCCCAAATTTCAGGCTTTTTGTGAAGCTATTTTCAGACCGTATTCTGGGGGTCTGTAAGTTTTCAGTTCTTCCAAGGTGGTGTGTTTTAAGGAAAATTTGTTTATTACTCTCCTGGCCTGTCTCTGATCTGTGAGCAGTCATGTGCATTGTTTTCCACCTTAGAATTGTGATCAGGGTCTCCACTACGGTGTAGCTGCAAGCTCTGATATTCTACTGCTCTTCTCTATCCTAGGATTGCAATCCAGATTCACATGTGGGCAATATAATAGAATCGTGCACCCAGTGCCAGCAAAAGGATCCCTGCAATCCCCTGTCTGATACCCTTGCTGTGTGAGACCTGAGAGCTCTAGAAGCCACTACTGCAAGGTAAAACTTACTATTATCTTGCCTGGACATTGTTTGCACTGGAGAGTGCTGTGCTTTCTCCCAGTGTGACAGACCTTTCCTGTCAACCTCCTATGTTTTCTTGCACTAGAAAATTGTTTCTTCCCATACTTTTGTGGGTTCTTCTGCTCCAGAATTTTTTTAAAAGAATTATTTTTAAAGTTGTTTGGAGGGAAAGTGGGGAGAGCTCAGGGGAGTGTCTGCTTTTTCTCCACATCTTGGTTTCCCCCTTCCCCTCATTCTTATGATTGTCTTACATTCCTTCTATCTCCATAAGCTCACCTTGCTTCCATATTCAATCCATGAGTCCATGATTTTTTTGAAAGTTTTCTTGGTTGGTAAGTTCCTTGTAGTGGTTAGTGACAGCAAATATAAGTTGTCAAAGAAAAGGAGAGAGGAAGATCTCATCTTCCTCAGCCCTGAATAGACCACACCTAGAATTCTGCTTTCATTTATGGGCAACATTGTAAGTATGGTTGCAAGTAAGAGAATATTCATATGAAGGGAAGTCAACATGAAAGTGGCAAGGAACACAAGAAAAAGTGTCATAATGGATTATGGAACCAAGGCAGAGGTCTAGAGAAAGAATAAACAGTGGGGGAAGCATGATATCATTATTTTCTTCAAATATATGAATGGTATATCATATGGAGTTATATTGGGGTGGCTTGATCCTAGAGCTAAGAGTAAGGAACAGTGGATGGGGGAAATAAATAAATTTTCAATTCAGAAAACAAACACTTACATTAAACACCTTTCCATGTGGCAACCTGTATACTGTGTTGGGGGATACACACAAAAAACTAAGCAATCCCTCAAGGACTCTTACATTCTTCTGTGAAAAATACAACATGGCCATAGATACATTAAGTACAAAGAAATTTGAGAAGGAAAAGAATATTACATTGGAGTAGGGAGAAGAGCAGATTTGATAAAAGAAAAACTTCCAAGAGTTAGAGCTAGAGTCACACTGGATTTAACAATAATATGCTTAATATATAATAATATATAATGTAATAGTATGCCAGTTTTAACAACTGGCTCTCTGATGGGGCTTTACAAAATGCTCAAGTTTAATCTACATGATTAACATTTTCTCCATCATTTCCTTAAATCCTGGAACAGCTAGGTAGCACAGTGGATAGAGAGCCATGTCTAGAGTCAAGAAGACCTGAATTCAAATCCAAATTCAGACACCACTAGTGTGGACAAGCTACTTAATCCTGTTTGCCTCAGTTTCTTTATTTATGAAATGAATTGGAGAAGGAAATGGCAAATCACTCCAGTATCTTTGTCAAGAAAACCTCAAATGGGGTCTTGAGGAAACATGACTGAAATAGCTGAATGACAAGATTTTCTCCATCACTTTCTTAAATCTAGACAATCAAGAAAACAATCAATAGAGCTCTTGATCCCTAACATTTCCCAATTTCTGAGGAGGAAATGTTCATTTTGAAAATTGAACAAGAAACTCTTGTGAGCCATTTGGAGCTGGCTCCACCCTTGACAATTTTCCAAAAATAGAACTGTCTTAAGAAGTAATGAGTTCCCATCTCTGAAAGTCTTCAAATAAAGACATCCAGAAGGTCATACTATAGAGAGGATTCTAGCTTATCATGTGAGTTGTATTCAGTGACATCTGAAGTCTTTTCCTACTCTGACATTCTCTGATTCTGGTATTCTGGGGTCTCATTTATTAAAAGGTCCTGCACAGAGTCTTGAACACCCATCTCAGGCAAATGAAGGTTTGCAAGTAACACGGCAATATATCTGAGCCTTTCAAAAATTAAACTTCTTATGTTGCTACTTACTACTTATGGAACCCAGTGCATGTCATTTAGGTTCTTTGTGCCTTAGTTTCCTTATCTGAGCAGATTGAATTAGATTATTTTTAGAGTTTTCCCTATTTTATTCAGCAGAGAACTAGAGTCAGCTCTCTCTGACTGAGCTTCATGGGAGAAGTAAGGAAAATGAATAATAAAAATGTTATTATTTTGTTAAAGCATATATTTATGTCATTTCCTTTTAGCAAACTGTGAATATTTTGACATTTATGGTTTTATGTATAATTTCATTCCTAATTTTACTTGTCTATATGAAGGTTTTATTGAGATTATTGTTAAGTTTTTTATGAGACAAATTTTAATACATAAATAAAATGAATGATTTAAAACAAAGAAGCATCCACACTTGTTTTTATATGGAGTCACAGAGCATTTTTTCCCTATTCTTGAATATGGGATACAGCTGATATTCTCAGCATTTACAATACTGGAAGCTACATGATGAAGATACAACTGATTTAAAAGAAAAAGAATAAATAAATAACCAAATCAATGAATGAATGAATGAATGTATAAATAAGTAAAATAGATTGATGGATAAATAGATGGAAGGAAGGAAGGAAGGAAGGAAGGAAGGAAGGAAGGAAGGAAGGAAGGAAGGAAGGAAGGAAGGAAGGAAGGAAAGATAATTTTGGGGGTAGATAGATAGATGGATGACAGAGGAATCAAATTAGGTTAATCCAATACTGTGATACTGTGGCCCTTTCTCTCCTCCCTTTTGTCTCTGTTTCTGTCTCTGGTTTATCTCTCCCTGCCTCTTGCTGCCACATTGTTTTTCTATTCCTCCCTCCCTCCTCCTCTACCCCTCTCTCTTTATATGTGTGTCTGTCTCTTTCTGTCTCTCTATCTCTGTCTCCCCCATCCTTCCATTTTTCTTTTTTCCTTTATCTGTATCTCCATTTTCCTCTCTTTTTTCTCTCTTCCTCTTTCTCTCTTTGTTTTTCTCTGTCTTTCTCTCTGTGAGTATGTCTGCCTCTGTTTCTGTCTGTCTCTTTCTCTCTCTTTCTTCCTCCCTCCCTCCCTTTCTTCCTCTTTCTCCATCTACCTCATTTGTCTGATTCCCACCTTTCCCAGGAATAATAAAGGTATAATAAAACCTCAGAAACTCTTGCCTTGGCAGAGTCCTCGAGGCCTTAGGCTGGTACAAACAGAGAAGGTGCAGAAGGCAATAATCCTATTCTATAAGCAAGGGTGATAATGTCACAAAATGGAAAAATTTGCTACAGAGTGAGTTGCCTTTAGGCAGTTGGGCTGGCCATATTGAAGGAAAAAACAACATAACTGGGAAGTCAGGAAATTATTTCAGTCAATGGGATTGGAAGAAGCCACATCTTTACAAGTAAAAGGAGACATAAGCTTTTCATCTAATTCTTATGCTTTATTACTTTGGGACAATTTATGCTGCTCTTCCCTTTGGAGGGAAGGGGACTGACTGAATTAGTGAATCTGGAATCAGAGAAGCCATGTTCTAAACCCAGCCTTCTCTGGGATGCAATTTCCACATCTATAAAATGAGCAATACCAAGGGTCCCTTCTAACTCTAGATTCATGATTCTCTGGCTTTTCCCTTCCCCTTCCCCTTTGTTCCATATTGCCTTTACTGCCCTTTGATCATCACAACCCCTAGGCTGATGATCAGAGTGATATATCCCAAGAACATGGTATAGTGCCTAGTACTAGTAAAACTTCAAAAAAAAAAAAAAAAGGTTTTCGGCTGACAGATGTAATCTGAATTTCTAATCCTTTAGCTTTAATCAATCAACCAGAACTCATTAATGGATCTCCATACGGCAGGTCCTTTGCTAGGTAGGGGTGATACAAAGACAATTCTATTCTCAAAGAATGGACAGGAGTTCATGGCATCATAGATCTAAAACAGCATGTACACATACACATACTATATAAACTAAATAGATGGAGGGAGGTCCTGATGATTAGGAAAAGCCTTATGCAGAAAACTAAGCTTGAGTTAAGTCTTAAAGGAAAGCTTAGATTCTGAAAGATAAAGGGGAAGAGTGAGCATATTCCAGGCATGGAGTCAGCCAGAACAAAGGGACGGAGGTGAGAGATGTAATGTAATGTCACACATGAACAATAGGAAGCAGGTCATTTAGCCTGGATCATAGTATGAGTGGAAGGGGATTATGGGCAATAAGGCTAAAAAGACAAGTTTGAGGGCAAGTTACAAGAATTTCCAAGCAAGACAAAAAAAAAACACATTCTATTTTTTTACCACTGATAGAAGCAGCAGTGATCATTCAATAGAAAAGACCAAGAAGAAACAGAATAGAGGAAATATATCACAGAAGAAAATATATAAAATAATAGGAAAGCATGTAATGAGGCACTTGTTGACAGAGGTGCAAAAATGTGAGGCTGTTTCACCTGGAATTGTCAAATTCCGTATTTGCACATCAAGTTTACATTGATTGGGTTCAAAAATTTCATTTCATGGTGATAATAAATGGGTCTGAAATTACCATTCTCTCACTGCACAGCTGAATGCCGGAGGAGGCTTTCCAAGGTGCTGTTAACATGCAGAGAGTGAAGCCTTTTGCTGGTAACTGACTTTGTAACACGCCCTCGTGGCGTTAACAGAGCTCATTTCTTACACCTCTCGGAAAGGGAAGGGGGCTAAGATGACGCCAAAACTTGGAGAGCAAAAGGATTTTTGAATCAGAAAGGACTTTAAGAATTATTCAGTCCAACTCTTCTTCCTGAGACTTAGGATCTAAAAATCAGAGAGATAAAGTAGCTTGCCTGGGGTTACCCAGAGAATCACTATCACAGTCAAGATGGCAACCTGGGTCTTTGGTTCTAAATTCAGTGGGTTTTTTTGTTTTTGTTTGTTGTTGTTATTTGTTTTGTGTGTGTGTGTGTGTGTGTGTGTGTGTGTGTGTGCGTGTGTGTTATACTATGTCATATAGTTTAAAGTCAATTGAGTTCTTGGGTAGATTTTTCTGGTAGTATTGCCCCATATCTGCAATTTAATTTTGGGGAAATATTTCAAGTGGTGAAACTCCTTCTGCTGATGCATCACCTCATTGGAGATATAGATAGACTAGACTAGGCAGCTTGAGTTGGCTAATATAGCACCCCTAGGGGTGGTGGGTGATCGTTATACAAATGGTGCGAGGCAGGTGTTGTCTCCAGGGAAGGGTCTTCTCAACTTTTCTTTATCCCTATTGTAGCACAGTGTTTGGCCATGAATTCCTTTAGATTAATCTTAAAATAAGAATACTTATCCAAGTATTCGTGAATACTGGCCCAAGTATTATTTAAGTGGCAGACCATGGCTAGAATACAAAAATCCTAATTTCTACTCTAGTGTTCTAGACATTTTACTGGTTGGACCAGATGGCCCCTGACAATTCTTCCAGCTTCACAATATGATCCCACACTCACTGACTCCATTTCCTAACCATCCATTTACTCCTCAACCTGTGGTTGCTTGGCTTCTGTTCCATCTTTCTCCCAGCAGTCCTGGAGAGAATTCCACAACTCTGAAAGTTGGCATCTTGAGACAAATCCCTTTTTATTCCTTGATAGTTACAGCTTTGATATGTAGTCTGACCTAAAGAGCAGGTACTGCCCATTCAGAGCTATTCCTACCTCTAAGCAGAACACAGTTTCCAAAAGTGGTGAAAGTGTCTAATATATTATTGGTCTCCATCAGAAAATGGTTCAAAAACAAGTGACAATTCCAAGACTATATCTTAGAACTTCTGCCTTAGAGCAAGCTATTTTATTGACTTTATCTTCTAATGTTCATCTTTATAAGAATTATAAACCTTTAGAACTCAAAGAGACCTTGGCACTCATCTAGTTTATCCTTTCATTCCAAAGTCTTAGAAACAAATTTAATGTCTTGCTCAAGGTCATGTAGCCATGTGGCACCATGGATAAATGCTGGACCAAGATAAGACTCTTCCTGACTCATCTGTATGACTTTAAATTCATCCTCAGGTATTTAAAAGTTGTGTGACCCTGGGCAAGTCACTTAACCCTGTTTGACTCAATTTTTTATCTATCAAATTGACTGGAGAAGGGAATGGCGAGTATTTCAATATCTCTGCCAAGAAAACTCCAAATCAAGTCAAAAAAATGTTGGACATGATTTAAAATAATTGAACAACAACCACAACTTCCAAGGCTGTGGCAATTCCTAGTTTGGTAATCTTCCCCCTACAGAGAATCTCTCCCCCAGAGAGATTATAACATATAGTAGTATGTTATAATCCAACAAGTGCTGGTTTTATGCTTAGGAGTTTATGTAGTAAGCTCTCATTAAACCTTTTCTCATTCATTTAAGGATGAATAAGATTTCATTAGGCGGAGATGAGAATAGAGGGCATTATAGGCAAAAGGAATGGCTATCAAAGGACATTGGTTCAGATTCCAATTCTACTACCTGTCAGCTACATGACCTTATACACTTCATTTCACTATTCTCTGCCTCAATTTTTTCATCTGTAAGATAAAAAAGACTGGATGTTTTTTAAAGACCCTCCTAGGACTAGGATCCTGTGACCTATCTCTGTGCCTCTGTGAATTTACATCATGTAATAAAGAAGAAGCAAAACCACCATACTGTCTCCCCATTTCTATTCACTCCATTTATATTTTAAATCCCAGTTCTCATTGTACCTCTTGTCTTTCACCCATACCTTTATTCTAAATTTATTGAGTATTTTCTTTGACCTGGGCACGATGCCAGACACAGAGGAAGATGCAAAGATAAATAAAACACTATCTCTGCCTTTATGGAGAATTTTAGTCTTGGAGAGGAAATAAAATAGTACATTCACAAAGATCCATAACATGAGACAGAGGATGAGTTGTACACTAGGGAAGGTAGAACAAATTCTTGTGAGTTCAAAAAAAAGAGGGATCAATTCTAGATGAAACTATATCAGGGAAAGCCTCCTAGAGGAGATGCATTTTAGTGTTGTATTGATGTCCTTTACATCTAGCCTGCCGTAGCCATCTTCCACCCTTAACAGAATATAGTATTCTGATTATCTTCATGCTCTGCCATCCCTCTAAATTCTTAGTCCCAGACCAAGCACTCCAGCTTACTTCCATACTCCACAAAATTAACACTAAACATTCCTGGAAATGGTGTGTTAATCAAGTATCCTGGCACTCTTCACTTTCCATTTTACTTCTCAGACCAAAACACCTCTCTGATCTTCCAGAATTCTCTTATACATGGTTTTTTCCTATTAGAATGCAAACTCCTTAAAGTCAGTAAATGCTTTTCTTTCTATATTTGAATAGTGAGACAACTAAGTTGAATAATGGATAGAATCCTGTAATTGGAGTCAAAAAGACCCAAGTTCAAATCCTTTCTCAGACACTTACTAGTTGTGAGGTTGAATCACCTAATCTCTTAAGACTCTCACTTTCCTTATCCATAAAATTAAGATAATTTCTAAGGCACAGGTCCAACCATGTCACCACTTTAATTCAATAAATTGCAATTTATCACTTCCAAGCTCAAGTGCAAAAATCCTCCACTAGGCATTTAAAGCCCTGTGAAACTCAATCCCTTGCCACCTCTCCAATCTCTTGACATCTTATTCCCCCTACACACACTCTTCACTCCAGTGATGATACTGACCTCCTGGCCATTCCATGAATAAAACTTGTTGTCTTCAGGATTTTCTCTCTGTGTCCCTCATGACTGCAATGTTCTCCCTTTTCACACCTCATGGCTTCCCTGGCTTCATTCAAGTCCCAGATAAAATTTCATCTCCTACTGTAAGAATCCTTTCCCAACTCTTCTTAATTCCAGTGCTTTCCCTTCTGTTAATTATTTTCTATTTATCCTGCATATAGCTTCTTTAAATATATGTTATGTCTTTCCCATTAGGTTGTGAGCTCCTTAAAGGCAAGGACTGCTTTTTGCCTCTGTATCCCCAGTGCTTAGTACAGTGCCTGGCACATAGTAGGCACTTAATAAATGTTTATTGACTGGTTGACAAATGAGAACACTTGCGTATACAGGCTGGTTATAAATACAAAATGAAAACAACATATTTAAAATGCTATATAAACACTAGCTATTATTATTTCTACTGCTTAACAAAATGCCTGGAATATAAATGCTTAACAGATGTTTTTTTTTCATTCATTTATTCATTCAAGGATGAATAGGACTTCCCTAGACAGAGATGAGATGACATGGCAGACACAAGGAGAAAGGACAGCATATCAGGTGTTCAAGCCACGATGAGAAATCTATTTTGACTGTAGCACCTTGCACATAGTAGGCTCTTAATCAGTGTCAACAGCAACAACAGGCATCTGTTTGATTGAATGGGCTTGAATCCATTGGATTGAATAGGAAGGGTAATACTTTATGACAAAGCTGGAAAAGGATTTAGAGCCAAACTGTGTAGCCCTTGAATGCCAGGCTAAGGAGACTATGTTTTATTATACAGCCAGTGGATGAGGAAACTCTGAAGGTTTTTGAATATGGAAGTTACATGATATGAGCTGCACATTAGGAAGATTTATCTGTCAGCTGTTGTTGAATAGATTAAAAGAAAGTGAGAGAGATTGGAGGCAAGGAGACTGGTTAGGAGGCTTTTGAATTCATGCAGTAATGATGACCAGTAATGATGGCCTGAATTATGTTGATGGCAATGGAACTAAGAAGATGGGTGGTAGGTGAGAGAGGAGAAACATTAAAGAGGGAGAACTGATATCAAATCCACTTTCAGGGTAAAGGAGATGAATGCATCAAAGATGGCTCAGGTTTTGAGCATGGGTACTTGAAAGAATGATGGTGTCATTTACAGAAATGGAGAAGTCAGAAGAAATAAAGGACTTTGGGGGAAAAACCAGGCCATACTGCTGGCACAGGTACCACAAATCAACAGAAATCCTACTGGCTGAGCTGGTTAGTTGTACTCTGGACATGTAAATCTAGCCACTAGCAGCAAAAGACCTCTATCTGATCCTGCTAGTAAGATAGCCAAATGCCATAAGCTCTCTGACCTTCAATTTCATATCTATAAAATGAGAGAAGTCTAGATGGCCACCGAGCTCCTTTCTATCTCTAGATCTATGAGCTCACGACTGACTCTTTGTCTTAATGCCTTGTTCTAGCCCTCTGGATCTCTCTTACTGAACACTGACTCTACTTAACCCCTCAGCCCCCACATTTTTCATCCTTACAGATCCCGCAGTGTATTTCATATCCTATAAAGACTCTCCTTTAACACTCAGCCAACACTTTCCAAACTGTCATGTGGCATTTTGGCAATTCCACTAGTCTGCCACAGAGAAAAAGGGATGAGTTCCACTTGAGCCATTTTAGACTCAAAATGCCATCAAGAAAAAAACTAATGGAAAGGTCCAGTACTCAGCTAGAAATACATATGTGGATGTACATGTAGAAATAAATTTGGGGTTCCCATTCATAGGAATTACAAACAGAAGAAAGTCTAAAAACAGAGACCATAAAAATGGAAAACTATAGAAATAGGAGCTGGAAAAAAATTAAAAGAAGGTATGGTCAGAGAAGGGGGAGAACAAGAATGGAGTGCCAAAGAAACCAAGGGAGAGGAGTATTTTCAGGATGAAGAGTGGTCAATAATCTTGAAGATAAAAACTGAGAAAAGGTACTAAATCTAGTGACTGGAGATCAAATTTCAGATTTGAAGCCAAACTACAACAGGTAAAGGAGTGACTGGATCTGTTGGTTAGACAATAGAGACATTGAGTGAAGGACCAAAGCTCTTGAGGTGGACCTGATCTCAGAGTCCATCGAGTTCAAACATCTCATTTCTTTGATGTGATCACAGAGACTAAGTTATTAAGGTCACGAAGGCAGCAAATATCAGGATTCAAATGGACTCAAAAGAACTTTTTAGCCATGGCAACTCTAGAAGAAAAAAAATTAGTAAGTTATGGAGGCGTTGAAATCTATATCAGTAGAAAGAGCAGACACATCAATAAAATTCCTTGTTGATATGTGAGAGTCCTCTTCAGCCCAATGGGATTTGGGACTTGGAGCAGACCATCAGCCCAATATGAGTGTGTTATATTGGTCACAAAAGCTAAAGCAATCTTGGGCCATTAATGGTGGTATCTAAAACTAAAGAGGTGATCGTCCCAACATACTCTGCCCTAGATAGCCCACATCTGGGAAATGGAATTCTCCTCAAGACAGCTAGATGTCACAGTGGGTCTGGAGTCAAAAGACATAGATACTTTAGTAGCTGTGTCATTTAAGTCATTTAGACTTCTAGCCTCGGTTTCCTCAACTGTAAAAGAGATAATAACAATCCTTCTCAGAGATGTTGTGAAAATCATATGAGATATTTAGAAAATGCTTAGCATGGTGCCTGATACTGATGTTTGAAAAATGTTTATTGCCTTCTCTTCTTCCCCTTTACAATCACAGTTTGGGAAAAGCATTAATAAGGTAAAGGAAATCTGTGAAGGGCAACAAAAGATACGTTTTAGGATGCTAGATGAGACCTTAGAAGCTATCGATTGTAATTTTCTTATATTATAGATGAGGAAACTGAGGTAAACAAAGGTTAAAAAACTTGTCCAGGCTTGCACAATTGATGTCTGATCCAGAATTCAAATGGGCATGTTTCTGACTAAATCTAGACTCCTTCTAGTAAATCTTTGTTGTATGTTGAAGGAATTACTGACCCTCTAAAACATTCTAGGACCTAAGTGTAGGCTTTCTAGGCACAGGGCAGATAAGTATAGAAGAGATGAGAACATGGGGTGGATTCTTGCCTTTCAGTACTCTCCAACCAGTCTATGTAAAGGAATCTATTTTCCACCTACACTCCTGGCAAACACTTCAGGTTTCTCCTGGGTTTTTTTCTGGGTCTTTGCAGACACAGCATGGCTTCCAAGTTGCTTATGTGACAGTTCCCAAGTCTTCGGAGGCTCTAAACTTAGCTGCTGTATGTGGGAAGCCCAGCGGCTCCCAGAGATGCCCACCATGAACAGGACAGCTAATGAGGAAGAAAACAGCAAGGAATATAATGGAATTATTCCCAGTTAAAAAGAAGACATCTGAAGGCCCCTGAAAAAGTTGGGCTTTTCAATAAGTATAATTATTTTCATGAAAGTTAGTGCCTTAAAAAGAAGGGTTTCAGAATCAAAACTTGAAGAAGAGGGAAAACCTGGTCTTCCAAAAGGAATTCAGGCAAGTAGGCATTTTACGGAGAGTTGGGACCTCATGAAGGACTTTGGAACAACTCATAGACCCAGTGGAAAAATAGTAAATGGGGCAGCTTGCAAAAACCATTAACACTGCAAACCCAGGCTCTCTACAGGAGCTCAGGGACCCTCTGGTGAGGAAAAGAAAAGCCTCCCATGGAGTCAAGAGAAAGAGTTATTCCTGCTTCAGCAAACATTCCCAGCCAAGATAAGATTCTCTGCAATAATGAGAGAGATATGGGCTTCCTGCCAGAGCAATGACTCACAATCTTTGCCTCTACCTTTGAGGCAAGCAATGGGGAGAGAATATCTGACTTACACCAAGGAGAGGGGAGAAATCTGAGAAAGAAATTTGAATTCATTAATCAAGCAATCAATAAGCATTTATTAGGGACCTATGTATGTCCAGTATTGGGCTGGGTGCTGACAAATAAAATAATAAAGACTTAGGCTCAGAAAGCTTATATTTAATCAGGAGGGACAACATGTACACATAAGACCTTATCCCAGAATAAGTACATATGAAATACATTTCTATATTAATGTATTTAATTATACTTATTATTTTTTTATTTCAGTTACCAATTTTTTTCTCTCTCTAGCCTTTCGGATACCCATCAAAAGACAAGCAATAAGATATCCATTACACACACATCAACATGCAGAATATATCTACATTATTAATCATGTTGCCAAAAGAAGACAAGAAAAATAAAGTGGGGGAAAATGCTTCAATCTACACTCATAGTTCACTAATTTTTTTCTCTCTGGAAGGGGATATCATTTTTTATCATGAGTCCTTTGGAAATGTCATACATCATTGTATTGATCAAAGTCACGCTTTCATAATTGATCATTGTTATAATAAGGCTGTTATTGTGTGCCATGTTCTCCTGATTCTGCTCATTTCCCTTTGCATCAATTCATATAAGTCTTCCTAGAATTTTCTGAAGCCATCCTCTTTGTCATTTCTAATAACACAGTAGTATTCCATCCTGATCATTTATATATTTGTTTAAGACCAAACTCGTCATTTCATTGTATAGGGAACTCCCAATGGAGAAATCACATGTACCAGTGTAGAGGAGCAACTTGCTTATAAATTATCATCTTAGAAAACTACCTGGGGCACTGAAAATTAAGTGGCTTAACAACTAGTCTGTGTAGAGATAGAAATCGACTCAATTTTTCTTGACTCTGAAACCATGGAATCACTATGGGACATTGCTTCCCATGCAAAACACATTATAATTTTTGGAGGAAACATTAGTAGCTGGAATGAAAGAAATGAGATTAGAAAAGACTTCATGTAGGAGAAGAAAATTTAAGAAAAGTGGTAGTCATGAGTTTACAGCATAGTAATGGGAGGGGAGTTGAGGGTAGAGAGGTTGGACAGAGTATAGGGAAATAAGACCTTGTTCTCTCTTTAGTAGTGACAATAGTAGAAGGGAAGTATATAGCCAAACACTTCCCCATCCCTGACTCCTACTCTACTCCATCCCAACCTCAGAAAAACAGCTCAATTTTCTACTTATTTTTTATAAATTCCTGGTGCTTTCAAGGGGAAGGAAAACATCTTGGCTATCTCTGTTGACCCAGAATATGGATAAGCAAACTGGAATATTAGGGCTGTGTTTTAATAACAGAAATCATGACATAAAAAATTTCAAAGTTGGAACTATCTTAGAGATCATCTTATCTAATTCCCTGATTTTATAGAAAAGAAAACTGAACCAAAGCCCAGAGCAGTTAAATGATTTAGCTAAGGCCTAAAAGAGCAAAATCCAGGTGTTCTATCTCCAATCTAGCAATATTTCTACTGTGCCACAAGCTAAGACATTTAAAGGTCTCTGTGACCTATACTGTCAGTTACGGTCACAGAGGTGATTAGTTTTAACCATTTTTCTTTGTTATAATGAAAGACTTTCTGGATAGTGAATAGAAGTGGATGTGAGTTATATCCAGAAATGACTGTGACATAAAAACAAAAAGCAACAAAACTTGAATTGGAAAAGAATCCATGCAACCAAATGGTCCATAGTGAATGATTTAAAATGACTCTGATAACTAGGCCCCATTATTTAGTTTCATGTTCTCTGTGCGTGCAAAGGCAAATTTCCATTTTTATACATGGTATTCTCCTAGCAGAAGCTAGACTGTTAAGCTTGAAGTCAGAAAGATCTAAGTGCAAATCCTGCTTTGGACTTAATAGTTCAACTCAAAACATGGCATTTAAGTTCTATGTGCCTTAGTTTCCACAATGGTAAAATAAGAGTAAAAAAATAGCACTTCCTCACAGGGTTATTGAGAGAATCAAGTGTGAGGACATATGTAAATTGATTTGGAAATTTTAAAGTGCTCTAACCAGGATTTAGAAGAGAATGTGGGGAATAAGTCACAACAGCAGAAGAATCTGGGAATCACTGATTGTCATAGCTAGAAAAGACTTTGGGGGCCATTAAGTCTAGCCTAGAACTGAAAAAATCCCCTTTTCTCATATATTTGACAAGGGGGCATCCAGCCCCAAGCCAGTGAAGAGTAACTAGCATCCTCTGAAGGCAAGGCATTCTGGTATTGAACAACTCTAATTGTTAGCAAGATTTTCCTGTTCTCAAGCCTAGATCTGTCTCTTGGAGACTGCCCTTTGCTCTTTCTTCTGGGCCTCAAAAGAGTAAACCTTCTACAAATGAGACAAGTCAAATACCTGAAGGCAACTTTCAACTATCCCCTCCACCATGACCCCCATATATGAACTGTTTCTTTTCTTTTCTTTTTATGTTTTTTTTTTATTTTATCTAAACAAAACAACCCAGTTTCTTCAGCAGATTCTTGTATAGCATGATTTCAAGGCCATTCAGTAAGTCAATGAACAGTTATTTAGCACCTACAAGATGATGAGGCTAGAAAGCACAGGGGTTTTAAAAGAAAGGTAAAAATGGTAAATGATTTTTAAAAGAAAAGTAAAAGCCCTGCCCTCTGGGAGCTTACAGTCCAATTCAGGAAAGAACTTGCAAAGAATTACATACAGAGTCGATACAGATAAATTGGAAAGCATCAATAGAAGAAAGGCACTAAAATTAAAGGGAATTGGAAAAGACTTGCCTGGAAAAAGTGAGATTTTAACAAGGACTCCAAGGGATTTAGGAAGCAAGGCAAGGAAGGACAGTTGTTTAGTCATCTTCAATGGTTTCCTACTCTTCATGACCATTTGGGTTTTTCTTGGCAGTGATACTGGGGTGATTTACACTTTCCTTCTCCCATTCATTTTTACTGATAAGAAACTGAGGCAAACTTGCTTAACTGACTTGCCCAGTGTCACCCAACTAGTAAGTGTCTAAGACTGGATTTGAATTCAGGAAGATGTATCTTCCTGATTCCCAAATCAGTGTTCTATCCATTGCACCATGGGAAAATGCTGCCCATGGTAAGGAAAGTATTCCATGCCTGGAGGATAGCCGCAGAATATGTCCAAAGCTGACATATAGAGAGTCTAATTCAAGGAACAGTAAAGAAGTCATCCATTTTGCTGTCTCCGTGACTACTTTAGATGGTCAATTCAAATTCCTTCCTAAAACATAGTAGCCACAACTAAGTGGACTATTCTGGATGTGGACTGACTAGGCTACAAATTGGGGGTGGGTGCCAGGAGGCACAGACATGGAAATGATCCACACTGAAGCCATCTGAGCTCTGTGGAAATTCCAAATCGCAAGGCTTGCTTTCCTCTGTATTCTAGTTGCAGCCACAAGATGTGTCGGACTAATCATTTTTGTTGGGCTGAGCCCGGAGAACTCCTGCTCTTGCTTCTAAAATAAGGCCTTTTCAAAATATGCTGAAATCCTCCTGCATTGCTATCTCCTGTCATAATTTCTTCCTGGGTTGTCTTTAAAATGAAGAAACTTCAAAAGAATCATCTTAAAGAAAATGAATACTTAAGGAACTTTATCTTTCTTTCTTTGTGCAGTTGCCAGGAAGTCTTAAGAATTTCTGCCCTTCACAGAAACCTGAAAATTACACACACACACACACACACGAATACATGTATATGAGTGTCTATAGGAACATATGTATATATAGATTGCATGTGTATACATAAAAATGTATTCATAAATGATGCATATGTGTGTGCATATATGCATGTGTATATATGTACATATGTGTATGTATATAAATATTCTTACTAATCCAATCCTGAAAAAATCTTCATGTTGGTCTATCAAGTATTAAAAGCCTACTATGTGGGGAAGCTAGATGGTGCAATAGATAGAGCACCAGTTCTGAAGTCAGGAGGACCGGAGTTCCGGAGTTCAAATCCGATCCCAAACACTTAATAACTGTGTGGTCATGGGTAGACACTTAATCCCTGCTGCCTAGCCAAAAAAATAAGACAAAGAGTCTACATGCAGAAGACATTCACAAAATACCCTTTTGTGGAGGGGGGAGGTCTATAGATGTAACACATGACACCTATTTTTCAGACCTTTTCCCTGAAATTATTGATTACAGTTGTGTTTTATTGTTTCTGTTGTTGTTTTCCTTTCTCTAAAATTCTACTTGCCACATCCTACACAAGGAATAGGAGAAAAGTTGGGATAACTATGTTTATGTAAAAAATGGAAAATATCAGTCCAAACTTAGTTTAAGATAAAGGAAGCCAACATTGTGGCAAGCACTTGCTAACTTCTTAGAGATAAATAGATCAAAATGTAACATTCTTTGCCCTCAATGAGCTACTTTCTACTGGGGAGAAGTAACATGATCAAAGCTAGATGAAAAGATTAACAATATAAAATATTATATAATATTATATAATACATAATATACAATAATTATATAATATATACAATATGTAACAATATAAAAATTAAGTTAATGAAATATTAACAATATGAAATAATATGAATAACAAAATAATTTTGGAGTGAAGCAAAATAATTTAAAGTAAAGTAATTTTTAATACTAACCATTGGAATGGGCCTCCTATCAGTCCAAGAATGGGTGACTCCTGAGCTGAGTCTTGGGAATACTAAAAGTTGATGGTGAGAAACCATCTGGATTTCTCTGCTATTTCTCCCAGGTTAGCCTTTATTAATAGGCATTGTGCTAAATTCTGGGGGTACAAGAAAGGGCAAAAAAGTGGCAAACCCTGCCCCACTGGAGAAGTTCACATTCTAATGAAAGATAATATGAAAAGAATGATGTAAATGTAAGTTACATACAGTTAAAATAGGAAAAATCCCAGAGGAGAGGCACTTAAGGGCAGGGGACAGAACTCCAGAGTGTGACTGAGCCAGGTTAAAAATAATGGGGAAATTTTAGTAAAATGAATTAAAATATAACATAATGTTAATTTATGGTTTCCTAAGTCATAATGTGATGACTCCCCCCATTCATTTCTATGAGTTTGACAACACTGATGTAGGCAACTATCTACATTTTATAGATGCAGCTAGATGGCTATAAACAGAAGTAGATGGCAGTAAATAGAAGAGCAGAAAGATCTGAGTTCAAATCTAGTTTCAGATACTTATTACCTGGGTGACCCTGGGCAAGTCACTTAATTTCTGCCTAACTCAGTTTTCTCAAGTGTAAAATGCCCCAAATCTCCCACGTTTGTTGTGAGGATCAAATGAGATGTTTGTAAAGTATTTAGCACAATGCCTGGTGCACAATAGGTACTTAATAAATCTCTGTTCCCTTCCCCCTTACAGATGAGGAGAATCCCCAGGTTCTCAGATTTCCCATGATCATATAGGCACTATAGCCAAGTTTTGACCTCAGCCCCTTCCACTTCTTAAACCTATTATCTACCTCTCAAAATCCAATTTCCTTCAAAACTCAGCTCAAACTACCTTTTACATGACATCTAATTCCACCTACTATCAATGACTCAGTCGCCTAAAATGCTTTTTAAAATAATTTTGTGCATAATTACTAGGTACTTATATACAGAAAACTCTTTGACCCAATTTGTCTTAGTTTCCTCATCTGCAAAGTGAGGGAAGTCAGACTAATGACCTCTGTCATCACTTGCAGTTCTGAGTCTATGATTCCAGGCACTTAGGGATATGCCCTCTCTCACCCTGACTGAATATAAGTTCTTTGAGGATAGGGAATGTTTCATTTTCAACTTGGTGTTGTCAGTGCCTATTGCAGAAGAGGCAATTGTTTCTTGGCTGGCTGATGGAAAGGACCAATGGTCCCTTATCAAAGGCCCATTGCTCCCCTACCTCTTTAAATTCCTAACCTGCACAGAACAAAAACACCCACCAAGAGTGTTGGGTTTTGATCACATATGTATTTTATTTTTTTGTTGTTATTGTTTTCCTTTCTAAAGTCCTATATGGTTGAAAATCTGTATCATATCTAAAATTTACATCTCACTTATCTCATCTACTACCATGATAAGATAATTTAGAGTCAAAAGACCTAAGTACAAATTCTGGCTTGACCATTTATTATCTCTAGAATATTAAACAAGTCACATCTTCACTTCTCTAGTCTTGAGGTTTTTTCTGTAAAACTCAGAGAAGGGAAAGGAAGTCCAACTAGATGATCTCCAAGGTCACTTCTAGAACTCTTTACATTAGTCTGAGCACAAGCTCAAGTCATCGTCAGTAACTTTGGTCCCAGGCCATTGGTAGTATTGACCAACCACTCCTTTCCCAGGGATCATTCCAGCACCAGGTTGCTGCCTTTATGTCAACCTCACTGAATCCCTGGCACAAATGGGTGTGAAAAAAAGTGAAGAAATCAATGTAACTGAGGACCATTTGGGGCTGTTACTTCTATTTACATTTCTATTCCATCTAAAACTTTATTTACCAGCAAAACCAGCCCCTCTTCTTTCAAGGCAGTGAAGAATAAAGGTTTGTTGAAATGAATTGAAGAAACTTCTAAACATATGACACTACCATCAATTATCCTTATATCACAAGACACAAGGAATGACTAGTAGTATTTAAAACTTATCTCCTATGGAAACATTCATCAGTACAGTGCCAATATAAAAGTTTGCAAATGAAACATTCTCAAGAGTGTCTATCTAATTATATATAACCATGACCTTAGAAAGGCACCAAGGGATAGTAGGTAAAAGGGTGGCCTTGGGGCCAAGAATACATGTGTTTAGATCCTATCTCTGACACATGTGAGCCGTGTAACCAACTCCAATTCCCAGACAAATCTCTAAGACTATAGATTACAGAGGAGTTTTTGAGCTGCATCAGCAAAAAGAGCTTCCCCACTTAAAGTTTCCTATAAATTAAATCCCAAATTTTCCCAGAACAAGAAAACTTGATCATTTTGTTGCTAGGGTTGTGGAATTAGATGAACTTGTGGGAAGTATCCCGACCCCTAGATACCTGAAAATCCATAGTTATCCAAATTTTACATTTAGCTCACCTCATCTATATGATAAAATAATTTAGAGTGAAAGGAGCTAGTTTCAAATCTTGGCTTAAATATTTACTATCTCTGGGACTTTAGACAAATCATATCATCACTTCTCTAGTCTTTAGCTTCTTCTTTTCTAAAACTGGGGGAAGAAAGGGAAGTCCAGCTGGAAGATTTCTAAGGTCACTTCTAGCTCTAAATCTATGAACCTATGAGTTGGATTCCTCTTCTACGTTAGACCCCAATTGTCTTTGACATATAAAACCTTGATATCAGTCCATTCTTTTGCCTTTAACTAAAATCTAGAAGCAGTGAGACCTAATTTAAGTGCAAATGTTTTGTGCTTCAAGGATACAAGATGACTTTGTGGTGAGTATTTTTTTCACTAATAATAATCACTATCCTTCTACATCTTGGTATACATCCTTTTATTCATTCATTCATTTACTTATTTATTTATCTATTTATTTACTTATTTATTTATTTTTTTTGTCTGTCTGTCTGTCTGTCTGTCTATCTATCTATCTATCTATCTATCTATCTGTTTGCTGGTGAGGCAATCGGGGTTAAGTAACTTGTCCAGGATCATACAGCCAGGAAGTGTTAAGTAAGTCTGGTACTCCTGACTTCAGGGCTGGTGCTCTATCCACTGTGCCACCGAGCTGCCCCATGGTAGGCATTTTTGGAGCATTGCAGAGACTGAAAAAATTCATCCACAGTGACCATCCTGGTGATGAAGCTCCCCTAAATAAATTCTACTTATCTTTTTGGACAATACAAAAAGCCATTCCAACTTGGAAGGACCCATCTGAGTTTGTGCTCCACATAAAGAGCCTTTGAGAATCCAGGATCCCATCTATATCACAATAAATTATTGGAACAGGTCCTGCTATGAATAATCTGAATCAGTAGATGCAATTTCCACACTGGGAGTTTCTTATACAAATGAAATCACATGTCTGGACAAAAGTCAGGGTATCATAGGACTTGGAATTGAAGGTGAACATAGAGAACATTTGACCTAACAATTCAATTCATTTTATAGGAAAAGAAAATTAGGGACATAGTACTTGAGTTCGAATTCTACTTCTGATGCTGATCTACATGACATTGTACAGATGAGTCACTACCTCCTTGGACTTCTCTCTCCTCATTTGTAAACTGAAGGGTTCTTCATAAGAGGGTCTTTGAGTTCTCCTCTAGCTCTTAGAACAGTGAATCTATAATACCCCCAATTTAGTGAACCAAAAACAATAAAAATGATGTATATTTTCATGACGTTTTAAGACATACAATGAATTTTCTTTATCATAACCCTAGGAGAAAAATCATAGAAATAATATTCTTATCATTTTATGGGAGAGGAAAAAAGCTCTATGAATCTATGTAAAAGTTAGTGTTCATCTGAAGTAGGATTTGAAATCCCTTATTCCCTGCCTCCATGTCCAATGCTCTGTCCATGGTCATGCATAGCCAGGGAGTTTTCTTACTAGAACTGTTCTCAAAACTATCTCACAAAATGTGAGATGGAAATCAAGAGATAATAATAATACCTATATTACTATTAATGTGCTTAGCACACAGGCTGGTTCCACAATTTTACAATTATTAGCTCATTTGATACTCACTACAATTATAGGAGGTAGGTACTATTATTATTTCCATTTCACAAGCAAGGAATCTAAGACAAGGAAAGATTGAGTGATTTGTCCAGGATGACCCAGCTAGTAAGATCTTCCTAACTCTAGTCCCAGAATTCAATGCATTCTGCCACCTACTACCAAAATAAAGGGAAAATAAATCTTCAGTAAACAGATTTAATGGGAATTTTGAACCTTTCAAGTCTATGCATCTGTGAAGAATTTTTCAGTATATCTCATGTATTGAATGCAGTGACCTTGATTAAATGAAGGGAGTACCTACACTGGGCTGGCTTCATCCATTCATCCCAGGAAAGAATCAAATCACCAAATTTTGACATTGGAAAGGACCTAAGAGACCACCTTATCCAGTCCATATATGAACAAGAATAGTTTCTATAACATCCCCTAATCGAAGTCATTCAGCCTTGTTTGATGACTTGCAGAAACTACCAACTTCCAAAACATCCAGTTTCACTTTTATACCCAGTTCTCTTTGTTGGTTTTTTCCTTCCTTCAAGCCTAAATATGTTCTTTTGTAACTTGTACTCATTGACCCTGAATGTGCCCAAACACATCTAATCTCTCTTCTAGAATTATTTCTTTCAAGCACTTGAAGACAGCAATCATGGCCCTGTTGAGTTTTCACTTCTTCAGACTGACCATTCTCAAGTTACTTCAGCCTCACCTTCCATGACGAGCTTGAGACCATTCCCTACCTTGTTTTGCCTCCTCTGGACATACTCAGGCATATTTTCCTTTTCCTAAAAAGTGCTGTGCATGATTAAAAAAAAGATTGATTTTTGTTGTTCATTCCATTGAGACTGAAGTAGCCACTGTCTGTATTGTTTTCCTGGTTTTGATGACAATTATGCATAACTTCAAATAAATCTTCTGATGCTTCTCTGTATTCATATTAATTATTTCTCAAACGGAGTGATGAGCCATTATATTCATAATATCACAATTTATTTAGCCATTCCTCACCAAGAGCTGTCTATTTCACTTCCAATTCTTTGCAAAATGTTGCTAGAAATAATTTGGTGTAAATGCCTTTTTTGTCATTGATCTACTTAGATTATTTACCTAGCAATGGGATCTCTGGATCAAATGGTGTGGATGTTTTAATTACTCTCTTTGACCAATTCCAAATTGCTTTGCAGAAGACTTATACCAATTCACAATGCTTTAGTGTAAGGAATTGTCTTTTTACAGCCCCATCCAACAATGATTATTCCTATCAATTGACCTCTGCCAATTTTCCTTTCATGGGAGTCTTTTAAGTAATATACTGCAGCCTACTTCGACCATTTCACTTTAGCCATCTAAAATTCTGAAATGTTTACAAATATCATTTGGGGCAAGATAGGGTGAGGGTTCAGGTCTTGTGATTTTATTGGGGTAGAGAGTCTCCAGTGGAAACTGGCCTCTATCAATACTGATGTACCAACTGATGGATGAAATTCAGTTTTAATCTGATAATAAGCATTCAAAGCACTTTCATGATACCACTACTTATGTTCTTAGAGAAATACCTGGGGTAATAAGAACTTATGACTTATCCAAGATCATATCATGTGGAAAGTCTTGAATCCAGCTCATGCTGACTCAGAGGTAAACCCTCTATCTACTATGAAAGACTGTCTCTCTGTGCATATTCTCATTCTTTCCCTCTTTGTCTCTGTCTCCGTGTCTCTCTCTCTCTCTCTCTCTCTCTCTCTCTCTCTCTCTCTCTCTCTCTCTCTCTTTCTCTTGCTGTCTCTCTCTCTGTTTCTGTCTATCTCTTCCTCTTTCTCTTTCTCCACCCTCTCTTTCTCTCTCTATGTCTTTTTCTTTCTTTCTCTCTGTTTCTCTCTTTTTGTCTTTCTGTCTCTCCCTTTCTCTTTCTTCTCCTCTCTCTTTCTCTGTTGATGTCTCTCCATCTCTGTGTCTTCTCTTTCTCCCTTTGCCCTTCTCTATTCTCATCTCTTCTCTTTCTTCTCTTCTCTTCTCTCTCTCTCTTTCTTTCTATCTCTCTTTCTCTCACACACACACACACACAAACACAAACACATACATGACATTAAAATTCAAGCCACCATCAGAGATATGGACACATGCTTATATGCTAGTCACTGATAATGTAACCTAATGGTTTTCCTCAACATATAGACAGTTATCTTTTGGGATACGAAAGTAAATTTAAGCAAAATTCATTGGGTTTTTTGTGTTTTTTTTTATTTCTCTTAGCATGGACATAGGTACAGTATAGATATGTTAGTCTCAGAAATGGCAAAGCAAAAACAAATCCAACTTATCACTTTGTCAAACATAATGACCAGCATTGTAATATTCCATCAGCCCCAGATGAGAACATTAGCCACCATTTAACTAATAATCCTGAGATTGGTAACCAAAAAGATCAATTCTGAAAGAAAGTGCTTATTCTGTTAGGCAGTTCTCTACTTTCAAAGGAGTCACAAGCATTTATTAAGCACTTATTATCTGCCAAGTGTTGTGTTAAATGCTGGGGATATAAAGAAAGGTTAAGACAACATCCGGCCCTCAAGGAGCTCACTCACTTTCTGGCACAGAAAAAATGAAGTGCTCATCTTCATACAGAGGATAGATACAGTGCAAATGAGGGGCCATCCCTAAGTAAAAGCACTAGCTGTAAGAGAAAACAGGAAAGAGCTCTTGCAGAACCTGTGATTCCAGTCATAACAACGAATCCAGCTTTGAATTTAAAGATAGGGTACACAAATCCAGTTGGGAATGTCAATGCTCACTGACTGATGAAGCTATTCTTGTAAGATTCTTTGAACAAATCATAGCCACATACATGTACACTACACACACACACACACACACACACACACACACACGACTCTTTTTTGTAAAACTAGTAATTTCTCTCCCCTCTATTTTTCTTGGGATGACTAGGTGACAAGGTAGACAGAGTGAGCATTGTGTTTGGAAACAAAAAGACCTGAGTTGAAGTCCAGCTGCAGACACTTATCAGCTGCATGACTCTGTTTGCCTCAGTTTCCTTATCTGTACAATGAAGAGGAGAGCAAATGGCAAACCACTCCTGTATCTTTGCTAAGAAAACTCCAAATGCAGTCACAAAGAGTCAAATCATGACTGCAAATGACTGAATGACAATTTTCTTGCTGTGCTTTTTTTTACCCTCATCACATTATGATTCTAGAGGCCCAGGATCAGACTGGTCTTCCTGCCTAAAGAATCTCTACTCTCTAATCTGTTTCCCACAAAACTTCCAAATTAATAGTTTCCCCCCACTTTTTATTGAAGCTTTTTATTTTCAAAACATATGCAAGGATAATTTTTTATCACTGACTCTTGCAAAATCTTGTGTTCCCATTTCCCCTTCCCTTTCCCCCACCCCCTCCCCTAGATGGCACAAATTAATAATTCTAAAGGGTAGGTCTGGCCAAGTACTTCCTCTGCTCAAGAAGCTTCAATGGTTCCCTTTAGCTTCTAGAATAAATACAAACATTTGTGTTTGACATTGAAATCCCTCCATCACCTGGCTCTGGTCCAACTCAACCGGACCTCCTTCTGTTCCTCATACATGAAAAGATGCTCCATTTTCCGTCTTTGGGCCTTTATAGGGAGCGTTCCCTCTATCTGGTATGTAGCCTATCATCTCTGCCTCTTAATATCTCTAGCTTTCTTCCTTCTTCCAGCTAACTCCTACCCCAAGTGAGATCTTTTCTCATCCTCAAAAATGTCTTTGTATTTACTCCAGATTCACTCTTCCTGATTCCCACAGCATCCCTCCTTCACTATCTTAGATCCAACCAACCTGCATTCATTCCATGTATATTTCTATGTGCAACACCGCCTCCCTCAATGGAATAAGCTACTTGTGAGCAGGGATTGTTTCCCTAATATCTACTCCAGTGCCTAATAGCACAGTAAGGACTTAATAAATGATTGTGGGTTGACTTGCTTTGATTGATTAATGTGTATGTATTATTTTCCTCCAAAAGAATATAAGCCCCTTGCAGGCAGGTACCATTTCATCTCTGTATTTAAATGCCTGGTGCCCAATGCAACGCCTTGTACATAGACTGCTATGATAGATGTTGTGCATTGACTGATCGGCACAGGAACATACAAACACACATACACACGTGTGGATACAGAGATGTAGAAAGTTCAATAAAGCATCTGTTTGCACAAAAGACTACAAAGAACTCTCTACTGGAACACAACATCCAGAATCCTCCCCTTTTCATTCGCCATGGCACAGCCACAGCCAAGAGAGAAAAGACAGCTGCCAAATGACCAGATCCCACGGCCAATGGGAGATCGTTGAACAAATGTCAGACACAGAAGAGCAGAGAGTGGCGAACGTTTGACGGCATTATTCCAAAAGGAGAAATCAGAAAGCCAAGTAAGCAATTCTTGACCTTTCAGAAGCAATTGGGAGGAAAATACAAAGAAACAATTCTGTGACCTTAATGAGGGAACACTGTGAGAAGTGTAATGGGCTATTTGTGCCCATCTCAAAAGCATTAGATAATCTAAGTCCATTCCAGGCCATTCTCTGGAGTGGCAGAGAAGGGGTGTGATGGCCCAGGCTTCTGGGATATTGGAAAAATAAAGCAAGAAGGAGAAAACACTAAGGAGTTCCCCTCACCCCCAGGTGAGTCCTAAGCCCCCTAGGGAGTCCATGAACTGAAATCACTGTGATTATAGGTACAGTCATTTTCCAGAAAACAAAAAGATGCTTGGTGCTTCTGAAAATGAAGCTGGGTTTTGGCAGGGGACTGAAACTGAATTTTTTTAATTTACTTTTTTTCAGGCAGCTAATTCATTATGTTGACTACATGATTCATTGTTGAGGCTGAGGGCTGGAATTGGGGAAAGCTGACAATGAACCCTCTCCAAAAGGGAACTGAAGTATCCAGAGACATAGGGGTTCCCCTATCACATTCAAGCAGGAGCTGGATGACTACTTGTCAATTTTATGAAAGGGGGATCATTTTTTTCTATTCAGTTATGGATTAGACCTTTCCAATGTTTGATTCTGTAATTCTTCAATCACACCTGCAAAATGAAGAATGAATTTGCAGGTGACATCATAGTGGGCTTTATGCATTGAAGGAATTATAGGATGATGCATATGGGGCCAGAAAGAACTTGAAAGGTCATTCAGTCAACCACATCACTTTATAGAGACAGGCGCCTCAGTACACAGACAGCCAGGTCTGAAGTCAGGAAGATATGAGTTCAAATCCAATCTCAGACACTTACTATTTGATTCCGGGAAAGCCATTTCGCCCTGCTTACCTCAGTTTTCTCATCTATAAAAATGAGCTGGAGAAGGAAATGGGAAACCATTCCAGTATCTTTTCCAAGAAAATTCCCAGCACAGTCATGAAGTATCAAATGCAACTAAAGTGATAGAACAACAACAATAAATCATTTTATAGACCAGTTAAAAGACTTACAAAAGAAATAAGCATCAGAACTAGGATTTGAACCAAGAACCTGATTCCAGAACCAGGAACTTCCTGCTCCGTGGCACTGCCTCTCACTTAGAGGGAGAATGTCATCTACAAAAGAGACTAGACATGTTTTACATGGTTCCCAAAGAAAAGTCAGGATTCCAAGAGCCAGAAGTTACAAACGGGCCCACAAGAATAATAATAACTGGGACATTATTAACGCTTTGCTTTTTACTTACATCAATTCCTTTTGAATTTCACAACTGCCCTGAGATGTAGAAACAGATATCATGATCGCTTCCTGTCCATCAGTGTTGGCCCCAAATGGAAATGGGATGGGATGAGATGGGATGGGTTTCCCCTTCATGGAGGTCTTCCAGCTAGAGAAATCTGGGATTCTGTGTAGGGAAGATGGCTGATAGAACAATAGCCTTGCATGCCCCAGTCCTGGAATAATTACCATTGCTACATGTATCTGTCTTTCATCATTGATTTCACAGGAGCGTTTAGTATGCCAAGGATGTCCATATTCTCATCCACTACATTATTACAATGGCTTTCGTGGGGCCATTACAGTCTACCACATCAATGATCCATGGATTCTCTGAGTTTACAGGGTCTACATTTGCAAACAAGGATTTTTTTCACTCTCCATTCCATTACTTATTCCTCATTAGGCTTTTTCCTTCTTTCCCCCTCCCCCCCCCCATTGATATAATGATTAGTCCTTTCTCTTCCCCTCGAAATTACATTGTTTTTATTTAAATATGGACATAAAGTATTCCCCTTCACTCCCTCTCCCAAACAACTGAAGGTTCCCTAAGGAGCAAAGACTGCTTCATGATTTTCTTTGTCACCCTAACACTTTGCATATAGTAGGAGCTTAACCAAGGTTTATTGAATTTGGATCATGTGACCAAAGATTTAGAACTGGAAAAGATCTCAAAGACAATCTCACTTACAGATGAACTGAAGTAATATCCTAGATTCCACAGGTAAGAATCATCATTTGACACACAGTCAGAGCTCTTTCCATAGTAATACATGCATCCAACAAAAGAAGAAAGTATTATCCCTAGTATGTTTGAATAATGCTAAAAAGACTACTAACTAAACCCACTCCACCAAAGAAAATTTCCTACTGGATCCTGCGTATTCCCTTCAGCTCAGACAGTTGAATATCATTATCATGATCTATGTTTTCATAAATAAAAGTGAAAATTTAGGCCAAATGGTGGAGGACTGTTGCTTCTTTAAATATTCATTATTTGGGGGAAATTGATGTTGTAACTTCCATATATCTTAGTTGTAATATTTGGATACTTTTAAAAATGGTTTTGTAAAAAACTAATAATAGAAAAAATGAAAAATAAAAGAATAAAAAATGAATTTTATCATATGGCTAGGTTTAAAAAAAATAGCATCCTCCCCACATGTGCAAAAATGTTTATGACAGCCCTTTTTGTAGTGGCTAAAAATTGGAAACTGAATGGATGCCCATCAGCTGGAGAATGGATGAATAAGTTATGGCATATGAATGTTATGGAATATTTTTGTTCTGTGAGAAATGACCAGCAGATGATTTCAGAGAGGCCTGGAGAGACTTACATGAACTGATGCTAAGTGAAAGGAACAGAACCAGGAGATCATTATACACGGCAACAAGACTATACGATGATCAATTCTGATGGACATGGTTCTCTTCAACAATGAGATGATTCAAACCAGTTCCAATTATTCAATGATAGTGATAAAGAAAGCCATATATATCCAGAAAGAGACCTATGGGAACTGAGTATGGACCACAATATGGCATTTTCACATTTTCTATTGATATTTGCTTGCATTTTGTTTTCCTTCTCAGGTTGTTTTTTTTTTCTAGTTCCAATTTTTCTTATGCAGCAAGATAACTGTATAAATATGTATACATATGTTCTATTTAACATATATTTTAACATATTTAACATGTATTGGACTACCTGCCATCTAGGGGAGGGGGTGGAGGGAAGGAGGGAAAAATTTAGAACGGAAAATTTTGCAAGGGTCAATGCTGAAAAATTACCCATGCATATGTTTTGTAAATAAAAGTTTTAATGGAAAAAAAAAGAAAAAAGTGTCCTCTTCTGTTGCTATACTGTGGCTTTTAGATAACCCTGGAGTCTCAGAGACCACGCCTGTAGAGTATAATCTCTGACTGATTTCATAAAACTGGAAAATATTTGGTACAGATGTGATAAGGAATATATATATATGGCATGGAATAATAGCTACATTTGGGATAGCTCATCACCAGGTTGGCTACAGGGGAATAGATTCATCAAGACCATCTATTAAGACAAAGAGATATTGTGATTTTTAAAAAGTTTTCAACATTGGAAGAAAATCGAATACTGTCTGTAATGAAAGACCTGAGCATTTTTAGTTGACTTGCCTAACAGATGGAAAGATTTGTCTAACATGGAGGAGAGATGAGGAGGGATCACTAGGTACCTAGCAAACTGAAAATAGCCTTGGCCACCTGTGGTATACCAAGATTAGAACCCACAGATGCTGGAATCACAAAGGAAGAAACATGTAAGTAAATTTGAAGGCTGAGATGATCCTCCAGGGAAGAAAAGGTGAATTTTCTCCTTCTGAGCAACTCTGGCCTTATTGATTTTTTAAAAGACATCTAACTCTCCACACGCAAGCCCCTGTTTCATACATCCCTCTGGACCATGACTGAAGAGCTCTCAATTCAATTCCCATCTCAGCGACCACTTTGCTATCTGATCCTGGGCAAACTGCCAAGATTCTCTGAGTCTCCCCCATTTCTTTTTCATTATAATGGGGAACTTTATGCCATTCCATTCAGTCAACCAACCAAATATATGGAGGAGTCTTGAGTTTGTTTTGTTTTTAACTGCATGGTAAATGGTCTCCAACCATTCAAGTAAGAAGGCAAAGCTCAGAACTGTTTATGTCATTGATTCCTCTTCCCTTTGATAGCCAGCCACCATGTTTCTGATCTTTTCCTCTTACCTCAACACTCCTCTCACTCAGGGATTTCACAAGGAACACTCTTCTACTCTGGATCTAGTCAAGGAAAAGTAGCTCAAAGATTGGAAATCTCTTGTCTACTCTGTGCTTAGTTCTGTGCTTAGAGTACCAAAGAGTATGAGAGGAGTATAAGATAAAATAGCATCCCTCAGGTCCTTATAATCTATTATCTTCAATTAACCAAGCAAAATAGAACTTATTAAGGACCTACTATGTTTCTAGTCCTCGATGTGCCAAGTGCTCAGGATAAAAAGACAAAATCCAACCATTCTGTGTCCTACTAGGGGGAAACAACACAATTACAATATCTGCCATTTCTATAGAGTTATAATATTTGCAAAATACTTTACATATAGGACCAAATGAGACAAATATTAGATGTAGATGCTGTTATTATCCTCAGTCCCTTCCCAGAAAAGTTTCTTTTTTAAAAAGGAAATAAAATTACTCTAGCTGTGCAAGGTAAAGGATCATCTTATATGATCCTAGAAAGTTGACAGCTATAGAGGGAAAATAACTTCAGGCTAAGATGGCCATGGCCCTTCCAAGACTGTGCACTGAATTGACTATTAGACATGCTACAGAATGCTAACAGGCCCCAGAGTTGTTAGAAACATTAATTGGGAAGTTCCAGCTTGTACAAAAGGCCTTACTCATTATCCTTCACCCTGATTTCTTAAGACCCTCTCTTGACTTTTCACATATTTTGTAATTATCTGTTTACAAGTTGCCTTGCTAGCAGAATGGAAGGTCCTTGAGGGTAGCGATGATTGGGTTTTTGTTTTGTTTTATTTTGGTTTAGTTTTTTTTTTAAACACCTGGTGAATAGTTAGTCCTTAATAGATGCTTTGTTGAATGAAATCCCAGCTAATAGAGTTGTAGAGATTCCAGATTGGGAAAAAATAGCAGTTATAAAATCCAGGCAGTTCATTTTATGCTGTCCACTTTTAAGATGCAAAATGGTTTCTAACAGGTTATTAGGAAGCAGACTTATAAAGACAGAAGCTATTTATCAAAAGATGGGCTATTGTTCCTGAAAATTCTGGTGTTGTGTTTAGTGAGGGAAACTAGGAGTATATATCTAGAAGTAGAAAGGACCTTAAAAAAAAAAAAGGTCAGCTTCTCTAACTCCACTTATAGATGAAGAAAATGACATGTGGAAAAATCTGGGTAATTTTCCAGGGTCATACAGAACCAGAATTCTCAATCTAGTCCTGTGACCTCAAGGACACTTTTCAATTCTTTTCATTGTGACACTATTTATTCATCCTGTGATATTGCAAGAATCTAGCTGTTAGTTGAATTTCTAAGTTAAAATGTCCCAGATGTTCCCTGATCTTTCCTTAGCTATAAGAGGAAGACTTCCTCCATCTCTAGGTAAAGTAAGATTCCTCCAGGCAATATTTATTTATACCTGTGAAGGTGATAGGGGATGGAGAGACAAAAAGAGAGAAGAGGGGTCTTAGTGGTAAGAGATTTCAAGCTCCAATCACCTCTGAGGCCATCAATTCTAACCCTCTCCCTTTTATAGAGGAAGGAAGAAGAAAATGAAAATGAAAATTGAAAATGAAATGGATCCCAAATTCCCATAATCTTTGTGTTGCAGTATTTATTTTTGAATTGACTTCTTTGAACTGGAGTAGAGAAAGCTTTCAGGTGACCTCAGAGAGATGCAGGATTTTAAGTCAACCTCATCAAGTGCTATACAATGTCAAGTGCCTATACAGAGAAGACAAGCTGGGATCTAGCTGGGGATGGAGCCCAGCCAGAGGTCGTTCTCATCAAGGCGGTACTGCAACCATGGAATGCAAACAACCTTATTTCACACTAAACAACCAAACATGTGGAATCATTCTGACGCAGTGACCAAAGGGCAAATTACATTTGGATGCACATGAACAGCTGCTATTGACTCCAATGGTACATGCTGCTGTGGAGCCAAGGATGGGATTTGGCCCGTGGGCTGGGGAAGGAAACTCTGGGAACCCATTTCAAATGTAACCAGATGTTTTCACTGTGAGAATAAAGGAAAGAAGGCTGAAAGACACATTTGTGTATTAATGGTACGAGACTGGAGTATGGTCAACTCAAATGAAGCCTTCACAGTTGGCCCCTGTGGCTTCTTTTGGGATTCTCTCATCCTTTTTATTTCATTTAAGCAAGGTTTAGTAACTATACCACTGTGTGTGGATGTGTCTGTTTTAAGCAAAATTGTCCTTTCTGAAGTTACTTTCAAAATGAAATCATTTTTACATCCTGATGATTATATGTGGTTCTAACATACAGAAAGCAGATATGGTTTCAGTTCAACAGATTTGAGAAGCAATTAATTGCACCTAAACAAGGTGCAGGAGATACCCAGACAAAGACTAAAGAGTCTCTGTCTTCATGGAGTTTATATCCTGCTGGCTCTGAAGGAACTTCTGATCCTAGCTGTGCAGACCCACAAATAATAATAGGAGGATGATTTAGTCAATAAGCACTTTAAGGGTTTCCTAAGTGTCAGTTCAAGAGCTAGGGATACAAAGGAAAGCAAAAAAGAAACATCTATTGTAATGGAAGTGACAACATGGACACACACACACACACACACACACACACACGACAGACACACTATTATTGTTCAGTTGTGTCCTAATATCTGTGACCCCAATTGGGATTCCCTTGGCAAAGAGTGGGTTACCATTTCCTTCTCCAACTCATTTTATGGATGAGGAAACTGAGGCAATCAGGGTAAGTGACTTGGCCAGGGTCATACAGCTAAGAAGTTAATCAGGCCAGATTTGAACTCATGAAGATGAGTCCTTCTGATTTTGAGCCCAGTGCTCTATCGAGCCCAGATATTGTACATGGTAATAATAATAACATGGAAGAAAAGTTGGGAGGGAAAGCATGAATAATAGGAGTGGGGGGGGGGGGTCCAGGAAAAGCTTCCTACAGAAGGTGAGATCTGAACTGAATCCTGAAGAAGCCAGGAAAGACAGAAGCTATACATGAAGAGGGAGAGCAGGAATAGGGCCAGAGTTAGGAGGTAGCCTAATAATTTAATAAGAGAGAACATGGATGGGCTTAAAGAATGAGCACTTTCTATTAGTGATCTTATTTAAGCCTCAGAACTACCCCAAAAGGTGTGTACTAGGGCAATTATTATTGTCATTTTATAGAAAAGGAAGTGGAAAATCAGGGAAGTTGAGCTAGCTGCCCTGTGACTTGAGCCAAGAGACTGGATTCCAACCCAAGTTTTCCCCATCGGTCCCAGAGCACTGTGCCCTATGCGACCCTGCACACAACACCGACGTGACTAATTGATAAGTTAAAAATCTACCACTCAACCCGTTTCTTGGTCTAAAAGATGCCAGAAGTTGAGTCTGATGGATTTCCCCACTGCTCTTTGATTGAGATGGTTATTTTGACATCTTGATGGCACTTCCTCAGCACTTCAGATTGAATGATGGAGGGGCCAAGTGCTAAATTATGGAGCTTATTAGCAGTGACCTAAATACTTACCCTGGAAAATCTACTACCCTTTTATTTTCCTGGGATGAAGACTTATGGAGAAATGTCAGGCTGTAGAATAAGTTCTATGAAGAGAAAATTAATAGGACTTCTTAGAATAATGTTCAACCAAATCCCTGGGAGCCAAGCACAGTTGAAAGGTATATGATGGCGGCTCTGAACATGGAACAGCTCTCCCAGACAACCATCCCTCCCTATGTTGCATTCACTTAAAAAAAAAAAACACACACACATTAATTACATTAGAGTTTATTTTGTATGAAGTGCTGTTCTAGGTGCTAGAAATACAATACCAGAGTGGTGCAAGTCCTTCCAACGGGTCTAGAGCCAGATTCAATTCTCCCATTGATGAATGTTCCCTATGGAAGGTTGGACAGATCCCTTAGTTTCCCTGAGTTTATTCCTTCTGTAAAATGAGAGGGAGCACTTTGAATTCTCTTCCATTTCTAAATTTAGTATCTTGTTATTAATAATAGAACAGAATCAACTTGTGGGAAGAGTAAGGGCTTTTTTTTTCTGTGTCCCCAGTGCCTAACAAAGAGTAATTATAATAGATGCCATTTATATGAGGCCTTTAAGTTTTTCAAAGAGCTTTCCATATTTGATAACTTGATGTCAACAACTCTTTGAGGAAATTGTTATAGATTATTTCCATTTTATATTTGAGGCAAGGTTAAGTGACTTACCTAAGCTCACACAGTTAATAAGGGACAGAGGCAGGATTTGAAATCAGATTTTTTTGACCTTCAACTCATTACTCTCTCCTCCTACTCCATTTAACTGCCCAAATGCTTAATTTGAGAATTATTATTCACTCATGTTTGACTCATCATGACACCCTTTTGGGATTTTCTTGGCAAAAATACTAGAGTGGCTTGTCACTTCCTTTTCCAGTTCACTTTACACGTGAGAAAACTGAGGCAAACAGAGTTAATAAATTTGCTCAAGGTCATATAGCTAGTAAGTGTCTGAAGCTGAATTTGAACTCCTGACTCCAGCTCTGTACTCTATCCACTGCACTAACAGATGTTTACTAAACAGCTTGCTGAAAGAACCGAATAATTCCTATCTTCAGGGAATTTGCATTCTACTAGATGGCATTCAACATTTACACAGATAAATAAATTCAAGGTAAGTTTCAGAGGGGAAAACCATTAATAATTTGGGGTTCCTAAAAGAAATCCTGAAGCATTGCCTTGCAATCTGACACTATGGAAAAGGAAAAATGGTCCACTAGAAAGAGAACTACTCTTGGTAATTCAAAAGAACTGAGTTCAAAGTCTGCCTCTGATATTTATAACTTGTGTGAATTTGAAACCTCAGTTTACTCATCTGTAAATTGGGGGTGTTATACTAGGTACTTCTGAAGACTTTTCCTACTCTAGATCTATGAGATTCTGGGAGAGAAAACTTCAAGAGACTCTATATTGCTTATACTGATGCAGGGATCCAACCAGTAGCAATCCATCTCATCTGTTGCCTTTGATCCTGGGTTGCGCCCTTTCAGAAAACAACAATATATTTAAAAACCAGTCCTCTCACACAAGTTGAAGCTTTTTGTTCTAGGAAATACATCTAGTCATTCTGTGACCAAGCAAGCAGCCTCTAATGGAGTCCATGTGTAGCTTTTGTACTCAAATGACAAGCATTCTTCCCTTTGGTTCCTTTGCTTTTGATTTCCTGGTTCTTTTTAAAGTATCAATAGGTTATCTTGAAGGATCCTTTAAGCAGTTGTTTCTGACTCTTCCTCTTCTTTTTGCCATCTCCTCCTTGGCAGTTCCCCCTCCCCATTTTTCAAATGCAGCAACACCATCTACTTTCCCCCCCTCAACCTCCCAGTACCACCCCCATCCTGCCACTAATTACAGAGCAAAACAAATCTTTCCCATCTGGAGATTGGCATTTCCAGTGTGTGTTCCTTGAAAAATATCATTCACCATCAGCAATGAGTGATTGAACACTAAGAGAAACTGGAGCCCGGATGCTTTTCAAATGCTCAAGTGTCTGTTCTCCTAGCTGTCACGGAAGCCAGTTAACCCCCTCCATTGCTCATCCTTGCCTTGTTCATCAGATCAGATAGGAGACATGCAAACCCGTGAGCTGATGTTCAGGGAACCAACCTGACCCCTGGCCTAGTAAGTCCATCAACTACAACAAACACAAGACTAACTCACCAGTCTTAACTGTAAAGGCGAACAAATTGGACTTTGCAAGGAAGCCCTTCCTTCTGTTTGAGAGAAGAAGGCAAGATTCAAACACAGATGAATTCAAACATAGTTTGGCAAAGATTCATTAAGTGCCTACTGTATGCAAGGAATTATACTAGGGACTGGAGAGATGCAAATACAAAAATAAAACAGTTCCTGCACTCCAAGAATTTATCTTCTCTTGAGGAAGGGGTTATCACATGGACATAGATAACAAAATATAACATATATAGAAGTTATAGTATAATGGAGGGGTGGGTGCCCTTTCTCAGATGATATAATCTGGAAGGTCAAGAATATAATTACAAGGAATAAATGAAGTATGTAACTGACTGAAGAGAAGAATCTCTACTTTGATTCTTTTATAGGCTATACTTCACAAATACATCTCTTATTGAGTCAAGAAGGGAATAACATGATTTGCTTTAAAAACAAATCAGTCACTATTCTGGGGGCTTAAAATAGCTAAATATGCTCTGACAAACTCTTGACAGTCAAAACTCAAAGCACTTGAAATCCTTGAAATGGAAAGGAATGGACTTTTCTCATTTTCTTCCCATCCTTACCCCATGGGTCATGGCTTTTAGTAGATGAAAGAGGAAGGTGTCACCTTCCAACAGTTTAAGGGTAGGAGAATTTTTAGGCTGGTAGATTGCTCTGGAAGAGATCTTAGGCAAAAAGAGATAGTTAAGATTTTTTTTCTTCTCTAACCCCATATCTTGGCCATGTTTCTTTGAACCAGAGCTACTTGACCAATAGAAAGATTCTGCCTCAAATGAGGAGCACAGATGCCATCCACACAAATATGAACATAGAGAGGTAATTCCCCAAAGAAGGAAGGAGCTTCAAGGAACTGTCTCTGCTAATAGAGAGTAAAACTGTAGAGAGGAAAAGACCCTCTGAACCTAGTTTGAGGAACCTAAGAAGGAAGTATTATAGTACTAGGAAGTGTTATCTTTGTCACACATGTGTCTTAGATCTATGCCTTTCTACCATTGCACTCAAGATCTGATCCCATTTCTCTCATAGATGCTATATATATTTTTGGAATAGTCTACCCATATTTATAGGGTAAAATTTTTGTAATTACTGAAATTATTATGTTGAGTAAATGCCTTTGATAAGAACTAAAAGTCTATTGGCTGATTAGTAAGAGGAAGCACACCAATAGGAGCTTATGAAGTATACTGCTAGGATTGCAGGTCTTGAAAAATGGATATAAAAGCTGTCCTCTGGGAAGCAATTCTTAGTGTGAGTTTGGGGTAAAGGGAGTAATCTAGAGTAGATATTAGAAAATTAATTTCAAGGGGGGAACCTACCAATAATTGGGGAGACCAGAAAAGACCTCATATAGGAACTAGCACCTTGAAGTTGTGCTCTTTAAAAAGCTAAAAAATAAGCAAGGTGAAGGTAAGGAAGGAAATCTAGGCAGATAGGACAGCTACCCAAATGTATAAGAGTAGGAAACATAATGCTGTGTTTGGAGGGAAGGCAATTAAGTTATTTTGGCCATAATGGAAATTGTATGCAAACCAAGAACCATCACTCAAGTTGGAAGGGATCATCTCACTTCTGAGGAAATCACAAAATTATATATATAAGAAATAAAGGATTTCAAAGGCCATACAGTCCAATATCCTAATTTTACAGACAAAAAAACTGAGGCCCAGAGAGACAAACAGTCCAAAGTCATGTAGGTATTGTGCCAGAGAAATAATTCAAATTCCTGTTTTTTTCTAATTTTAGAACCAGAGTTCTTTACTATGTCATGCTGAATCCACAGCTTGCAAGGGTCTATCTCCATTGAATCTCTCCCTCTCCCTTACAAACACACACACACACACACACACACACACACACACACACACACTGAATCAAGAGCCAAAATCCATTGTATTACATCATAATAAAGCTAGAGCTTAGAATCATAAGATTAAAAATAGGAATGAACTAAGTTGACATCAGAGATGATCAACAATGAGCCTGAACCCCATTCCCTTGCTACAGCTATGAACAGTTTCCATGCAAAAAGACAATTCCCTGGTTAGATAAAAGAAAAACTAATTAGACATGAATAAGCTATATAACGAATGTTATATATGTGGATGGATTCACGCCAGTGATAATCTCGTACATATTCCTATCTCCTAAGTAATGTGTTATATCTTCCTTCATCCAAAACATCTTTACTAATCCTTGTGAAAAAGGAAGGTGGGGAATATGATCTGTCATTCCTATGTCACCAAGAGGCATTGGAAGTCACATGATAAGCCTGCTGTCATCTAAGTGAGACCCACTTTTTGCAACAATCTAGATCACTTTGACAATGTGTTGTTATTATTTTTTCAGATAGTAAAGCATCCTTTCTACACGTGCCCCAAATGTGTCAAAATAACTCACTAAATGGCACCCACAGTCGTCCGATTCTAGAGCTAAAAGGAAGTTTAGAGATCTCCTTGTCCGACTCCACCATTTTACAGGCACGGAAACTGAGGCAGAGAAAGATGGAATGATTTAACTAAGATTAGACAGAGAATAAGTAACTGAGTAGACTCATTGACTGAATCCAGAGCTCATTCTCAGAGCTGTATATCAGTCGGTCAACAAGCATCTAAGGTTTTATTAGCTCATCTATCAAAAAGTATAGAAACAGGGCCCAATCTCAAGGCATTTTTGTTCCAATGGGAGCAATAATAAGCAAATGACTGACCTATAGAAGATATGGGCAGATTAGGCAGTAGACCATCTGAGAAGGAAATACACCAGCAGGTGAGATGCTGGGAAAAACTGGATAGAAAGGAGACCTTACTTGCATCTCCCAATTCTTCTTGGTTTCCTGGATTCCTTTCAGTCCCAACTCAAGTCCCACCTCCTACAAGAAGCCTATTCTGACCACCCTTAACACTAATGTCTTCCCTTCATAATGATTTCCAAGGTATCCTATAGACATCTTGTTAGTTCATAGTTATTTGTGGGTTATCTTTTCCACAAAACTGTAGGGTCCTTGAGAGCAGAGACTGTTTGACTTTTTTTTCTATCCCCAAATCTGAGCATTCTACTTGATCCCAGCACTTGGTTTGATCTAAATCAATGTCTGTTGACTTATCTAGGTTTAATTTGCAGAGAGTAGGACCTGAGCTGAATCTTGAATGGGGCCAGTTGTTAATAGGGAAAGATGACCAGAGTCAGCTGACATCCCCAGAGGCATATCTCCTCTTACCTTCACTCTGAGGACCACCTTCCCTGAGCATCCCACTTATTGGCCTTTTGCCTTTAACCAAGGCTTATCCCCATGGAGTATATCCCCATAGTGCCCACCCTTTTAGCCTCAATCCCCTCTCCCAAGAACATGAGTGAAACCCTCGACCATCAATAGACTGTTCTTTTCAATATAAATGTACAATAAATCTCCAAACACATGTTGGATTATCCTTCATGTTACCTTAATATGGCAGCTGTCTTCCAAAACTGTTGTGGTCTCAGGTGAAAAGTCTAATCATGACTCTGTTTATGCTTTTAAAATAAATATATAATAAATAATATAAAAGCTAATATTTCTATTGTTCTCTGTGGTTTGGAAAATCAACTTTAAATATATAGCTCATTTGATCTTCACAACAGCTCTAGGAAGTAAATTACCCCCATTGATGTACCATGAGGTTTAATGATTTGCCCAATGTCACACAGCTAGAATGAATCTGAGACATGAATTAAACTCTGGTCTTCCTGAATCGGAATCTGCTCTATTCACTACACTACCTTACCTTTCTTCAATATAGTTTTTTATCTTGTTGGCAAAATTATCTTAGAAACTATTAAGAAAAGACCAATGCCAGAGGAGCAATAATAAAACACCCAGAGCTTGAAGGAGTCTTAGAAATCATCCAGTCCAGCTGTCTCTTTTCCTAAATGAGCAAACTGAATCCTGGAGAGATTCATTTCCTCATGATCAAGCAATAGTCAGTTTACTCAAATTAGTGGCAAAACTTGAACTAGAAATGCACCTTGGTCAATACAGATGTCATCAAAAAAATTAGTTGACCTTTGTATGATTTGGCAGACTGATTTCAATTATAGGATCAGAGATTTTTATCTACCATTTTCCTAGGGATCACATCACATAAGAATCTTCTAAATTTAATTTGAAAAAGTGCTGAGATAACTCACTTCAATTGTAGCCACCAATGATCTCCCTTCATATTTTGCTGGTGGAATTTCCCTTATCACTGTCTAATGGTTGTCATCTAGCAAACTTGGATTCTACCCATGCTGCTCTCACTTTTCCATCATCAAGATTCCTTAATGGAAGCATCCTCTATGCTCCTCACTGATGAAATCAAGGTTTTGGAAGAAGAATTCCAAATGCGACTCCAAGAAATGAATCTTGAATGAGAATTATATCCCATAACTTTAGAAATTTTTAAAAAGATAAGTGAATTATTTTTGCTTGACTATACAGATTTATTATAGAAGTATGGATAGCGAAATTAAAAAAAAAAAGAGAAGAAATGAAAAGAAGTGTTGGGGCATCTAAAATAGAAGTTCAAAAAGGATCACAATAAGGGAAATATTAGAACTACCATGTTAAATTTAATATATACTTTTAAAAATTTGCTTATAATAGCGATTCATAGTTTCTTTGTTTAAGGGCATGTTCACATTTGCTGATTGTAAAGTTCATAATAATAATAGAGAAAAAAGCAAGATGCCATTTGAAATACAAAAAAGAGACAATTTCTTGCTAATTTTTTGACTTATAGTTTTTGAAAAAAGGGATTTTTAGTAACTTTTTTTTAAAAAAATGGTTCCCATGTAACTCATTCAGTTTTATTCAATTTTTCTTCTAACTGTTCATTTCCCTTATATGTGGACCCACAGATATCATCTGATTCAACCTCACCAGTTTTAAAATTTGATTTTTCCAGTAAAGAAACCATTGCACCATTCCTACCCATCCCCTTGACACCATTTTTCATTAAACTAAATTTAATCTGCAATCATGGTAAGAAAACATGTTCAGAACTAACCAGTGGTTGGCTTACCATATTTCTCTTTTCTGGAAGCAGTTCATTCCTCTGAGGTCAGTGTTCCTTAGCAGAGAGGGTTTCCTATTTCCTCTCTCTGCTGGCACATTCACAAATAAAGCAGAATATTTGAAATACCCAAATTGTAATTCTACTGGGGAGAGCAATCATTTCCTATTCCTTCATTGAATGCTGCCAATTTATCTTGTAGACTGAGAATAGGAATTGTGTGTATCTTTCTGAGCATAGTGCCTAGCATGTGGAAGGTTATTAATAAATGTTTATGTCTTCATACTTATAGCAAAAATCTTTTTAATAGTTCATGCTGTTTAAAAGAAGTTTCTTGTTTTAAATATTGTTTGATGTCCTCTTGTAGGGAATACATCCTTTTACTTGAGGATGTTTGGTTTGTTTTTCTATTAAGATCCCAAACAAGGTCATGTGGACCAACTTGAGTTTTTAAATGATGACTGAGAATAGAAAGCTGATTTCATAAGGGAGAGACCAACTTGTTGATCTCATGCTTGTCATACTGAGTCTTCTGGTTAGAAGTGGAATCATAATTTTTTTTCTCCATCCAAATGTCAAAATTTTGGTCCCAATGTTTAGACTTAGAGGTAAAAATCTCTGATATTTTCATTAAACAAAATTTATCATGAGTAGAATGGTCTTTTTGTTCTCTCTACACCATGGGAATCATAAACAGTGTGTGAGAAAAACTAAGGATGGGGCCTAGTATACAATAGATGTTTAATAAATGTTTATTGACTGAGAAACATATATCCAGCCATTCAGTAATATAATACAAGTATTACAAGCAAGGATGTGCTGGTAAATGTTTAATCACTGGCTCCTTAGGTCTGAATTTAATCTTCATTATTAACATTTTTCTCATATTTAGTAAGTCTATACAAACAACCAAACAATAAATCAAGCCTGAATTTGTAGAATTTGTTGAATTTTGAGATTCCACATACTGAAATTTTAATCATCAAAGAGACTGGGACCAGATACTCCTAGATAGAGCACAAATCTATGCACCATATTCTCACCCCATGTTTTACAATCCAAATGGAGTTGCCATGCTTTTCTTCACTAGAGTAGTAAAGTTTCATCTCTGAGACATAAAAAGGTGCCTCACCTCACAGATAGCAAACAAAGCTTGGACGATCGACACACATAAGAATAATTCCTATGAATTTGTATAACAAACTACAAAGCCCTTGAGAAAACAGAAATGACAATATATTCCTGACTTAGTTTCCCTGCATGACCAGACATACGTGAACGTATCTCAGCCTGTCTTGTTCACACAGTATGTATGCTAGAACTCCACTTGGCATTAAAAATAACCTACCCAATGTCTCTTCACTCCTCTCCTCTTCCCTCTCCTCCTCTCCTCCTCTCATCCCTACGCCCAGAAAATCAAATGAAATTTTATTATCCTCTCATATTATATAGTTAATATTATAGAATATAAATATATAATATAAAATAATATAAAATGAATATCATTTACTCATACTAAACAAGAGATTTCATTTGAAGTTTTGAATACAGAATCCAAAAATACAAATATAACACCAAGTAATTGCTAGATAACAGAATAGAAGTTGAACAGGGTATTCAGAGTAACTAAAATCTATCAGGTAGACCTATGTTGACCTGGGTCTATAATAACAATAGCACAAACAATGCAGAAGACCCTGCAGGGACGGTAAGAGACAAATCACTGCTGTAGGAAGTCCCCTGTCATCCTCCAGGCATTCCTGGCCAGTACAGGTTATAACGGCTGTCTTCTATGTTCACTTAGTTAAATTTTTGTGTTGTGTCCCTGTTGGCAAACTTCTTAGGGATATGGGCACGTAAAACAAGAAGAAGGAATGAGTTCATAATGACCTCAGCATCCCCTGGGCACAGCTTTTGCCGCCCATTTGATGCTATCTTCTGGGAGCAATTTCTTTTCCATCAGGATATGTCCCTGAGAAAAAGGTGAGAGGCCCTGTCAGTGAATAAGATTAAGACATTTGATGTTTGCTTTGTCTAAAAGCCAAAAATGACTGTGATTTGGGCACTTTTTTTAAAGGAGATAACTAGAGTAAGAAGGTAAATCCAGGCAGAATGAACAACAGGAGAGGATAATGCTGATATACTGATACTTAAAATACCTGTGCTAATGAGCAAGATCAAAATGTTGCCTGTTGTATTTCGTTTTCCCTTACTCGGGAGCCTCCTTTATGAAATTGTGATTTCCAGAATTACTATGGCAACATGTCTGGGAGATGCTGTGAAAGGAGGCACCAAGGGTTTGCCCCAAGCTGAGTCTGGTCAATGGTGCTCACACATGATTTAGTTGGTGAGATACCTCTCCCCTGAGGGAAGTAGCCACCTCATCACAGAAAATTTGACCCCTTCCAGCGGCCAAATAGAATCAGGAATTCAGGACATTTCTCCTGCAGGATGAATCCTGGGACAGTCTTAACTCTATCTCAAAATGATGAGAAATAAGTGCTTAAAAGTTTATAGAATACTTAAACACATGATAGTGGTTTAGCCTTTCAGCATGCCTGTGAGGGAATTCTCGAAGGAATTATTATCTCCATTTTACAGATAAGAAAACTGAGGTTCAGAGGGACTAAAGGACTTGCCTTGGTTCACCTCATTAGAAAGTATCCAGAGAGGATTTGAACTCAGATCTTCTGTCTGATCAATTCCATTGTGGACTTATCAGACTATTGACTTTTTTTCTCATTGAAGCCTCAATACAATTGTTTGATATTTTAATCCCCTAATAGACAAGGACACTGAGACTCTGGGAAGTGAATGATTGACTGGCACAAGATCATGCAGTTAGTAAATTCGAGAGTTGGGATTTGAACCTGAGACTTCCTCAGCCCAATTGCAACACTCTCCAGTTTGTCATATCATCTCTCCTGAAATTGTGTTGCCTTTATTACAGTTTATCGACAAGCTGCTAGATGGATGACACAAATAGCAACTCTATTAGGCAATAATTGGTCAACACTTGGAGTTACTTTAAGTTCCTGGAGATAATAAAATGGCAATTCTTCTAAATTAGGCTATAATTTAAATGCTTTGCTAAATTGTTCTAACTTCCATGATTGTTCCAATGAGTAAGTTTTTTACTTACTTGAAAAATTTGCAAAATTTTAAGGGCTGTAATTTTTAAAATAAATCAATTTCTCATTGCCAAAATCATAGAAATATCCTTTGATCATTTACCCTTTCTGGTGTTACATGGGTTTGTAAATCCAAAGTCATTGGTCATATGTTCCTGCAGATTTTATTATCAGAATCAGCAAACATAGGCTGCCTTCAGCAGCCTGGGCCTCTACATGTGACTGTTTCCAAGCCTGATTCAAACTCTTCCCAAAGCCCAGGGTGCCTCATAAAGTCCCCTATTATGATTGTCATTATGATAACCTTCATTTTGCTGTGCTTGCCCATTCACGCCAAGGCAAAGCCAACCTTCTCATTTCTTACTGGGGAGCTTTTCAGGAGGGAAAACTTCTCTGTTTTTCCCCAGTACACAGGAGAAGTCAGAGGGAGGGGAGAGAAGAGCCTCAGAGGCTGGGGCCCAATTGTTTTTGTTTCTAAGAAATACCTGAATACTTAAGGTCAGCTCCTTTGGATCAAGAGACAGAATGTCCAGATGTGAAGTCCTTGCCCCAGGCCTCCTGAAAATCTCAAGGCAGGAGCAGGCTGGAAATCTATCCAGAAAAATGTAGGAATTATCTTCCAGATCCAAGGGCCCACCTTTCAAGCTCTGCATTCTCTTTACAGCTCCTTTTGGTTAGCAAGAAAAAAAAAGTTTTTTTCTTCCAAATTAGGCTATAATTTAAGTGCTTTGCTAAGTTGTTCTAACTTTCATGATTGCTCCAATGAGTAAAATTTTTACTTGGAAATTTTGCAAAAATTTCAAGAGCTGTAATTTTAAAAATCAATCAAATTCTCATTTCCAAAATCATACAAATATCCTTTGATCACTCACCCTCTCATCTTACATGGATTTGTAAAGTCAAAGTTATTGGTCATTTGGGATTTGGAAAACATTATCTAACGAGTGATCCTTATAGTAATTTCATAGAGCATATAATAAACTAGAAGTACCTTATCTAGGTCAGCCCTCTTACTTTACCTTTGAGTAAATAATCCAGGGCCTGGAGGTTATATGATTCACCCAAGATCAAGTTTAGTAAGTGGCAGAGGGAAGATTCAAACCCAGATCCTCCGACTCCAAAAATCAATATTCCTTGCAAGATGATTGATTTATAATTATATTCTTTGGACAGAAAATTTAATCAAATTTAAAGGAAAAGATCAATTTAGTGTGAGAAATATTCATCAAATGATAAACAAAAACAGAAAAATCCCTGACCCTTCACCCTTGACATGCAGAGAAGTCCCAGTAGAAAGTTAGTTCAGGGGGCAGGAATCAATAAGAACTTGGAGAAATTGGGCAAAGTTTTGGTAGAGCTATTAAGTGAGATTTGAAGGGTAGGATTTTCATGAGGTAGAGGTCTAAGCATCAGGAACAATATGAGCAAAGGTACAGGAGAGGGATGAGCACTCTGGCTGGGCCATAGAGTATGAAGCAGTGTTAAATCAGTCCAGAAGTATAGGTTGCGACCCATTCTGGATAGGGTTTTAAATGCCAAACAGAGGAGTTTGGATTGAAATACATAGATAAAGGTCTTTGCAAACCTTAAGGTGCCTTATAAAAGCACCTTATAAATGCAATGAGACTATTTTGGGTCTGTGAAAAATCTCCGACTGATTGAGAGACAAAAGACTCATACTATTTATATGTTCACCTTTTAACTGGCTGAAATGTATAGTGTTTAACTGACAGCTCAGAGTAACATCAGTACAAAAACAAAGTCAAAGTCCCTGAAAAGTATTGAAATCCCTTTGAAAAAACACAAAATTGAGAGGGAGGAAGGCTAAAGGTTAGTGACTGGGCAATTGAGTTTTCATCTAGAGAAATCCAGGTACTGGCCAAAATGACTGACTCTTACTTAGCTGAAGACACCTAGCTTGGATGATGAATTTCATTAATTGCTGTTCTGGTGACTTTATTATTTTTGGATTTCAAGATTGTACTGAAAATCCTATAGATAACCAGCCAGCCTTTCTCTGTTCCTCTCTTTCATGGGGCTAAACTCTTTGGGATTTGTTTTCTTGACATTCATTGCTTAACAGAGTTGTCTACAATATTACACTCTGAGTGCTAGGGTAATTCCTGCTGGGCTTCAGATCTCCAAAGCTTGTGTGAACTAAAATAATAATAATAACAACAAATTTCTATTGGAGAAGGCAAAAGAAAAACCTGTTATTAAGACAAGTTCTATCCCTGGGGATTTCATGACTGTATAGAGGAGATGAAATAAGTTTTGAAAAGTAACAGCTACAAAAAATTTTCCCCTTGGTAATTGTGTTTTGGTCTTAAGCAGTTACATCATTTGCAAAAAGAACTTCCAATATGGAAACTCCTTCCATTCTATAACGTTAATAGTTGTCTAGGCTGTACTGAGTAGTTAAATGATTTGTCTCTAATCACACAAGTAGTAGATGTCAGAGGAAGAACTTTTTGGTTTAAAAATCAGAACTCTACTATACAACTCTGACACTCAATTATTGAACCAATGTAAGATTTATAATAAAACAGAAAAAGACCAGAGTGATGATGATTTCTGTACTATTTTTAAAATAATTATAATTCACCAAAAATCAAATCAATAAAGGACTATTGAAGTACATGTTAAAAATTAGTTGAAAACTAAATAATTCTAAAGAAAGGGTCAATAAAAGGACAGATAAAAATGATAAATGATTTCATTAAAGAGAATGACAACCATGAGACAAGATACCAAATTTGTGGGATGTAGGAAAAACATTTATCTCTAAATGCTTATATTAATAAGATAGGAAAGGAGCAAATCAATGAATTGGACATGCAACTGAAAAAAAAACTAGTAAAAAAAATCAAATAAAAACCTCCAATTAAGCATTCAGTTGAAAATCCTGAAAAACAAAGGAGAGATTATTAAATTTAAAAGTAAACAAGCCATTGATTTAAGAAATAAATTGGGGAGGGGAAGAAAAAAAAAGTAGGACCGATTTTTAGAGAGGAATAAAATCAATAAACCATTGGTTAATTTGGTTAAAAAAAAGTTGCCAGTATCAAAAATGAAAAGGGTGAATTCACCACCAATAAACACAATATTAAAGTACTTATTAGAACCTATTTTGTCCAATTATATGCCAATAAATCTGGCAATGTTAGTAAAATAGATGAATGCTTACAAAACTATAAATTGCCCAGCTTAACAGAAGAATAAAAGAACTACTTAAGCAACCCCATTTTAGCAAAAGAAATTGAATAAACCTTCAATGAGCTCCAAAAGAAAAAAAAATCCCTAGGATCAGATGGATTCACAAGTAAATTTTATCAAATTTCAATTTGATAATTGAATTCAATTTGAATTTCAATTCCAAAACCATATAAACTATTCAGGGAAATAGGCAAAAAAGGAGGCTTATCAAATTCCTTTTACAATGCAAATGTGGTGGGGACACAAACTAAGAAAAGCAAAACCAGAGAAAGAAAACTATCGACAATCTTCCTTAATGGATATTGATGCAAAAATTTCACATAAAATGCTGACAAGGAGATTACAAATATCATATATTATTGTAGCAATGGCGCTCGCACCCACGACATTCCAGAGTCAGCTGGAGTCAGGGTAAGCAAAAATCTTCAATCTTTATTCTCTGTCCCCAGACCCAGGATTGAACAGGATGGAAGCAGATTCTCACCAATCATTGAGTCAGTACGGATAGTGGAAAGGACCATTTTTCAAGCATATGCCCATAGAGTATTGTCCAATCAAAATTTAGCCTCAAGTGCTCAGCAGTCCCAACCTCAGTGCAATCTAATAGTTTCAGCCCTCTACACATTATGACTAATGATTTATACAGAGATATAGGACTTTTTCAATTTGAAGAAAACTATCAGCATAATCGACCATTTTAATAACACAATCAACAAAAATCATCTGATCATATCAATAGTACAGGGAAAGCTTTTGACAAAATACAACACATTCCATTATTAAAAACTCTAAAAAGCATAGAAGTAAATGGATTTTTCCTTAAATTGATAAGTACTATTTATTTAAAATGATCAGAAAACATTATCTGTGGTAGAAATGAGCTAGAAGTCTTTCCAATAAGATCAGGGTGAAGCAAGGGTGCCTATTATCATCTCTATTATTTAATATTATTTTAGAAATGCTAGCTATAGAAACAAAAGAAGAAAAAGAAATTAAAGGACTTAGAATAAGCAATGAGAAAACAAAACTATCATTCTTTGTACTCTTAGAAAATCCTAGAGAATAAAATAATGATAAATTTGATAAAACTGATAAGTAAAATTTTTAAATTAATTAACAAATTTATCAAAATTGCAGGATATGAAATAAACTACATAAATCATCAGCATTTCAATATATTATCAACAAAATACAGGAACAAAAGAAATTCCATTTAAAATCACCATAGACAATATAGAGTAGGATGCCCCAAATAGTATAAGGCATCTACCTGTCAAGACAAACTTAGGAATCATATAAACACAATTCAAAACACTTTTCATACAAATAAAGTCAGATCTGAGCAATTGGAAAACAATTAGTTACTCATGGATAGGCTAAGCCAATATAATAAAGATGACAATTCCACTTAATTTACTTATTCAGTGGCACACCAAATTACCAAAAAATTATAGAACTAGAAAAAAATTACTTTGAAGAATAAAAGGACAAGAATATCAAGTGAATTAATGGAGGAAAAAATGTGAAGGAAAGTGTTCTAGCAGTTCCAGACCTCAAACTGTATGATATTGTGATGATATTATCAAAATGATGATCATCAAAACAATCTGGTAATGACTAAGAAATAGAGTGGTATATCAATGAAAATGATTAGATACATAAGACAAAGTAGTAAATAACCACAGCAAATATAACATTTGACAAACCCAAAGACCCAAGAATTCATTATTTGCCAAAAACTGTTGGCAAAACTGGAAAACACTTTAACAGAAATGGGTATAGACCATCATTTCCCATTATATATCAAGATATGATCAAAATGAGTGCTTGACACTATAAGTAAATTATAATATCTGTCATATTTATGGAAAAGTAAAGAATTTAGGACCAATTATGAGATAGAAAGTGGATAATTTTGATTAAATTAAAACAAACCCAATACAGCTAAGATTAGAAGGAAAGCAGAAAACTAGTAGGGGGAAAGGAATTTACAGCAAGTTTTTCCTGATAAATATCTCAAATATAGAGAGAACTGAGTCAAAGTTATAATAATATGAGTCACTCCACAATTACTAAATTATCAGAAGATATGTTTTGATAAAAACAAAAGATGTTTTCAGAATAAATCAAAGCCATCCTTGATTGGATGAAAAAAAAATTCTAAATTACTATTGATTAGATGCAAATTAAAACAACTTTGAGATACCACCTAATAGCTATCAGACTGGCTTGTATGACAGAAAAGGAAAATGACAAATGTTGGAGTGGTGTGGAAAAATTGGGACATTAATGTACTGCTGGAGTTGTGAATTGATCCAGTCATTCTGGAGAACAATTTGGAATTATGCTCAAAGGGTTATAAAATTATACATACCCTTTGACCCAGTAATACCATTACTAGGTCTATGTCTTAAAGATTTTTTTAAAGGTTAAAAAGACCTAAATGTACAAACTATTTATAGTAGTTCTTTTCCTGTTGGAAAAAAAAAATTGGAAATAGAGGGGATATCCATTGATTGGGGAATGACTGAACACGTTGTGGTATATGATTGGGATGGAATAGTATTGTATTACAAGAAATCACAAATAGAATTTATTTCAGAAAAGCCTGCAAAAACTTACATGAACTGGTACAAAATGAAATGAGCAGAACCAAGAAAATAAACCTCATAACTGCAAATGTACAATGATCAGCTGTGTATGACAGCTATTTTAAGCAATACAAAAATCTAAAACAAGTCCAAATGATTTATAATAAAAAATTCTACTCACTTCTAGAGAAAAAACAGATATAGTTTGAATGTATTTTGAAGCAAACTAATTTTTACTTTATTTTAATGGGTTTTTGATCTGTTTTCTTTCACAATATGACTAATATATGGAAATATGTTTTGCATGAGTACACATGTATAACCTATATCAAATTGCTTTTCTTCTGAGGAAGGGGAAAGTAGAAGGAGGAAAGAGAGATTTGGAACTCAAAACTTAAAAGAAGAAAATTCAAAATAATATTACATGGAAATGGAAAAGTATTTTACAAAGAAAAAATCTTTTCCCATACAATATTATAGTCAGTACAATTCTTATTCTATTTATTAATACAAACTCTTCAGAACTGTACTAAACAACACTTTTTCTGTCTGGTTCTAGCTACTTTATAGACTTAAAAGTTTCACAATTTAATTTTCTTTTTTTAAAAAAATTCTAGTTTAGACATTCTATTCAATCCAATGGTACCAACTTTCTTCCACAATCTCTCTGTTATAAATTGCCCATATCTACACCGACAAACTAACTGGATTACCATGACTGACAAGTTTTTCTTAATTTATACAAGAAAATATAACAATTCTGAATATTCAAAGCAATAAAGTATTCTTTGAGAATTATTTTAACACAAAATAAAATGAAGAAGAGAGCACAGGGCAGCTGAGGGGAAAATCAGAAACAATTAGTTTACTAATAATGTACTAGTCTAGCCTACACTGCACAATGATATTGGCTAGGGCTGAAGGAAATAAATTAAAATCTTGACACAGCCTCTGAGATAAGGAATATTAATTAGAGGCTGTGACAGCAAAACACAAAGTATGAGTAAATTTTGAATTATTAGTTGCAGTTGAAGATTATATTTTAAAGGAAAGCTTTGGAGGCACAGAAAGAATAAACACATAAAAAAATTTAAAGAGGGCTGGAATAACTTCTCTTTCTGGAGTCACCTATTGCAAAACATCACATCTGGAATTGAACATATAATTAGAAATATAACAGTCACCCAACACTAATTCACAAGTAGAAGTAAGTATTAATTCTTCAAATCATCATATCATCATGATGGCACTGGAATGGAAGATATGGTAGAGGAACCGATTACTTCAAATGCTGTGGTCAATAGTAACTATTAGGTATATGGGATGTTCAGGGAAGCCTAGCACTTCTGCTTCAAGGGTTTGCCAAGCCCTTCTCAGGGCCATTCATCTACCCTTGATGACCACCTGGTTCCTCCATCCCTCACCTGTTTGTGACTCCAAGAAGTTACAGTACATGTAACAGCCACAACCCAGTAAAATTGCCTCAGAATTCAGGCCAAAGCTACATTGAGGATAATTAACAGGCCTTTAACTCATCAATGAACTGAGAAATGTCAGCCCAAACATGAGAAGACTTCCCCCAGTGGAACAGATGAAGAACAAATTGTTCCAACTTCCATAAAGACAGATGTAGCAGATGCTATAAAATGCTTAGAGATTGGTCTGACATTGAAGACACCAAAGTTATCCACTTCATCCCTGGCCGTTGCCAGTTGTCTTGACTTTTGTCTGAATTGTATTAAGTGAAATGATTTCTAATTGCTTTGAGATATGGGATTTAATCCAATCAATCCGCCTGAAATAATAGGTCAAGTGTTAGCACTGGAGACAAGAAACCTTGTGATCAAATTCTACCTCTCATTATTACCAGCCATATTAGCATGGGCAAGTCAAAATGTGTTTGATACATAAGATGAGTTTATTAAGGGCAGGGATCATCTTTTGCCTTTCTTTGTATCCTTTAAGCTTAGCCAAGTACCTGGCGACTAGTTAGCACTCAATAAATAAATGTTCCTGATGGAAAGGCACATCTCGAAGATCATTGGTCATATATGGTCTTTGATCTGCCTTGGCAAAAATAATAAAATGCAGACCCCCTGGTTACTAAAGCATAAAATTTTAAAATTAATCAAATATTGTTGAGTGGGTCAGGCACACAAACATGTAGTTGAACTGCAAAGACAATAACTAACCCTATCCTCAATGTCCAAGAAGTCTATATTTTACTAATGTTCTACATGTGCAACATAAACGTTCTCATGGGTAGAAGGGGATTAGGATGAAAGAGATATATCTAAACAAGGAACATATGAGGCAATTTGAAATGGAAAAGGTTACTATTAACTGAGGGAACTGGGGCCTGTTTTGTGAAGGAAGTAGCATCTGAAGAAATGGTCTTAAATAAGAAAGAGATTTCAATAGGCAAAAATAAGGACGGATCTGTTTCAAGGCATGGGGGACATCTTGCATGTTTATACAGAAGTAGACGTCATATTAAGGTAGGATGACAGAATTATAAATTCCAATTAGAAAGGGACCTCAGAGGCCTTTGAATCCAAAGCTCTCATTTTTACAGAAGAGGAAATTGAGTGATTTGTCTAATGTCTGAGGCAGGATTGAATTCATAGATAATCTACTCAATAATGGAAGAAGCTGGGGCAGAGATAACCTAGTTGAGGTTCAAGATCTCAAATGTGTCTCATATCTCTGTAACCAGCCTGGTTTCAGGGCTCCACCAAGTCCTACTTTGACCTTCAAGCAGAACATGGAACTGAGTAAATACTGTATTTAGATAACCCCCTTCTCTAATCTGCTTCCTGGTTTTTCTCAGGTATGGATAGTTAAATTTACTTAAACTTTGCCCTTGTATAATACCCTACTCTATGGTAATTTTGACTTGTAGACTTCCTACATCAAAGCATCCTTTTCTGATATCTGTAAAAGCTGAAACTCTTGAGTTGATGTACTGAGGTCGGACAACCGAGCATTTAAGGCTAATTACCAATTGGAAAATACTCTATAAGCATATCCTTAGAAAATGGCCCTTCCCACTATTCTGTGCTGGCTCGATAATTGGTGTATACAGAGAATTGTAGGAGGGATTAGGGGGTGGAGTAAGACTAGCCAGGGTCACTTTTGGACAGGAGATGAAGAGGAGAGGTCGTGGAGATACTGTGTCCATCCAATTCACTTCTACCAATAAAGACCAAGGACTTTTGCTTATCCTGACTCTGGCTGATTCTAAGGTATCTAGGGCGCTAACTTGGTCTTCACAGATATCATTCCCTGATCTGCTGTACCCAATTAGATCAGCCCATTATATCTGGTTCCACTTAATCTTGATTTCCCAAACCTTTCTATATTTCCTTCTAGAACCTCTGTTCTCTCTGTCTAACAAATAGCCTCCCACATTAAACTTGTGCCTTCCTGTAAAAAAAAAAATATCATAGGGCAGCTAGTTGGTGCAGTGGACAAAGCACCAGTCCTGAAAGCAGGAGGACCTGAGTTCAAATCTTCTCTCAGACACTTAACACTTCCTAGCTATGTGACCTTGGGCAAGTCACTTAGTTCCAATTGTCTCAGCAAATATGTGTGTGTGTGTGTGTGTGTGTGTGTGTGTGTGTATGATCTAAATTCTGTATCACTAACATGTGAGCATGTACATGATATTCCTCTGAGTAGATTGTATACCTTTGGAGATCAAGGACAGGTTTTTTTTTCTTTTTATCTCCAGAGTCTACCTAGCCCATAGTATGTACTTAGTCAATGCTTATTGACTTTGAAATACATTAACAATCCACCTATATAAAGAGATTTAATATCTTTAGACATATCTCACTTCATCCTCTCATTTTACTGATGAAGCTCAGCGTGATGAAGACATCAGTCAAAGTCATGCTCCAAGTTCATGACAGAGCAGCATTAGAATCCAGTTTTCCAGACTCTTCACCCATCGCTCTTTCCCCTACCCCCCAGAGCCAGCAGTCTTTTGGTGTCTTGTGCCAAAACAACTGACACCATAGAAGAAAAATGTCCTTCTCTCTCAGGGCCATCAGCTGACTCCTTTGGCTGGAAGCTCAAATCCAGTGCAATTGGTTCTGTGGCTCACATCCTCCTCTCTCTTCATCAAATGCTATGACACAGCAGCCACTTAATTTTTTCATTTGTTATTGTAATGTGATGAGGATTTGCTGTGGCATGTCGTGGAGGGCACCTGGCACCATCTTTTATTCTTATAGGACTAGGTTTTAATGGGATTTTACAATTTAGTTCTCCTAATGCTGAGCCTGCCAAATCACTCAGTAAATGCTAAGAAAATTGTCTTAACTAGCACAATGCAAATCAACTGCTCAGTTTAATACATCATAAAAATAATTTTTAAAAAAGAAAGAAAGAAAATGGGTAAAAAAAATTGCTTTTGGGGAAAATCAGACGTGCTGAGTTGAGGTTTCAGATTGTGAAGCTCTCCTTTCAATTCTTTCCTGGGAAAGAGAAAGTGGTAAAATTGCCCCTCTGATCTGCTGATGCAATTGGGCTTCTCTGTGGATCCCCCAAGGATTTGTTTTCTTTTACAGGGAGGAAATGATTCAGAAAGTCCTTCTCCACCAACTATTCTCCTCAGGCTGGCTCTAAGTAAATTAGGAAGCATGGAATCTTGGAGATGGAAAGACAAAGAGCACAGTAGGACTAGTGACACAAGGAAGGGATGATCTTAAGGAGAAATCATCTGATCCAGGTGTTCTTACCCTTTTTATCTGACATCGACTCCTTTGGCAACTTGGTAAAGCCAATGGACCTCTTCTTAGAATGTTTTTAAATGCACAAAAATGAAATAAATTGAATAGGATTATAATTATATTGAAATTAAAATATAATTTTCCACCCCAATTCCAGGATTCCTTGAAATCTAGAAAATATACTCCAGATTAAAAACCCCTGCTTAATCCAACCAACTTCACTTATATAGGATTGCTAAACTACTTGTCCAAAATCACACAATAGTATCAGAATTGGCTTTTAAAACCAGTTCCTTTGACTGCCAAGTCAGTATGGAGTACTCATGAAGGATTTTGACTTTCCTTTGAACCACACTACCTATGGTGAATAGGACATGGGCTTTGTAAGAAAGACAGGGTTGTGAATTGCTGACACAGCTAGGAATCAACAACATGATTAAATAGTCAAGAAGATTATAATGAACCTGGAATACATTTACCATGGATTGCATTGAGAGAACCAGAATCCCCAAGGTCACGGGAAAGATAACCCTTCTGGATAGCAGAAATGCATAGGTCTTTTGCAATTCAGCTATTTAAATCTCTGTCCAAAATGTCAAGGTCCCTCCTTAGTTGGAGATTCTATGTGTAAAAGGATTTCTGGGTCCTGACATTTATTCATTCACTTAAACCCTTAAAATAGGAGAACTAGAGACAGAAAAACATAGATACAAAGTGAGAGACTCACATGAAGCAGGACCATAAGCCTCTGGGTGAAAATGATGGGATTTGTCAAGAAACTTCTTGACCTATGGATAGACTATGAAACCACATAGGCGATTATAGCAAGGCTGATGGGAAGTTCAGATTGGAAACCAGCTTTCCCTTTTGAGTTCTCAGTGCTAGAATTATTTGTCCCCATCCCATTGCACTCTTTCCACAAGCAGTATGGTGATTACAAATAATAGACTTCTTGTTGGTAATAAAGAACAAAAACAACTTAAATTGGCAAAAAAAAAAATTATCAATCAATTAGCCTTTACTGAGCACCTGCTAAACGTCAGGCACTGTGCAGTATTGGAAATATAGAGACAAAATGAAATAGTCCCTGCCCTCAAGGAACTTACCTTCTAAGGAACAGGCATAGAAAGGAAATATAGCATTATGAAGCTCTCCCAATTGGTCCATGTGCCAGGCAAGCCATCGTTTCCTCTCAGTCCCTCAGAAAAGGATAGAAGGGCTATGGTCTATGAAGTCACAAAGAATAAGACTCAATTGAATAACTTAACAAAATCCGGTCTCCCTCTCTTCCTCCCTCCAGGACCCTTCTCAGCTCCTCTTCTCCCACCCTTCAACATTTTCAAAAGGTAGAATGAAAGTTCATTGGCACAACAGATCCCCACCTCTCTCCATACATTGTAGACAAGGAAGGCTTATATCAGTCACTCCTGGCACTTCCTAGGGCATCAGGTGAACACAAAAGGGGCTGTGATACATATGACTTGGGCACCATAGGATCCCTAAATTCCTTAGCATGTTTGTGTCTTCTTTATTGTTGAGCTGGAGGAAACTTCCAGTCTGGTTTCTTTTTGGCTATTCCCACTCTCCTTGTCCTTGTCTCATGCTGCTCCCAGCTCAAAAATGAGCAAGTAAATGAAGATCCTCAGCATCTCATGGCTAGAGAGGTCAGAGCAGGGCAGCATGCTTCTGCAGCCACTCAGCTTCCCCTTCAACTTCCTTTCCCAGTATAAGCTTGAGCTCTCCTCACTCTGCCTCACAGAGCAATCCCTCCAATTAAGGCTTAAAAATCAAGGCAGCAGGACCATGGGCTGCACTTTGCTCAGGCTGGAAAGCATCCCACAAACACAGCCATGGGGAAAATAAACACCCAGTGAATCCAGAAATGTGGCCAAGCCAGTGCACTCTTTGTTCAAGCAGGTGGGTCAGCTCTGTGCTCCCTTTGCTGGTGCCTCCCATCTTGTATCTCCATAACAGAGGAATAAGTTCTCAATAGCCCAAAGGTCCAATCTGCTCTTGTCCACTTAATGTGAGTATTGCACGGCTGAGGTCTCCATCAGATTTCTGTTTGGAAAAGAGTGCCTAAAAGACTCTGGGCAACAGAAGGAGGGGGTTCCTTTCCTATTTAATTGCTTGTATGGGTCTCTACCCTATTGTGATACTAACTGCTATGTTAATCTCCCTGTGTGTGGGTTTCTTCAAATATGAAATGAAGACAAGTATACTTTCCTGATTCAGCATGGAAGGCTATGATGACAATAGCACTTTCTGAATGTAGGACTTTCAAAATGTGAATTATTGTCCTTTGTTCTAAGTGGCACACAGTAGGCAGAGCACTGGATCTGAAGTCAAGAAGATTTCTCTTCCTGAGTTTAAATTTGGCCTCTGACACTAACTAGCTGTGTGACCCTAGGCAAAGCATTTAACCCTGTTTATCTCAGTTTCCTTATCTATAAAATGAGCTACAAAAGGAAATGGCAAACCAGTATCTCTGCCAAGAAAAATCCCAAATGGGGTCGCAGAGTTGGATGTGACTGAACAAGTCCATTATTGTTGTTGTTATTATTAGTATGGAATTCTAGGTCAATTCCAAGACAGACTGCCCCTGGAAAGCAAGTCCTTTGGGAAAATATTGTCTATTAATCTGTTTATTCATGGACAAGGGAGAGAGAGCCAGGGACTGGTTAGAGCTTGGTCAGATGACTGAAGTCCAAGAATTAATGAAAACCTGGCTACAGATTGTGCCAGTGAGCTAACATCTGATGGATTTTTCCTGAGATCATCATGGTCTGTGCTATCAAAAATTTCAAGTCAAGGAAGTGACAGCAATTACCTCCAAAACAACTCACTCCATTTTTAACACAGTCAATGCAAATTTTCACTCAAGAGCTGCAAGGAAGTTCAAAGACTGTGACTAGACAATAAGGATTTGAGGCAAAACTTGAATCCAGGTCTTGTGACTCAGAGCAAATACTCATTTCCTATAGTTCTAAATGTCTACTCAATCGAAACTTGCCAATCTACCACCTTCCTCCATCGGTTCTGGTTCTGCCCCCAGGAACTCAGCAACTTACATCTATTGTCTTTACATCCAAAAACACCTTAAATTCTTGACTCCACCCATGATATGCCCCATGTCTTCCTGAGTTGTCTGATGGTTGTGGATAAACACTTTTATTGCCATGATCAGGATCAATTCCTAATCAAAGAAGGATCGTTTTTCAGAGGTAATGTAATGGATAGATACCTGTAGTTGGAAGAGTCAGTAAAACCAATGTTCCTTCACCTTAGACACTTACCAGATATGACTCCAGCCAAATTTCTCTGGCCTTCAGGCTCCTTTTCTGTGAAATGGGACAGGATAGAGGAAACAATTGATCTTACTAGCTTCTAAAGTCATTTTCAGCTCAAAATCAGTGATCCAGTAATTCTCAGTTGATTGTCATGAAATATGATATGTGCATGGCATAACAGAAAGAGCTGTAGACTAGAAACTAGATCATATAACTCTAATGGACGTGGCTCTTCTCAACACTGAGGTGATTCAGGCCAATTCCAATAGATACGTGATGGAGAGAACCAGAAAGAGAACAATGGGAATTGAATGTGGATCACAACATAGTATTTTCACCCTTTTTGTTGTTGTTTGCTGGCTTTTTTTCTCATTTTTTTCCTTTTTGATCTGATTTTTCTTGTGCAGAATAATAAATGTGGAAATATGTTTAGAAGAAATGCACATGTTTAACAAAAAAAAATAGAAGTGTAGGGAAAAAAAGAAAATAGATCACAGCTTAACTCTTGCATCTGCTATTTTTTAGCCTTTGTGAGTTTGGAAAATTAAGTTAACACTCACAACCTTCATGACTTCCCAATGATGATGATGATGATGATGAAGATAATTATGATGATGATGATAGCAAGCATTTATTTTGCTCTTACCATGTGTCAAGTGTCTTACGAATATTATTACTTTTGGTTCTCCCAATAACCCTGGGAGGTATTAGACCTATTTTACAGTTGAGGAAACTCAGACAAACAGAGGTTAAATGACTTACACAGAGTCATACAGCTAGTAAATATCTGAGTCTAGATTTGAACACAGATCTTCCTGACTCTAAGTCTAACAATCTATTCATTAAACCACCAGCTGCTTCTTTTCCATCAAAGAGAAGAGCTGTCCCAGGTACCTCATGGGACTATCATGAGGAACAAATGAAATATGTATCTAGGCAGGAGGGTATACAGTAGATTGAGAATGGGTCATTGACACTGAAAGATCTGAGTTCAAATCCAGTCACAGACACTACTTAGCTGTGGGACCCTGACTTTAACTTCTATTTGTCTTGGTTTCCTCATCTATAAAAGGATGATAATAATAGCATGCAGTATTATTCTCTTCTCTAAAATATGATGATCGTTCTCTGTGAGCAGGTTTCTTGGGGGGCTTCTGGGAGCCACCTTAGTTTCAGTTCCAAGTAATAATCACCTCAAATACAGCCAGGTTTTAAAAGTTTAAATCTTTTATTGTCTCCTTCAAAATAGCCCGGTTAGTTTTCTTAGAGGCCTATCTCCCTCCTTGGTTCCAAGAGCTCTTGCAGCTTGTCTGCCAGCTTCAGCCTCCAGCTCTCTCTGAATCTTGGTTCTACTCCTCTCCACTGATTCCAGGAGCTCCTTATATATGATCTCTTAAAGGTGTGAACCCAAAGGTTGACTCCTCCTCTGAGAGAGTGGGATTGTGGGAGGTGTAAACTTGTGAATCACATACTGAATCCTGAAATTTCCCAAACTTGTGAACTAATAGGTGAGCTAATGTGTGAACTCTCAAAGGTGTAAACATAAGCATTGTTTCTGTCAATTCCATTGAGTTAACACTTTGTAAGGATTCTAACAATAGCACCTACATCTGATGATTGTTTTGCGGATAAAATGAGTTCTTTTTGTAAAGCACTTTGCAATAAAGCACTACATAAATGCTATATTATGATTAATAAAGTATTTTATAAAAATCCTACCTAGGGACATTTGCTTTTTAAGATGCCACTTAGAGAAGTGATGTCTTAAGCTACAAATAATGAGTTTTTAATGGTACAGTTTCAAACCCTAGGATCATTAGAATATGTAAGAGACCTTATGTGGGAGAGAAAATGGGCTCTGATCTATGGGGTTATTCATCGATCCCCTCAAATCACACTAATAAGGCTATATTTATTCCTTCTCAGACTATTACTCTTTTATCCAAAGATAGCATAGCACTTGTAGAAAGCAATTCAGATCTTCTTGTGAGCTCAGGTGCTGCCTTTTTTTGAGCCTATGGGAAGATAGCTTGTCATAATATTAATTATGTAGGGAGGGCATGCACTCTAGGAGTTACCAGTGTCATTCTGATTGAGCCACATATCCAATAACCTCCTCAATTTCTCTCTTGCACATGGATGGTATAGTCTTCCTAAAAGTCTATAATGTCCTCACTGACCATCAGAAAGCTCTACCTAGTCTCTTAAACCACTGCCCCTCCACCTCCTGCCAAGCTTGGGGCTTCTGAAGTGATGCTAAGTGATTTGGTTCAATATCTTTGGTCGGGTTTGAAATTAATTTAAAGAATGAAATACATTACTCAAAATATTTAAATATAAAATATATGACACACAAACTCCCACCCAATTCAGGCTTCCCCTTCTTAGGACATGACCTATCACATTCATGAATTCAATAGCATCATACTATCATGGTTCGAATATTGTACAAGTTGAAAAGCAATAAATCAAATGTTCTTAAATGAAGGAGAATATTTCCAGACTTTTTAAATTTGAGTAATGCAACTAAATGCGGGAGTCATGAATTATGATTTATTATCAGTAAATATTAGATTTATGTACCTATTTTACATTCCTATATACCCAGAGTTGCCTAAAAATCTCTCAGGTAAGAAAGGATCATGAGTGGTAAACATTTAAGAAGTCCTAAACTTCCATTCACTTGCTTTCCTAAATCTTTGGATGTTGTTAATAATAATGATAATGAAAGCTAGTATTTATTTATAGTTCTTGAAGAGTTAGAAAGTACCTTATAAATATCTCAACTGATACTTTGAAGAATCTTGGGAAGCATGTACTAGTACTATTCTTATTTTATAAATGAAGAAACTGAGGCTGATAAATGACTATTACGTTCTTATTTTATAAATGAAGAACTGAGGCTGATAAATGACTTAAGTGACTAAACCCAGCATCACACAGTGTCTGAGGGCAAATTTGAATTCCAGTCTTTCTGAAATTTTGAGTCCAGCTCTCTATCTATTGTGCCTCCTAGAAGCCTCCAAAGTATGCTCCCAATCATATACACCTGCAGAACAAGAAAAGAATAATGCAAGGAATATCCTTATTCCATTGTAGGATCATGGACTGTAATTTTTTTTTCAAGTGGTGTAAATATTGATGAAAATCAGCCTCCTGTACCAACTCATTAGCTCCACTATGAGTCAAAATGGGGCAGAGATGATATTCTCAGCACTCGTGGTCCTTTCCCCTTATGGCCCCTTCTTCTGTACCTCTTCTGGGATCAGTATTTTTGCTTCATCACTGGTCTCTGGTCAACTCACTCATTACTTATCTTTCACTCTTTTTTCTGGACATATTTTCTACCATCTTCCATTGGGAAGCCCAGAAGTTGGAAAATGAAGGACAGCAGAAGGAAGAGGGGAACTCCATCAACTCCAGTGTACAAAGAGCATCCCCTCATATCCTTCTGTGGGATTTCTTCCCTATTGCAATATTCCCTGACATCCACAGGATCATTGGAACTAACACACACTCACTGTCTCACATTCTCACTCTCACTCTCACATTCACTCTCTCTCACACACACACATTCTCTCTCTCTCACACACACTCACCTCTCTCTCTCTCTCTCTCTCTCTCTCTCTCTCTCTCTCTCTCTCTCTCTCTGTCTCTCTCTCTCTCTTTGTCTCTCTCTCTCTCTCTTTTCTCTCTCTCTCTCTCTCTCTCTCTCTCTCTCTCTCTCTCTCTCTCTCTCTCTCTCTCTTTTCTCTCTCTCTCTCTTTTCTCTGTCTTCTCTATCTCTCTCTGTTGCTCTCTTTCCCGTCTATCTCTGTCTCTGTCTCTGTCTCCCCACTTATTCTCCTTTTCTTTCCTCTCTTTTCTCTCTTTCCCTCATTCCTCATCATTATCATTATCATTATTATCATCACCTGGAGATCAGAATAAACAATAATTACAAGATATGGGGTAAAGCAGGGGCTTTATATTCATATAAATATATTCAAAGACATAGTCATAAAAATTGTAGATGAATTGAAAAGCACTTTAAATATCCTTTCATAGGTGAGAAACCTGAGGCCCATGGATGCTAAATAGTTTGCTAGACCCAATTTCTCCTTGGGCCCAAGAGACCCAGTGTCCTCTAATCTCAGATGCAATGAATTCTTTTTCCACTTCAGTACTTTTCTTTCTCTCTCTTTCTTTCTCTCTCTCTCTCTCTCTTTTTTTTTTGAGGTAATTGGGGTTGTGACTTTGCCAAGGTCACACAGCTACTTAGCATCTGAGATCAAATTTTAACTCAGGTCCTCCTGATATACTACTTAGGTGCCCCAAGCTGCAGTACTGTTCAAGCCCCTGCCATATCTGGTCTCATCTACCCTTTTCAGACTTTGTCTAATCACAGAGAGAGAAAGTAGCAAGCTCTATATCCAGACCACAACAGACCACCATCCCATGCATTGAAGGGGAGCGTGAAGCTTCTTATTTGGAAATGCTATAATTGTGAGCTTCGATGAAACCTAAATTGATTACTATATGCTTTTGTTCTCCTCAAATAAACCGAGCACACTTGCACAAAGGCAGCCAGGCTTACTTAAAAATCAATACCTTTTAAAAGAGCTGTCGGATCAGTCCCCATCTCCCATGCCAACAAAACCAACCACAATACCCTGTGGCCCCGGTGGCTGCAGAATCAGGTCTTGGAAGTGGCACAGGAAATAGAGCAAACACATACAACTTCTTGAATTATTCCATTCCCTTCTGCATCAAGCAACGTGAAAGTCAAAACTTAATCGGCGTATTTAAAGGCTGCAGAAATAGATGGCTGGGTACTGTTTGCTGGCAAACACTGTCCAGAACACGTATTCCTCCTGCTGCTAGAGAACTACAAAGCTAAGTATTATCCCTCAATGATTTGATTTAAATGTATTTGGGAGTTGGGTCCTCCCCCCCCCCACAAGGAGCCGATCTTGTAGCACTAACTCATCTTGGGTAAGAGAAGAGCACAGCAAAAGAAGTGATTTCTCGCACAGGACAGACCTCATTCCTGGGTCTCAATTATTTTTTAATCTTAAACCTTTGGTAGGAAATTACTTTTTTTCAGACTGGGCTTACAGTTGTTGCCTAGCTCCAGCTTGACTTTACATGGGAGGTACTTTACATGAAGGGAAGGCTATTAACTGCAGCCAACTGATCCAAGAGTGACACTAGAATTTAGTTGTACTGAGAAAAAATAATTGAAGAGGACTTTTTCTTATAGCAAATACAGAAGCAATGTGACATATGGGAAAGAGAGACAGTCCTGGAGTCAAGAGTTAAGCCTTTACTCTAACAGGTACTGTCTGTGGGACCCTGGGTAAATCGCAGTGACTCCAGTTGAGTTGCCTATTTACAGAGATGGAGACAGTTTCTTCATTGAGAGTTCCCTATAATGAAGATATCTCAAATCTGCACTAAAAACATATAAACAAGATGTGCCTCATTATCAAGAACAGCTCAGGCTTGGTTCCCACACACAAGCCCTTCTTTCTTGTCAGGCTGAATTGATTTGTGCACTCCGTTTGTACCCATACATGCATGTGGAGATGGTTTTCCAAAGGGCCAAACTCTTCTGCTACAAATCAGAATTGGGGTCCTATAAGCAATTCTTGTGTAGAGTGATATAACTATCCACCTCTCACAATAGTAAATCCTGATTCTCACTCTTGTGCTTCGTTTAAAGAAATCAGTCAAGATGAAACCATTAACCCTTCATTTTGCAAATAAAGAAATTTCATGGTCTGAGGAATTAAACTGATTTCCACAAGTCTCCAGTGAAGTAAATTTTGGAACACAAAACCGCATTTCCTGGATCATGATCCACCTCACATGATCTTAACATAATTACACAGGATTCTGCCATGAACCACCTTCTATTCTGCCTGTATCTTCCATCCCTTGGAGACTTTATCAGCTCCTAAGAGTACAAATACCATCTCTACAGAAACAAAACTCAAATTGTACATTTAGGCTGATCTTTCTCTTGGAGTTTATCAGAATTTTATCAGTTGTCTGCTGAAACCTCTTCCTTTAAGTCCTATAGGCAGCTGAAATGATGTACCCTAAAGAAAAGAGTTCTATTTAAAGGTTTTTAAGTAAGCAGGGACTTATTAGATTTAATGAAATGAATGCACTGTCTTTTCCTCCTAAGAGTCATGGCATCATATACTTATAACTAGAAGGGAATTCAGAATCAAGTCAATACCCCATCTCATTTGCTTCTTTTTAACAGATGAAGAAACTGAGTTTCAAAGACATTAGATGACTTAACCAAGATCCCACAGTTAGAAAATATCTGAGGAGGAATTTAAACCTACATTTTCCTGATTCCAGCTTTGGCGAACTACCCACTAGACTGCGCAGTCTCTATCTTCCCCATCTTCAAGCTACATTCTATTTAGAGCATCACCCTTTATTCTCTGAAGCAACCAGGTTTATAAGCCAAAAGTAAACTTTGACTCTTCCCTCTCCATTAACCACTTCCTTCCTTATACCCAATCAGTTTCCAAGTCTTATTGCATGTCTCTGTAATCTGACTTCTGCCTTCCTCCATCCTTGGATATGAACCCAGTGCTTTACTCTGACCTTTCATAAACATGTATTTCTAGATCTTTGTATTCTTATCTGGTTTTAAATTAATTAAATTTTGGTTCACCCTCATCTTTGTATGTGTGTGTGTGCTTGTGGGTGTGTACGTGAGTGTTTAGTGGCTCCAGCCATTCTCTTGGCTCTTGACCCTTTGATTTCTATGTATTTTCTGGTTTTTGTGCTCCTGGCTTGTGATATCTTTGTTCCCTCCTTGGCTGTCCACAGCTTTGTCCTGGCTTTGAGGAGAAATATCTAGGGATTTCAAATGAGAAAACCCCCTGACTCTTTCCTTTCTGTTCTATTATAGTTAATATGAAAAGCAGACTATACCCTAGTCTCTTTAATATTCGGTATAGACATTCTCACACCATGCTATCTATTTTCAAACTTGGCTGAAGAGTATCACAAATAAATATCTATTTATTTCCTCCAGAGGAGGTTTGGACAGGAGATATGTGCAGGTCCTCTGAGCTCTTGACATAAAACCACTTACACACATTCTCTGTCACTTTGGCTCTTGGTCCAATTTCACCCATTTAGGTGTTCACTGTTTGATGCAGAGACTAATGGGGGCTCAGAGCCATACCTTTCAGGTATTTCACATCTGTCAGGGCTTGTCATCTGTGTCTCTGAGCTAAAACCCACTCTGTGAGGCTGCTCTATAACCCAAAGTGCATCCAATCTTGTTAACTAAAAGCTCAAGGTACAGAGAGGTAGGGGGAGAAGAGGGTTATTCATAACCATGGTCAATAGTGAGTTCTCTTCAACTGGAACTGAGAGCTGCCCCCCTTCCAGCTCAAATTGGCTCAGAATATCAGGAAAGCTGTCGAGGCTAAAGAACAGAGGTTGATAACAATGCTTATTCATTTGGGTGGCTATGCTCACATTTGGCGTAGGGAAGAGAAAAGGTTCAGCTGGGATCCATTTTCTAAAACAAGGATTCTTAAATTTTTCTCCTCTCAACTCCTTTTTGTTGGAGAAATTTCTATCTGACTCTGTGTGTGTGTGTGTGTGTGTGTGTGTGTGTATGCACGCACACATGCGTGGGTGTGTAGGGCATACAAATCAAGCATTTACTGATAATAAATCATAATTTCACAACCCCCATATTCAGTTATGAAATCCCATATGGGTCTCATATGTGGTCACAATCCAGAGTTTATGAAGCTGCAGTCTAGAACAGTGCTAGAGTGTAAATGTCAAATGAGATGTCCTCATTCTTTTTCAGGTCAAGATCATTTTATTAGATTGGAAGCTCCTTGAGGACAGGGATTGTTTTGTTTATTTGTTGTTTGTTTCTCCGGGGCTTCATTGAGTGCCTGGTATGTGGTAGATGCTTAAAATTTGTTGGCTGACTGACCGTCAGTTATACCATTGACCACCTTCTCTTTCTGTGCTCTTCTCTCTCTTCCCTGCCTCACCTTCCTTCTTACCTACCTCGTCACTCTTTCTCATTCCCCTTTTGATGGGGCATTTTTCATGTCCTATCCCCTAACTAAAGAGATTTCCCTCAAAAGATTGTCCTGGGACTTCCCCTCTTGATTCTGTATCCTAGTCCAATGATCTCAACAGTTTCCATGAGTTCATGATCATTTCTATGCAAATCACTGGACTCTACAGCCCCATTGTCTCTCCTAACTCATGTACCACATCCTCCACGGCCTGCTGGAGATCTTTACCTGGCTTCCTGTAGACATCTTCAATTCCACTTGTCTAAAACAGAAATCTCCATATTTTCCCTTCCATTTCAAATCTATCCTCCCTCAAGTTTTCCTTATGTCTCTTAAGGATAGCACCTCTTTCTAGCCATCCAAGTTCATAAGCTCAGTCATCCTCATCTTTTTGCTTTCCCTCAACCCCCTGCCCATGCCCAAGCACTTCCCAAGCCTCATCATGGGTATCTCTGCAACATTTCTCACACCTATTTTCTTCTCTCCACTCATTCCACCAACACCATAGCCCAAGCCTTCATTATTTCTTACCTATCCTGCTGCAATCTCCTCCTAATTGGTCTCCCAGCTTCTAATCTTTCCCTTCTCTGATCCATCCTCCATGCAGCTGCCATAATAATCTTCCAAAGACACACATCTCACCAAGTCACTCCTCTTGCTCAAAAAACTTCAGGGGTCCCCCACTGCCTCGAACATAGAATACAATTTCTGCAGCCTGGCATGTAATGCCCTTCAACAATCTCACTCCAACTAACTTTGGAGCTTTATCTCATTACTCTCCCCTTAATGAACTCTTCGTTCCAGCCAAAATATTACTTCTAGTTCTTCCCCAAAGTGGATCTTCCATCTCCTATCATTGTCATTTAAATAAATCCTTCCCATGCCAGGAATGGGCTCCCCCTTCATCTCTGCCTCCCAGAATGCCTCTCTTCAAGTCTATCAACTCTGTAGAATACTCATCCACGAGACCTCTTCTTATTTCTCAGTGATTAGTGCTTTCTCCCTCTTCAATTTTCCTTGTACTACTTAATCGGCATATGTTGATTTCTACTCCTGTCCCATTATGTAAAATCCTTGAAGCAGGAACTGTTTTTTTCATTGTACCTTTGTATCTCCAGCCATGGCAAAATGCCTGATGCATAGTGGGCATTTAATATTTCCTGAATTTGAATGACTCATTGACTTTTGCTGGAATATTAAAAGGGAAAAAATTTTAAAATAAATCTGCTATAAATATATATATATGGAGAGAGAGAGACAGAGAGACAGACAGACAGAGAGACATTGAGAGAGAGAGAGACAGAGAGAGATGAATTAAATTTAATTAAGGGCATTTTTTAGAGGAGGAGAGATTTTTCAAAAAGATATCTTATCGGCACTTTAAAAAATATATGATGTCCACAAGATACTTAGATAGCAATGCTTGCTCCTGTAAGCACAGCAGAGTTACCAGTTGGCAAATTGTGGTTTTGTTTAAGCAGCTAACATTTGGGTTATTTCTAATGGAGTAGGACCAAAGAGAGATGCCATGATTTGGGGAGGCAGTGATTCCCAGTGCAAATATTAATCAATAAAATGGGGAACTTGATGTAATACATTCAGGAAAGGTCCATTTATGGAAGCCAGCAGAAGAGAGGACCTGAAAATTCGACAAAGGGATTATTATTAGTTCACTCCAGATTCTCCAGCCCTCTCTTCCATAGCCTGGCTAAACACTTTGTCCTCTTTTCTCCCTCCAATCCTTCTCCAGGCTGAATTACACTAAATGTACAAGTATTCTCCATGATTTTTGTGACCATCAAGGCCAAATTACAGTATCATAGTCATCTTATAGAAACAAAATATTGTGACAGAGAGGCAGCAGAGAGAGTGGATCTAAAGCTAGGAAGACCAGAATTCAAGCACTGTTTCTAATACATACTGGTTGTGTCAACTCTGATTTAGGTCACATAAGTTCTCAGAGGCCAAGGCCTCTCTCAGTGATTACAAGCTGTAGAGAAGACTCTCTAAGATTATATACTATTGCCTTGCAAGACAGTTTTCTCCACTAAGAATTCCTTGGACCCATGAAATCATATTTCATTGAAAATGAAAACCCAAGTCCAGTCCTTCCCCATCTCACCAACATGGCAGCTGGGAGACCGCTGGGTTACAAATCCAGAGACCTGAAACATAACTGAGTTGTCCTTTCAAATTCTGACACTGATTAATGATCTAACACAGGACAAACATCTGATCTCTCTGGGCCTCAGTTCTCCCATTTTAAGACTAGGTTATCTCTAATGAATAATATATACTTCTAGGTACACCATCAAATGCATTTATCAAATTTCTTCATCCATTATTTCCTTGGTTTGTGCTTCTCTGCACCTAAAAGAGCTGGGGTAATAAAGCAGAGAATCTCACTTAGAATTCTGGGTTCTACATTTGCTCCAACATATACCAGCTATGCATGGGTCACACATACATGACACAGGGTAAATCATTTAATCTTGCAGTGAGTGACCTGCCATTTCTCTAAGACTGAACATGGCAGAGGAGTTGGCAGTCTACTTTGGTAGAGAGAGTTTTCTCATTAGAAATTCCTTATGCGTATTAATTCATAGGTGAAGCCCATTAAAAAAAATCACTTATTATATAGATATATCTTGGAAGTGGGGCTGAATGACTCCATGATTTCATTGTTGTTGGGCAGTATAGTAGATAGGATGCTTGGCCTGAAGTCAGGAATACCTGAGATCAAATATAGCTTCAGATACCATTTGTGTGACCCTGAACAATTTCTTTAACTTCTGCTTGCCTCAGTTTCATCATCTGTAAAATGGGGATAATAATAATATCTCCCTCTTGTGGTTATTGTGAGAATCAAATGAAATAATATTTGGAAAATACTTAACATAGTTCCTGACACCTGGTAAGCACTATACAAATGTTCATTATTATTATTTACATTATAGCATATTAAATTTGTGAGAAACTCTCATTATGGAAATTCCTTGCAACAATGTACACCAGCAATTTATAGCTCATCTAGAATTTTAGAAAAAGATCTGGTTGCACTAGAAAATAAGTTTCCTCAAAGTCACAGAGCCAATCACTAAGTCAGCAGCATTTATTAAGCTCTTACAAGTGCTAGCCCCTGAGTCATTAAGTATCAGTTGGTACTTCGACCCAGTTTTCTTACCTCTAAAGCTGACTTTCTACCCACTATGTTGTCCTGCCTCTCCTTCACACAATATTGTATATTTTAGAGTTCTCCATTTTTGTTTCTTACCCCACCGCTAGAATGCCAATGTCCATCTGTGTGCCATATCTTTCCTCTGAACCCAAAGTAGCCATCCTAGTAAGAGACAAGTGTTTGAAAGAGATTGGCAGTTATAAAAATCAAAGCTTTCTATGGAACCAGTAGATTTCCTCCTGATATTTTATTTTTTCTCCTCCCTTCTTACTGGGAATATTCTAGATGTGATACTTGCTATTCCCATTTTAACAGAATAGAGAAAAATTATAAGCTATTGGGGAACAACTATATGCTCTGATTCCCTGCTTCATATATTCACAAAGGAAGAATATTTTTTTCAGCAGAAGAAAATATGGGAATAATTATTTGAAATGAGCCGCAGTATATCTGCTTTCCTAGTCATTTGTAATTTATCTGATAGTAAAAAAAATTTTTTTAATAAATCACATGGTCATCTCATCTTCCAAGGAAAGACAGTATACAAAAGTGTTTGTACAAAATGATGGGGAGGGGGGTAGGGAGAGGAGGTATGGGTGGGAAAATGGGGGGTCTTGCTGGCTTTATTAATTTCACTTGATACTTTGTAAGGGCTGTATGTAGAAGGATGGACAGATTTATGCTGTCACTGGAGCTGGGAATGCATCTGTTTAAACAAATTATTGTTCTCTTCTGTGCATGTTCAGCACAAACACAACAAAGCACTGATTTTAAAAGATCTAGACCCTTAAATCAAGATTAACACAATCGTGAATAGGAAATATACCAAGCTAAAGGACATCCATAGCCAAGGAACATGTTCCCTGCATGTTACATACTGTGCTTATGGAAACCCATTCAATGGGCTTTGATAAAAAGCAATACTTTTGGAAGATCGATTAACCAATAAGCAATTATTGAGAACTTACTATGTGCCATACACTATGTTAGCTGATGGTAATATACACAGTGCCTGTCCTCAGGGAAGTTACATTCTATATTGCTGCTGTTCAGTCATTTCAGTTGTATAACTTCATGATCCCACTTTAGGGTTTCTTGGCAATGATACTGGAGTAGTTTTCCATTTCCTTCTCCAGTTCATTTTACACATGAGGAAACTGAGGCAAAGAGGATCAAGTGATTGGTCCAAGATAACGCAGATAGTAAGTGTCTGAGGTCAGAACTGAACTCAAGAAAATGAATCTTTCTGATCCCAGGCTCTGTGCTCCGTGAACTATGGCATTCCCTACCTGCCATACATTCTATAGGGGGAAACAAAATATTTGTATGTAAATGAAATAGAAAATATATACAAAATGATCAAAGTAATTTTAGAGAGAAGATTACTAATAACTGGTTAGACCAGGAATGATCTTTTGAAGTAGGTGGCACTCAAATTGAACTGTGAAGAAAGAGCTAAGGTTTCCAAAAGAAAAAGGAAGAGCATCCATGGCTTAGGGATCACCTAGTATGAAGGTACACTTGAGAAATGACAAAAACGTCCAATTTAGCCAGAACACCTACACCTACACAGTGGGGATTAAAGACAGACTGGAGAAAGAGAGCAAAAGGCTTTAAATGACAGAGTGTGTGTTTTTTATCTTGGAAGTTGTGAGGGGATAGGAGAAGTTCATGGCCAGTCCTGATGATTGGGAATATACACCAGTTTGGCAGCCATGTGAAACATGGATTAGAGAAGGGAGAGAAATACAAAGAGGCCAGAATGAATCTCCAAGACTTTCTATCTCCCCAGTGGAATATACCTTGACTGAGCTTGTTCTGGACAGCAAGGCTAATATACAGCCATATTCCCTCACAATTAAATCAGTTGTACTCTACTGGCTTTCCTCTGACTGTAGTCCCACAAGTTTGCAGGAACTTCATCAGACATTCGTGCTGTCAACATTTTAAAAGACAGAGAGCATCGGGAGAATCTACTACAGAAATTAGCTTTGGAAGGCACAATAATTGTGAATGACCTCCTAGGATTCTTTTTTATGCAGTGATTAAAATAAATCCCAGAGCACGGAAGATCAGTTAATTGCTAATCAACATTTTGGGCAGATGTTTTCTATTAAGGGATCTTTATGTGTTTTGTTGAGGAAATCACACCAAAGTTTCTCTGTCCCTGGTCTCAATGTTAGATGTTGAAATGAGCAGCATTATGATTTCTCAAGAGTATAGTACTTTTGCAAAGGCACTTTGTGGCAGTTTTGTATTATGAAGCAGAAGGAAACATTTACTTAAAAAATCAAGTTTGTTTCCTGGGGATTTAATTTTAAACTTATTTTTCTTTTCAAGAAACAATGTGGAAGGGTAGTTAGGATGCTGCATCTGGAATGAGGATGACCTTAGTTCAAATTCTGACTCACCTAACTACTCCAAACTTCAGTTTACTGAACTGGGGAAGTATCACAGAGGGATGAAACTTAGATACATACAAAAGTAAGTATTATGTGGATAGCACCCTGAAGTTTACTGAACAACTTTCTAAAGCTCGGCTTCTTAAATTATAGTTCATGATCCCATGTGGGGTCTCATAATTTAATTTCAGGGTCACAAAATTATGATTTTTATTAGTAAATGTTTAATTTCTATACCTATTTTATATTCCTATGTACTTGGGATTGTATAAAAATTGCTTGAATGAAAAAGAGTCATGAGTGGACAAAGTTTAAGAAGCACTGTACTAAAATACCTGATAATCTCAATCCCATATTAGGAATTGTTCCTGGATCCCTGTTCTTTAATGGAAAATATTCACTCTTCAGCTTGCTATTCAAAATCCTTCAAAATCTGACTCCAATCTCAAGTATAGTATAGTGGGAAAACCAATAGGTTTGAAGTCAGAGTCTGGGTTCAAATCTTTCTTCTTTCACTTCTTATCCATGGGTCCTTAGACAAAATAAATCACTTCTCGAGGACTCAGTTTTCTCATTTCTAAAAAATATGTTGGACTTCACAGCCCCTAAGATCATTTCTAGTTGTAAATCTAAAATTCTTTGAACATCTTTGCAAGATAGTTACCTTAGAAAATCTATATGCATTTTATAGGAAACTGAGGCTCAGATAAAGAAAATGCTCAGCCATGGTCATATCATTATTGAGTGTAAGAATAGAGATTCTAACTGAAATAAATATCTCTTGATCCAGATTCAATACATTGTCATGTCAATTTCCTCTCATCTTTTGTTTTTGGGTTTTCTTTTCTTTTGGACCAGACCTGTGATGTCATCAGTGAGAGGCTTCCTTTACCAATGGTGACTGACATCCACTCTATAGAATTAGAAATGTTCTTGTGACTTAAGGATCAAATAATTTGCCAAAAGCCATACATCCAGAATGTGACAGAGGCAGATCTTCCAGATCACGAAGCCAGCTATCTACCCATGAAGTCATACTGCAGTATATGTTGATAAAGCTTCAAGTTCTATGGTTTCACACACATACATGTACACACACACACATATATATGCACACACACATATATACATATACACATATGTGTATAAGTATGTAAGCATATGTGTGTGTACATGTGTTTATATTTATGACTAATAGTAACCATATCTAGTGTAGGGAGAGAAGAAAAAGGTTGGGGGAGGACGTTACATGATACCTCTATTATGTATTTAAAAGAAATAGCAAGTTGTACACAATAGATTTGCAACTTCATGAAGAATCATCTTTTTTCTATTGTACTATCTTAGAGAAATGCTTGTTTCTCTCCTTAGTTCAGAATAAAATAAATAATTTTTTAAAAATTTTCAATTTAGCAATTTAGAACTATGCCCAAAGAACTATAAAATTGTATACTCTTTGATCCAGGAGTTTCACTTTGGGGTCTGGTTTCCAAAGAGATCATGAAAGAAGGGAAAGGAAAGGAATCACATCTAGAAAAATGTTTGTAGCAGATCTTTTTGTAGAGGCAAAGAACTGGAAATTGAGTGGATACCACTCAATTGGTATCAACTGAATGGTTGAATAAGTTATGATATATAATTTCTGAAATGGAATGGAATATATTGTTCTATAAGAAATTATGAGCAGGCTGGTTTTAGAAAAACTTGGAAAGACTTAAATGAACTGATGCTGAGTGAAGTGAGTAGAACCAAGAAAACATTATACACAAGATAATGTGATATCTATGATGGTCTTGACTCTTAAACAACACAATGATTCAAGGCAATTCCATTAGACTTGAGATGAAAAATGCCATCTACATCCATAGAGAGAACTACAGTCACTGAATAGAAATTGAAGCATAGTATTTTCACCTTTTTGTTTGTTTCTTTCTCATTTTTTCCCCTTTGGTCTGATTTTTTTCTTGCACAATGTGACAAACATGGAAATACATTTGAAAGAATTAAACGCATATAACCTATATTAAATTACTTGATGTTTGGGGAGGAGAGAGGTAAGGGAAAGAGGGAGAAAGGTTTGGAACACGAAGTTTTTAAAAAATGAATGTTGAAAACTATATTTATATGTACTTGGAAAAATATTATTGAAACTTTTTGAAAAATTATTCCAATCACAATCCACGCACATCAAACACTTCTGTCTCCTTCCTGTCCATATCTTTCCATAAATTTGCCATAGGCATCCTGCTAATATTCTTTCATCTTTCTTTGCCTTCTCTTTGTAGGGCCAAGGAGAACTTTGACTGTCTACCTGTCATCTCTTATCTTCATCTCATCACCAGTTTATTGTTCCACCCTATCATATAGTTCCTTGATGACATCTTTTACTCGGTTCCCTAATGACATTTTCTATATACTGCTCACACCCACAGCAAACTTCTCCATTGCTTTATAAGACAGTCAAATAAAAAAAAAGACTTGTAAGGACCACTTCCAAGAAAGACTAACTTTAAATCAAGGTACACTGAGCTATTCATTTGCTCTGTCAGGTTAAGTAATGATATTTGCCAAAAAATATTGAGAAAGCAGATTTCATTTTGTATTACCTGAGTATCTTCAGGAGACAGATTCAAAGAGGATATCAAAGAATTATTGTGGGATGGGACATTTTTGAAGGTCTAACAAACTATTCTGGATCTGTCCTATTTTGATGTCCTCTAAAAAGTAAGGATTACAACTAAAAGATGATAAACAATTCCAGTTTTAAAAATCCTTGGTTGATTCCATATAAGTAAACAGCAGTATATACATATAAATTTAACTACAGCTAGTTTATTTACTTTTTTTTTTATTTTGGAACCAAATATGTAGTTTTATTGGCATAAGACCATCCCAATGAGTCCCCCTACAAAGGGAGTTTGATACCTGCTCTGTGACTTGGCCTTAGAGGTTTTTTTTTTTTCCTTTGTTTGTTTTTTAAGGAAACTGAGATATTAAGTGACTTTCCCAGAATCTGATCATAAGTATGTGGCAAGATACAAGGTGTGGATTCAAAGTCTTTGTAATTCCAAGAGCAGCCTCTTACCAACATCTTATACTTCCTCTTTCTATATCTCTATAAGTCGATATTTTCTAAGACATCTGTATATATACATATATTTATGGACATATAAAGATACATATATGAATATATATTTATGTATGTATCACGGTATAGTAAAGGGCTAGCTTGAAATCAGAAAACTGTTCTTCCATCACTTCAATCATATCCAACTTTTTGTGATTCTATTGGGTTTTCTTGGCAAAGATACTGGAGTGTTTTGCAATTTCTTTCTCCAGTTCATTTTACAGATGAGACAACTGAGGCAAACACGGTTAAGTGTATTGCCCAGGGTCACACAGCTAATAAGAAAACTGAGTTGCTTTTATCGGAATTGTCTTACAAAGATTCTAAAGATCACCTGGAAGGATAGGATACAGACACTAAGGTCTCTTCTAGAACTAAACTGCTAAGCATTCCCATTCTACTGAAGAGAGCACAGCTCCATTGGGCTGGCCATATTGTTTGAATGACAAATGTATGTTTGCGGAGAAGATTATTTTATGGAAAACTCACACAGGGAAGGTACTCACAAGGTAGCCAGAAAAAGTTATACAAGGCACACTGCCAAGGTCTATCTTAAGAACTTTAGAATTGAAAGATTAGAATATGTCAAATTCGAATATGACTTGGAAAATACTAGCACACAATCTCCCAGCATGATGTGCCCTCATCAGAGAAGATGCTATGCTTTATGACCAAAGCAGAATTGCAATAACTCAGAAGAATATGAGTTGTGCAAAGTTAGAGAAGGTACCCCAAATGTTTACAGGGATTATCTGTATCTGACCTGTGGCAGAGCATTCTGAACCCATATTGGTCTGAACAGAGACACTGTAACTTGATTCTAACATAATGATGTCATTTTGGTGCTCTTCAAAAATGAAAAACAACAACCGACCAACCGAGCAGTATCTGAGATCAGATTGGGACTTCAGTCTTCCTGTTTCCAAGGCTGGCACCATCCAAATGCTTTAATCCAAAAGACCTACATTCAAATTCCCACCTGAGACACTTACTAGTTATGCAACCATGGCAAAATGTGCTAGTAAACATTTAACAACACAAATTGAAAATTCACACTTTTCATTTTAATCTTTATTATCATTTCACTCCACCATTTTCTCATCTAAATAATCAACAATTGATAGTTGAGGTGTAAAAAAAAAAAAGCCTGAAAATTTAACAATTGGCTTTCTAGCATTCATTTGATGTTTGGTAAATTATTAACTCCCATTTGCCCCAGGCAACTCTCTTATCCACTGAGTCACCAACCATGGAGATTAACTAATGGGGAGGGAGCTTTTAGGTAAGCACAGGAGGAAATAAGTATGCCCAAAAGAGCAAATGGTCCTTTACTGCACCGAACAGCAAATAGCCTCAGGGCTACTCTTATCAAAGTATGTCTCAACCAGAAGGATTATCAAAGTTCAACTGACCAATCTCAGAGAGCTTGTGTGACTAGCCCACACTCTCCCAATTGGTGGTTATAATTAAGGTGGAATTCAAATCCATTGAATTATAGCAGTGAATATTAAGTCTGATCAGATGAAATGAGAAGCTTTTATTCAAATCTGAGTATCACATTTTAAGAAGAATATTGACAAGGTGGAGAGTATCCTGTTGTTCAATCATGTTTGACTCTGACTTTGTTTTGGGATGTTTTTGGCAGAGACACTGGTAGGGTTGGCCATTTCCTTTTTTAGTTCATTTTATAGATGAGGAAACTGAGGCCAACAAGATTAAGTGACTTGCCCAGGATCACACAGCTATAAAGTATCTGAGGCTAGATTTGAACTCAAGAGGATGAGTCTTCCTTATTCCCAGCCCAATTCTCCATCTGCTGTGCTACCTTGCTATCCCAAAAGAAAATGTCTACAGCATACAGTTTTTCCATGCAGTCCCCCATTCAAGTACTAACCAAACCCAACCCTGCTCAGTTTCTGAGATCCAAAAGAATGTCCAGAGCAGAATAAAGAGTCTGGTGGAAGTATTTGAAGAACATGCCATAATGATAAACTGAAGGAAATGAAAATCTATAGCCTGAAGAAGGAAATCCTGGGTCCAGTGATGTGAGAGGAAAGGGGAAGAAGGATGGATAAGACACAAGTATGACAACCAAATATTTGACAATCTCTCATCTGTAAGAATTTTACTCTTTCCAGAAAGTAAATGGATACCCTCATAGACTTCTCATACTTACCATGTCCAATACATACGCCCTATCTTTGCCTCTAAGTCAGGGTAATATTGTGTTATGAATTGTCAAAAGGTCTGGTCAAACCTATAGACCCCTTCTGAGAATTATGTTTTTAAATGCAGAAAAGAAAACACAAAGAACTTCAAAGGAAAGCAATTATGTTAAAATATAACTATCAATTTTTTAAATTCAAGACCCTCAATTTAAGGATCCTTCTCAGAATCTACTGCTCTCCAATTTTTCCTATTTCTACTGAGAAACAGAAAGAATGTCCTTTCAGTTACTCAGTTTCATAACCTGTAAATAAATAATGCTTGCTTCTTTATTCTTCCCTTAAGACTTACTGACTTATTGCAATAGCTTCCTTCTTGCTCTCTCTGCTTCCTGTCTCTCTACACTCCAGTCTATCATTCACGCAGTCATCAAGTTGATATTCTTTAAACACAAGTCTTATTATATCACTCTTCTCAAAAAAGCTTCATTGGCTCCCTATTACCTCTATCTAAAAGATAAACTTCTCTGTGTGACATCTAAAACTTTTTGCACTTTGGCTCCAGACTACCTTTCCAGGCTGATTTCTTATTCTTATTCATTCCATGTTCCTGCCAAACTTATCTATGTATAGATCTACAACATATTCCTCTACAGCATATTCCAGTTTCCACCTTTCTGCATTTCTATGACTGTCCCTCAAGCCTGGAATGCTCTCACTCTTTACTATCATTCTAGCAGTATATGATACACTATATGAAGCTATGGAATGATTCATCCAATTGAATCAACTAAGTATCTCAAGACAGACTTGATTTCTCAACATTTGTGGACACACAATTGACAATTTTTTTTAATTTATATTCATACAATCAACATTGGAATCTCTAGCTCCGTCCAAAGTCACACTCAACTATCAATTTTTATGTGAGATTTTGTTAAACTCTATGACTGTTAAATCTTATTCCTACCCAACCAAAACTTACTTTATTCTATTCCTCTAGTAGAACATAAGCCCTGTGAAGGTTCAGATTATATCATTTTATCTTTATATTCCCCAACGCTTTAAACACAGTAAGCATTTAATAAATACTTGTTGAGTCGAACGGAATGTTAGAGCAAACTCCTTAACATTTGGGACCATCCAAATAGAATGGGCTCCCTTGGGAGGAAGTCGGTTTTTCTGTCCTTGAGTTCTTCAAGCCAAGGCTATGTTACCATTTGTCTTGTTGAAGAAGTCTTGTTAATGTCTGACTTGGACCACAGAGACAATGACATCCCTTCACACTCTCAAATTCTATGATTCTGAATCCAATTTTTTTGGTAGATAAGGAAAATGAAGGCCATAAAGTCTATAACTGTAGAGCTGGTTGACTTCTGCTAGAATTAAACCCATGGGCCTCCTGACGACAACTTATTTCATCACCACAATGATACTGCCCCTTTTCTCCACTACTAAGAGATTCTTGAAGTCAATCCCATTTAAATTTTAAAATTCCAATGGAGAGACTTGGAGTTATAGATCCCATGGGAATTCCATAAAATAATGAGCCACATTAATTGAGTCATTCAAGAAGCATTTATTAAATATTAATTGTATGAATATAATTGAATTTTTAAAAGTATTGATCATGCACACAAATGTTGGGAACTTCAAGTCTAACATTAATATGCTTGATTGATTTCAGTTGGTTGAATCTCTGCAGTTTCCTGTACCTCACACATGCCATAATACAGCTTTAATGATTTAACCTCAAACAATAAATTCCTACATTTCCAAACTGTCCTCATTTCAATGAGATTTAATCTTCAGTTTGATTACTTGAATGTTGAGCTGTATGTTACATCTTTCTACAATTTTTCTGACAGTAAAAAATGATTACCAAAATTAAAGTTCACTGCTATGGTGCCATCTAGTGGTGAGGATGAATCAAAGTTGTTCTTATTTAATCATTCCAATCACTTCAGAGTTTATTGACCCATTTGGGAAATTCTTGACAAAACTACTAGAATGGTTTACCATTTTCTTCCCAAACTCATCTTATAGAGAGGGGGCCTGAGACAATTCAAATGAATTGTCTGCGATCATACTGCTTAGGAAATGTCTGAGGCTAAATTTGAAATTGGGCCTTCCTGACCCCAGACAAGATATTCTATGCACAGTCCCACCTACCTTTCCCATGAATCAAAGTGAGGTGTAAAATGTGGGGATATAAAAATGCAGCTTAAATATTGATAGTTTCTCATTTCATGAGATAGCTAATGAGACTTAAAAGGAGGCAGACAACAACTCCTTTGAAGGTCAATAAGACAAATGTTTGTAGATGAAATTAAAAGGATGGGATAATTTTATGACATATAAGTAACACAAGCTAAGATAATGATAAAAGTAATCAAATCTCATGCATGAGAAGGCATAAGTTAATGGCCTACAAGGTCAGACAGAACCGCAGAGTCTTTTTTTTTTCTCTAACTTTTGAAAACACCATCATACTAAACAGATAGAGAATTCTGTCCCTTCTTCCTCTAGTAATAGCTATTGCTAAATGTTTCTCAGAATCACAGTAACTAGAACATGCAAATAGATAAGGAGGAATTCATAAAACTGAAATGATGGGCTACGTGAGAAACAATGACTAATTCTATTCCAAGCACATTGGCAGTATTGGCAGCATAGTATCTTAGAGCTTAAAAGCAGAATTAATCTTTGTATTTCTCTGCCCTCTTCTTTCTTTTTAAAAATTATTTTTATCCTTATTTTATTTTTAATAATAGCTTTTAATTTTCAAAATATATGACAAAGATAGCTTTCCACTTTCACCCTTGCAAAACCTTGAGTTCTAGATTTTTCTCCCTCCCCACCTCCCCCCTCTCCTAGATAGCAAGTAATCCAATATAGGTTAAAATGCAGTTCATCTAACACTACTACATTTATCATGATGCCCAAGGGAAAAAACAGATCAAAAGGGAGAAAAATAGAAAGAAAAAAAATTAAACAGCAACAAAAAATTGAAAATACTATGTAGTGATCCACACTCAGTTCCCACAGTCCTCTTTCTGGATGTAGATGGTTCTCTCCATCACATCTATTAGAACTGGCCTGAATCTGCTCATTGCTGAAAAGAGCTATGTCCATCAGAATTGATTTTTGCATAATCTTATTGTTGCTGTGTACAATGTTCTCTTGGTTCTACTCATTTCACACAGCATCAGTTCATATAAGTTTCTCCAGACCTTTCTGAAATCATCCTGCTGTTTATTTCTTACAGAACAGTAATATTCTAATGCATTCATATTCTATAACTTATTCAGCCATTCCCCAACTGATGCCTGCCCTCTTTTCAATACCAGACATTGCTGACCATTCTCATTTTATGTCAGAATAGGAAGGATCTCAGGGGTCGTCACCTGCTCTAACCAGTATGTCACCAAGAATTACCTGCTACACTATAACTAATAAGGAGTCAGCCTCTGTTTCAAGTCCTCCAATGAGTGGGTTCATATAAATACTGTAGCTATCTCATATTGATACTTTGTTAGGACAGCTACAGAGCAGAGTACAAAGCTTAAAGTAAAGAAAACTTGAGTTCAAATCTGCCCTCTAACACTAGCTGTGTGACCCTGAACAAGTCATTTAATCCTCTTTGACTCAGTTTCCTCATCTTTGAAATGATCTGGAGAAGGAAATGCCATACCTTTGTCAAGAATATGCCAAATGGAAATATAGAGTCAAACACAACTGAAACGACTGAACAACAATTATTAGAAAGTTTTTCCTGACATCAAGCTGAAACCTGCCTCTTTGCAACTTCTACTTGTTGCTGTCTGTTCTCACCTCCAAAACAAGGTAGGTAAATATTTTGAAGGGACTATTGAGCAAGATAAAAAAAAAAACACACAGGAATTAAACTGTCAAAAATTGTTTTATAGAACTAGAAAAAATAACAAAATGCAAATTAAAACAACTCTGAGATACCACTTCATACCTCTCAGAATGACTAAGATGACAGGAAAAGATAATGATAAATGTTGAAGGATATGTGGGAAAACTGAGATAATAATGCATTGTAGGTAGAATTGTGAACTGATTCAACCATTCTATAGAGCAATTTGGAACTATGCCCAAAGGGTTATAAAACTGTGCATACTCTTTGACTGAGCAATTCCATTACTGGATCTGTATCCCGAAGAAATCTTAAAGGGGGGAAAAGGACCCACATATGCATAAATGTTTGTAGCAGTTCTTTTTGTGGTAGCAAAGAATTGGAAAATGAATAGATGTCCATCAGTTGGGGAATGTCTGAACAACTTGTGGTATATGAAGATAATGGAAAAGTATTGTTCCATAAAAAATGATAAACAAACATTTTAGAAAGGCCTAGAAATATTTACACAAACTGATACTAAGCTAAACAAGTAGAACCAGGAAAACGTTGTGCACAATAATATGAAGAATATGTAATGATCAACTATGAAAGACCTGGTTCTTCTCAGTGGTTCAATGATCCTAAGCAATCCCAATAAACTTTAGACAGAAAATTCTACTGCTTCCAGAAAAAGAACTGAGGAGATTGAATGTAAATCAACACAGGCTATATTCATTTTTTTTTACTGTTTTTTTTTTTAATGTCTCCCATGGTTTTTCCATTTTGCTCTCATTTTTCTCTACCAATATATTTCATAAAGTAATGTGTATTAAAAACAAATGAATTTACTTGGATAAAAGAAAATCACAGGATTTGGAGTCAGAGGACTTGGAGTCAAATCTTGGCTCTGCCATTTACTACTCCCATCAGAGTGCTTATCAAAAGAAAAAAAAAAGTCTTGAACTAGATTACTTCTAACATTCTTCAGGCTCTAAAACTATCATCTTATGAACCAATACCTCTTCCATACGATAGGTCATCAACTGCTTAAAGACTGTTATCATGATCTCGCTTGCGTAGTTTTTTCCAGAATAAGTATTTTCAAATCTTTCAACAATTTCACATAAAGCAAATTGTAGAAGTGTTTCACTATCCTAGGGACCCACTTGTAGGCACTCTCCACCTTGTCGGTGTCTTTCTGAAATTATGGTAACCAGCACTAGATAAAATTCCATACATGATCTGACCAGAGCAGAGAATAGTGGAATCATCATATTCTAGACACTATCCTTCCAAACACTGAATAAATTCTCATTAACTCTTTTGGCCACCAAAACATCCCTGAAATAGATAAGTGGATAAATAGATGGATAGATAAATGGAAAGATAGAAGGATAAATGAATTGATAGATATACCTGATAGAAAGATAAAGATGCATACACATGCTTAAAATTTAGCTATTTCTATTATATTTGTATGTGTAATGTAGGCAATATGTCATATATAGACATTGAAGTGGATCAATGGAGAGAGTACTGGACATAACGTCAGAAAGACCTGAATTTAAATCAGGTCTCATTTATGAGCTGTATGACTCTGGGCAAATCCCTTAAAGTCTCTCAAACCTAGTTTCTTCATCTGTAAAATGGGGATAATAATGAATGGCCCCTAGTTCCCAGGGTTATGAAAATAAAATGAAATAATATTCATAAAATTTTTGCTATTATCACATATGGAGAAAAGGAGAAGGAAAACAAGAATAAGAGAGAGTGAGACAGAGACAAAGAAATAGACAGAGAGACAGACACACAGAGAGAGAGACAGAGAGACAGAGACAGACAAAGAAACAGAAGCAGAGAGAGAGAGAGACAAAGAAAGAGACAGAGAGAAATTGAGAGAGAGAGAGCTGTTGTTTTCTAGAAACCACTGAGACATCAAGGGTTAAATACATCACCTAAGGTCAAACATATATCTTTGTATGGGTTCAGGTATAGACCCTGATGACTCCATGCCCTCTGTATTTCAGTCAGAGCACAATTCTTTGTCCAGACTGACTCCTGCCAGCGATTAGTTCATATCCTGAAGCAAGAGCTCTGATTGCCCTTATCTTAACTTATATAACTGGAACTGTTATTAATAGATGTAAAATCCCAAAGAAATTTTGAAACATCCTTCCCAGAAAATTTGACTCTATTCCATCTCAAGACAGTGGATTTCACAAAGTTATCAGAGTCCTAAGTGAAAGAGGAATATCGGGGCTGCTACAGCCAATGAGGGTGAGACTCTTCGCCCTGAAACACAAGAGGTGAATGAGGGAACTTGCCAGCTGCAGGGAATAGCTAACTTGATCTGTCACTTGATCTGGTAGGGAAGATTGGATTTACAATTGGACTATTTATAGACTTAGCTCTTTTCTTAAAATAAAAGGAAAAATACCCTTGGAAATACTCCTTTACTACTATTCAACTACTTTGTGTTTTCAGATGAGATCAGGTACATTAATAAAGCACCACATAAATGTCAGTCAATATTATTATTAATTATTATAGTCTTTATTTTGTGGTCAATGTTGATGATATCCTTTGATGGAATTCAAATATACATTGTCCTTGAATACAATATTGCTCCTTGTTGAAGATGCTGATTGTACTGTGAAGAAAGGTCCTCATGGAGCTCAAGGACTCAAAGAGAGATCCTGTCTCTAGCAAAATAGATGCTATTTGAGAGATAGTAAAAAACTGGAAATAAAGTGAGTGTTCATCGATTGGAGGAAAACTAAGCAAGTTATGGTATAAATGACTGAAAAAGCAGAATATGGGAAGGAACAAAAAATATGGAGCTTTAAAGAAATATGGAGAACATTGTGGGAAACAACAAAAATAATTCCATGTATGTAGGGTTTTATAATTTATGGCATTTTACATGTATGATCTTATTTAATGGTCTCAACAACTCAATAAAGAGACCACTTTTAATATCCAGCTCTTATAGATGAGGAAATTGAGTCTCAGAATGATTATTTCAGGATGATTTAGCTAATAAAAATCTAGGTCAGTATTCAAACCGGGGCTTCCTGACTCTGAGATAATTCATGATACTCCACTATCTCTCAGATACAGAGTGAAGTAGGCAGAATAAGGAGAACAATATAAGCAAGCAGCGACTACAATAATGTAAGCAAAAACAACCTGAAGGCAACTAGCTCAGATTAATTGCTATGACCAATCTTGGTCCCAGGAAACTGATAATGAAAAATACTTCTCTCTTCTCAGTGAAGAGGTGGGGCACCATGAGCGCTGAAAGGGTCGGGAACCATGAGCACGGAACAGCACATATCAGATTGTTGTCAGATGAGTGTTGTTTTTTCCAGATGGTTTTGTTCAACTCCTTTTCTTTGTTACAAGGAAAAGTTCACTAGGGAAAGCTGGCATTATAGTAGGAGGTGACTTTGATGTGAAACAACAAAAGACATTTTCAAAAACCATTATTAAGTCCCTACACATAATTAGGCAATTTTTAGAAACTTAGTTAAATTTTTTTAAAAAGATAAATAGGGAACAAATACTTTATGATCTTCATTAAAATACCTGGGTACAGATACAATTGCTAAAGACTCAACTATTCTGTTTTAACAACATATTTCAAAATTACACCAGTATATGAATGAATTAGCTGAACTATCTACTATTGTCTCTTTTTGTGTGGGAAAAACAGAAGAAGAGGTCTCTCCCACATATCATATCACCAGGCTACCTCTTTTGTACTCTAGTCTCCCTGATTCATTTCTTTTCCTAAGTAATGTTCTTCAAATAATCACATTTACACAGAAGCAGTATTTTACAATAAAAATGTACTCAAGAAACATTTTTGATTTTAATCTCAGTCATTAACATTTTTTCTATCACCTTCTTTTGCCTAGCCAATAACAATACACCAAGTCTGGATTTAGGGTATTTGTTGATTTCTAAGATAAGAATCCTCACATTGAAAATTAAACAACCAGATTTCCTGAGTCACTTTAGCTGTCTCCAATATACTCCTGTGACAAACTTTTTTTTTCTTTACAAAGCACTGGATGATGGAAATATTATTATTCCCATTTCATTATGATACTGAATTTTAGATGATTTTTCCAGGTTGTGAATAAGTGTCAGAACTGGAAAGATTCCTTCTCCCCAGCTCTCTTGAATTTCACAGCAGGCTTTGTGTCATGTCTAGGGGCTTGCTATAAGCCATCGCTCCTCTAGGGTCAGGAAAGTTGAGCTCAGCTGTCAAGGATCAGATGTATAGCTCTGAGCTCAATCCATAACACATTATTTTCAGTTGTATTCCTTTTTTTCTTTTTTCTTTTTTTAAAAAAGAACTCTGCACCTCTGCTTCAGAAAAGCAAAGGATATGACTATGGATCCAAACACATAACACCTGGGTAACTCAAACCTGCTACATGAATTCCTTCCATTTTCTTTCAAGAAAGGCAAGAGAGAGAACAGAGAAATATTCTAGCCACCAGGAACTAGTGGGAAAATCAGAAAGAGATATAGCAAGAAATAGATTTAGATCAACATCCTACACCATAAACCATTCTCAAATCCAAATGGATAAATGATCCAAATTTTAGAGATCACATGATTTAAAAACAGAGGAGAATCAGAGGACACATCTGTTATAATTATGGTGGGATTGGAGGTGGGAATTCATAATAAGAAACAGAGGAGATAATATTCTAACACTTCAATGGATCTCTGATAACACTGAAGTAGTAATTTTCTCCCATGATGCAGATTACAATCTAACCATGCTCACTCATCCCATTTGACTTCTGTGTATTTCTTCCCATAAATTTGGCCCAAATCAGACAATTTCAAGTACATAAAATCTAAAAGCCTTCATATGGGCAAAGTCAATGTAGTTATAATTGGGGCAGGGTTATTGGTGGAGAAAACATATTTACTCAAAATATCTCTGATAAAAGTTTGACAGCCAAAATCTATGAAGAACTGATTTTTTTTAAGTAGAAGACTGTGTACCATTCCCTAACAGAGAAAGAATATTAAAACATCTTTTTTCCCCGAACCATTTTGGTCCTTCTAAGAACCTTGCGAGGTTATTCATGCTACACATGGCATGACAAATAGCCAATAAATCCCTTCAATAAGAAATTATTTCTTAAGTACCTATGTACCTAAGTACCCATGATCCTAAGGTCCTACATTAAGTATTGCAGATACAAAGTAAAAATGAAAACAGCTTTCTGCTCTCAAGAAACTTTCTTTCTGTTCAGTGAATGTAGCAGATGGATACAATGTAATTTGAGTCAGAATAAAGCACTAACAAGTGGGTCTCGTGGTAGTCCCCAGAATTAACCTGAAAGGATTCTAAGAGACGAACATTAACCTAGAACCTTTTCCAAGTATGTAGGACAATTTGGGCAAAGGAGTGGAGAGAGTAAATGGAATGCTAAGGGGAAGGAAGGAAGCCAGTTTGGTTGGAACAGGGTGTGCACAATAGTGATCTGAAATAAATCAGCAAAAGCAAGCTGCAGCCAAATTGTGAGTGGTTTTGTCAAGCCGATAAGTTTATATTTTATCCCAGAGCAAAGGGGAACCATTGATAATTCTTGACCACAGCAATTATATCTGAGCTTTAGGAAGATTATTCCGGAGGTTATGTAGAAGATGAGTTAGAGGTAGGAGGGACTAGAAATCAGGAATTAAGTAAGAGATGATGGAGATTTAGACTAAGAAAGTAGGTTACCAGAGAGAAGAGAAAATGTGTGATAGTCGGGAGTCATGATGCTCAATAAGACCTGGAAACCAACTAGATATAAAGATTGAGAGTAAAGGGGAAAAAAGGGGGAGAATGGTCTCAAGGTGGTGAACCTGGATAGAAAGAAGGAATCAGGCCCACAACAGAAATAAGGAAATTTAGAAAAAGGATGATAAGTTTGGGGAATGAAGGATAATTAATTCAGTCTTGGACTTGTTGTTTGAGATACCTAAACAATATTCAACTGGAGCTTTCCCAGAGGCAATTGGTGACGCAGAATTAGAATTCATAAATAAATTAGGACTGGATATATGTATGGGGTGAGAGACAGAGAGCTACATACACAGAGATAGAGACAGGGAGAGAGAAAAAAGAGATAGAGACAAAGACAAACAGAAAGAGACAGAGAGACAGACTCAGAGACAGACCGACAGAGAGAGAGAAGAGAGAAATAGAAACTGTATAGAGAAAGGATAACAGAAAATATGCAAGACTATGTCATGCAGAAAGGATATAGATGGAGAAAGCCCAGGATAAGACTTCAGAGACCCCCCAGGTTAGAGGATGGAACCTGGATGATGACCTAGCAGGAGTGTCTAAGGTGTGGTCAAATAGGTAAGAAGAAAATCCAGAAAAAACTCTAATATACAAACTTAAGAAAGAAAAAAAATGCTTTCTAAGTCCGTCACCATTTAAAACTACAGAGTCAAGAACACTGAAGTTTGGAGCAGACTTGGCATTCACATTCTGGCACAATTCTTCAGCACTGATCCCACCTCAACACTTTTCCTCCTTAAGAGGGGAACAGAGCCACTAGAACTAACTTCCAATGAAAGGCCTCTAATAGGCCATTCTGCCTGTTGCTTAATGGGATGCCAGTTGCTTAATAGGATTCACAGCTCATCATAGTTGTGAATAATCTCTTGGGCTATAAAGGATTATTAGGACATTCTCCTGAGGCTGTCCATCAGTAGTCCCTGGGTTTTTGTCAGAACATGGAGCAATTATCAAGTGTGTGCAGAGTTTAATAAATTCAATTAAAGAAACTTAATAAATTCTTACTGAATTGAATTAAGTGTAAACCAAAAAAAAAAAAGAATTGAATACTAGTATGAGAATTAAAGGAAAAGGAAGAGATCAAAGAAGTAAGAGAGTAAAGTGTTGGTGCAATTTGTTTACACTCCCAATAAATCCCCAACAATTTGAAGCTGTGATTCCAGTTCTGAGGCCTTGAAGACTTGAGTCAACTTTGCTTTGCAGGAATATAGGAAGAATTGAGGATTAAGACAGTCTGTGGAGGTAAAAAGAGAAATTCCTTAATAGAGTAGAGAGGTGGTCTTCAGATCAGCAGGATTAAAGTCTTATCTTAACCATACATTAATTGTGTGGCTCTGGGTAAATCACCTAACTCTTAGTGCTGTAGGCAAGATGATAAATTATAGGAAAGATGCCAACTTGCATTCGTAAAGGGGGTTTCTTTAGCTGAAAGTTCTCCATACCAATGGGATTACAGGTTTAGTGGACCCCTATTCCACTGGAGATAAGTGCCCCCTCCTCCCAACCGGTGGACCAGAAAGTCAAATTTAAAGGCATGCTGGGCCATAATGTCAAAACCCAAAGAATAGATTTACCATCTGGTCACAATAATGATATGACTTGATATATCTGAATGGTATAGCTATGAGCCCCCAGTAATATCTGCATGGGAACAATGAGCAGCTAAATGAGACCAGGAAAGGATATGTGAGTCAGAGCACTTATTAATATAACTTGTAGTAATTCTTGTGCCCACATTTCCACTGGTAGAAATAAAGAAATTTATTTGTGATACTCTATAGGCAAATATTAAAATAAGTAGCATGCTGTGATAATGCCTCCACCAAATTCTAAAAAGATTAGGGAATAGTCTGATTTTCAAATTAAATATAACAGAACAAAAAGGAAAGATTCAGTGGCTTTTCTCACTTGAGATGCTCAGGTTTTGTTTTTTCTAAGCACACACGCACAGGTCGAAAGTATAATCCGAAGTGGAGGGAGCATAATGACACCAGAAATGAAGAACATGGAAGCAGAGCATATTCTGAAGTCAGAAAATCAGGGCTAGTGGCGCAGATAATTAGCAACATTTGAGAGTCCATATGTATATATATAAATATACATATACACATACAAATCAACCGATATGAATTTATGTTCCCATTTTATGCCAGATACTGTATTAGATGATCAATGAAAAGGCAGCACTCAGTAATCCAATTATGTGTACATCAAGACCAAAAAAAAAAATGAAATAGTCCCTTCCCTCAGGGAGTTCTTATTTAGGAAAAACAATATGAAAATAAAGAAATACAAAATATGCCAAGATGAAACAGTCCCTGCCCCCAAGAAGCTTATGTTATGTTGAGGGAAAATAACATAAATATAGATAAATGAATACAAAATAAAGTAAAAAGAAGCAGTGAATCTGAATTCAGGAAGGATTTGAACATATCATATAAACTCAATGTTAGAGTCTTGGCCACTGAGCATTGGGTTCATTACCAGGAAGGGAGAAGGCAGATCATACCACCTCAGGCACCAGAAGTCATGAAAACATAGCCGACAAGAAACAAGACAGGTAAACAAGAATCAAATGGAAACAGATTCCTAAAAATTTAATCATTCGAGTGGTCAAAAGCCAAAAGGGAGAAGTAGGGAAGTCCGTACAGCACTTCATTTAGTTCCTCTGATTGTTAGACAAGAAGTACTCACAGCAGCAGCAGCAGCTTCCTCTAATTTCTGGTGGGGGTGGAGACCAAATCACATTTTAGCTAGCCCTCAGGTGCTAGTGAGAACCAAGAAAGTCCTACTTAAAGACCAAGACTAGGGAGAGGAGATTCTGATACCTAATCTACATAAGGGGAAAAGATTGACTTCCATTTTCATCAATATCCTATAGTTTGCTTTAAGTCAAAGTCAAAAGAAAATGTGGTTGAATCCACTAGGGGGAAAAAAATCAACTATTCTCTATTTAACCTGGGATTGTGGTCACTGGAAGATCTGCTAAATTCTATGCCCAAATAAGTTGTGCCATGTGAAGATACTGAAATATTATTGTACTGTAAGAAACCCAAATTGAGAAGACTTCAGAGAAGCATAAGAAAATCTGTTTGAACTGAGTACTGTAGAAATCAGCAGAAGAAAGACTAGATGGTTATTTAAGATTTACAAGGGTTTTTGTTTGATTGTTTGTATGTTTGTTTTTTGCTTCTGATCTGTAATTTTTTTTTTTTTTGCTTGGGGAACTTCCAATTAGGAAATTCCATCCAGCCACCTAGAAGAGCAACTACTCTGGAAATGACCAGCTTAAAGAATTGCCTGAGACACTGTGAGGTGACTTTTTTTTTTTTTTTGGATCAAGGGCAGCATTTGAACTCCAAGCTTGTTGACTCTAAGGTTAGTTTTGTAGCCACCACACCATGATGATTATGAGAACACAAAGAAAAAGAATATTGAAAAGGCACCTGGCCTCATTAATTGCAATGACCAACATGCCCAGTGGATAGAAAAGAGTCAAAGGCTTAGAGTCAAATCTTACCTTTGACACTCAATAGTTGTGTGACCCTGAGCTTCATTGCTCTGAATCTCAGTTTCCTTATATATAAAATGAGAGGGGTTGGTTAGATGGCATTCAAGATGCCACCTGGCTCCAAATCTATATCGCTATGACTAATCACAGTCTCAAAGAACAGATGGCAAAACCCACCTTTCCTCCTTTCATTAGAGAAATGGGGGTGGGGGCTGCAGGTGTGGCAAATGCCTTGTGCTAGCAGACAGGCAGTTTCTGTATTGATTGGTTTTGGTTAACTTGTTTCTGTCACTAGGGAGAATTCAAAGTACATTTGTGTGGCAGGGGAGGTATATTCAGAAATCTGTATGATATAAAAAAAAAGAACGTCAATAAAAATCTAAAAATAAAAAATAAAAAAGATCAAAAGTTTCTTACCGAACACTTGCTGGTTTTTACAAATATGTCAACAGAATTTTACGATAATATGAGCCTGTTGGATTTGAAATGGCTCCCACTGCTTCCATCAGGGGGCTCATTTCTCAGCCTGCAAACACTCTGAGACAAATATACGTATCCCAGATTTCCATTCGTCCTTTATTTTCATGTCTAAGGGTTTATTTACTAAGAAATACTGCAAAGTCACACATTGTTACGAATAAAGACCATTAGAATATGAATTATTACAATGTGCCTCCAATCTTGCCTATTACAAATGGCCTGCTGCAGGAGCCAGAGAAATTACCAGCTACACTAAGCAGAAATTGATGGTATTGTAGAAGCAAGACCAACAGGATAAATTCGAACAGGGAGCCAGGGATTCCATTATGGCTGCCGGCTAGCAAATGATTCCTCCATAAATTAAATGCCAGTCTGTTCTTGTTCCCATTGGTGATGGAATATGATGATACAGCACAGTATTGATTTATCTACATATTGATCCAGAATTGTCCACATCACACCAAAGATGATGTTCCAAAAGCAAGATGTTCATTCGTGTTGTTTAGATTTGTTCAAAGATTACATGGCATTAAAGAATGAGCTATATATGTGTACCTAATTTGCCCTGAGAGAGCATCAATGCTGGAGATGAGGCATTGAGCAAATTGCCTAGGTCTTATGAAAATCTGAGTTAGGCTGTTTCAGTCGAAGCACTGCAAAGAGATGCCTTTTTTGATGATTCTCTGGTTATTATGGATCTTAGGACATAGGGCCAACATGGTCACGCAAAATATCCAGACTTAGGAAGATGGATTCTTCTAGATCACAAGAAGTCCATGAACTTAAACAAGAGGAAAACCACATATTACATACACACATATGTACATGTATATGTATATGTATATATATATGTATATATATAATGTCTTCATTTTATTAGTCTCCAATATTCCTCTAGATTACAAGAAGTCCATGAACTTAGATAAGAGGAAAAACATATATTATACACACATGTACATGTGTGTGTATATATATATACATATATATATATGTCTTCATTTTATTAGTCTCCAATATTCCTCTAGATCATAAGAAATCCATGAACTTAGATAAAGGGGAAAACAAATATTACACACACACACACACATACACACACACACACACATCTTCATATTATTAGTCTCTAATTAAAGTTTTGCATTTCCTTCAATTATTCTGAGAGAAGGACTGTTGAAAGGATCCGATATCTCTGTTAAACTGTTAAGTTTAAGAACCCCTGCTTTATATGCTTTTTTTGTGGAGAAAGTTGCACTGACTGCAATAAGATTTGAAACAGTGAGAAGCCTCCTAAATAAAGCTCAAAAGAACAGTGATTCTGGAGACAGAGGCTGCATGTTCAAATTTACCTCTGACAACTGCTATTTGTATAATCCTAGGAAATGTCCATAAACTCCCTGGGCCTCCATTTCCTCATCTTCCAAATGAAGGGTTGGACTAGATGGCTTGTGAGTCCCTTCCTGCTTGTGATCTGTGATCCTGTAATCCTTGTGCTCCTGTGATCCTTCTAGATATATAATCACTCGAAAGAGTTTCCTTTAGCTCTTGGGTAGCTAGATGGCACAATGGATAGAGCAACTGAGCCTAGAGTCAGTAAGAGTCAAGTTCAAATTCAGCCAGAGACACTAACTATGTGACACCTGGGCTCACTTAATGATTGTCTACCTCAGTTTTCTCATCTGTAAAATAGGGATGATTATAGCAACTACCTCCCAAGGTTGTTGTGAGGATCCAATGAAATAATTGGCAAGTGCTTAGTGTGAGCTATTCTTACCTAAATAGCCAATCATTCATTTTACAAAGATTTATGAAATGCTTATTATAGTGTCAGGCACTGCTAAGTATATAAGGACAAAAATGAGATAGGTTCTGCCCTCAAGGAGTCTACATTCTACTCCAGAAAAAAAATAGTTTATACAAAACTACATACAAAGTGAAAGACAAAGCTATTTGTGAAGATTGCACTAAAAATGGAGACTCAGAAAAGGCTTCACATCCTTAGTGGAAAATGAAAATTGTTTATTATCCATATTCTTATATGCAGTGGGAAACACAAATCTTGGATAGCTACCAGGAATGGACAATGAGCCAATGGTCCTGGAATTAAGTGGGAAGTAACCTGGATGGCCTTTAGAAAATAAAATGTTGCTTTTAAAGGTACCAGGCAATTTCAGCTTTGGAACAATATTCTTCCAGTGATGGTAAATAGCTGTGATTCATGGAATACAGCATTTCCAAAGACTGAACATTGAAGGTTATCCACGGGGCATTGAAAGATTCCTGGAAGACATGAGTCGTTTATAACAAAATACTAACCAATAATTAAGCCAATGGTATAAAGGATGTCAATAGATATGTGCAGAACAGGAAAGAAGGATGATTGGTCATGTGGCAAGAGCAAGGAATGGCCAACTGAAAGCTCCATTTGTAACCACATATTGTCAGAACAGAAGAAAGACTCCCTGCTCCTTGGATGGATCCCTCATTATGCAATACTGATAGGAAGATATAGGTAAGAGTTGTAGATAATGGGCAGACATGGATAAGTTGCTGACTCCATCACTAGAAGGAATATTAGCAAAGATGATATCACCAATCTGCTGAATAATAAAAGGATAAAAAAAACCTAAATCTATTTTTCTTACACACACACATATATAACCATATTATATATAGACATATATATGTACATATATGCATATATGTATATATAGTATGGATATATATACATGTATGTGTGTTTATACATATATACCACACATACACACACAAAAAAAATACCTGCAAAACAGTAGAAATGATAGGAAACCATTTTCAACCTTAAAATTGCTTTCACATCTATTTTTCAAGCTAATTTTCACAAGTGTCTAGTTCCCATATCCAGGAAAGTCAGACCCTCTAAAAGCCATGAAAGGTATGAGCAGCTCACTGAGAAAAAGAAACTACTCAGAAGGATTTGCTGTTGCATGGCAACCCGTCTCAAGCCCTCATTTATTCTTAAGTTTTGTCCATAGCTGATTTCAGTTCTTCATTTCATACTGCCCTGGTTCTCATCTCAACTTGATTTAAGTCACTCACTACCTGACTTGCCCCTCAAAGTGCAGGCTTTGGTGACCTTAGCATTTCTGGTTATTGCCTTGGTTTCAGTATTCTATATATTTGTTCTTGATCCCTCTTCCAGTCCTGATGTTCTTTGCTAAGGATTTGCATAGACATCTTTGGTTTCTAATCCCCCTAAACTTCCTTTTAAATGTTTCAATCACCTGGTAACCATGACTCTGATTCAATAGGATCATCTCAGTTTCTTAAGTTTCTATGAGTCAGTAAATGAATGAAAGAAAAGGAAATTATTAAGTGTTTATCATATACCAAGCACTGTGCTAAATTCTGGGAATATAGATCCAAAATTTAAGTTGTTCCTCCTCCTTAATTCTTATGGTATAAAACAGTTCACACAAGGAAGGAGTGGCCAGGGAGTATGTTTTAATCTAAGAAATCATGAAGATGTTGACTAGAACCAGAGCTGTCCAATTAATTGATAATCACCTAAACTCATTTTTCCATGATGAATTAACAAACTCCCATCTGGTGCTATTTTAATGGTTCAATGACATCTCCAGTGTCATTCAAATCCTATTCTCCCCTTGTTCTCACACCCTCCTCCTTTATTACTATCAACTTTGACCAAACTCTGCCCTGAATGTCCCATTCTAAAATTACCTACCCCTTCCACTGTATTCTCTGCCCAATCAGTAACAAATTTATTTTTGTTCTAAATCTATTCCTTTCCTCTCCCTTCTACCTTTTCTACCTTGACTCTCTCCTGGTGACACAATATTCCTTGATACCCTCTCTACCACTAGTTGTAATTCATTCCCTTCCACTAATCTCACTGGAAGGGGGAGGAGTTGGAATAATCCTTACACCTTTTTGCCACATTCATCCCTCAGTAATCTCTTTTTCTTTGAAGTTCTCTCAGTCATATCTACTACCTTATCAAAATTCTGGTAACTTTGTCTATTCTATCTGGGAAACTCTCCCTTTCATCTCAGTGAGGTCAGTGATTGGTTCAATGACTTTTTCTCCTTCCCAACATTTCCCACCATGCTAGAGAACTTTGAGATGCATATGGATACTCGCTCAAATACCAGCTCTCATACTACACCCCATTCTCCACTCAGCTGCCAAAGAGATTTTCTTAAAATGTAAGTCCAGCCACATTAACCTCCTTATTCAATAATCTCTGAGGGATTCCTATCACCTTCAGTAGCAAAGAGAAAAACCTCTGTTTGGCATCCAAAGCCCTTCATAATCCAGCCAGCTGCTAACTTTTCAGTCTTCTTATACCTTACTCACCTCCACATAGCGTAGGATGCTACAACATCAACCTTCTTTGAACAAGATCCTTCATCTTCTGACTCTGGGCATTTTCACTTGCTATCCCCCTTGCCTAGAATTTCTTTCCTCCCCACCTCTGCCTCCTGGCTTCCACCTAAAACCTCACCTTCCATAAGAAAACTTTTCTGATCCTCCTTAATATTAGTGTCTTCCCTGTTATTATCCCCAATTTATTCCATAGGTAGCTGCTTGTGTGCCATCTCCCACATTAAATTATGACCTCTCTGAGAGCAGGAACAGTCACTTGTCTTTCTTCCCAAGTATAGTTCTGGGGATACAGTAGGGTTTAGTTAAAATTCTCAGAGAAACAAAGTTGAGAACATTTCTAACAATAGCCTCAGAAAGGATATTGCAAAAGTACAAGTACTTTTCTACACCTAAAAGCATGTTTACAAGAATTATAATTTTTTAAGTAGGAGAGAAAATTTTTTAGCAAAAAGTTATTAAATGTTTGGAGAGGGGAAAGTATTTTAAAATACCACAGGAGTGTCCTATATGAGAAAAATTATTAACTCTACATCACTAAGTAAATTGTAATATCAGATCTCAAGCATTGTATGTCCAATGCCTTGTTGCATCACTGAACTCAAAAAGATCTATATCTCCTCACTGGAAGGAATCGTTCATGGGGTAGGTCATGAGAGACAGTTTGAACCAATGTCAAGGGAAAGGAAACAGGTACTTACATTTACTTAGACATCCAATCCAGCTCACTCTTGCTAAAATATACCTTGCACAATACAGCCTTGAGAAAATTTGTCAAAACATATCAATTGTTTGTCAATACACCTGCGACATCCATCACTGTGCTCTTTAGCCACATGATTTTCGACTAAATTCCTTTGTTCCCCTGGATCTCCAGATCCACCTCCAAAATTTATCACTTTTTTAAAAGTCAGAAATTAATAATATCTTCATGTTTTGTCTAACACTGAAATGGCTCCAATTTTATGATGGATTCATGAATCAGGAGAAAATTAGCACCAATTGCAACTAAGTCTTTTGAATATACAAATATTTGGGAGGGGAAGGAATTACATGGCACATTGTTTTTAATCACAAGAATACAATTATAAAATCTTGTTGCTGTGATGGAAATTTTATAATTGTAAAATCTTATAGTGACTTTCTCATACATGTGTTTACTCCTATCGTGTACATATTGACTATTCTTCTAGAATCCTAACAGTCTAAATTGAAATAAGCAGTGGATAACCATCTGTCTCCATTTCCACACATCTCAAAATACTTGCTCTGCCATCTCTAATCTGATACCTGACAGGGAATTTGAATTGCTTAAAAATTTGGAGAAGAGAAATTCCCACAATATAAATAAACTTGTTTATTTATATAGTGTCCCATAAAAAAAGTCTCGGTGCATTTTTTAGCCATTAGACATTTAGTCAACAAGTATTTATTAAATGGTTACTATGTGCCAGGCATTGGAAATACAAACAGGATTTGAAATTAAGGGTCCTTACCCTCAAGGAGATTACATTCTAATGAGGAGGGTAAAGAAAGAAGGTACCTAATGCAGGAGCATGGAAGAGAAAGTCATGTGGAAATGCAGCTTGTAGAGAAATGAAGACATCTTGGTCCTGGTCTTCTTTTCTTGGTGGTTCTAGGAGAAGCCAATCAGAAAGTGGGACTTCAGAAGTGAAGAGTACTTCCAGTGTGAGAAGTAGTCCACAGGTGAGTGGAATGAACTTCTAAGAGAAAAAGATTTCTATGGCCTGATAGAGAAAATCTTATGGAGATGAGACAGCCATATACCTGGGAGGGGGACGAAGAATTTAACACTGTCCTAAGACTTTGGTTCCACTCTAAAAATTTTTAAATCATCCAATTCCATTGTAAAATGTTTAGTTAAAGACATAGTTATAAGTTCATAGGAGGACAAGAACTACACTAAGAGGGTGAAGAGTTGGGTCCTAACTGTGGTCTACCATTTGCTTTTTAGTCATGTGACCTTGGACAAATCCCAGTTCTACTACTAAAAACTATTTTTAAAAGGGCTTTGAAAAATAACATTATATGATGATCAATTCTGATAGATGTGATTCTTTTCAATAATGAGATGATTCGGGCTATTCCAATGATCTTGTGATGAAGAGAGCTATTTGCACCCAGAGAGAAGACGATGGGAAGTGAGTATGGTTCGTAAAGTAGCATTTTCATGCTTTTTAAAGTTTGCAAAGTTTTTTATTATCTTTTGTGAGCCTTACAACTACTCCCATAAATAAGCATTCTTGCCCGATTTCACAGATAAGGAAACTGAGAATTAGAATGATAAAATAAGTTGCAAAGAGTCAATAGCTAACAAGCAGGATTTGAATACAAGACTTGGTAATCTAATTCTGTTTTGTCATTTTTCAATTGTATCTGGCTCTTCCTGATCTCATTTTTGGGGTTTTTTTTGACAAAGATACTGGAGTAGTTCAACATTTTCTTCTCCAGCTCATTTTATAGATGAGGAAACTCTTCAGGGTCAAGGGACTTGTCCAAGGTCTCACAGATAGTAAGTGTCTGAGACTGGATTTGAACTCAGGAAAGACTCTTCATGACTATAGGCTCAGTACCTACCTCAATGCCACCTAGCTACCTCATTAGTTGTATTACTATGAATATGTTTACTTTATTATTCAAGAATCCCAACAGATCAGAGTGATTCAATCGAAGGCTCTCCATCTGGGTTCAATTTCCTAATGACTTAAAGTCTTATATAGGTCAATATCTGACACAGAATTTGAATTGCTTAAACATTGGGAAAGAAGAAATTCCCACAACTATTAATTTGTTTATTGACTTCTACCAATGAGTAAATCATTCTTTTTGAGAACAAGTTTTCTCTAGCTGATCATGTTTTTAAAGGCATTTAATTAAATTATATATAAACAAAGACTTTTCTAATATAGTCAAAAAAGATGAGATTGTGACATTTATTATTCTATAAAACTGTATTTTATTATTATTATTTTAATTGGTTTTGATTCTTAATTAGAAACACTTCCCAAAATCAGATTTGGAAAACTGCTTTCATTGGGCTAGCAAGAGAAAAACATCTTCTTTTAGCCTAAGATTTTGAAACCTTTTCATAATGGAACCCACGATGATTCCATTACTGTGCAACATACTGACTCTTGGGCTATTTTTTGACATCATCACAACCATAGAAAACCCAATAAATGTAATTGTCTTCTCTAGTCCACTAACAGAATGGAACATTCCAGTTACCCAAATAGTATAATAATTACTATGATATATATATATATATATGTGTGTGTGTGTGTGTGTGTATTTATGCAGATATGTGTGTATATATATATTATGTGTGTACCTATATGTATATCTATGTATATATATAGATATCTATATATGTGTGAATATGTGTATATGTTGTATTGTATATATCCATATGTCCATATCTATATATCTATACATTTTGACCTCTAAACCACCATTTAAGGTTCCTTTGACAAAGGGATCTTACAATGCTTCACGTTGATCTCTCCACATATCCCTTGTCACTGTACTAATGAATCTTAAAATCCCATTTAAGAGAGAATTACCATTGAGAAGCAGTGCAATGTTACGGAAAGGACACTTAAGTGAGTCAGAAAACCAGGGATTTGAATCCTAGTGTCTCTATAGGATCAGAGATTTAGAGCTCTTTGGGAGGTCTTTAGGACTTCAGAGACCATCTAGTCCAACATATCTCATTCAACTGATGTTTACTAACTGTGTGACCTTGGATGTTATTTTATTATTTAAATTACGTTCCTTTTTTAAAACTGAGGAAGAAATGATAATAATATCCCTACTTCTTCCTAATTTCTGTTGAGGATACCAGAATTTCTCAAACCTGTCATTACTCTCCATCACCTCCCATATCCAAACAATTACCAACCTTCAGAACATTTCTTGAATCTATTTCTTGCTATACATGCACAATTAGGTCAAGTCCTTGTTATATCTCACCTCAACTACTGCAATAGCTTCCTAATTGGTCTCCCTGCATTTAACCTCTTTCCCTTCTAATCAGTCATACACAATTTGACATAAGGACATTCCTAATTCACAGAACTGACCATATCATCACTTCTCTAAATATCGTCAATGGCTCCCTATTGCCTCCAAGATAAAACACTCTCTCCTCTGGTTGGCATTTAAGTCTCTTTCCAATCTGGCTCCAAACTAAATGATTTCATTTACCTCCCTCCTTCCCTTGAGGTAATAGATATTCCATCCAAATTGGTCTATTTGCCACACATGGTACATGGAATTCTGTCCCCTGCCCCTGTTCCTGGAATGAACTTCCCCCGTCATTGTTACTTCTTGGAATCTCCAGTTTTCTTTCAGAGTCAGTTCAAGAACCTGCTGAAGAGGCACAGTTGTTAGTGCCATCTTCCCCTATAATTACTTTGCATGTACTTTTTATTCATTTATCTGTTGTAACCTCCTGGTAGAACATGAGCATGTTAAGATCTATTTTTGTTTTTGTGTCTATATATCTGGCACATAGTATAATGACTTGCACATAATAAGCACTCCTCAATCAATGTTTATCAAATGAATGAATGAACTCCTATCTCACAAAGTTATTGGGAAGAAAAGGTGGTTCTTCAAGTGCTTTGCAAAGCATTAAACAAATGTTGGAAATCCTTTTGGAACTAATTCCTCCTCCCTCCCCATCCCACTCAGATTGAGTCCCTAGGAAAGTGACTGCTCCCATTTTCAAAGGGTGTTCTGTGAGTATGCCCTCCTAACGCTAAAGCTCATAAGTGCCCATCAGTGAACTTATCCATTATAGTCGATCAGTAGAAAAAGTGAGTTCAAAGCAAACATATTTACAAAGACAGATGATTAAAAAAGTAACCATAAAATGTTCCCCCCTCCATGAACCTGAGACATATTGTTCCACAAAATACACAAAGCACACCTGAGAATAATAGTACAGTATGCTTGTAATGAAGAAACACATATGGCTAAGACAATCCATCCTTCTGGTACCCAAAGATCCAATGACCTTTCTTTTCTCATGGCATTCCCACTCTGCTCCTTTCTAAACTAAACATCTATGAACAATCTGGACCTACTTCTCTGTACAGCTTACCTTCCAACTTCCCTTGAATCCCTTGTTGCTTTTCAACTGTCAAGGATCATGTTTCTCAAAAGTATTTCCTGCTCCAACAACCTATTTCTCTCTGCTCAGTCTCCTCCTAGCTGACTGACTCCATTGTAAGATGCCATGGCCAATGGATTGGGAAGAGAAAAAAAAATCTCTCTTCTCCTTATACATATTAGCTCTGTGGAATGGTTACATTCCACAAAACTGTTCCTTGCCTTAATTTTGACCACAATCCTGGCTGACTACTTTTTAAAGGTAACCAGAGATGGGTCAATGACTTTTCTCTTCTAACCACAAAGACATCGGAATTCTTTACCTACTATTCGGTGCTTGAGCAGGCATAAATGGCACAGCTCTAAGTCTCCTTATCTGAGCAGAGCTCGGCCAATCTGGAACTCTAATCGGCGATGATCAAATCTACAATGGGCTCAACACTTAGAATATCATATGATGATCAGTCAGACTTTAGCAGGGGAGAGATCAGTCTCCCAACCCCACCAGTACACATAAGCAAAATGTTGCTCTTATGTTAGAGGAAAGAGAATTGATCATAGTTAATCGTTTTCAAAATAATATTCATTTTGAAATTGTTCTCTAGGGAAATTGACCACGAGAGTTACTATTGAAAATACCAAAAGACTGAGAATCTTGTTTGTCATGTATGAGTCACACCAGAGATCATCAAGAAAAGGTCAGAAGAAGAGAATGGCAGTAGTTGGCATTCGTACTCCAAGAACAAGAACTCTTATACATGTTGCCTGCCCAGTGCTTACCTAAGATGATTGGGGATGTCCTGCTAAAAAATGTTGAAGTACTTATTTAGCTGCCTGACAACAGATCCGTTGATTCTCTTTCTTGGCTATATCTCTCCAGGAATTTTTCAAGATGGAGAATGTATCAAGCCTTTTCCTTCTGCAGTTCATTTTACAGAAATTGAGGCAAACAGGATTAAGTGGCTTGCCTAGGTCACACATTTGGAATTTTCTTGGCAAAGACACTGCCGTGCTTTACTATGACCTTCTTCCAGTTCAGGGAAACTAAGGAAAACAGGATTAAGTGACTTGCCCAAAATCACACAGCTACTACATATCTGAGGCCAGATTTGAACTCAGGATAATGAATCTTGCTGTTCCCGGGCCCATCACTCTATCCATTGTACTACCTAGCTTCTCATTTAAATGAAAATTAACACGCTACTATTTTATTACTTATTCTTTATTCTCTTCAAGCATTATAAAATTTGGAAAGTGAATAATCCTTATAATTTGTAATTTAAAACCAAACTGAAATGCTACATGATTTTTTACTCTTTAATTTTAGTGTCACATTATCAAATATTCACACTCTTTAAAAATGGAAATTTTAAAACATATATTGGAATAGAAGTATTTTAACATAGTTGGCAGATCCACAATGTGTATATGGAACTATAATTCCTAAAGCATAGTTTTAGTTAAGAAAATTGAAAAAACACAAGTCACTGAGAAGTAGATCAATTGAAATTTTACTGTTTTGTCAATTTAGTCAAATAGTGGATTTCAACTTACATCTCGATTTTCATTTTCAAGTCAGACAAGCACTTAGCATTTATGTGATCCCAATCATGATTTCTAACCTAAGTTTTTTGTGTGCACTTAATGGGAGAGTAATTGTGCAGGAATGTATTTTAAAATATAAAATCTCAACTACCCTATTATTACATTTCTAGATGATTATAACATGATTCACTCCTGCAAAACTTGAACAGTATCAATCACTATACTCTTTGAAAAATGTGCAATATAATGTATACAATATGTAGCATCTCTCTCTCTCTCTGTATATATATATATATATATATTTCTCTCTCTCTTTCTCTCTCTCTCTCTCTCTCTCTCTCTCTCTCTCTCACACACACACACACACACACACACACACACACACACACATACACACACACATCTCACAGCTCTACAAAGGATGCTAAGATCCTGCAAGGATTTTTACCACAATCCCATCTGTCACAACAAGTAGATACTTGAGCAAATTATACCAACATTTAAAGAATGTTTACAGGAAAAGAGTGAGGGAAAATAGGACACTTCTGAAAAATTTGGGTGGAGAGGTGATATAATACGACAGAACTCCAACTCCAGGTACTTTTCATATAGCTAATAGTTATCCACACAGCTTAAGAAGGAGTTACACAAAGAGAGGGACTAGATCTGTGATGTCAATGGTCCAAGGAATTCCCAAATAAGGAAATGCCTCCCACCAATGCAGGTCAGCACTTCTCAGCAACTTTGAGACAGAGTTGCCTTGGATGCTGAGAGGTTTAAATGACTTGCCACAGAGCACATGACAGGGTTGTGTCAAAGGCAAAATTTGAACCAAATCTTCCTGATATCAAAGTCAGCACACTATCCCCTAAGTCATACAGTAGACACTTAAGCTTGTCTAATGAGCAAATTGTAGTGTAGTAAAAGTCTTGGACCTGGAGTGAGGAAGATCTGGGAAAGACTCCTACCTCAGAATGGTCATTATTATCTCCCTGAAGACAAAACTTATTTCAATGTCATTTTCATTTTCCCAGAACTTAACATATGGCATAGTTTATAGCTCCTTACTGAATATCTGTCAAAATTGATCAAGGAGACCTAATTTAAAATTATTGGACTACCTGAAAATCATCATCAAAAAAATCTTTCAAGAAATCATCAAAGAAAAGTGCCCAGAGGGTAAAATAGAAATTGAAAGAATCCACCAATCACCTCCTGAAAGAGATGCCAAAATGCAAGCTCCCAAGAATATTGCAGCTAAATTCCAGAACTCCCAGTCAAGGATAAAATATTGCTAGCAGTCAAAAGGAATCAATTCAAATACTGTGGAAGCACAATCAGAATAACACAAGATGTAACAGCTACTAAATTAAAGGATCAGAGGGATTAGGATATGATATTCCAGAGGGTAAAAGAGCTGGGGTTACAACCAAGAATCATTTACTCTTCAAAATGGAGTATAATCCTTCAGGGGGAAAAATGGATATGTAATGAAACAAAGGACTTTCAAGCATTTCTGATAAAAAAAATGAGAACTGAATAGAAAAATTTGACTTTCAAATACAAGACTCAAGAGAAGCATAAAAAAATAAAAATGAAAAGAGAAACCATGAGGGATTCAGCAAGATTATATTGTTTATATTCCTCACAGAATGACACTCATAACTTCTAAGAACTTTTATCAGTTACAACTTTAGCAATTAGAGGTACACATAAATAGAGGGCCTGGATGTGAGTTAACTATAATGGGGTAATATCTTAAAATAAAATTAAGGAATGAGAAAGAGAGATACATTAGAAGAAGGAGAAAGGGAAAGGTGAAATGAGATAAATTGTCTCACATAAGAGGCATGAATGAGTGCTTATGGTGGACAGGAAGATGGAAGCTGGGAATGGCAGACAAGGCATGAACCCTACTCTCATTGTGATTGGCTCAAAGATGGAATAACCAACCTACTCAGTTGGGTATAGAAATATATCTTATCTTCCCTATAGGGAAGTAGGAGGGGAAAGGAATGAGTTGGGGTAGTGATAGAAAGGAAGACAGATTGGGAAAGGTAGTGAGTGGTCAGAAACAAAACATCTTTGAGGAAAGGCGGGATGAAAGGAAAGAGAGAAGAAGAAACAGGGTGAGAGAGATAGGAAGAAAAAACATAGTAATCATAACTGAAAAAAAATTATGCTTAGTTTCTCCAACAAAAGCTTCATTTATCAAGTATATAGAGAACTGAGTCAAATTTATAACAAGATGAGCCATTTTTCAATTGATAAGTGGTCAAAGGATATGAATAGGAAGTCTTCAGAAGAAATCAAAGATATTTATAGCCATGAAGAAAAATGCCCCAAATCATTATTGCTTAGAGAAATTCAAATTAAAACAGTTCTTAGGTGCCACTTCACACCTATCAAATTGGTTATTGTAACAGAAAAGAAAAATGACAAATATTAGGGGATATAGGAAAATTGGGACACTGACAAAGAGAGTTGTGAGCTGATTCAAGCATTCTGGGGAGGAATTTGGAACTATGCCCAAAGGGCTATAAAACCATGCATATCCTTTGATTCATCAATACCATTACTAGGTCTGTTTCCCACAGAGACTTTTTTTTAACAAAAGAAAAAGGGCCTATGTTCATAAAGATATTTCTGGTGGCAAAGAAGTGAAAATTGAGGAGAAGCCCATAAACTGGGGAATGATTGAACATGTGATATCACTACATTAAAGTCGAGTTACAGTGTGTCCAACTGTGGTTGATCAGACCAATATGAGCTCGGAATGCTTTGCCACAGGTTGGACACAAATAGTCCTGATGAACATTTGGAGTGGACTCTCTAATTTTGTGCATCTCAGAATTCCTTTGGGCTAATTCAATCCTGTTTTGCTCATAAGAGCACAGCACCTTCTTTGATGAGGGCATGCCAGCTGTGCCAGTGTTGACCAAGTCATATAATCGATTCTAAAGGTCTTATGAGATACCTTGATGGTCCTTATATCACTTTTTCTGACCACTTTGTGACGATGACTCATTAATAATGAGATTGAGACACACAGTATCCAGCTAGCGCCAAAGAAAAGTGTGGGAGAGGAGAGGTATCAAGCTGATTACCAAATTGAAGATCTACAGAGCATTGTGCTGACCTCATTATCCTGTGCTTCCTGAACAGTCCACCAGTTCCATGCCAGGAAACTAAGTCACTTCCATTTGAATTGCCTTAGGGAAACTGCTGAAGATCTGGATAAGATACCAGATACTGAGGTCCTTTCTTGAATTAAACCACCAAGCATCCCAACGGTATTGCAGAGAACACAACTCTATTGGGCTGGCTACACTGTTCCAATGCTAAGTGTGTACTTGCCCAAAAGAATATTTTATGGAGAACCCACACAGAGCAAGTGCTCACAATTACATGTAAAAAAACCCAACATCTTTTTTTTTCAGATTTTGAGTTCCAAATTTTTTCCCTTTCTTCCATCACCAGAAGGCATTGATCAAAAAACATCAAAAAAAAGGCATTGTTGAATCATCCAAAAGAAAAGGAAAAAAAAAGTATCTTTGATCTGTAGTCAGGCTCTACCAGTTCTTTCTCTGGTAATGGACAGTTCTTTCACTATAAGTCCTACAGAACTGGATCATTGTATTGTTAAGAATAGCTGAGTCTTCACAATTAAAACTGCACAATGTTGCTATTATCATGTACAACATTCTCATGATTCTGCTCATTTCATCTTGCATCTGTTCATATAAGTCTTTCCATGTATTTTTTTTTGAGAGCATTCTACTCAAAAAATAAAATATTTTTTAAAGAAATGTTAGTTATTAGCTACAACACTAATTTTCTACACAGGATGATGACATGTCTCATTGCCATATGCTCAATAGCACAGTACATCTCTCTAGGTCTCTAGATCCTCATGTATAAAATGATGGATTGAATTAGACTAGGAATCAACCTTTTCCGGGTCATGGACAGCTTGGATAGTGTCTTGTGAAGCCTAGAGCCTTCTCCTCAGAATAATATTTATAAATGCATAAGAAATCTTACACATTGTATGAATGTATAAATATATAAGATTATAAAGGAAACCATTTAAAGTGAAATAAAGTTACCAATTTTTTTAAATTGATAAATGTACAGAAATCTATCCATGATGGACTTAAAATGAAGAACCCAAGAATTAGATGTACTCTGAAGTTCTTTCTGGTCCTAAATCTTTGATCCCATTTTTGTAAATTGCTTTAAACACTTAAAAAACACTAAAACATTGGTTATTATTTCTCTTATTTTATGAACTCTCATCTACACATTGAAAGAAATAGCAGGAGGCGGGTATTGTGGCACACACCTATAGTTCCTGCTACTCTGAAAGGTGTGGCAGGTGGATTGCTTGAACTTGACAGCTGAGCTTCAGTGGGCTTGGGCGATTGAATGTTAGCCTTGTCTTGAACCAATACAGTGATTTCCTTGGGAGTAGGGGGAGTGAGGGTGGTGCAGAAAACAAAGTCAGAAAGAGAAGAGCAAAATTTTCATGCTGATCAGTAGTTGAGTCAGGACTATGAGTGGCTACTGTATTTCCAACTCGGGTGAGATAAGAAGACAGAAAATGAGAGAGAGAGAGACAGAGAGAGAGAGAGAGAGAGAGAGAGAGAGAGAGAGAGAGAGAGAGAGAGAGAGAGAGAGAGAGAATAAGACAAAAAGACAGAGACAGACAGAGAGAGGCAGAGACAGAGATTCAGAGAGACAGAGACAGAAAGGTTTAGAGAGAAATAGATAGAGAGAAAAAGAGAGATGGAGACAGAGACTGATGCCTCAAAGATCACTCATGATTTTGTAATCACCAAAAGGATTTGAGAGATAGGATTAAAGTAAAAGGATAAAAAACCTGAGGAATAATCATGTTTAAGGAATATAAAGAAGGAAAAGAGAAGGAATGGTTAAGAAAGAGGAAAAGAACCAAGAGAGTTCAGTATCACAGAAACTATGAATGAGAGAGTTTCAAAATGGAGGAGATGGTCAATCAACAAATTGATAAACATGTATTAAGTGCCTACTGTGTACCTAATAATGGGGTTACAAAAAGAAGCAAAAGGCAGTTCCTGCCTTCAAGAAGCTCACAATCTAAACTGGAAGACCAATTGATGTTTGGAAGAATAAAGATTAAGGACACTGGAGCCCCGAACACTTACAATAGTGACAATTATCTCAAAAACACCTTGAGTTGAAAGCAGAGCTCTGCTATACACTAACAGAGGTGGATGGAAGCAATCATTGTGTTCTCATTAATGACATGACATCTCTAGAGATATTTTAATTCAGAAAGAAGCAGCTTGTAAAGCAACAGATAGAACACTGGGCCTAGAGCCAGGAAGAACTGAGTTCAGATATGACCTCTGACACTGAATAATGGGAAGTCACTTAATCTGTTTGTATTGGTTTCAGCAACCACAAAATGGAAATAACAACACCTACCTTGCAGTGATGTGAGGATTAAATAAGGCATTATTCTTTAATGTTCAGCACAATGTTTGGTACATAGTAGGAATTATATAAAAAATTATTCTCTTCTTTTCATTCTCTTTAAAATAAAACCAATATTGCCAATATCATAGGAAAAATAGGTTGGTTTTGAGTTGTTTTAATTGCATCTCAGTCTCTGTGACCTCATTTAGGGTTTTCTTAGCAAAAATACTGGGGTGGTTTGCCATTTCCTTCTCCAGCTCATTTTTACAGATAAGTAAACTAACGCATACAGGGTCAAGTTACTTGCCTAGTGTTCCACAGGTGGTAAGTGTCTGAGGCTAGATTTGAACTAGGGTCCCTCCTTACTCTAGAGCTGTTGCTATATCACTGTGCCATCTCACTACCTCAGGAAGAATGGGGATAGAAAACACAGACTCATGAAAGGATACAGATTTCCCCCTCATAGAGGCGGGGAAGGGAAAGAGAAAGAGAATCCTTGGGACAATTTGAAGGAGATGAACTTATTACTAAGACCCTTTCACCAGAATACTTAGGGAAATCATATACAGAGAAGAGAATTGGTTTATCTTGAATCAAGCTAGTTTGTATGTGGTGAGAACAAATGGAATGAGATCAGGAGAAAGACCAGTTGAACCTGAGAAGGGCAGGTCAATTGTAGTTTCTACGTCAGTGATTCCTTCATCCTTTGTACCTTCATGATAATCTTCACAGACCCCACACAAAGTGTGCACTGGAACCCAAGGAGTGAGCGGTTGGAAAACTATGGCAACACCCAGCCTAGAGCTTCTGATCTTATTTATTCCAGCTGAGCTGACTCCTAGCTTCATGTTCCAAAGGACCAGATACCCATTGGTCATATATCATTAGCTGAATCTATAGGAGGTTACAATTTATCCGCCATGAAGGATTTTTCTCTGTGGATGAGAAACAGAATCAAAGCTCATAGATTTATTCTCACAGAAATTCACAAAATCTTACCCCATCTTAATAAAGAAAAACATAAATCAAAATAAAAAAATGTTTGTTATTATACCACAGAACTCATGGGAGTCCCCCCCTCCCCCAGGTACCATGAATAGGAACTACGTCTGTGATTTATTTGGTATGGGGAACCTGGAGGAGGTGAGGAACCTCCTTTGACCATTGTAGACCAGCACTGTCTCTGCAAATTAGAGACTTAGAGAGCTGCCTAGAATACTGAGACATTGAGTGACTTGTCCAGGATAATACAACCAAATGCATCAGAGGCAAGATTTGAATTCAGCTCTACTACTCATTCTGTCTGCTTCACTGCCCCTTACCATACATAGGCAGCATGAAGTAGTGGGTAAAGCAGTGCACTTGAAATCAGATAATGCGAGTGCTAGTCCCACTTCCTGACCTTAGGATCATGGATAAGTTACTCCCTCTAAACTTTAGTCCATCTATCAAAGGGGGTTATCACAATATTTGTGCTACCTATCACACAGAGCTACTTTATAGCTTTACTCACTGTAAACTCTAAAGGACACTTCAATTCAGATGTCATTGTTATTACTATTCAACAGCCAAAGGGCAGAAGGAATACTATTTATTTAAAGAAGCCCAGCACTTCCTGTGATGAATATGGAACCTGTAGTCTAAGAAACAACTTGCCAGTCGCATTATAGAAAACACCAATTCCTTCTAATTATGGAAAATTTGTCTCTAAAGAGTTTAAAACATTTTAAATTTTAGCTACCAAGTCACAACAGACTTGCCACAGGAAAAAGCTGTCAAGTACTATTCATTTTGGCATTTAGGGAAACTAAGGACAGGTAGGTGGTACAGTAGATAGAACACTGGGCCTGGAGACAGGAAGACTCATCTTCCTGATACACGTCTAGTCTCAGACACTTACTGGCTGTGGGACACTGGGCAAATCACTGAATCTTATATGCCTCAGTTTCCTCATCTGTGAAGTGAACTGAAGAAAGAAATAGAAAATCACTATAATATCTTTGCCAAGAAAACTCCAGTGGGGTCATGAAGAATCACACACAACTAAAATGACTGAATGGCTACAAGAAACATAAGAAAAATTATTTTTGCAAAAAGTCAAACCATTAAATAACCATTAAAAATATACCCAAAAGAAACAATCCCATATACATAATAGCATTTGTTCACTTCTTAAATGACTTTGTATTTACTTTTGTGTAATACTAGTAAGAGTTCAAATCTTGCCTCTGATTCTTACTAGTATAACTCTAGGCAATTCACTTAATTGCTTTTTACCTCAGTTGCCTAATATGTAAAATAGGGATAATAATAGTACCTATATCCCAGGGGTGGGGATCAAATGAAATAATAATTGTCAAGCACTTAACACAGTGCCTGGTATATAGTAAGTGCTAAGTAAATGTTAGTTATTATTACTATTGTTACTATTTAGAGTTCAAATCCTGTCTCTGATTCTTAGCTGTGTGACAGTAGACAAGTCACTTAATGTCCCTGAACCTGGGGTTCCTCATATGGAAAATGAGAATAAAACCACTAGCTGGCTTGGGATGGTAGTAAAAATTAAATGAAATTATTTTAAAGATTTAAAGATTCAAAGATCTATTAGCTATTATCTCTGTATTTGTTGAATCTCCTAGTAAGATGAAAAGTCTTTGACCAAATAGTTCTTGTCTTTGTGTCTTCAGATCCAGGAACAGTGTCTAACAGTGTAAGCAATGACAACCATTTAGTGAATTGAAGCAAATTGTTAGAGTTATACCTAACCTGTCTCTTTCTCTGAGTGTATTTCTTTAATGATTTCTTTCTACCCTTCCCTGCAAAAAAGTCATCAATGGTTACATGCTATAGACTACCAGAACCCATAATCCATCTCTCCATTACTTTTTGCAATTTTGATTGTTCATATATTGGCATAGAATCTTACTAGGATCAAAAAAAATCTAGGATTTGTTTTGGAAGACTCACTTTCATACCCAGATGATGATATATCATCATACCAAATAACCAAAAAAATTAGGATCCATCTTGGAAGAATCAACTTTTATACCCAGATGATGCCATACTATCACGCCAAATGACCATGGCATGAACAAATCAAGTTTGTAGGAACTAAGAGCAATGACAAACATGTTTTTCAGAATACACACTTGCTAGATAGGAAGACTGAAAATCTATGCATTAGTGTCTAGAATCGACTTCAAAAAATAGCATTTAAGTGGCATAGCAGCTAATAACAGCAACTAGGAGTCAGAGCTACAGGTAGGTACCGATATGTCACATCCCTAACTACCTCTCACCAAGGACAGTTATCTAAGCCATGGAAAATATAGAGTCCTCTACAGAAGGATTGATTGCTGGAGGGATATAGTTAATTTTTTATGAACTCAGACATAAATCCAATTTATCATTATCTTGTAAATAAAATTATTCATGCTTTGAGTCTTTTGAACCTGTGTGGAGAGATGGTGACTACCTTTATGGGAAGTGACAGAAACTGACATTTCTAGATCACCAGGGTGAAAGCACCAAACCAGAGAATGAGAAGTCCCTCAAGGTGTACCCTTTCTTGCAGATGTGGAAATTGAGGTTAAGTGAGTTTTCCAAAGACATATAACTAATCAATATAAGAACTGCTCCTCTAATCTGGGTCTTTCTTGGCTCAAAGTATAACATATTTTCCACCCCATCATGCTATCTTGAACCAAGATAGGAGTTTCAGATAACTGGTCAAAGTGGTAAAGGAAAGCGTTTTGGACAATCTTCCAGTATCCTTCAAATTATAACCATATAGTAACTTAACTAGAAGAAGAGAAGATAATGGGGGAAGAAAGGAAGGGGATTATTAAAAGAGTACCCTATAGAAGAAGGATTAAACTGAATACAGCAGTCTGCTCAAACCAAAGGGGCAGAACAAGCAACAACATGTAGCAATTGCAAAGGAACAAATTATTTATTTTTATAACTGACCAAAAGTGTGAAGTTATTAGGAAACTGTTCCAGAACTAAGGTCCAGCAAGCATGCTGTTCCATGAACATGGTATAACAACAATCCTCTGCATTTACCCGGATGATCTCAGTCACAGCAAAATTACAGAATTGTTTCATATCATCATCGCATTGCTTTAGCCAGTAACCAGTGTTCTCTGAGCTTGGAAAAGCCCCTGTTATGTCCATGTTCCCTTCATGAAGCCCTGTTATGAATCAAACTGATCCCATTGTTACCCTTACCCCTCATTTTAAGGGTTACAGGTCAGTGCACAGCACCAAATATCAATATGGACATCTGTCTATTCTAAAGCGAGTTTTCCCACTAGCAGCAAGGCCCCAATATATGTGTCTCGATTCCCTCCTTGTTTGCATGTGTTTCCTTCACTTTTAAATTAAACCTGTTTCATTCCCGACTCTCCTTCTCTAGCCTTCTCTGTTCAGTTCCATCCACAGTTCCATCCAGTTGACAAAAGCAAAATGAGCTGCCTCGAGGTAGCAACTACTCTGTCACTAGAGGTCTGCAAGTAAAGGCTGGATGACCACTTGTCAGCAGTGTTGAAAAGGGAAATCTTGATTAAGTACAAGTTAGCCAAGGATGTCTCACAGGTCTCTTCCAAATCTGAGAGTCTCCAGTGCTTCCCTGGCCAAGATCAGCACCACAAAAGAAATGAAGCAGAAAGAATGAGTGAGAGTCGTGATCATGTAGAAGCTTCCATTTCAGTCCCTCTTGGTCCCACTCATCATTTAACAATTTTCAAATCACTGAGCAAAAAATTAATTTGGGGAGATCACTGTAAATAATTCCATCCCTAGCCTGGGTGCTCATCAAATATAACAGAGACCCATTTCTGCTGACACATCTGAGTTCATATTTAAACAGCTTTGCCTTGGAATATAATTGCTTTGAGGTGCCAGGGATTAATAATGTCATCATGACTAAGACTGCTATGAGAGAAAGGTGTTGAGGGATCATGTAGCTTCCATGCCCATGTTGGTACCTGCTGGAGCTAGGGCTCACAAGGAGACAGAACTGCCCATCCATATTGTTTGGGGGTTGTTTTGCTCTCCAAGCAGATCCGATGCCTTCCTAACCAGTCAATTCCCTGCACAAGTATTACTGACAAACATATTTTCAACCCACACAGGAGGAACTATACAAAAATATTAACTGACATTTTGATAGACTATTAAGGCTTACAAAGTGCTTTATGTTCATCACCCAGCAGAATATAAGCTCCTTGAGGGCCAAATCTGGTTTGTTTTTGTCTTTGTATTTCAGCACCAAGCATGGGACCTAACTTGTAGATCTTTAATATATGGTTATTGATTGATTGGTTCCTTTAAACCTAACAATTTTGTAAAATTGGCCCAGCAGGGATTCTTATCCAATTTTACAGGCGAAGAAATTGAGAACTAGAAAGAGATGAAATAACTTGCTATTGCAACACAACAAGAAAAGTGCTGGATGTCTTCTGACTCTGGCATCTGTCCATTGAATCAGAGTGGGAGACTGCCTAACATTTCTGGAGAGAGGCCATTATCACCTTGCTATATAGGCATATAGATAGGCAAGGATCCCAATAAATAATGGAAATAGTCATTCTGAAATAATCCTTCAAATAAGGCCAGGATCAACTGGGAAGTGTGCATAACCCTTTGCAAACAAAAAATTACCTGAATTTGCATAGAAATCAAGAAAGCATCATAAAAAGTCTCAGATATTGAAGCCAGTTGAAGTTCAGATGGACTAAAGAAATAGGGTCTTGATTATGGAAATATGTTTAGAAGAACTGTACATGGTTAAGCCATTTAGGATCACTTGCTGTCTTGGGGAGTGGGGAGAGGGGAAGAGCGGGAGAAAATTTTGGAACACAAGGTTTTGCAAAGGTGAATGTTGAAAACTATTTTTGCATGTATTTGGAAAAATAAGATATTATAAAAATAAAGAAATGGAGTCTCAATTGGGGTTTTTTCATATCTAGAATAGGTACTATAGAGAGTGGTATTATGAATAGAATTCTAGTCCTGGATTTGAGAAGATCTGAGTTCAGATCCTACGTGTGACACTTAAGAGTTGAATGACTGGAGAAGTCAACTAATTTCTCTGTATCTCAAGTAACTCATTTAAGAGACAGTTCATCAGAACAAAGATGTAGAGCTGGAAAGTACTTCAGTTCAACCCATTCACTTTAGAGATGAAGAAACTGAGGTCCAAGATCCCATAGGTGGTGAGCATCAGAGTTGCTATTTGAACTTGGAGTCCCTGACTTTCAAGGAGTCAGCTTTTGATTATTCTCTGTTGCAGGAGGATTGCAATCTTCCTAACTGGAGATAGTCTTCATATATAGAGTTCCCTGTATTGATGAAAATCACAAATCCTTCATGCATCAGTATACATTTGTCTAAAGAGACTGAATTAATTTGAAATGCGACTAGAAGTTTTGTTGATTAATTCACCAAATGACTTGCAGCTGAAGTGTGATTGCAGGATGTGTTTTTAAATCTTTCCACATCAAGCATCTTTTTTCTGAGGGAAAAAGACAAGGTGAAGTGTTTCCCTTGACTGGATGTCTTCAAGCAAGGACCAGAATGACCACTTGTCAGATAAGTTATGTGAGAATTCTTATTCAAGTACATATTGGACTAGGCAACCTTAGAGTTCCTTCTAACTCTGGCTTTCAATTTATTTCCAATTCTATTTCCACTGACAATTCTCAATGCAATAATATGGTCTCAGAGGTCAGTGCATTACAAATACCACCTACACTAGGAAAACCTTGATTTCCAATAGACCATATGTTTAATTATACATCCCTGTATTTAAGTTTATTTTTGAATCCATCAACCACTTTGCTTGTAACTGATTTATCATGACTGCTCAGTGCTATAAACTTAGTTGAAGTTCTGAATGGGCCATTTGGAGAGGTAACAATGGTTTGTTAAATATCTGCCAGATATTGTGCTAAAGACTGAATATATAAATATAGTTATCCCTATCCCATCACAACTTTTCCCATCATGGTTTTGATATATTGTGAGTTGGCATAAGAAAATAATGGGGATATTTGGGGAATTTTATGGAAGCTGCAGATGACATACAAGAACCAGCACATGATACAGAACCTGTGACCAAATATTTACCCCAAATTTTACAATAAGATACTGTAAACACTCCATAAAAGAAAGATAACAATTAAACTTCCCTGGTATGAAGGGAGAGTCAAAGATTTTGCAGATATTTCCTAGATCTTGGGGGGAGGGGCATCTCCTCTAACATGACTTGCTGGGGAAGAGATAATTGTATGAGCAAAAAGAAAGGCTATTCCTGCCCTTAAGTAGCTTACATTCTAATGAGGGGAGACAGTACACAAAAGGGAGCTCAACTAGGAGGGGTAGGAAAGGTGGAAATTATTATCTGACAGTCTCTCAAAGAGGAATGAAACTTGGCTGGCCTGAGATCATCCCCAAAATGGAGACCCAAGAGGAATTTTCCAATGAGAAAATGTGGCCTTGGGTATTGAGGGATGTTCAGGATAAAGAGACAGCTCAAGTTTGATGTTGAAATCTAAAGAAAAAGAAGCATCATGTTTGTTTCTAGACTGTGACCCATAAGTCTTTGTTGCCAAGCTATTTTCCAAAAACTGCAACCTGAAATCTCCTTGGTTGTCCCAGGATACTGCTATCCATCAGAACATCAACTGTGCCCCAAAGCAGGATGGAGATATGATGAGGGAATAAAGAACAATAAAAAACTGAAAATCCCAAAAGAGTAAAGGGGGGTGGACAGTGGGAGGAACTCAGAAGAGGACTGAAATGAAAAGATACATTAAACTTCTCATTGCCTTCAACCCAAGGCCCTGATCATAATCACCCAAGCGGCAACAAGGAGGTAACATGCATACTAAATATCCATGAAGCAACCTACAAAAAGAAGACCTTAACTAGCCCCTGAATTTAAATGTATCTGGTCAATTATTAGAGCATCATGGAACCTAGAAGTGGAAGAAATCTTAGAGATCATCTAGTTTGACTCTTATTTGAGAGATGGAGAAACTGAGGTGCACAGAAGGGGAAAACTTCACAGAATCAAAAAGTCAGCAAGATTTCATGCATCTGCCTATTATTCCTGAGAATGTTGTATACCCATTTCTATACTGTCTTGCAGTGACAAGGCACTTTAAACTCTCTAGGTCTCAGTTTTCTAATCTGTAAAATAAGGAAGATGGAATAGCTGATCTGCTAAGGCTCTTCCTTGCCCAAGGTCTAAGTCTACCTGCCATGATATCAACATTGTTCTAAAAATCACTATAAAAATTTAGATCATTCCTAAAAGTATTATATTAAAATATGAGTTATCAGGTGGCTAGGTAGCATAGTAGATAGAGCCCTAGACTTAGAGTTAATAAAACTTGAATTCAATTTGGGCCTCAGATACTTGGTAGTTATGTGATTCTGAACAAATTACTTTCCTGCTGTCTGCCTCAGTTTCCCAGTGTAAAGTGGGGCTACTACTACCTACTTCTCAGAGTTGTTTTGAGTCACAAACAAGATAATTGTAAAGCATTTAGCACAGTGCCTGGGACATAACAAAAGCTTCTATAAATGATAGCTAATTTTATTATTGTCGCTCAGCACTACAAGTCATAAAATGCTCTGAAGATCTGAAGTTGAAATTTGTCTGAAAGGCAATCAAAAAGTACATCATAGAAAATATATTACATATGGGATAGTGAGAATAATAATATATTTGGGGTCGGAGGACCTAGATTCAAATCTTGTCTCACATGTACTTTGTGTGATTTTGGATAAATCATTTAATTTCTCTGTGCTTCAGGATTCCTCATCTATAAATCAAGAAAGTTGGGTAAAGTGCCTTCAGACTCTCTTATCTATGACCTTAAGAGGTCCAGCTCTTTAGTTTGGTGATCAAAGCCCTCTGCCCCAACTTACCTTTACATCTTACTTCCTGCCGTTGTGCAGAATAAATTGCTTTCTATACAATAGTCAAAGTGGTTTCCTCATCATTCCTGGAACGTGCCTTTGGCCTTTTTATTCTTGATAGCTTTACTCATGGCTGTTCCCCCCACTTGGAATGTACTCCTTCTCACTCTTCATGTCACCTTCTATCAAAATCCTACCTTACCCTGAAGGCTCATTGCCTTCCTGAAGTCCTCCTGACTCTCCCAACCAAAAAGATCACTTTTACCTTTCCTATAGCACTTGACATTGCTCATGTGACATTTCCATTCTACTTATGTGTATATATTGAAATATTTTCTGTTAGATTGTAAGCTCCCCAAGGACAAAAATTATATCTTATTTATTTTTATTTTTTAAAACTTGTTTTTATTAAGATTATTAAGTTTAGAAAGTTTACTTTCTACATAACAACCCTGTGAGGTTGGTGTTAATAACATTAATATCCCAGCCAGATGATGTAGTGGGTAAAACACTGGGCTGGAAATCAGGAAGATTTGACATGAGTTGAAACAGCCTCAGGTGCTTACTAGTTGTGTGACGCTCAGCAAGCCACATAACCTTGTTTGCCTCTAATATCGAGTACTAGAGCTAATATGAGTGCCAGATTTCCCAAGCCAAGCCAAATGCTTTTTCCATGACACCAAAGAGCTTTTTCTCACATTCCAGTCCTTTACATTGCTTCTGAATATAAACTCCTTGTAGAAAATGGTTGTTTCCTTTTTGTTTTTGTATCTCTGTACCTTTGTATCTCTGGGACCTAATACACCTTGGCACACAGTAGGTCTTAAATCCATATTTATTAACTGACTGGATTAATATATTGACTACCTACAGGAGGCACTGAAAAATGAAGGAGGAAGGAAGGAGGGAAGGTAGGAAGGAGTGAAGGAAAGAAGGAAGGAAGGAAGAAAGGAAGGAAGGAAGGAAGAAAAGAAGGAAGGAAAGGAAGGAAGGAGGAAGGGAGGGAGGGAGAAAGGGAGGGAAAAAGGAAGGAAGGGAAGGAAGAAGGGAGGGAGCAAAGGGAAAAAGAGGGAGGGATGGAGGGAAAGAGGGAAAAAGAAATGAGGGGAAAGGGGAAGAAGAGAGAGAAGGAGGGAAGTAGGGAGGGAGGAAAGGAAAGAGGGAGGGAGGGAAAAATTAGCTACTATATATCAATATTTGCTGTGAAAAAAGAAACTGGATTTCTCTCACCAATGACAATCCCCAAGGTTATAGTTTGTTACCATATCTCACAATTACTAGCATCAAATATTGCAGAATTAAGGAGAACAAATCTCAATGATATTCCTTAAGTTTATTTATGTCAGTTATCTGTTTTTGGTTAGGAAAACTATAGCAAAAGTGGAAAGTGTTTTGCCATATGGTATTAAGTACAAAGGTAAGAGATGTCAGAGAATGAATTTTTAAATTCTTCCTTTGAGGTCAACTCTATCTATTTCTCTCTACCTACTCATTCCTGCATCTCTTGTAGTACATGGGCTTAATGCCCAAAGAACTCATTTAGATATCTTCACAAAATCCTACAATTTTAAACCCCAGCAATTAAGTGGGAATGAGTTGAAATAACTGGTGCCTCCTTCCTCATTAGGTACCATTATATGCTTGTTTCTAGCCAGGAAAAGAGGATATTTATCAAGCCCAGTGTAGCTGCCAGTCCCTACCTTAACTCTTACGTCTGTGAGAGGTCCATCACTGTGTTCAAATGGCTCAAAATACAAACTTTTTTTGCCTTTTGAAATGAAGATTTTACGCTAGTGAAGTCCTGAATTTGGAAAGATTCTCTGAGGCGATTTATGCCAATCGCTTCCTTTTTCAGAAGAAGAAACTAAAATCCATAGGAAAATAAAATCCAAGTGACTAGCCAAAACCACAAAGATATTCAGTGGCCAAGCCAATTAATCAGTCCATAGATCCAAGACAGCAATGGACCAACAATTTTCATTCAACATCCTTCATTTCATAGGGAAGGAAATAGAGGTTAAATGAGTTGCCTAAAGTTCCATGAAGTATAACTAGTCAGTCCAGTATTCAATCCCAGGATTACCGACTGCATATACCATACCTCTTCCCATTATACTACATGCCCAACAGCTCATTTCCAAAATTCCATAATTCCCCTTTCTCTCTGACATGCTTGAGGAAGTCTGGAGTATGGCAGAGAAAGCTGAGATTTGTGGCTATAATTTCCCTTCCCCCACTTTGAAAGCCCCATTTCTATGTCTATTTTGTTCATCTGCTCCTCTTTATATCATTCAAGAGAAGACCATATGGGACTTGTTAGTACTTTTAACTCATTACTTCCTCCATAGTTACATGCAGAAGGAAACATAAGATTAGATATGATCGCTATTTAATAAAGGGTTACTCAGTGTAGAATTGCTCCCAATGGCATAAGAGGGAAATTGTGCTAGAAGGAACAGATAACAAGGGGTAATGAATCTCTTCCCCCTCCCCCCAGTCTTTTCTTCTCCAGTTACACATTCCCAATACAGCCACACATGACACAGTTTCAAAGCCCCCCCCCCACCCAGAGGGGGGAATGACCAGAGAGGTCATTCTCTCTGATTAGCTTCCAGTTGATGAGAGTCTGAACATGTGGCAGCCAATCCTGAGCCCTGTGCTCGACATATGGTCTTTACCAGAACGGGGTACCATAGGATCACTTCTTCCTAAAGGAGCCAAAGGATACAAAAAGGCAATGTGGCATAGTGGGTAGAGAGCTTTAGCAAACAAAAGACTTCTGTTCAAGTGCATAGACTGGCCATAGTGACCCTAAGTGACTTATCCAATCATTCACCTTCTTGCTTTCTAATATTCCCAGACAATTCTCTCTGATGTCAAACTGCAGACTCAGTTCAGATCTGCCTTCCTTCAAGTCTCAGTCAAAATCCCTTCTCCTATAGGAAGGCTCTCCTAATCTTCCTGAATACCAGCACCTTCCCTCTGTTGATTATTTCCAATTTATCCTGAATGTAGTTTGTTTGTACATAGCTTTCACATACTTTCTTATCCATTCATCCATCATGGATTCTTATCCATTGAGATCTGTGATCTCAAAAGCAGAAATTATCTTTTTTCTTTCTCCCTATCCTCAGAGCTTAGCACAGTGATTGGCACACAGTAAGTGCTTAATAAATGTTTGTTGACTTATTGCCTAGGAGCTTTCTATAATAATAGAATATTAGATCCAGTCAAAAGAAACAAACAAAAAGATCCCATTTACTTTTCTGGCTATCTCCTCATACTAAAATTGATTTTGCAATTTACTAAAATCCCTAGTCTCTTATTTACATGCTCTCTTTTCTAAAAAAGTTTCCCAAGAATGTGCTTAAGCTTTCCCAAGTTTAAACTCTTATAATTTAGTAAGCATTTATTAAGTACCTACTATGTGTGAGGACCTGTGCAAAGCACTAAGAGTCCAAAAGAAAAAAAATAAACATCTCCTTCCTTCAAGAAACTGATGTTCTCCTGATAGGATAGAACACATACTCTAAATTCACACCCTATATAAACTATATAAATTAGCTAGTTTTTCTAAGAGGAGAAAGAAAGAAAGAAAATAATTGAGCATAATCAGGGGAAACCTCTTATAGAAGATGCACTTGAAGGAAACCAGAGAAAAAGGGGGAGTAAGGAGGGAGAACATTACAGAAATGGGGAACAGTTTGTTCAGCTTCACAGAGGGAAGAGATAGAAGAGTGGGGAGCAAGAAATAACAAAGTTTGGCAGACATTCGAATAAAATGTAGCTGTGTGAAATAAAATGTAATAAGGTGGAAGAGGATCCTCCTCAATTAATCATTGAAGACCCAAATACTTGTAGGCCGGTTAATGAATTAATGTGCAAAAAAAATAACAAATGCACTGATTACCAACCACTCCTATCTACTCAACAAATTTGACCTGACATGGGCTACGCTTGATTTTTTTGGCTCATAGAGTTATTTGTACTTGAAAATGACAAGATTAAATTTTTAAAAATTATTCAGACTACCACATTGGAAAATACATTGAACTGGGAGCTTACATCTTTCTGATGCTTATTACTTATATCACCTTGGGCCAGCTACTGTCTGGGGACCTCAGTCTTCACATTTGAAAAATGAGAGAGTTGGAGTAAATGGACTCTAAAATCTTTCCCAGCTCTAAATTTATGGTTCTGTAATTACTAATTTAGACTGATCTTCCTCTTCAGTCCCCAATTAGTTCAAAGGAGTGAGATTTAATAATATAAACATTGTTCTTTTCAGTTCTTTCAGTGATATTCAATTCTCCATGACTTCTTCATGGCATTTTCTTAGTAAAGATACTATAGTGATTTGCCATTTCCTTCTCCAGCTCATTTTACAGATGAGTTAATTGAGGCAAACAAGATTAAGTGACTTGCTCAGGGTCACACAACTAATAAATGTCTGAGGCCAGATGTGAATTCAGGAAGAGGACTCTAGTCTAATGCTCTATTCATTATGGCACCACCTAACTTATTCTCTTCAAAGTACCTAGAAAAAGATTTACTTTTTGATGAGAATTATTAGTTTGGGAAGGGACTTTTGAAATCATTCAGTTTCAACCCCTTCATTTTATAGAGGAGAAAATTAAAGTCAAGAGAAAGGGAAATCACACAACTAGTTAGTGAAAGAGGCGAGATTCAAAATCAGGGTTTTCCTGAAACATATGAACTCTAGTATTTCTTTAACAAATTTAAGCTTGTTTTTAAATGTACCACTATAAAAATGAACTTTTCCCCTCTTAACACCTTATAGATTTTCACTTCAATTTTAGATTTTACCTTGTTGAGAACATTAATTATATCCCATCAAATAGGTATTATTATTATTGATAATAAGACTTAATTATAAACTGCTTCTATTAATAAGAGGATCCAAGACTGGAAGAACAGCAACCACTCCTAGGCCCATAGTACAACCTCTTGGCATCGGTGGGGTTGGTTTACTCCTTCTTTAGCAGCCTCATAGCCCCTTATTCCCATCGAATCCAAATATTGTTTCCAGACTTAGATGTAGCTTAATCCTCTGCAGCTCTAAACCCCTGAACTCCAGCAATCCAATGGCTTTAGCCTCCCTGGTATCAGGGATTAGAGTTCTAAGCCATCAAACCCAGCCTACAGGTTCTGTTCTATTTAGAACCATCTGGTGATAAACAGAAAATATGGACTGGTTGGTGTTTTGCAATAATTTTTTTCAAAGGTTTTTTTTTTAATTTTTCCAAACACGGGCAAAGATAGTTTTCAACATTCATTTTTGTAAAACTTTGTGTTCCAAATTTTTCTCCCTCCCTCCCTTATCTCCCAACTCCCCCAAACAGCAAGCAGAATAACATTGGTTAAATATGTGCAATTCTTTTAAACACATTTCCATATTTGTCATGTTGGGCAAGAAAAAAAAAAACAGATAAAAAGGGAAAAAACACAAGAAAAAAAAAACAAGCAAACAAACAACAAAAAGAATAAAATACTGTGCTTCAATCCACATTCAGTCTCCCTAGGTTTTTCTCTAGATGTAAATGTCTTTTCTAACCCAAGTGGAATTTAAAATGAATTTTTAACAGGTTCAAATCATTGTTTTTCTAGTCATCATGACTTGAAGAATGCATTATGTTTAATTTACAGCATACAGATTGATGGATATTTTCTTAAACTGCAATCATCCTTGACAAGGCATTCTGGTTAATCAGAAAATAGTTTAATGGGAATTTCCACTTTAGAAATCATAGATCATTTACTTTTAGGAATTCTTTCTTACTTCTTGCTTTCCAAATGTCCAATAGCAAGCGTTTAGTCTTTTTAAATGTCATTTTATTGCTACACTTTCTACCAAATAACTTTAGTTCATATTTTTTTCTTTCAGAATAATGTTTCAAATCTAGTTCCTATCTTTTCTTCTCATCTGATGTCACCTTCTGGTCCTTGGGCAGCAGGGGAATTGCATACAATACCTTGTGGCCTATGGAAATTGCAGAAATCTAAGACATCTTTATGGTCTATTTTAGGAAACACTAATTGATAATTTTCCAAAAACATATTTGTTGGCCCATAATTTTTTTTATCCATCTCCTTCTTCCCAAGGAAATGTTTAGATTAAAAACCAATGTCAGCATTTTTGACTGGTATAATTCGGCTTGCACCTAGAGAGAATGAGCTAGTGGCTATTTGTAAGCAGAAGGTTCTTGAATAGGGACTAAAAGTCAAAACATTAGAAATGTCAGAATACACAGTCCCATGGGACAGGATTAATTCTCTTCAACCAATCACAAATGATTTTCTGTGTGATGCCATAAAATGACTTCAAATGTTTAAAATTCTTTCAAACTAATTAAGATGTTCATTTAATAGTTCATAGCCACAATTATGAATATCCATTCTAGTACATGAAAAATCTGTAATTTTAAAATTGTTAGCATGAGAACTCTCACTGTGCAAAAATGAAGTCCATTTATGTCTTATTCCAAGGAGTCCCAAGGAGATTCTCAAGACACTGAGAGATTAAGAGATTTACTCAGTCACATAGCTATCGTGCAAGGTTAAAACTCCCCTTCACTGTACCCCAGAGCTCTATCCACTTATCACACTGTCTCCCTTGCCTTATTGTCCTGTTGTGATACAATCCAGTGATGAGGGACTAGGGAGTCACTTAGGACTATTAAACTTACACAACTAATTAAGAGTCAAAGGTACCATTTGAACTAAAGGTCTTCCAAATTCCAAATTTCTTTCTCTCTCTCTCTCTCTCTCTCTCTCTCTCTCTCTCTCTCTCTCTCTCTCTCTCTCTCTCTCTCCTCTGTGTGTTTCTTTCTCTTTTGCTGTCTGTTTGTCAGCCTATCTCTGACTCTCTCTCTTTGAATTTCTCTCTCCATTATACCACCTTACTGTCCCAAATAATAAAATGATGTATTCGTCATTTAGATCACTAATAAAATTCATCATGCATGGGCTTTGTAATAACTGTTTTTAACCTCTCAGAAGCCTTTTGCATTTACTTCCACATTTCGGGCTACATTTTAGAACAGATATTCTTCAAGAACTTTTTTGTCAATTCTGTAAAGCCTGTAGGCCCTTTCTCTCAATCATATTTTAAAATGCGTGAAATCAAAACACTTAAAATTATAAAGGAAACCAGTTTTATTGAAATACAGTTATAAAATGCTAAAATCATAATAATGAATCACATCACAGATCCCAGGTGAAGTTTTCTACAATTCTGACCAACGAATGAAGGGGATATGGCTATATTTGACATTGCTCTTTTCCACAAATAGACTGCATTCTAGTTGAGGAGGCAAGGCACATAAATGGTAAATAATTAAAGAACTGTACAAAGCTTTCTGATTAAGAATACAAATAATATGAGACTTCAGAAAAGGGAGCTATCATGTGAACTAGAAGATTTGACTTCACAGCAGAAGTGAAAGGTCAGCTGAGCCTTGAAGAATGGATAGGATTTTTTTAAAGAAAATGTTAGTAGAAAATTAAAAAGGAAATAACACAGGAAAAGAACCAGAGATGAAATGGGTAGGAGATTTTCAGGGATGGTAAGAAAACCAGGCTGATTAGATTAGTGTTGAGCAACAATAGGAAATAGATTCTGTTCAATTTTTTAACCCATTTGTTCTAGTAATTAAGTTAAACATTTCCCTTCACAATCTATTCACACTATCCATTTCCTTGGAAAATTCTTTCTACATGGAACGAGAAGAGGAAAACTTTAGCTCATAGCCCTTCAATTTTACACCTGGTTATAAACGGTGGGGTCCAATCCAGCATGGATTTTCACTCTTTTTAAGACAAATTTATTCCATAGGGATTAAAAACATAGCAGTTTATAAAAAGGGGAAAATTGTTAAGGCAACAGAATGGGTCCTACTTCTATTCTTGCTCAGTGTTCTGTGAAGCTTATCTGAGAATAGACCTCCAACTGAGTTCAGAAGGAACCCTGCTCCCTCTCTATGCTCTGGTGAATGGTAAAGCCCAACAAGGGCTGCTCTTGAAATGGAAATATGTCTGTTCTCATTAAATAATGCTCCATGCATTCGTCCTCCTTCATCACATCACCAAGTGTGTCCCAATGGAAAGCATATGTGGACTCCAAAATGCCAGTATCCTTCAGTGCACACAGGATGGATTGGGGTGAGTGTGTAGAAGCAAAGCTCAAATCCCTTCTATGAAAATGGCTGCTAAATGATACTCACGTCATGGAGTTCTGCCAAGGACAGCTGACAAGCCTCACCTGTCTAGTTCATTCATCCTTTGCAAGTCTGAGTCCATTAGGTACATGATGGGGGAGTAAGGCTAAGCCAAACTGAAAATATTAAGATGCAGTGCTTCAGTTAAAGTGGGTATTTTCATAGAGATGACATCTCATAGAATATCAGTGGTCAAAGAGCCAGGAGAAATTCAGTTAATTATCTTTATTTTTGAGCATTTGTGAAATGTCCAAGGTGTCCTAGACATAGAAGTCAAAAGCCACAGATCTCATGAATTTTCTACATAATGAATCATTAACACACACACACACACACGTATGTTGTCCACATAAGTTATATTTTATATATATATATATATATATATATATATATAAAACTGCATAAGTTTGTCTAAATGCACCTGGTGTGAGGGATTATGAGAGAAAGACTTTGATAAATATACCAGAAATTGTGCCCATCCATATTTAGGGCTTCCTGAAGAAGAGCAAGAGAAGAGATCAAAATGCTAACTATTCTGCTCTCTTCAGAGATTGTCTATTAGACTAGAGGAGGAGGAGGAGGAGAAGGAGAATAAGGAAGGAGAGCGGGGTGGGGGGGGAAAAAATGATGGTAGGTCATCTAACCTTCTAAAGGCCTGGTCTTACTACCAATAGGAAGAAAGGAATGAAAGAAGGGCTAGAGGGAGGGAGGGGAAAAGGAGGGAGGGGAAAAAGGAAAAAAAAGCAGGAAGGAAGAAAAGGAGAGAAGGAGAAAGGAAAGAAAGGAAGCAAAGAAGAAAGAAGAGAAGGAGGAAGAAAGAAAATATTACATTAACTCTCCTGCCCACTCCAACTTCTTTCCTGATTCTTCCTCACTGCTAAATTTCTAGAAAGGTATACATTCTACTCTTTGTCACCCATCCAGTTCATTCAAGATGCTCTCTGTCTCCATCATTCTAATAAAACTGCTCCCTACTGGATCTTGAACTATTTCTTCATTACCTCATTCTCATTCCTTATTCTCATTGACCTTTTGGCAGCATCTAACATTTGCTGGTCAGAATTTTCCTTAAAATTTCCTTTCTCCAGGTTTATGTGAGAATATTATCTTCTGGTTCTCTTTCTGTCCCTCTGATTGGTCATTTGGAGTTTCCTTTGCAGGTCCAACTTCCACTTCCCCAACCTTAAATATGGCTTTTTCCATTTTCTTCTTTCTTTATAGTCTTTTCTCTAATTTCACCTACTCTCATGTGCTTAATAAACATATTTATGCAGTCCATCAACAAGCATTTTATTAAACACCTACTATGTTCCAAGCACTGTGCTAAGTATAAGAGATACAAAAAAAGGCAAAATAAGTCTCTGTTCTCAAGACATTTACCGTCTAATAGGGTGACAATATGCAAGAAACTACAAACAAGCTATATACAGAATACATTGGAGATACTCTCAATAGCATTCGAGCCTGGGAAAGGCATGTTCCAGAAAACAGATTTTAGCTGAGACTTAAGGGAAGACAAAGGATAAGATGTAGGGAGACAGAACTTCAGACATGATAGAGAGCCAGTACAAATGTATGGAGTCAGAAAATGAGCCAGCACGTGCAGATAAAATCTTATTCTATAGATCTATCTTAGATACGTCCTCAAGGAATGGAGAGCACATCCAACTACCTACTGAATCTCTTTACTATTTTTTTCAGCACTCAACATATCTCAAACTGAACTTATCTATGTACCCCAAATCTTCTCCTTTCCCCCAATTTCTCTATTTCTGTCAATATCATTACCATTCTCCAAGTCACCTATACACAAAGTCATCTTGAACTCTTTCATCTGGTTCACCTCTCTCTCCCATCTATTGTGATTTCTCAACAGTCTACCTTGTTCTTATATCCATCTCTTCTTTCTCTATTTGGACTTCTCTGGCTTATTAGCCTCCCTGCCTTCTATCTCTTTTCTCTATAGTGAATATTTCATATCTAAATAAACTGTATAATGACCAAGTCATTCCCTCACACACTCTCCTATTAAAAAGCCTCCATGGTTCCTCTTTGACTGGAATAAATTAAGGATGTTTTAGCCCTGCATAGAAAGCCTCCTGAAATCTGGCTCCAACTTACCATTCCCATCTTATTTCATTGTATTCTTCCTTCTGCAAGCTGCATGTGAACTAAACTGAGCTACTAGCTATCTATCACCTATACTGTGATGGTACTCAATCAATCCATCATTAAGCATTTATCAAGTGCCCACTTTGTACCAGTTGAGTCCCTAATGGGACTGCTCCTACTCCTACTCACAGAAGTTGTTTGTCCACTCTAGAAGAGGATGATGACATTGGGGGTGACATGAAAATGAATTGGATTTAAGTGAGGGAGGGCAATGCGAGGTCACCAGCCTCACTTTTCCTTCTGTATTCATCTAAGTACAATGAGAGAATGTAGATCAGGACAATTGGAGATGGCCTGATGTAGTGGGAGATCATGGCCTTTTGAAGCTAAGGTTTTTAACGGGTCTCAGTTTGACAGAGGCAACATTCAATCAGTGACTAAGATTAGGTAGCAATTGGGGCAAAGAGTTTTTAGTCAAAAAAAAAATCAATCTGAGATTGGGAGGGGAAGATGGTTAGAGTTTCTGGCCAAAATCAAAATCAAAAATTTAAATTGTAACAGTCAGACTCTCTACCATCTGCATAGGGTTCCATTTAGGAGTCAGAAAGACCTGAGTTGAATCTAGCTTCAGATACTTATGAACTTGGTGACACTAGACTAACGACAATCTCTCTGATCTTCAGGCTCCATGTCTCTAACATGAGCATGTTGGATGAGAGACCTGGGGTTTTTTTCCACCTCTAAAGCTACGTTCCAATAACTTTGATCACGATGACCATGCATCAGAGTCCAACAAAGGCTTTCTCCATTTTCTTGTGGAGTTTGGAGACCATCTGCCTCTGCGCAGCCCTCTTTCCAATAGGCAGATACTACCTTTCCTCCTTGTGGGGAAAATGTTGTCCCACTCTATTGGATTATGGGAAAAGTCCCACTTTGGAACAGCTTTTTTGGTGGCATAGAGAGTGAAAAAGAAGGAAATATAAGGTAAACAAGTTTGTCCTAAAACATTTAAGAGAGAAGATAAGGAAAAAATAAAGCAGCAGGTCATCAGCTCTGACCACTACCACACTGTTCATTCAGATCAGGAGTCAAGGGACTAGAATAAACCAGTTGTGAAGATTCCCCCAAGCTTTTCCTGGACTGGTGCCTCACTGGGTCACAGGCCCATAGAAGGAAGTTTTCTCAACACCAATGCAAAGTTGTATTGTTAAAATAACCAGATGCCAGGAGCTAGTTTGGACTTTTTTTAAATTAAAATCAAAAGTAGTAAGTCAGATGGGCCCCGCTGACCCTAAGCGGTCTGTTGTGGGCACAGTAACAGGAAGACTGGGTTCATTCTGTAAATACCAGAGTTGGAGAAAATGCTGGGGTGGTGTTTTTTTTGGTGTTTTGCTTGGTAGCATGTTTTCCTTGCCAAGTAGAATATTTTCCGGAACTAACTGACTTTGAGGAAGACATTTAGCCTTGCAATTTACGTGGAAAGATTTCTTTAGTTAATTTAAGAATAACTGCTTCACAAAAGCTCTTTTCTCTCTTTTTTGAAGAAATGAAAATGGCAGGTTAGAGAGGGAGATGCTTCAGATCTGGAAGCATCCTCTTTTATTTCTCAACACAAAAGGATGTTAACAAATGCCACTTGGTAAAAACAATGCCCACAGAAGTGAATAAGATAGCTTGTCATAGTTCTCTGCCTGTGGCAGGTCATCCGTTGAGGAAATAGACCACAAGTCAATTGATTTATATATGTTAGGAGAAAAAAAAGGCATAATAACTATAAAGTCTGTGTGGTGCAGTGGTAAGTACACAGGCTTTAGACACAGAGAGGACCTGACTTCAAATTCTGCTTCTGCCATTTACTACCTAGGCGACCTCAGGCAAGGTAGAGCCTCAAATTGAGAGCTGGAAAGGAGATTAGATGTCATCGAGTCATTTTATAAATGTTTAGAGTAATGAAGTTTCTTGGCAGGAAGCCAGTGTATACAATGGAAAGAGTATAGAGTCAGGAATATCTGAATTTGAATCCTGCCCTCAGACACTTAACTAGGTGGGTAACCATAGGCAAATCATCTGGCAAGTATATCTGAGTTTCCTCATCTGTGCCCTTACACTGATGTAGGGAATTTTAGATATGGCTTCCTGACTAATATAGATCAACTTTATCATCTTAGCACCTTAGACCTGGTTTATATCAATGCTTCCCTTGGCAGTCTGGGTAAAGTCTTGGATGCTTGCTTGGAATGTTTGCTTGCCTACATTAATGATTGAAAGAAATGCCAAATTCTAGATATTAGTCAGTGCAAATAAATGTCTATCTTTTTCACATCTAAGTTCATGGACCCCTGAAAACTATCCCGGAAAGTCCATGGATCTGGATACTCAAGTTAAAATGCTGCCTTAAGGTATTCATAAAATCTTTTGCAAATCTTAAAGCATTATAGAAGTGCTAGTTATTATTATTATATGCTACTATTGTTGTTGTCCAAGATTACATAGGCAGCAAATGTGGGTGGGATATGGCCCCAGAGATTATGTCCTTTATACTGTGCTATACTGTGATTTTTGGTTTCCTCATCTTTAAAATGAAAGAGTTCAATTAGATAATCTATAAGGTCCCTTCTGTTGTGCCACAGTTCTCTTTTATTGTTCTGCTTCATTTCCCTAATTGTTTGGCCTCAATTTCCCTAATTGGTCCTGCCTGTTTCCTTAATTGTTCTGCCTCAATCCCTTTAGTTGCAAACCCCCCCCCTCCAGTTCATTAAGACTGGCAAAATTCAGAGATTATAAATTGTCAATGTGTAAACTCAAAAAGGAGGAATCCAGATTTTCTGTCTCTTGCCAGACACTTTCTTACCTCCCCATTAGTAAGAATTTGTGGTCCTACCCCCAAACCTGCCAGAAGCGTATTGATGGTTCCTGCCTGGAGATTCCCGATCACCAGAGTCTAAACTCCATCTCCCTGCTTTTGTTTAGCTATCATGTATAAATATGATGGAGAACTCACATGAGCTGCTGTTTGCTGGATTCTTGGAGACGATAGTCTCCTTCAGCCCTGGGACCAAACCATGGATCCATTTGGTCCCAGTAAATCTCCCCCTTTCAAATAAAATATCAAAAACTCTCTAATGTCTATCTTGCCTCAGTTTCTCCGGCATTATACTTCCAGCTCTAAATCCTAAAATTCTTGGGAGAAAGTACAATGGGAAGGCATGAGAGGTGATGACTTGTTTATGGTGACAAAACTAATATGTATTGATAGTGGCTTGGAATTGAAGTGTACTGTGATGTCATCCACTACTCCATCTTACTTCTATCTTAGTAAAGTTTGAAAATAAATCCTTCTTACAAGACAATGAACGGTATATCTGACAAGTTAAAACATTTAAGAATATACAACATGATGCAGCATGCCTTAACCAATTTATTAGCCACATTTTCTGTTAAAGCAGTTAAATTATGAAATGGAAGAAATTATTAATGCTCCTAGGAAGCAACATGGAAAAGTGAATAAAAAAAAAACTAAAAGACAAAAGAATCTAGTTCAATTTCTGACTTGGACAAATGAATGGGGATAAGTTATTTGAACTCTTGGGAACTGAGACAATTTACTAAGACTAAAAGTTTGACCTGTTTTGGTAAATGGACTCCCCTCACAAGAACATGAATGTAAAAGGTAGGTAAAGAGAAAAAAAAGAAAGAGACAGAGAGAGAGGAAGGAAGGAAGGAAGGAAGGAAGGAAGGAAGGAAGGAAGGAAGGAAGGAAGGAAGGAAGGAAGGAAGGAAGGAAGAAAGGAAGAAAGGAAAGAAGGAAGGAAGGAAGGTAGGAAGGAAGGAAAAGAAAGGAAAGAAGGAAGGAAGGAAGGTAGAAAGGAAGGAAAAGAGGGGGAAAGGGAAGGAGGGTAGAATTTAAGAATTTGGGGTTGAGGACACAGGCTACATAGTCTGGAAATGTATGGGAATTCAGTAGTGCCTCATTCCAGGCAAAGAAAGCAAAAGTTCACCTACCAGCACTCAGGATGAGACTTGCCTTTGCCCAGGCAATCAGAGGTCTAGTCCCCCCAAAAAAGAAGAAAAGAGGGCTACTGGAGAGCTCACCTAATACCTCTCTTCCTGGCAGTTTTCAAAATAACTTTTTTGACCACAGGAGGTTTGGGTGCATTATCAGTGATGGCTGTCTGCTCTGGTAGTGGCAGAAAACTACCTTCTAGAAATGGTGTTACAATACAATAAACTGGATTAAATTGTTTGCTATAGGGATCTGCTTGGCCTCGGGGGTTAGAAGCAAATGGCTCTTACATTCAGGGAATTTAATGCAATCTTCTGCAAAGAGAATTTACCATACTCTGCTGGGAATCCTTTCTGGGGTTTTCTGCCCAGCCTCCATTGCAAATCCAACCCAGATGAGTAGCCACCCAGAGACCTCAGCACACCCAGTCCCTGTTCTAGCTGTCCCCTCCATCCCATCCTGGAGGAAATATTCCTACAGGAAATATTCATTCAAGCCTCAAACTATGTTAATACTTTGAGAACCAATGATTTATTCAGCATGGATAGCCCTTCCATTGATGGAGATGTCAAGCTCTCTTGGTCTTAGCAGACAGGTTTTTTTGGAATACATATTGTTGGAAAAACCAGCATCCTATGGCCAAGCCCATGGTTCATCTTCCCTGAACTTAAGAAGATGGGTCTTTGGACAACATCAGGGCCATACTACATAACTTACCAGCTTAGTAGGATTTAACTTGTCCAAGATAGATGTACTGATAGATGAGTTCTATATTACATCCATTCAGCTGTATGCCATGTGACACTCTCCCTGTGCAGATATATAATCATTTCCTCCTCATTCTTTATACAACAGCAAAAATCAATAACTTATGCTCTAGGTTAATATAGAACCTTCTATCTGGGTCTTAGGACTAGGAGGAGGAGTAAGAAAATGAAGAAGAGGAGAAAAAGGAGGAGGAAGATGACAAGAAGAAGATGGAGGAGGAGGAAAAGGAGGAGGAGGAAGATGAGGAGGAGGAGGAGGAGGAGAAGAAGAAAGAGAAGAAGAAGATGATGAAGGAGAAGAAGAAGAAGAAGATATTAAAGTAACAAATGAATTGTATAGTAAAATGTTATTGCTACTAAGCAACTCTATCTAGAAAAAAGCAATAAAAAAAGCATTTATTAAAGGGAATTTTACAGATATTGGTAATTCTTTGGTGTGAAGCAAGATAACCTAATAATACTGTGATAGTTATGAATACATCTATCTCGTAAATAATTAAAACTTTATAAAGAGTGTCTATAAAAAAGATATTTATAAAGTGTCTGAGATTGGATTTGAATTCAGGTCTTCCTGCCACTGGCCCCAGCCTACTATCCACTGTGCCCTGAATTATTTCAGATTATCTAAGGCAAAGCAGTATGTGGTTATTGCCATGCATGTGGGGATATTATCCTTCAAGCTTACCAAAGGAGAGAGGGGCTTTGTAATAGGAAATCTATTGGGAAGGGAAGACATTCTCTAGCATTTCCTCACTGACCCCTAGGGATTTTTCCTCTAGACTTTAGATTGGTACAGCTGAACATTGATAAGCCAGTCCTTCCCATATGCATCTGGTGTGCTGTGTTTGGAATCAGAAAGATTCATTTTCTTTTTTTTTTTTTTAATTTTTATTTTTTATTTTATTTTATTTTATTTTATTTTTTATTTAATAATTACTTTATATTGACAGAATCCATGCCAGAGTAATTTTTTTTACATTATCCTTTGCACTCGTTTCTGTTCCAATTTTTTCCCCTCCTTCCCTCCACCCCCTCCCCTAGATGGCAAGCAGTCCTTTATATGTTGGATATGTTGCAGTATATCCTAGATACAATATATGTTTGCAGAACCGAACAGTTCTCTTGTTGCATAGGGAGAATTGGATTCAGAAGGTATAAATAACCCGGGAAGAAAAACAAAAATGCAGATAGTTCACATTCGAGAAAGATTCATTTTCATAAATTCAAATCCATCCTCAGACGCTTATTACCTGTGTGTGAGACCCTAGAAAAGTCATTTAACTCTATTTGCCTCAATTTCCTCATCTATAAAGTGAACTGGAGAAGACAATGGCAATAATATCTTTGCAAAGAAAACCCCAATGGAGCCACAGAGAGTCAGGCATGACAGAAACAACTCAGCAACAATAAAATACTATGAGCTAAGCATTTTAGAAATATTATAGTTGAAACTCACCATAACCTTGGGAGGTAGATGCTATTATTACCTTCTTTTTACAAGTGAGGAAACTGAAACAGAAATAAAATGACTTTCCCAAGATCACACTGCTAATATATGAGGCTAAATTGTCTTCCTGATTCCATATCTATTTTTCTATTTACTGAATCACCTAGCTAATTCATCCAAAGGAAATGCTTTAATAAGTTGTGAACTTTAGTGACTTTTGTTAATTTAATAACTAAGTCACATGGAAGAGAAGTGGTTGGTAGTGGACAGAAGGTTGACCTTGGAGTCAAGATGAATTGGATTTCCAAGAATGTTTGGATTCAAAGCCTGCTAATGACATCTACTACCTGTATGACCTATATGATCATTTAGTCTCTAAATGGTCCAGGAAATTATCAAAAACATACCATTACAGATAAGTATCATCAGTGGAGGTAATTTCTGCAATGGGAATGCTCTATGCTGACGAAATCTCCAGGCTACTGCTACTTACATGTCATCATTTGGGACTGCTATTGTTTTAAATAGGTCCCATAGACCTCCTCTTGGAAATGTATTGATTAGCATTTTAATTCATGAATGTAAAATCCACACCAATTGAATGAAAACTAGCCAAAACCCTTCTCCCAGAGTCCTTTGTAAAGTACTTCCTATACACTTCTTTCAACATGAATCTCTATTTACATTGCACATAACACCTAGGTGTGCCACAGTGCACAGAGCCCTGCACTTGGAGTCAGAAAGAGCTAAGTTCAAATCCCACCTTAGACCAAGGGCAAGTAACTTAAGCACTACCAGCTTCAGCTTCCTTGTCTGTAAAAAAGGGTTAATAAGAACATCTACTTCACAGAAAGTTATTTGAAAACATTTAAGCACTATATAAATGCTAGCTATAAGTATCATATTTTGTATTTATTTGTCTGAGTACCATGTATCTCTCTTCAGCAGAACAGAAGTTCTTTACAGACAAGAAATACTTTAGTTTTCTCAGTACCAAGGACAGCACTTGACACAAATACTTATTTAGTTCAACTTAGATTAAAATAAGGGAAAGAAAAAAGAAAAGAAAAAGATTCATGCCTAATCCTTGGTGCTAAACTCCAGAAACTGGGTTGGTGATCCTTGAGAGACAGACCAATAGAATAATAATATCACCTACCTCCCAGGGTTATCAAATAGTCTTAAATTTGAAGAGAACTTTGCAAATTTTAAAGTACTCCATAAATGCTAACTATTATTATTTTTCTACCATTGTCTGCCTCACCCGACCTTCACATTTGATCTCATACCTACAAAGGTATGAGAGTCACTGATAGGTCTCGTCCACACTTCCCAGAAGCACCAGAGTAGGACGTTAGTGGAAGTTCACAAAGGATATCGTTGCAAAAATCAATCAGTTAAGGTCTCTAGTTTCCATATTTAAACATTAGTTACCTTTGCAACTCCTCCATTCCTCTGATTTATATCTGGATGATATTTTTAAAGGTCAGTTTTGATTCTTTTCTTTCTTTGCAAAAGAGGCAAAAGAGCTTCCCTGGGGTGAGATTTCACTAGATCATTTATCTAGAACATTTTTTGATAGGGATAAGTAAAGGGGCTGTCATTAGAAAGAGAGAGGGAAAGGATGGAAAAGGAGGGGGGAATAGCTGCAGACCTTTTTTTTTCTTTTTGTCATTAAAACTCTCCATAAAAATATTACCATTAACCTAACACCAAGTGACAAAATAATTGGATTTTACAAGAGTTAATATTAATCTAGAATTCATTCAACAAGACCTAATTTTTTAAACCCACTTTGGAAATTATAGAGAGATTTTTCCAATGAAGGTTCATCTAAGGCGAATGATTAAACTGGGTGCCTCTATAGTTTTTTTGATGTGGAACTAGAAGACTTCTAAAGATATTCTACAAATATGACCAGATAATATAGTTTTTCCATTGATACTATTCATCCCTCTGAAAGTAAGCTCAGATGCACATGACCTTGTATCTATTTTTATCTATTAATAAATATACAATTGTCTCTCTCATTACAATGTAAATTCCTAAAGTGCAAGAACTATTTCCTTTTTGTCTTTGTATCCTCATGGCTTAACTCAAAGTAGTTGGTTGAGAGATTAACTGACCGATTGCTTGTTAGTCATTAACTTCCAATGAACTACAAGGTTGCTCAATGGATAGAGAGTAAGGAAGAACTGAGTTCAAATCCAGTCTCAGACACTTACTAGCTATATGATCTTGAGGAAATCCCTTAACCTGTTTCCTCTACAGTAACCTACCTCTCTCAGATTTGTTGGGAACATCAAATAAGAAAATATCTGTAAAGTGCTTTGTAAACTTTGAAATGTTCTATATACGCTAGCTATTATTTTTGTTCCTACCATTCCCTACAGAACTACATAAGAGAAATTTTCCCTGTGTTTTCTCCTTTTTAGACCAAAGCTTCTTAAACTGTGGGTGGCGATTCCATATCATGGAACTGATTGTGGTGGTTGCAAAAAAAATTGGCAATAGTTAACAGGTTTCTAAATGATCTATGTCCTTCAGTATCAAGATTTGATTCTTTATATAAAAATAAACAAGTACATCCATCTCATTATCATGCAAATTTTCTTTTGTCTCTAATAAATGACAAAATTATATGTATACAAAAATTGTTTTAAAATAAATTTATCATTTATTATCAGTAAATCTTTCATCAGTATAGCTATTTTATGTATCTATATACCCAGGGTTGCAAAAAAAATTCTCAAACAGAAGGGCTCAAAAGTGGAAAAAAGTTTAAGAACCCCTGCTTTAGACTAAGTGTTCCAAATCTCTTCAATTTGTCCTTATCTAGTGTGATACCTGGCTCCTTAAATATCCTGTTTGCCTATTCTAACCACTTTCTACCATATTGATGCATTTTCCAAAATCTGAGAATGGAACTAAATATGCCAAATGTTGTCTAAACAAGAAAAATAATAGAAAAGCTACCACCTCTCTAATCCTGGAAACTATAGCAAGACTGCCATCTTTTTCAAATGAGCTGCTATCATTGGTATAGTGAACTCCCATGAGAAAACTTCTTTCAACAATATTCATGACCAACGTGTTCTTTAATTTACTATCTTAGAGACTTGTTTGGGTCACTGAGTTAACCTCAAGATCATATAGCCAATATATGTCCAATAAGAAATTTGAACTCAAATTTTCTTGATTCCAAAATCAGATCTATTAATAAATATAGAGACAGAATGAGAAAATAATAATATGGTCATACTTCTTTTCAGTGTCTATCTGAAAGCCACTGATTAAAAACAGGATAAATACCACAGGGCAAGCCTAGATTACTTGAGGCATTTCCTTGACAATCTTTTCATAAGGCAACATGACATTCTCATGTATTATTGTCCTGTCTAAAACATGGAACTGAGAAATGTAAATATATATATAGAGAGAGAGAGCGAGAGAGAGAGACAGAGACAGAGACAGAGAGAGACAGAGACAGAGACAAAGACAGAGAGACAGAGAGATAAAGACAGAGACAGAGACAGAGAGAGAGAGAGAGAGAGAGAGAGAGGCGCCATATATATAAAAAATAGCAATTTTTTTCATGGTGGTAAAGAATTAAACATTAAAGGTATGCTCATCATTTGAGGAATGGCTAGACAAGTTGTGATATATGATTGTGATAGAACACCATTGTGTTATAAGAAATGATAAGGGGAATGGTTTCAGAAAAATCTGAAAAAAAATACAAGTTGATACAAATTGAAGTGAACAAAATCAGGAAAACAGTGTATATAAGAGCAATATATATAATGATAATCAACTATAAAATATTTAGCTATTCTCCTCAATGTAATCATCTATGACAATTCCAAAGGACTCACGAGAACTAATGAACTCTGAACAATGACCAAAACATATAGTTTTTCCTTTTCTTTATTTTTCTTGCTTTTTTGCAACATGATCAATATAAACTATGATTTATATGACTTCCCATGTATAATTGGATATCATGTTTCTTGACTTTTCAATGAGTAGGTGAGAGGATGCAGGAAGAGAGAATTTGGAACTCAATTTTTTTTTAAAAATGCTAAAATGTGGAATTATAGAATTCTACAGAAATTCTGTGGAATTCTATAGAAATATAGAATCTGAAAGACTTGAGGCACAGTCTAAAATTTTATCGATAAGATCTTATTTGCATCATTAGGTTATAAGATATTATATATGAGTCAGAAACTAGATTGTACCATTCCCAACAATCTGTGATGCACATATAATTCATTTCATTTTAGCATTCAGGAACTAAGCACTAGTATAGGAAAAAAAAAAACATTATTCCCAGCTATGGAGGGGGGGAGGAAAAATCACAGAAATGAAGACATATAGTTTTCGCTATGTCTTTGTCCAATTAGGACAAAATGCCAACATAACAACAAACTTTTATTAGAAATCTACTTTATGTTGGGAGTCAGAAAAAAATCACCAAGAAAGAAAAAAAAATCAATAAAGTGACTGCTCTCAGGGAGCCTGCATCCCACTGTTTGATAAAGGGGAGAATACAATATGTATATAGATGACTTAAGGAAGTGGAGAAAAGTGAACAGATCAGAAAAAAGTTTTATAGATCAGAGTGGGGACCCCTGATCCTGAAGAATAGTGATTATGAGATGGAGGTTAGGAAGATAGGGAAGCTGTCTACAAGATAAAGAGGATAGAAGGAAGATCTGAGTTGAAATCCCATGTCAAGATACTTGTGTGACATAATGTTATGTTATGTGACAGCTGACCACTTCTATGCCAAACTGCCTATGTTTCAGCTTTCCTTTTATCTAGAACTCAGTTAATCTGAATTCTGATTGGTAAACATTTATCTCAGTTTGCCCAGGTTATTTTGTGCTATTGTTAGATTATGTCCAACTCTTTGTGATTTCATTTAGAGTTTTCTTGGCAAATATACTAGAGTGATTTTGTGATTTCCTTCCTCATTGACCATGGTCACATGGCTAGCAAGTTTCTGAGGCCAGATTTGAACTCAAATAGATCAATTTTCCTTGACTCCAAACTCAGTGCCCCCAGTGCCTAAAACCCTCCTTTTATATTGCTCAGGCTGAAACCAGTCATCCCTCTTCCCCATACTTATCCAGGTCATGCTCTGCAACCAGAACCTTCTCCTCCCACTCCATTTTTGACTCCATCTCCAAGAATAGTAACCCAATCAACACTAACTTTCACATAAATGATTGTCACTCAATTATCCAGTGATTCCAATCATCATTCCCTCTGTCTGACTTCCCCATCCAAAAATATCTCCCTGCTCCTGTCCCATACATGTTATCTTCTCCTTTTGGAATATAAATTACTTGAGAATGGGGGAGCCTTCCTTGCTTATGTGTGTCTCTCTGGAACCTAAGAGAGTTCAAGACAAATAGTAAGTATTTGATCAATGCTTCTTCATTCATGCATGCAGTTATTCATGACCTCAGCTACCTCAAACTTAGAATGGAGAGATAATAGTACCTGCCTCACAGAGTAGTAAAAATCAAATGAAATGATATTTGAAAATCATTTTGAACACTTAGGGAATTGTATATATTTTAGCTTGATATTTTTATCCCAGACATGGAAGACAATTTGTATAGAGATGAGAGGTATTATGTCAAGTTCAGGGATCAGAGTTGTTTGGCAGAAGTACAGCACAAATGAAAGGTAAAGAAAAACTAGAAAGATAGTCTAGAACTGGATTATGAAGACTTGAATATAAAGCAAAAAGCACTAAGCAAATATAAATGGGCTGTTGAGTCCCATCTAATCATTTAACTACAATGCAATGGGATCCATTTAACCACAATGCAATGGGATCCATTTATCAAAAACTATAAATCAAAGACTATCCCACTTACATTCACACTTTTCTCACAAAGGATAAAAAAAAGCCATTGCTGCAATAATATAAAATGGCACTCTGATTATTCTGATTAATCTGATTAATACAAACCCCATTCTTCCAAGATAGGACAAAGAAAATTAGCATTTATATAGTATCTTCTAGGTGCAAGGCACTGTATTAAGTGTTTTTATAAACACCTTTTTTGATAATGACAATAACCTGGGAGATAGGATCATGTCATATCAGACCCTTCCTCACCCAAAGGATCATCTCCCTAGAGGTCATTAAGTCACCCTGATCTTGCAGTCTTTAGTAACTAGTCATTCGCTTCTAGATATAATTCTAAGGGTTGATGGTCATATATTAAGATTATTGTGACTCCATTGGTTTTGGAGAATTTTAGTTGGAGAATTTTAATTAGAAAACCCAAGGGACCATAATGATAGCTCATAGAAACAGAAAAGAAGCTGTTTTTTTTCCAATTTTTCCTGGTTCCTTTTATTTAACATGTACCTTAGTCACAACTGTTACTTGAGTATGCCAGCAAATGTTAGTATCTGGCTTTCCCAATACTTCTACGTTTAAGCTTCATAGTCATTTTTTCTCCATCCTTTCCTTAAATATAGACAACAGGATCATCAGTCAAGCCCTGACTTGTAGTAACCTCAGAGATGTAAATGTAAATGTAAAAGCCCTTGAGAGCTGGTCCTAGCACCTCTCTGGTTGTTACACCCATGCCTTCCTTATCTTCACTTCTTAGAACCCCTCGCTTTCCACGTCGTTCAGTTCATGAGACACCTTCAGCAGGAAGTCATCCCTGAGGCAGGGAGTATAAGAGATCCATGTGGAAACAGAGAGCCTCTGTTCAAATCTTCCCTTTCCTGCTTATTAGCTTGTTGAACTTGGGCCGTCACCCAAAAGGCATTTATTAAGCCCCTGTTATGTGCCATGCACCGTGCTCTATGCTTGGGATACAAATAGAAAAAATCCCAATCACAAGGAGTTCATATTCTAACAGGGAAACAAGAAAGATAATGATAGTTAAATAGATAGATGATAGATAGATAATATATATATGCATACATATATATATATATATATTTTTAGGGAAGAATGTAAAGAGAATAAATATAAGTACAAAATTGACAGGGAGAGAAGGAGCAGTTAGAGGAAGTCAGAAGGGCTTCACACGGAAGGAGATGGTACCTGAGCTATATCTTGAGAAAAAAAAATAATAATAATTCTATTCACTGTGTTAACTAACTGCCCAGAGTCAGGAAGATCTGAATTCAAATTTGGCCTCAGATGCACAGGCTTGGGACACTGGGCAAGTTCCATTATTTAGTTTGCCTCAGTTTCTTCATCTGTAAAATGAGTGAGTTGACCAACATAGCTAGCCCCTAATGTCCCTCCTAGCTCTTGATCAGTGGTCTTGATTCTGCTTGACATTAGGGCTCCCTAATTCCACAAATATTCTATATTTCACTTCTTTGTGACTCTGGTCTTTAATAGAATGCCTGGTGAAGAGTAGTCATGTGATAAATGCTTGTTGATTAATTGTTCATATAGTATTCCCTCCAGACAGGAATGGAGAACACTCAGGAAAAAATAGTGTGTAGAGTGAGGGCTGCCAAGCTTTTGTAAAGACCACACTTTTGGTGCTGACCAAACATAGGTTGCCTAAAAGACTGTTTTATGAGATCTTACACAAAGCAAGCACTCACTTGGAGGTTAAAGGAAGCCATAAAAGGACATCCCCAAGGTCTCTCTGAAGAACTTTGGAATCTGTTATAAGACCTGGGAGATGCTGGCGTAGGACTGCCCAAAGATGTATGTCCACCTCCAAGAAGATACTGTACTCTCTGAGCAAAGCAGGATCACAGTAGCTCTGAAGAAACATGAGATGTGCAAATTGAGAGCCATGTTCACTCCAAAGGTTCATATGGACTATTTGTGCCCAAGCTAGAGGCTTCTAAATCTGTATTGTCTGATCAGTCACACACATTACACCTTGGCTACACAATGATGTCATTTTGGTCTTCTTCAGGAAGGAAGGATAGTAATCAATCAACTAAACAACCTCTCAGTAGAATGTAGTGAGGACACAGACTAATTTTTTTTAAAACTGAGGCATTTGGGGTTAAGTGACTTGCCCAAAGTCACACAATTAGGAAGCATTAAGTGTCTGAGGTCAGATTTAAACTCAGGTCCTCCTAACTTCAGGGCTGGTGTTCTATCCACTGAGCCACCTAGTTGCCTCCATGGGCAGGAATTATTTTTCTGATTGATTTTTGCATTCCCAGGATTCAGTGCAGTGTATGGGACCTTCAATGTTTGTTGAATTGAATCTATGTGGAAAGAAATGGATCTTTCATAATCTTGTAAAAAATACATATATGTGCATACAGACAAATCACATATATGCAATCCATTTTTCTTTGTTTCATGTCCATAAGTGCACAAGTCTTGGGAATATCAAAATTGCAGGTGAACCTTGGGGGGTTTGTGGGTAAAAAAGAGCAGGATGGTTCCTTCCCTTCAAGGAAATACATGATTGGAAGGGGAATTATCCTGATTATATCACAAGCAAGGAATGTAGAATGGGCAACCTGCTATTTACAGCAGGTTCAAAGGTCTCCATTGTGTTTCTTGGATATTCTTTGGAGGCTCTTTATGGGAAAACATAGACAAGAGTACCACACAGTAAGAGGAAATGGATTTCTAAAAGGATACTACAATCTGGCCAATGTGGTCTTCTCTCCCATTGGGGAGGAGATACCTCCTCCATCACTGTGCACTCCAACTCTTAAATCCCTTCTTTCCTCTAGTCACAGATTAAATGCTACCTTCTCCATGAAGACTTCTTTGATTTACCATCCTAGGCTATGAGTGCCCTGCCCCTTCACACTAACATTACTCAGTGATTACTCCTAGTACATGTTGTTTCTCTCAATAAAACATAAGCTTTTAACATATTTAACATGTATTGGTCAAGCTGCCATCTGGGGGAGGAGGTGGGGGGAAGGAGGGGAAAAATTGGAACAAAAGATTTTGCAGTTGTCAATGGTGAAAAATTACCCATGCATATGTCTTATAAATGAAAAGCTATAATAATAAATAAATAAATGCCCCCCCCATAAAACATAAGCTTCATATATATAATTTTATTAAAGCCTTTTATTTACAAAACATATGCATGGGTAATTTTTCAACACTGACCCTTGCAAATTATCCCCTCCTTCTTCCCACTCCATGCCCTAGATGGCAGGTAGTCTAATACATGCAACAACATAAGCTTCTTAAGGACAAGGCTTATTTCACATGTGACTTTGCTACCACCCATCCACCCAAACCCTCCCCTCCTACCCCCACCTCGCCTGGCATAGAATGGCATTTTTAACTTGCCTATTGATTTACTGTGCCACTAGAAGTGTAACCCACACTGTGGAGAGCCCAGATCCAAAGCTTTCTCCCACACCTGCAAGCCAGGCACTGAGAACACAGTAGGGAACTCCAATGAATTATTATGTTTGTTACCGATTTCTCACATATCTAATAACGACTTTCTGGCTCTTCCAGCACATATGCTGTTGCTAATATCCCTGGCAGTCAATGACATTTCTTCCCACAGTTAGTGAGATTTGACTTGCTGGGGGCTGCTTATCTTAAGAAGAAAATGGCATTGGAAGTCCTTGTCCTTGCAACATGTAGTCATTATCAGCTGACTATAATTATGATGATATTATTGGGAAAGGGTAATGAGCTATTGCCTCTATTTTCTTCTCCTCTTTAAGAAATAATGGTAGCCTGTTTCCTGTATTGAAATCTGACGATAGTAATAATAGAAAATGATATTTATATAGTACTTCACAGTTACAAGATTTTAGCCAACATCTCAACTGAGCAAGTCACCCCAAGATAGAAGGGTATCTTCTATAGCTAATATTGCGTATAGAGTAAAATACAAACTTCTTACCTCAAGGGCCTTCAAAATCTGGCTCCCATATGCCTTTGCCAAAACTGTCCACATTGTGATACTACCTCAAAGAAACTTTCGCTCTTTTTCAAAGCACAGTTCTAGTACAAGCTTCTCCAACAGGACTTTCCTGATCTTCCCAATTATTAACATTTTGTCCTCTTCAAATTAATTTTTCTTATTTTGTATATATTTGATATTTACTTGTTTTTGTACATGTAGCAATTCACCACAAGATATAAATTTCTTCAGGTGGGGGATTGTTTTTCATCTTTTGTCATTAGTGCCTAGTATACATTAGGTGCTTAATAAATCTTTTTCACCAAATTATATCTTCATTCACAATGTCCCTTTGTGATAAGCAAAATTATTTCTATTTTACATATGAGAAAATTCTTCCTCTGAGATGTCTTGCTTTCTGCCCAAAACCATATAGCTAGGAAATGGCAGGAACAAATCTTTAACCTCAGCCAACTTGCTCCAAATATGTTTTCCCGACTTCCGGCCAAGATGGCGGAGAGGAAATACACTTCTGTGTAATCTCCGTGTTTTTCTCTCACTATTCATTTCATTTCATGCCTCTGAATTAATGCTCGACTGAAAAAAAAACCATACAATTACTTACCAAGAGAAACCATCCTTGAGACTCGTCAAGAAAGGTCTGTTTTTGCGCGAGGGCGGGGACGGTATTTGGAAGCAGTCTGCGGGTAGCAGCAGCTGCAACCAGAGCACAGATAGCAGCTCAGAACCGGGTGGAGCGGAGAGGGGGTAGGACCGCAGCCGTCTCTGCGGTGAGAGCTTTGCTATAGGAGCAAGTCAGCAGCCCAGCAGAGAAGCTAAAAACACCGGGGGTGAAGAATACAATCCCAAACAGCTGGAGTTTCTAGGGACCTGGCCACCCCTCCCCCACAGTGTCTTAGCCCGCTCGGATCTCAGAGCGCTCGGATCTCAGCGCGCAGGCGCCATAGCACAGTAGGACCTGTGCCTCACGAATACCCTGCCCCTCCCCCAAAGAAAGCAGCCTCCATTCAAGGGGTTTTTTTTCCTTCTGTTTCTTTGATAGTTTGTCTTTGATAAATAGACAGAATGAGCAAGAAACTGAAAAAGAATTTAACCCTGGACAGCTTTTATACAGATAAAGAGCAGACTCCAAACCCTGAGGAGACTAAAAACAAACAGTCCCCAGGTGAATCCCCGAAGGAGGAGACCTTATATCCCTCAGCACAGATGAATCTCATGGAGGAAATTAAAAAGGCTCTCACAAGGGAGCTAGAAGAAAAATGGGAAAAGGAGAGGGAGGCTCTGCAAAAGGAGAGGGAGGCTTGGCAAAAGAGCCTGGAGAAGTCAGTTAAAGAGAGAGTGGATAAAGAAACCAAATCCTTGAAAAATAGGATTAGTGAACTGGAAACAGAAAACAGCTCTCTAAAAAACAAAATTGGCGAAATGGAAAAAAATTCCACAGAACAAAAGAACTCAATTGGACAATTAGAAAAAGATCTTAAAAAAGTGAGTGAAAAAAATACCTCACTGAAAATCAGGGTCGAACAATTGGAATTGAATGACTCGAGGAGACAAGAAGAATCAGTCAAGCAAATCCAAAAAAATCAAACAATGGAAAAGGATGTGAAATACCTTCTGGGGAAGACAACAGACCTGGAAAACAGATCCAGGAGAGACAACCTGAGAATCATCGGACTTCCAGAAAAGTATGATGAAAAAAAAAGCCTGAACACTATCTTCCAGGAAATTATCAAAGAGAACTGCCCAGAAGTCATAGAAACAGAAGGTAAAATAGACATTGAAAGAATTCATCGATCCCCTACTGAAAGGGATCCTAAAATCAAAACACCAAGGAATATAGTGGCCAAATGCCAGAACCCTCAGGCAAAGGAAAAAATACTGCAAGCGGCTAGAAAAACCCAATTCAAGTATCAAGGAGCCACAATAAGGATCACCCAGGATCTGGCAGCATCCACATTAAAGGATCGAAGGGCCTGGAATATGATATTCCGAAAGGCTAAGGAACTTGGTATGCAACCAAAAATAACTTACCCAGCGAGATTGAGCATCTTTTTCCAGGGAAGAAGATGGTCATTCAACGAAATAAGCGAATTTCATCTATTTCTGATGAAAAAGCCAGAACTTAACAAAAAATTTGATCTACAAGCACAGAACTCAAGAGAAATCTAAAAAGGTAAAGATTAATCTTGGGAACTATATTTCGGCTGTAAAGATGTATAAAAAATACATGTATACCTTGTTCTAGAAACTAGTTGAGGAAAGGACATTGTACTAGAAAAAAGGGAAAGTGGGGGTACTACATTTCACGAAGAGGCAAAGAAAACCTAGTATATCTGAGAGAAAGAATGGAGAGGAATGAAAATAGTGAGTATTTTACTGCTTTCAGAATTGGCAGTAAGAGAAGAATTTTAGACATATTCAATCTATGGTGAAACTTCTCCCACCTCATTGAAAAGTGAGAAGGGAAAAGTGAAAAAGGAAGGAATAAGCTAAGTGGAAGGGAATACGGGAACTGGGAGGGAAAGGGGTAAGTTGGGGGGGGGGGGACTCTAAGGGGAGGGGAGGGATACTGAAAAAGGGAGGGCTGTGAGAAGCAAGGGGAGCTCACAAGCTTAATACTGGGAAGGGGGGTAAGGGAGGGGGTAAGGGAGTAAGAAGGGAGAAAAGCATAAACCGGGGTCAACAAGATGGCAAGTAATACAGAATTGGTCATTTTAACCATAAATGTGAACGGGGTAAACTCCTCTATAAAGAGGAAGCGGTTAGCAGAATGGATTAAAAGCCAGAATCCTACAATATGTTGTATACAGGAAACACACCTGAAGCGGGGTGATACATGCAGGTTAAAGGTAAAAGGTTGGAGCAAAATCTACTATGCTTCAGGTGAAGCCAAAAAAGCAGGGGTAGCCATCCTGATCTCAGATCAAGCTAAAGCAAAAATTGATCTAATCAAAGAGATAAGGAAGGGCACTATATCTTGCTAAAGGGTAGAATGAATAATGAAGAAGTATCTATATTAAATATATATGCACCAAGTAGTGTAGCATCTAAATTCCTAAAAGAGAAATTAAGAGAGCTGCAAGAAGAAATAGACAGTAAAACTATAATAGTGGGAGATCTCAACCTTGCACTCTCAGAATTAGATAAATCAAACCACAAAATAAATAAGAAAGAAATCAAAGAGATAAATAGAATACTAGAAAAATTAGATATGATAGATCTCTGGAGAAAATGTAATGGGGACAGAAAGGAGTACACCTTCTTTTCAGCAGTTCATGGAACTTATACAAAAATTGATCATATATTAGGACATAAAAACCTCAAACTCAAATGCAGTAAGGCAGAAATAGTGAATGCATCCTTTTCAGACCATGATGCATTGAAAATTACATTCAATAAAAAGCCACAGGAAAGTAGACCAAAAAATAATTGGAAACTAAATAATCTCATACTAAAGAATGATTGGGTGAAACAGCAAATTATAGACATAATTAATAACTTCATCCAAGAAAATGATAATAATGAGACATCATACCAAAATGTATGGGATGCAGCCAAAGCGGTAATAGGGGAAATCTCATATCTCTAGAGGCCTATTTGTATAAAATAGAGAAAGAGAAGGTCAATGAATTGGGCTTGCAACTAAAAATGCTAGAAAAGGAACAAATTAAAAACCCCCAATCAAACACTAAACTTGAAATTCAAAAAATAAAAGGAGAGATCAATAAAATTGAAAGTAAAAAAACTATTGAATTGATTAATAAAACTAAGAGTTGGTTCTATGAAAAAACCAACAAAATAGACAAACCCTTAGTAAATCTGATTAAAAAAAGGAAAGAGGAAAATCAAATTGTTAGTCTTAAAAATGAAAAGGGAGAACTCACCACTAACGAAGAGGAAATTAGAGCAATAATTAGGAGTTACTTTGCCCAACTTTACGCCAATAAATTCGACAACTTAAATGAAATAGAAGAATACCTCCAAAAATATAGCTTACCTAAACTAACAGAGGAAGAAGTAAATATCCTAAACACTCCTATCTCAGAAAAAGAAATAGAACAAACTATCAATCAACTCCCTAAGAAAAAAACCCCAGGACCAGATGGATTTACATCTGAATTCTATCAAACATTTAAAGATCAATTAACTCCAATGCTAAATAAACTATTTGAAGAAGTAGGGATTGAAGGAGTCCTACCAAACTCCTTTTATGACACAGATATGGTACTGATACCTAAACCAGGTAGGCTGAAAACAGAGAAAGAAAATTATAGACCAATCTCCCTAATGAATATTGATGCTAAAATCTTAAATAAAATATTAGCAAAAAGATTACAGAAAATCATCCCCAGGATAATACACTATGACCAAGTAGGATTTATACCAGGAATGCAGGGCTGGTTCAATATTAGGAAAACTATTAACATAATTGACTATATCAACAACCAACCAAACAAAAACCATATGATCATTTCAATAGATGCAGAAAAAGCATTTGATAAAATCCAACAGCCATTCCTAATAAAAACACTTGAGAGCATAGGAATAAAAGGACTTTTCCTTAAAATAGTTAGGAGCATATATTTTAAACCTTCAGTAAGCATCATATGCAATGGGGAAAAACTGGAACCTTTCCCGGTAAGATCTGGAGTGAAGCAAGGTTGCCCACTATCACCATTATTATTCAATATTGTATTAGAAACACTGGCCTCTGCAATAAGAGTCGAGAAAGAGATTAAAGGAATTAGAGTAGGCAATGAGGAAACCAAACTATCACTCTTTGCAGATGATATGATGGTATACCTAGAAAACCCCAGAGATTCTACTAAAAAGCTATTAGAAATAATTCATAATTTTAGCAAAGTAGCAGGATACAAAATAAATCCCCATAAATCCTCAGCATTCTTATACACCACCAACAAAATCCAAGAGCAAGAGATACAAAGAGAAATTCCATTCAAAATAACTGTTGATAGCATAAAATATTTGGGAATCTACCTACCAAAGGAAAGTCAGGAATTATATGAGCAAAATTACAAAAAAGTTTTCACACAAATAAAGTCAGACTTAAATAATTGGAAAAATATTAAGTGCTCTTGGATAGGCCGAGCAAATATAATAAAGATGACAATACTCCCTAAACTAATCTATTTATTTAGTGCTATACCAATCAGACTTCCAAGAAAATATTTTAATGATTTAGAAAAAATAACAACAAAATTCATATGGAACAATAAAAAGTCGAGAATCTCAAGGGAATTAATGAAAAAAAAATCAAATGAAGGTGGTCTAGCTGTACCTGATCTAAAATTATATTATAAAGCAGCAGTCACCAAAACCATCTGGTATTGGCTTAGAAATAGATTAGTTGATCAGTGGAAAAGGTTAGGTTCACAAGACAGAATAGTCAACTATAGCAATCTAGTGTTTGACAAACCCAAAGATTCTAAATTTTGGGATAAGATTTCATTATTTGATAAAAACTGCTGGGATAACTGGAAATTAGTATGGCAGAAATTAGGCAAGGACCCACACTTAACACCACATACCAAGATAAGATCAAAATGGGTCCATGACCTAGGCATAAAGAACGAGATTATAAATAAATTAGAAGAACATAGGATAGTTTATCTCTCAGACTTGTGGAGGAGAAAGAAATTTGTGACCAAAGATGAACTAGAGACCATTACCAATCACAAAATAGAAAATTTTGATTATATCAAATTAAAAAGCCTTTGTACAAACAGAACGAATGCAAACAAGATTAGTAGGGAAGTAACTAACTGGGAAAACATCTTTACAATTAAAGGTTCTGATAAAGGCCTCATTTCCAAAATATATAGAGAACTGACTCAAATTTATAAAAAATCAAGCCATTCTCCAATTGATAAATGGTCAAAGGATATGAACAGACAATTTTCAGATGAAGAAATTGAAACTATTACCACTCACATGAAAGAGTGTTCCAAATCACTATTGATCAGAGAAATGCAAATTAAGACAACTCTGAGATATCACTACACTCCTGTCAGATTGGCTAAGATGACAGGAAAAAACAATGATGAATGTTGGAGGGGATGCGGGAAAACGGGGACATTGATGCATTGTTGGTGGAGTTGTGAACGAATCCAGCCATTCTGGAGAGCGATCTGGAATTATGCCCAAAAAGTTATCAAACTGTGCATACCCTTTGATCCAACAGTGTTTCTATTGGGCTTATACCCCAAAGAGATACTAAAAAAGGGAAGGGGACCTGTATGTGCCAAAATGTTTGTAGCAGCCCTGTTTGTAGTGGCTAGAAACTGGAAAATGAATGGATGCCCATCAATTGGAGAATGGCTGGGTAAATTGTGGTATATGAACGTTATGGAATATTATTGCTCTGTAAGGAATGACCAGCAGGATGAATACAGAGAGGCTTGGAGAGACCTACATGGACTGATGCTAAGTGAGATGAGCAGAACCAGGAGATCATTATACACTTCGACAACGATATTGTATGAGGATGTATTCTGATGGAAGTGGATTTCTCTGACAAAGAGACTTAACTGAGTTTCATTGGAGAAATGATGGACAGAAACAGCTACACCCAAAGAAGGAATACTGGGAAATGAATGTGAACTATTTGCAATTTTGATTTTCTTCCCGAGTTATTTTTACCTTCTGAATCCAATTCTCCCTGTGCAACAAGAGAACTGTTTGGTTCTGCAAATATGTATTGTATCTAGGATATACTGCAACATGTTTAGCATATATAGGACTGCTTGCCATCCTGGGGGGGGGGGGAGGAGGGAGGGAGGGGAAAAAACGAAACATAAGTGATTGCAAGGGATAATGTCGTGTAGAAATTATCCTGGCATGGATTCTGTCAATGCGAAGTTATTATTAAATAAAATAAAATTTATTATTAAAAAAAAAAAAAAAAAAAAAAAAAAAAAAAAAAAAAAAACAAATATGTTTTCCCCTGGGTGGTACACTGGAACTAAGTCAGAAAGACCCAAGTTCAATGTGACTTCAGGCATTTACTAATTGTGTGACTCTAGGCAATTTAAACTTGATATCTACCTTAGTTTCCTCAACTGCAAAATGAAAATAATAATAATAAACACCTACTACTCAGGGTTGTCATGACAATCAAATGAAATACTATTTTTTAAAGTGCTTATCACAATGTCTGGCTCATAGTGCCTGGTGCATAATAGTCTCTTACGAGATGCTCATTTCCTTCTTTGTTTCTCCTTTGCTTCTATTTTGTTTTTAGACAGACATGGGAATTTCATCAGCATAGTAGTGACTTCCTTGTACCAGTGTGGACTGGTACCTTAGTCTTATAGAAAAATCTGGGAACTCTAAGATGATAAGTTATTTGCCCAGATTTACTCAGTTTAGAATGCTTCAAAAGCAGACTTAAACACAGACCTTTCTGGCTCTCTAGCCACTGCCCCAATTGACTTTTTCAATTCCCTTTCCATTCCATACACACATGGAGAGGACTCATTTGTACTACTTAGTAGATGTCAGATTGCCACAGAAAACAATGGCCATAGTGTATTCTCTTCTCAAAGCCCCCAAAAGCTAAATACTGTTGACCTATTTTCTCTGAGACCTAAGAATTCCATAAGTCACTTGAGGGTAGAAAAAAAAAGTTTATAGGTCAATTGAAGAAAAAAGCTATTTTCTTGTTTAATCAAATTTATGCTCGCATCAAACCATTGAATTTAGCAGAGGGAAGCATCCTTACAGGTCACTTAGCCTAACTCTCTCAATTTATTGGAATTGAAGTTCTGAGCAATTAAATGCTCTGCACAAGCTGGTGGGAATTCAGGACAAGACTCCAGGTTGTCTGGTTTCCAATCCAGAATACATGATATCATAGCCACTTTCCATATCAACTGACTAGGTCTAAATTTGTCTCTTAAATTCGATTAATTCAACAATTATTACATGCCCACTGTGCAAGGACCTGGGGGTTTTAAAAAGTATATTAAAATAGTCCTTGCCTCAGGGAGATTGCATTCTTCTGGAGGAAATACAACTTATAAATAGAGAAATAAATACAAAATATGTATCATCCTATATGTGCACTTGAAATCTATTTCTCCATGTCACACAGCTCCAATATGGCTCCTATTTATCTTTCCAGTCTTATTTCATAGTCCTTGACTTCCTGCTCTCTTTTCCAATCAAAGAGGGCTATTAAGAGGACTTTCTAAACTTCCCTCACTTCCACGTTAGTGTTTTCATATTTTTGACACGTCTTTGAATCATTTTCTACATCTTTTGTATTTATTTTAATTAACTCTATCATCCATTTCATGCCTTTGGCTCATCATGTGATAGACAGGAAAAGGACAACTTTACCATCACTATTGGAAAAGTAGTGCCCAATTCAGGACTTCCTTATCCATCTGTGTCTATGAAGGACAGGATTTTGCCCTTGTCATAGAGATGGTGGCAAGGTATTCTCTGCCTCCAATAAAAATAGACTTAGGAGAGATCAGTTTAACATTGTCATGGGAAGAGTCATATCAGATTTGAGGAAAAGCTTGCTGACTGTTAGAATTATCAGAAAGGAAGAAGCTATTAATGGTGATTAGGAAATATCCTTTCCTAGAGGTTTTTGAGGAAGAGATCACCCCTGCCCTGAGGAGTTTAGTTCCTAAAAGCAAGAAAATCCTCTAGCTCAGGGGTCTGTAACCTGGGATCTATGAACTGTCTTAAAAAATGATTATTGGATTCCAATATAATCAGTTTCTTTCATAATTCTACATATTTTATTTCATGTGTTTAAAAATATTAGTCTGAGAAATGATCCTTTGGCTTTACCATAAGATGGCCAAAAGTGTGCAGATCACAAAAATGGTGATTAAGCAGACTCTGAATCAGAGGATGGGCAAGTTGTATTCCAATTCAAGGACTGACTGAAAAACCTGGGGCCCCAGTAAGCCTACTAAATATGGGTCCATCTAACACCACTGGAAAACACTTAATCATTATCCCAGACCTTGGGGTATGGACAACTAAAGTACATTGCAAGAATTTTATAGTCCCCAAAAGCCACTACCAAGGCCTTTTCACAACAAACCCATTTTATAGCTTACCTCTTTTTAAGTAGAATGACCTTTAAAATAAAATTTCCCTGTAAGTCCTGTGTGACCTCCGCTTTCTTAAGGCCTTTCTTATTCTCACTCCTTACTGATCTTGGTCTCATCAAATTATTTGGTATTACTCAATATATTCTTTCTACTTAGTTATCTTTGTGTATTTTAGATCCCTCCCCGAGGAGAACATAAATCTCTTAAGGATAAGATGCATTTGTTTTGTTTTTATCTTTGTATTCCCCAGAGTCTAAACTCTTGCACCTAGGCCAAGGGGAATGTGAGCTTAATCAAAATTTCCTCGAATCAAAATTGATTTTATGTGCAAAACCATAGATCAAGTAGCTGCCTCAGTTCCTGGAACCTCACAAAGGGAAAGACGGTCTCTCGGGTCTCCAATTCTAAAGAATGGGGAGGAGGAAGGAGAAACCTAGAACTAAATTTTTAGTTATTGAAGTCAGTTGTCTTTCCTTTCCTTTCCTTTCTTTAATTTTTTGACAACTAGATCAGCCCTGATGAAACCTACGCTATAGAATACACTGCAGGCAATTTTGACTACTTTTCTAACTGTATGTGTTCCCTAGTGCCCCATAGAGTATGAATAATGAATGTTCTGTGCTTCCCTATCAAGCTCTTCATCTCAGCTAGAACATTTTGGTAAGGCACTATCATCTCTACTAGCTACACCTATTATTCCTACTAGTGTTCACTTGTCAGAAACCTTTTTAAGCAGAATGGGGAACTTCCTTTCCATCATTTTATGCTCTGTATCTCTATACCATACATAGATCCCGGGCCGTCATGGTGTTTGCCATCTCTGAGTTTTCATTCTGTAGTTTGTGTGTTATTTTTTTCTGTTCATTGATGAAAAGCTTGAGATTGAAAACATTCATTTTGTAGTTTCTTCTGCTTGGGGGAATGAAGGGTGGAAGAAGGGGCAGGCACTATGTAAGATGAAACTAGATAAGATGATGGAGAGAGAGAAAATAGGGTGGTGGAAGGTCCTCAACATCATTTTATCTTTGTATTACCCAGTGCTCACCTTTGAACCTGGCACAAAGAAAATGCTTAATTAGTTCCTGCTAATTAAGGAAGAAAAGTATTTTTATTATTTTAGCTATTTTAAAATAAATATTAATCCTCCACCCCCCAAAAAAAACCCTTTTTTGGAAAAAAGACAAAAATCATTCTTTATTGACTGATTCAAGAATTGATTGAAGGCCTGGAAATAGAGGCAAGAATGCCGAGTAAAGGTAAAGATTTACTTGAGTTCTCCCCCCAAATTCTTCCAAATATCTTTAAATAGTGACTCTAACCAAATTCTCAAGCAGGAAAATTTCAAAAACATGGTGTGGAATAATTTTCCATCCCAGGACAATTTAGAAAGTTGGCAGGAAAAGTCTGCTGCACCAAAGTGAAAGTAGAGCACAATCCAGCACAGGCCCTGCCAGTGCAGCTTGAATCCCAACAAATCAGGATCAGGACTCAGGGCAACTGAATAAATGGCAGCAGTGGTCAGTTCCAGACCTCTCACATCACAGATGGCAAGAGAACAGGACAATGGTTCAGTCAGAGATTTAAAGGAATCCCTTTGCTGTCACAGAACACTCTGTTGCATTGCCTATATTTGGACCTGGGTCACCATCCTGGGTTTTAGCCCAGTGTAAAGAGGCGCATAGCACAGCAGAGATTAAGCCCAGAGGAGAGCAGTGACCCTGGTCATAGATCTAGGGCTGAAAGAGAGCTTATATTCACTCACAAATCAGTGCACAATATAAGAAAGTAGTAGTAAACATACCTCTTTCCCTAGATTATACCTCCTTGGAAGAGCCAAAAACTTAGAAGTTCCCAGAATTACTTCTGAAAAGAGTTGCATAAAATACCTGAAGGTTGGGACAGTTCACTTCCTGCTTGGGAAGCAGAACCCTACTTTAACATAGAATGAAAAATCAAGAAATAAGTTGGGGAAATAAGTAAACAACAACAAAAAGTTGACCCCAGACCCCAGAAAGTAACTATAGTGACAAGGAAGATCAAAACACTACACTCAGAAGAAAACAATAAAAGCACAATTCCTGAATCCAACGTCCCAATGAAAAATATGAACTAGTATCTCACCATGAAAGAGTTCTAAAAGGATTTTTAAAATCAAGTAACAGGTAAAGAAAAAATTGTGGAAGAGAAATGAAAGAGATGCAAAAAAATCATGTCAAAAGAGACAGCAGCTTGATAAAAGGAGGCATAAAAAGGCACAAAAATTTGATGGAGAAAAAAATACCTTGAAAAACAGAATTGGTCTAGTGGAAAAGGAGGTACAAAAGTTCACTGAAGAAAATAATTCCTTAAAAGTGAGAATTGGGCAAGTCAAAACTAATGACTTTATGAGACAGTAAGAAACAATCAAATACAATCAAAATAAAAAAAAAAGGAAAAATGTGAACTATCTCAGGAAAAAAAACAACTTACCTAGAAAATATACCCAGTAAAATGAATTTTAATTAATTAAATTATTAATTAATTAATTAATATATAATAAATATTTCAAGCTTTAACAGTATAACAACTAATATATATAAAATATAGATATATAATTAAATTATTAATTAATTTAATCAATGTATAACAAATATATTATATTTACATATAAATAAATATATGACTATATAATGAATTAAATATAATTAATTAATTAAATGGATTGATTTAATCATGATAAAAAAAAAGTCTAAACATCATATTTCAAGAAATTATCAAGTAAAACTGTCCTGATATCCTAGAATCAGAGGATAAAAAAGAAGTTGAAAAAAGCCAACAATCATTTCCTGAAATAGATCCCCAAAATAAAGATTCCTAATATTATAGTAGCCAAATATCAGACTTCTAAAATCAAGGGAAAAAATCAATATATGTGATAAATGAATTGGTTAATTTTGGATTATTTTGTTATTATTACACTAAAAGATGGAGAGACAGTATATTGAGAAATAATTACTTCATAAAGCATAAAAGGGATCCTTGATCAAAGCATATGTATAAATGGTTTTTATTGTTATTTTTACTAAATCTATAAAATAAGTATTTGATAATTTGATTGGTATGAGACTGATTATGCAAGTTAATTTAGGTAGCACTGTTATTTTCAACATTTATATTGCCTAATCAATATAATAGAGAAAGAACCATGAACAGATAGATCAGACAGACTGCTGCTTGCAGTGAGAAGACTTAAGTTCAAATCTATCCTTGGACATAATAGCTATGTGATTTTTGGCAAATCATTTAATATCAGTTTCCTCATCTGTAAAATGAGAACAATAATAGCACCTACATCCTACGGTTGTTGGGAAGATCAAATGATATAATATTTGGAAAGTGTTTCACAGAGTATAATAGGTACTATATAAATGCCTGTTTTTGTTATTAGCCTACCCTAGAGCAATTACTATTTCTCTAAATATTTTGCACTATTAGCTTAAAGAATATTTTATTTTACTCATATAGTTAAGCAGACTCCTAAGTAATTTATTACTTCTATATATTCTATATAGAATTTCTCTTTTTATCTGCTCCTACTAGATTTTACTAGGAAAAAAGAAAATCAATCTGTTCACAGACATGTAGAAAATTGCTCCAAATCATTAATAATTAGGGAAATATGAATTGAAGCAATTTTATTGCTGAACCTTATATCTATTGTGTCTATGCAAAGTTAACAGAAAAAAGAAACTAGCAAATGTAGGGAAGAGGTGCAGAAAAACAGACCGTCAGTTGCACTATAGAGCCCAGGCATTCTGCAAAACAATTTGCAAGAAAACCCCTGATATTACTAAATCGTACATACCTTTGGCACAGCTATGCCAAAAAATATCAAAGAGGAAAAGATCCATTTGTCCAAAATATTTATAACAGCTCTTTTCTGTCATGGCAAAAAAAATGGAAATGAAGGGGGTACCCATCAATTAGGGAATGGCTGAAAAAAAAATGATATATAAGAATGCAATAGGATATTACTATTCTATGAGAAATGGGAAAATGTCAAAGAAACCTAGGAAGAGTTACGTGAACTGATTTGGAGTGAAGTGAGCAGAACTAAAAAAACAATTTATACAATGAAAATGTAAAGAAAAATAACTGAAAGATTTTCAGGATTTAACAGGACAATAACTAATCACAATTTCAAAAATGATGAAGCACCCTACCCATCACCTAATAAAGAGGTGATCAACTAATATGCAAAATAACACATATTTTTAGATATTTTGTTTTGACTATGTTAATTTCTTTAAATGATTTCATTTTTCTCATTTCTCCCCAAAGTTGGAGGAATGGAGAGAAGATAATTTTTAAAAAAATAGTGATTGAAATGACTGACAAAAAGTGCTATTACTAAAGGTTTGTTTTTTTTAAACATGCTTGGAACAAACAGGATAACCTAGTACATCCTCCAACGTATTTGTGTGCTTCAAAATCCTCTGCTGCAGGGCAGCTAGGTGACACAGTGGATAGAACCCTGAAGTCAGAAGGACCTGAGTTCAAACCTGGTCTAAGACATTTAACACTTCCTAGCTGTGTGACCCTGAACAAGTCACTTAATTCCAATTGTCTTGGCAAATAAAAAAAAAGAAAAGAAAAGAAAAATCCTCTGCTGCTCTGAAAGAAAAGTTTACAGAGAGAAGGAAACATCCAGCCAAGAGCTAATAAACCATTCCAGGTTGAGATGGGTTGTTACTCCAAGGAATAGGTTTCTATGTTTGTTCATCTTAAAAAAAAAAGAGCTGAGAAAAATAATGAGTGTGGGTATAAAGAAATCTTAATGAGATTGGATATTCCTTTGTTAACAATATAAACTAGTTACTCTCCTCCAGAAGTTTCTATAATGATTAGCTCTTGTTCTTAGATTTCTGGCTAGAAATTGCATCACTACAGAAATGCAAGAAACCTAAATTAGAGTCGTGACCCTCTTTTTCCTAGAAAAGACAATCTTCTGAATCTAGTTGGAAAAGTCTTAGTCTAGCTGAAGAATTGACAGTGGAGTTCAGGACAAATGAGGTCTGGTCTTTGAAACTGGATATTATTTAGCCTAAAGAACACTCTTTTATGTCTTTAAGTACCTGAAAAATTCAGATGTTAAGAGAACTAGATTTCCCAGAGGGAAAAAGAAAGAGAAATTTGCAAAATCAATTTGTAATTTGCAAAAATCAAATGCAAGCTTGACATCCAGAAAAACTTCCAAGGAATTAGAACTATTCAAAAGAGGAGTTAGTGAGTTCCCTATCAATGGAGGTCTTCAAGCAAAGGCTAGATTCAAAAGAGCAGAAATCCAGTGTCTTCCAATTCCCAGCTTCTTAAATTGTGGGTCATGACCTCAAAGGGGATCTCATAACTAAATATGGGGATTGTGAAATTGTGATTTATTATCAGAAAATGTTTGATTTGTTTACCTTTTTATATTCCTATATATAACAGGATCGTGTTAAAATTTCTTGGGTAAAAATGTGCCACAAGTGGAAAAAGCTTAAGCAGTCCTGTTTAAAGTCAATCCATTCCCTTATGAAGAATAATTATTTTTTCATATCAAGTGTAAATCTGATCCATCTTTACTTTCTTGGAGTATAGAAGGGATATGAGTTGAACTAAAGGTTCCTTTCTCAGAGATTCTATGGCTCTGGTCTCCCAGTGAACAAAACAGATATCTAGCGAGAAGCCTTGCATAAAGATACTTCTCTCCCTATAAATCTTTCTCCATCTGGGATCCTTCTGAACATCTTCCTTTTCTGGCCTTTGGAAGAAGGTGATATAGACACATAGAAAGGACCGGAAGTTCTCCTAATTTAATCCTCCCTCTCCACACTCCCTCTGCACAGTTCTTAAAGTAGGCAGCTAAGCCCTATTTTCCTTCTATACTTCTACAAAATGTTTTCAAATTCAGAACATATGCTGAAATACTCCAAGTAAACTTGACTTCCACTGCTTCATTTCCTTGGAAAATAATCTCCCTTTGTGGTATGCTTAGAAGTCCTCCACTTTATCTTGTCACCTTTATTTTAGGTGTGATTTCTTAGGAGCAATAATCCATCACTGCCAGGGCAGGGTTATTAGCTTCAATGCCAGCATCCAATCTCACCTGGAAATTTCTCATCAGAATGAAAGCAAGAATAAAAAAGATGTGGCAAGGTCATCTGCTCTCACCCTGATTCCCAATTCAAAATTCTCAGAATTTGCCAGGAGGCCTCTACTCCTCTATGAACTATATATTCTGATTATTCTCCTCCTCCTTCACTTAACTGATGCTGAGTTTAAATCTTTCTAAAGATATTTATGAGCTGTATGACCCTGAACAAGTCATTAAAACACTCTGAACCTCCATTTCCTGACCTATAAAGTGGACATTATGATAGCATCTACTTCATAGAGTTGTGAGAGTCAAATAAGACAATAAACAGAGTGCTTTGCAAACTTTAATGCATTATATAAATGTGAGCTATTATTTCCCCATAAAAAATAATATTATGAATAACAGCTAACTAGCTAACACATTCCAGTTGGTCAAAGCTTATTTAAACCTAAATATATCTGAAATAATGTACATTTGCAAGGGAAAATAGTAACTAAGAGTATCATAGCAATTCAAGTAATTAATTTTTAATGGACAAAGTATTTTTAGTTTCTCTCAGAGTTTTACAGAACCTCAGAGTTTGAAAGGAGCCCTGAGGGTACTGAATCCAAGCTATAACTGAAAAAAAAAAGAAACCCTTCAAATGACATCAGCAATAAAAAATGATCCAGTCTTTGCCTGTGGATTTCAAAGGAGCAGAAATCCAGTATCTTCCAAGTCTCAGCTTCTTAAATTGTGGGTCATGACCTCATAGGGGATCTCATAACTAAATATGGGGTTTGTGAAGTTGTGATTTATCAATACATATTGGATTTGTTTAACCTATTTCATATTCCTATATACTCAGGATCATGTAAAAATTTCTTGGATAAAAATGGGTCACAAGTGGCAAAAGCTTAAGAAGTCCTATTTGAAGTCAATCCATTGCCTTATGAAGAATAATTATTTTCTTTCCTATCAAGTGTATATCTGATCTATATTCACCTTCTACTCATTGTTCTTAGATCTGTCCTCTCTGACCATACAGAAAAGTCTAATCCTTCATTCATATAACAGCTTTTCAAACAATTGAAAGTAGTAATGGCTTCCTCAAGCTAAACATGGCCAGATCCTTCAGTGGATTCTGATATGGAATTCTCTCTGCTATCCTGATACCTTTTTTCTAGAAAATCTTTACTTCTTTGATATTCTGTTTAAAATATGTGCCAAAAACTAAATTCAGTTCTCCAAATCTGGTCTGATCAGCCCGTGATATAGTGGTATTATTATATTTCATGTCCTGGCCACTATACATTTTTTAAATGAATGCCAGATCATGTTAGAAAAAGAAAAGGGCATCAATGGAACATTTTTTAAAAATACATAGAAGAGAGCAGAAAAAAATTCACAAGAAGGACTATAAGACAAGAGAGTTGGTGTTATTATGTGGTTAATGTGGTCTTTAAAAATCACGTATAATCAAAGTTCAGTTTCTTATTCATTCTTTTTTCTGTTTATTATTTATTGAAATATCTGTGCTTGCTAATAATTGTCAAATTCATCAAAAAGTAAAAACAGAACAAATCACATTAGATTTCTTTTGCTACCATGTTACTCTGTTAAATTATATTGCGCTTATAGACTCCTAAAATCCCAAGATCTTTCAAAAAAGACTGCTCTTGCTATGTTTTCTCCTTCTTCTAGGTGTAAAGATGATGTTTTAAAATAGCATAGGAAGTTGCAGTATTGCTATTAGAATTCATTTTAATAGTTTTGGTGAATGGGTCTCACTTAATATGTCATCTTCGGTCCTGTAATCCTAAGTGTTAATTCTATTTCCCAACTTGTGTCATCTGCAGATTTTATGAATATGTCATCTATGTCTTCAGCCAAGTCAGTGAGGAAAATATTCAGCAACCAATTTCTCCTTCTTGGTCAGAATCAGTTCCAGAATAACACTTTCTATCATCCCTTCATCTGTTTTTTGAAAGATGAAGTCATCATTAAGGCAAGCCAAGAACTTACTAACAATTCTGACACCAGAGAAAGAGATGCAGTAGATCATAGTTCCCTATAACTGCTATCTTATGCCAGATGTTTTCTGTTTTCTGAATTCCTTTTCTTCCTTCTGTCCAGGTGGTCTGTAGTAAAAACTCACAACAATACCACTTGTGGTTCTCCCTCTTTTGATTTTCATATGTTTTCTTTCCCTGGTTTATAGATTTCTTCACAGAAGTATATCTTCTTAGTAAGAAATTATGTTTTATTCTGCATTTCTACCCTACTTCTTAATAAGAAATGGTATGTTTTGCTCTGCATTCCTACCCTATGTGAATACTGGATTCCCACCCAGAGTTGTATTCCAATCATGGGTCCTATCACAGAAAGTCTCCATAATAAATACAAACTCAATCTTACCATCTTGTTTTAGGGTTTATAGGTCTCTTTTGCTTGTGGTTCATGCTTTTTTGCATTTGTATTTAGATATTTGGAGACCACAAATTTCACGACTGTCTCTTTTCTTGGATTTTTGTCTCCTGTGAATTTCTAGGCATCTCTACCACCCTTCATCTTCCTACAATGTGAGGATATCTAGTTTGGTAGATATCCATTGGCAAGTTTTCTCCTTCTGTCTTCCTTTTCAGTTCCAACTCCTCTTATTTCAAGACTTCAAACAAATATATTTTTATCAACCAATGTTTGGAGCATTCCATTCCTAGATAAGATCTCATAATTCTGTCCTTTAAGGTATAGTTGTGTAATCCAAATCTTGCTCTCGGATGTCATCTTCTTAACAATTTATATCTGAAATCTAATTTTGTTTCCCAAAACCGGTATCTTCATTAAATGGCAATAATAAAAAAGTCATCCATGTTACAAAATTGTCTCTTTCTTTTGCAAATATTAGGAATGGTGTATGAATTCTGACAGCATCATTTGACTTCATGTGAATTACCATATGTGAGTCCAGTCATCATTTTTGATGTGCCTCCATGACAAAGTAACAAGAAATTTCCATCAAAGACAGTATGGTTTAGTGGATAGATTTCTAAACTAGGAGTCAGAAAGAATCAGATTTAACTCCCACCTTAGACATTTGCTAATGATGTGACTTCATTTGACTTTTATAGGTCTCAGTTTCTTCAAGTGCATAATGAAGGCTAAGACTTCTAAAATCTCTTTCAGCTCTAAATTTATGATCCTCTCCATTGTTAATACTAGGCTGGCCAATAGCTGCCTCCCCATTCCTTTAGCAGGCAATTATCAACAACTTCCACCTGTGTTTTCTTCCTTTGATCCTGAATGAATCATCCTTCTCCATTGAATGACTGTGGAATCACATTACTACTTCTCTTGAATGCAAGAAGCTCTTTCTTACCTAGAGGTCCAGCTCCTTCCATTTTAGGAAACTATGACAACTATTACCTGTCTTTTCATGGTCATTAGTTTTTCTTCTTCTCTTCTTTCTTTGTGACACATTCTTCTACATTTGAGCTTCCTGTGCCAGGTCAATATTTCTTTTTGCCTCTTCATTGGATTTTTTTTTGGCCTTCAATTTCTTCTAATTTTTTTTTAAAAAGTAATTCTCATGGCTTGAAGAGTGAGTAAGAATTTTTCAGGCCTTTTACCTTCTCAAGGGAGAATGCCCTTTAAGCATAGATAGCAGTTATTTGATGATAAAGGCAAAACAAACATTGGCATTCTCTGCAGGTCACTGAAAAATTGTCTTTTCCTTCCATACTTGCTGGAAGCAAGAGCCTCAATCCTCAATCTTCTGTCATATTTGTCAGTAGCTCTTATGGGCAACTCTCTTGGTAAACTACTATGGCAAACTGCCTGTTGGCCATGCTGGAGGCTTGTCGCTGGTATTTCAGAAAAAAGGAAATTTAATTAGAGAAGCATGAATTATATGCCAACTTTTGTGGACACTAAGAACAGTATGTTTGGTGCTGTAAGTGGCTAGAGAGATCAATGTTACTGGCATTCCTCATTTCATTTAAAATCTCACTCTCTTCATCCTTACCATGGGTGTACCACTAGTGCTTTTTTTGGCCTTTTAAGTCGTGATTAAGGTTTTTATTTGGTCAAGAACAGAGTGGAAAGAAAAAGAAAAATTGAAAGAAAAGATCTTCCCTTCTGATATAACTGAGCACATTTTTAAAATAGGAAGAGAGGGATAAATAAGATTAAAGAGTATAAAAAATGTGTAGATGTGAGAAAGAGATGACTAAACTGGGATAGGAAAAGAAAGGAAAAGTGAGAAAAATCAACTAACAAGAATTTGTAAGGCATTTTTTATGTTCCAAGCATCATACAAAGTTACAAGTAGAAAGTGTATGCATAAAATACCTTCGAGGAGTTTATATTTTTATAGGGGAGAAATGTAATTCTAAACAGGAGTAGTACAAGCTCTAGGTTCACTCTTTCAGGTCACTGGAGGGAGCTACTGTTTTTACCTTCCAAGTTTCAATGAATAATTCTGAAGGTTGGAGTTTCTAATTACTTACTCTATGGGGTTTATGAATCTTCATCAGATGTGTTCCTCTCATTTGATCAGTTAATATTTTCCCAATTATCAATTAATCAATGAATATTAGTTTCTACAAGGGAAAATATTAATGTTTGTATGTTATACATATAATGTGTGTAGTAAATATAATGTATGTAATGAATGTATGTTAAGGACAAAAGTACAATGTTCCCCTTTCTTCCCTGAATTTGTTGCACATACTCCTCTCTACATACACAGTTCCCAGGGATAGGGAATTGAAATTTAAAGTGATTACTATAAAAAATTTTCTCACCAACTTGGCAGAGGAGCAGCACATTTTGGTCCAGAAAGTGTTTTACTGCTTTCAAGGGGTCCCTGTAAAGTTTTCTTCTGGAATAGGTGATAAATGAGTTGCTCCTTTGCTTATAAGACAAGGTTCTCAGCTGTGAGAGTAATTCATTACTGGGCCTGGTCAAGCAGGTTGTTTCTCAAGAATGGCTCCTCACCAGATTTGGCTATTGCTGCTAATAGCTAAAGTTGCTAAAGGGAATGTTGATCGGTTTTCTCCCCTTTCCAAACTCATATGGTCATAATTTCCATTGCACCTCCAATATTCATTGGTCTGGATCAGGGATAAATAAATATAACAGAGGCACTATGGGTCAATGGACCTTTGGTGAGTGGGTAGAAGAGAGAATTTATTCCATAAAAATTCTTACCTTGTTTGATAACAGGGAAGACTTTATCCATATGAATTTTTAAATATATATACACCCAGCTCCAGCTCAGCAGTCAATTAAAAGGTTTCATTCGCCTCCCACCACCACTAACAATAGGACCATCAGCACCATTATCTGAGAAAGCAGTAAGTCAGTAAGAAACAAAGAATACCAGTATATGATCTGAAACCCAGGAAGGAGCCTCTCTACCTCTCAATTATGTATCTACTTGATGCACTGCAATAGAGAGTTATAATGATTGGCTCATAATTGGCCTTCTACCTTCATAGATAAATTCAAAATAAATACAGAATAAATGCAAGTGAACATTGAAAGAAAAGAAACTTTCTACTGGGGAGACTTCTGAGCTTCTGAAGAGCTTCTGAAGAAAATGGCTGTTAATCCAAGGCTGTTAACCACCCCCACCCCTAAATTTATTTTCCCTAATTACATGTAAAATCAATTTTTAGCATTTGTTGTTTTTTGTTACAATGTTCACCTGGTTCATTTCATTTCACTTTGCTTCAATTCAGGGAAATCTTTCTAAGTTTCTCTGAAATCACCCTGCTTGACATTTCTTATAGCACAACTATATTCATTACAATCATACACCTCACCTGTTTAATCATTCCCCAAGTGATGACTATTTCCTTAATTTCCAATTCTTAGACACTATAAAAAGAGCTGTTAAAATATTTTTTATAAATATATTCTTTTCCCTTTTGTTTAATTTTTAATTTCTTTGGGATATAAACCAAGTCGTAATGTTGCTGCTAGATCAAAGGTTATGCAGTTTTATAGCCCTTTGGGCATAGTTCCAAATTGCCTTCCAAAATGAGTGAATCAGTTTACAACTCTACTTTTTTAGTGTCCCAATTTTCCTGCATCTCCTCTAATATTTTTCATTTTTCTTTACTGTCATCTTAGCCAATCTGAGAGGTATGAGATGGAATTTCAGAGTTGTTTTAATGTATATGACTCTAATGAATAGTAATTTAGAACATTTTTTCACATAACTATAGATAGTTTTGATTTCTTAATTTGAAAACTGTCTTTTCATATTCTTTGACCATTTGTCAACAGGGGAATGATTTATATTTTTTATAAATTTGACTCCACTTTCTATATATTTGAGAAATGAAGCCTTGACCAGAGTTACTTGCTGCAAAAGGTTTCCCCTAGTTTTCTACTTTCCTTTTAATTTGTTGAATTGATTTTGTTTGTGCAAAATCTTTTAGAATTGTATATACAATCAAAATTATCCATTTTACATTTTGCCATGTTCTCTATATTTTATTTGGTCTTAATTGATCCATTTTTTGAAGGAAAAAAAAGTAGTCTATGAGGGCAAAAATGAGAAAGGAGAACATTTGGGGATGTGGAAGAACTAGTATAAAAGGAGGAAGTTGGAGGATAAAATGTTCTATGTGAGGAATAACAAGTAGGTCAAGAATTATATATCTAAATTTGCTTATATATTAATCTATACAATATTTTATAATTTTATTGTATTTATTTTGTAATAATGTATTCTTGTCATTAATTATATAGTTGATTTTATTTTCATTAATTTTATTGATTTTATTCATTTATTTTATATAATTAATATATTTTTGAAATTTATATAATATATTGTATATTTATAGAATATAAAGTATATAATTTATATTTATATATTGTGTTTCTACATATGCTCTATCTTATTTACAAAGATAGATACACATATACATATACATATTCCCTCACACTTTCTACCTCTTTTCTTTTTCTCTGGAGAGCTTTGTTTATAGCATGTCGATTTTCTTCCCTGAACATTACTACCCTCCATGTATTCTGTGATCTAGCTACACTGACAGAGAGAGAGACAGGGACATATATGTTTCTGTGTATGCAATCAAATGATCATCTGTACATATATGTGTGTGTGTACATGTGTGTGCGTGAGTATCCAGCAAGGTGGCATAGTGGACAGAGCTCTAGTACTGAAGTCAGGAAAAACTAAGTTCAAATGTGGTCTTAAATACTTCCAAGCTGTGTGACCCTGGGTAAGTAACTCAGTAAGCCTCTTTTAACCTAAGTAAATACATCTATAAAACATGATTATAACAGCATCTACCTCCCAGGTTTGTTGTAAGGATAAAATGAAATAATATTTATGATCCTTAGAGTTCTATAAATGTTAGTTATTTTAAATTCTTAAGGGTAAAGACTGTTTTATTTTCATCCCCAGAGCCCAGACTATAGCATTTCTTCCCAAATGTTTGGCAAATCTAACTGAAGCCAACACTATCTAGTAGGAAGCAATTAGGAGAGAGAAAGAATTCCGGTGTTTGCATAAGGATCCAATCACTGCTTTAAAAAGACCTAAGAAAATGATCCTTACAAGCCCATTGGTGTAGTTGGAGTTGTCATGCTTCCTTTTTTTATATTAGCTCCCCTAGAAGGATTAATAAAAATGTTTTATGTCCAGAGACAGCTTCAACCGCCTAGGGGGAACATCTGTGCAGCCCCAGAGGGCTCATTGCAGAAAGGGACTTGGCTTCTGGGTGGAGTGCTCAGCTTTTCAACTGCTAAGACAGAAGGAAAATTGGGTTTTTAAAAGGCACCCTAGGCACGAGGGAAAGAGCTTGAGAAGGGTGGCTGTGGGAGCCTGGCCCTGGGTGATCATTCATTCTGTCAGATACAAGATGGGAATAGAGATGGCATGACAGAGACTGGCAAGGCAGCCAATGATAGAAAAGCAGGACTTCTTACTTCTGGTTACCTCCAAATAGTCCCAAGGTAAGGACTTTTTTGCTGCCATATCAATTTACAAATTCACATCTCATTTCCTGCCCTTCTTCAGTTTATATCTCCAAATCCTTTCCTGATGCCTGAAAAAAACCACCATGGATAGGATCATTTTTCCCCTCTCCGGGCCAGATCCCATTTCATCAAATTGAGGTCACTTCTGACATCTCTTCTGACAGCATCACTTCTGGCTCTCTCATCATTGGGAGTACCCTAACACCTCACTTGCTAATTTCATCCATCTGTTGTTCAGTCCAAAAGTACTTATGAAGTACTTATTCCATAACTGGGGAGATGGGGACTAAAAGGCAAAAATAAATGCAGACCCTGCCCTGAGCAACTATATGCTCTAGAAGGAGATGTGTGATAACCAAATAATATTGATCCTCAGTAATTAGGATCATTGAAAAGAGATAACATGGTGTATGGATGGAGAATTGGCTTTGCATTCAACAAGATCTGGGTTCTGAGTCACTTAATAGTGGCCTCAGAAAATTAAGTAGCAGAGCTGTATTAGTATAGTAGGTTTTCTCACTGGAAGTTCCCTATACTAATGAAATCACTGGCCTGTTCCCCCAAAAAAGGAGAAAGTAGAAACTCACAACTGATATCCAGCCCAATGGCAGCCTAGTAGGCATCTCTGCATTCTGTGAGACCTCTCTCTGCCACCAAGGCTTGAGGGTGGATTCCCCCAGCACTGAAGATCTCCAAGAAAAGACCACATGACCACTTGCCATGATTTTGTAGAGAGAATTCCTGTTTAGATCAAGGTGAGATTTAATGGTCTAGCCCCCTTCCGATTTACAGATTCTATCACTCTGTGATCCTTAAGTTACTTTTCCAAGCTCCTCCAAACCATTTTGAAGCTCATCTAAAAGAAAACTCAGAGCATTATTATGAGGAATGAAAAGACATAATATCAGAGTAGTCTTTTCATTCACCAATCTAGTAATCCTCCTGTTAAAGCACTATAAAATTATCCAACATGACTTATTCTTGATGATCCTTTGTTGCTTATTACCGGGGATTTATTGTCCAATCTGTTTACAGCAGGGAGTTCTCAATCTCTTTCACTGGTGTTTTCAATACTCATTTGACACACATTCAACAAGACTCTCCATAGTCCCTTTGTTTTGGGAGAAAATATCTACTCTACTGACAGCTACCTACAGCTATCTGATTTTTATTTTAATATCTTTATCATTCATGTTCCAAGATTTATTCAGCACATTTTCCAGAAATCAAGCTCAGGTGGACTTGTGGATTTGAAAATTTTCTCCTATTTGTCAATAACAATCCCCATTCTGTCTTTATTACTTAACTTTTTTTTTAAAATTCTTCCAAGAGAGCTTTTGAGTTGGAGACCAATTTATATCCCCCTTTGTGGCCTCATCTGGGAACATTTTGATTTTAGTGTCTCGGGGTTTGAAGTATGTTCTTCCCTTTCTCCACACTAGCAATCTATGGTCAGAGCTTTTTGCTATTTTTTATTCATTTTTAAAGGTTGACGTCTGCTCTTAGGGCAAAGTGGAAATTGTTCCCAGCTTCCTCTGTAGGATAGCAGGGTTTTACAATGCTTTGAGGCTGGTACTGCTGGGTTTCTGTCCTGTGCTGAGTAGGTGTGGCCAAGTCCTGCTTTTTATGCTTTAATTCAAGGGCTCACTATTTGCTTTCTATAATTGTATTGGAGTTCTTACAGCTAGTCTGCTGATCTACTGGCTTCTGAATCAAGACAAAGTAGCCAACTCTGCTGTATTTTGGCTTAAAGCCTCTCAGTAGATTCCTCCCCCATTACATGGAGGCCTTTCTGCCCTGGTCTCCCTGAACTGTGCCTGTGCTGGGTTGCCTCCCCCCTGCCCAATTGAGGCAGATCTTTCCTGAAGTTCTTCCAAAATATCTTCTGCTGGAAATTTGTTACACTCCAAATATTTATGGATTCTGTCAGTCCAAAACCCATTCAGAGGCTTGACCTGGTGTTGATCTGAGGAAGAGCTCAGGCAAAGACCTGTTGGCCATCTTGGCTCCACCCCTTTTTAACCTTTATAACTCCTTAATTTATTACTTCTTTTTGTTTTTTAGAAACAATAGGAAAGAAAAATTACTACTTCATATGCTTTCCAGGTTTCATTAAAGTCTGGCCTTTCCTCACTTATTATCAAGTCTTGTTTTTTCCCCTCAAATATCTTATTATCCAAATATCGTTGCTAAACCCCTCATTTTCTTATAATTTTTTTGCGTTGAAATTAATGAGTTTATCCATTCAACCACTCCTCAGCTCTGTCTTTCTTGTGCCAACCTTACCCCGACGGGCTTTATTTCTCACTTTATTCCTTCCCCCTCCCTCCATTTCCAGGACAGAGCTCTTGATCAGTCCCCACACTTTCCATCTGGCTAGAGCCACCGATCATTTTCCAAGAAAAACAGCAATATGTTTATGGGCTGCATTTTTGGTTAATTTAGTACTAGGAAGAAGAAAAAGTAGAGCAGATGCTCTCGAGTCATTGCTGCCCTTCCTGCTTAGTTTGATTTTGAGCATGACTGTGTATTGATCTGTGTGAAGTTGGGACCAAAAAAAGAAAAGGTTCTCCTTAGCATTTCACTTGACTTGAATGTATCTTAAGTAAATTTAGAAAAAAAAAAGATTTCCTTTCTTAGCTTTAGTTTTACAGAAATAGTGTTGACAGGATGATGGTATGCCCCACTGTACTCCTACAGAAACTTTTCCATAAGAAGATTAAATCAATATTCAATTCACTTTTAAAAAATGTCACTGTACCCAAAATCTCAGACTCTGAGTTGACAGGGAGCTAGTGAAAGAGCTGTCCACTCCCTCTAAATCAACATTTGACTCCTGTCCTCTCCACCAAAATGAGCTTCTAGAAAAAAAATCATAAAATATACCTCAAATCTCCCTTATTTCGAGATTGCTGGAGTGGCACTCTTTCTACAAAGACTATTCTGCCTCAATTCTGGATATTGGTTTGGAATTCTTTTTTAACTGACACAAATGTTAATTTGCATAAATGGCATTACTAGACACATATCCCAAGAAAGTCAAAGTTAGAGAGATCCTACATATACCAAAACATTCATAGTATCACTTTCTGTGATAACAAGCAATTGTAAACCAACTAAATGCCCATCAGTTAGTGAATAACTAACTGTATTGTAGTATGCAGGTGTACTGTGATATTACTGCTCTTTAAGAAATGATCATAGATGAAGAATTCTGATACATGGGAAACATATGAACTGCTACAGAATAAAGTAAGCAGAACTAGGAAAACTATATAAATATATAGAATGTAATAGAATATTATACATACTTTTGTCATATATATGTGTATTACTTATAAAATATAGTAAATGGAAAAACACAATGAAAAATTCTGTAATTGTGATGACCAAGCTCAACTCAAGAAAAGAGATGAAAAAAAAATTCTTTCTCCCTTCTTTGCAAAAAGTGAAGAACTATAGTGATGAAAGTTTGTGTATTCTTTGAGATTCCATTGATGTGTTGCTTAGTTTTGCTAAAAAGTTTTTTCCCCTTCTTTCATTCTGACCATTTGGTATAAAGGATGACTTAGTAAGTAAGGAAAGAGGAAGAAATAGACTAAAAAATGAAAGTGATATAAAAGCAAAAGCTATGAAGAAAAATTAACAAATAAAAATAAATTAAAGAGACTGGAAGTATCCCTATCTCCCTTCTCTCTTCAGAAGGCTTCCAGAATTTTCAAACATAGGGTTGCTAAAAAAGCAACTCACAAGACTTGTGTTATCCAGCACATCCCCTTTCTCTTGCTTGTAAGCTAACTTTGGGATTATACTGTCCAGAAACTGTTTCCTTTTCTGTTTAGGATTATGGGGCTCAGAAATTCCTACTACTCCAATCTTTGGTTCCCCCTTGTACAATTGATATGTGTTTGAGAACTGGTGCTTCTTCTCACTGACTTTCCTGTAATAGATCCAGACAGTCAGAATTTAAGAACTAACCTCTTAACTTTTACCTGGTTCTAGCTATTGCTGCTTTCTCTTTCTTGTGCTAAGGAAAGATTGGTAATTAGGGAGCTATAACATCATTTTAGTATATAGGCTCTTATTACCACTTCATCCCTTGGTCAAAAGCCACTCTCAGATCTTTGACTGCATCAACAAAAGGAGCCAAGACAAAGGGGAGAAGATCAAAGTCTGCAATTGAAGACTTCTTTTTAAATATGGAATATTTAATGGAAAATTTAGTGGAAAATAAAAATGGAATGTTCTTTTCATAATCTTCCCTCCTACAAAGACCTGAACCAACCAATTCATCCAGAATCACTGAGTTTGATCAGGAAACTCCACTAGTCAGCCCCTACCCTGAGACTTTTTCCCAAGGGGTCAGCAAAAAACATATATAAGGAAAAAGATCCAAAGCCAAACAAAAGATCACTATCCTGAATTCATCAAATTGGCCAAATAATATCCTTAGTTAACCTCTCAATTAAAAGAATTTAGTCAGACATAAAAAAAAATGACTGGGGGCTCCTTGTCCTTGGTTACATTCTACCAGGCAGCTCCTTCTCAGTTTCTTTTGCTGGCTTATCATCTATATTGCCTCACCCCCAGCTGGAGTTCTTCTGTCTACAAAGTTCTATCCTGTATCTTTCTTTTCTCACTGCTTTATATTACTTGGTGATCTCATAGGTTCTTTTGAGTTTAATTATCATGTCTAGGTAGATAATTCATAGGTCATCCATCCCCTTCTTTCTCCAGAGGTCCAGACCCACATACTATCTAGCTATTAGATATTTCAAACAGGATTTTCCAGAAACATCTCAAACTCAACATAGCCAAGACAAAGCTTATTATCTATCTTCCCCTCATCCAAACTTCACCATCATTAGATACCTCATGTAAACAGTCATTTTTACCCATCTCTCACAACCAGCCCCATCTCACACTACTCCCATAAACCCTCACCCTAGTACAAGCTCTTAATATCCCCAATGGTTTCCTAATTGATTCCAAGTCTCACTCAAAACTCTCCCTTCGTTATAGCTGATAAAGTGATATTCCTTAAGCACAGATAGGACCATGTCAGTCCTATACTTGGCAAATTCCAATGAGTCTCTATTATCTCTAGGATAAACTATATATCCCTGTTTGACTTTCAAAGCTCTATATGAATTTATCTCAATCCACCCAAACCTCAATGTACATTTCTCCTTTTTCTGCCATCAACAGATCAGCCAAGCTGATCTTCCTAATGTTTTGCACCCCTAGTGCCCCATCTTCAGGCATATGCCTGGAATGCATTTCCTCCTCCTCTCTGCCTCAAAGTATCCTTACTTTTTCTAAGCCAAAGATCAAGTACTACCTCCTGCTCTGTGCACCCCTTCCCCCAACTGATAGCATTTTCTCTCATTAAACTATCTTGTTTTTATTTATGTATTCTTATATCTCTCAGAGAATGTAATCTTTTTGAGGTCATGAGTGGTTTCATTTTAAACTCTGAAACCACATAACCCAAAACCTAGTAGACCTTCAAATCTTTGTTTATTGATCGATGAGATTAGAGAATATGTCACTTTAATGAGAGCGCCATTGTCACATTTCTCCTGTACTATTTTGTTGTTTTCATTTGTATCTGACTCTTCATGATCCCATTCATATCTTCTTGTTTGGCCAACTCACTTAACCTCTATTTGCCTCAGTTTCCTCATCTATAAAATGGAGATTATAATAATCTATCTCCCCAAGTTATTGGATTGAATGAAATAATAATTGTAAAGTGCCTGGCCCATAGTATATGCTATATCAATAGGTGTTAGATTCTTTTACTATTGTGAAGGTCATGGATTATCATTGGGGTTTTATATCTGACAAATAGTATGTGTCCTGGGAAAATCAATTAACCTACATCTTCCTCAGTTTGCTCATCTATAATGAGAATAACAGCATCTACCTCAAGGAATCAAAGATATTTTGAGATTTAAGATATTTGAAGAAAATATTAAAAAGAATCTTTAAAGAAGATATTTAAAAACCTTAAAGTATTATATAAATGTTACCTTATACTATTATCCCATCTCACCTCCCAATTCTATCTCTTAAAATGATCTTCCATCTGCTAATCTATGTATATTCTGTATCTTCCCTCAAGCATGTTCTCAGAATAAAAGCATCCTTAGGGCAGGGATTCATTTCTCTTTCTGTACATGCTTTGAGCATAACACGCTCTAAATAAGTATTTGCTGAATTGATTTGAATTCTGGCTAAAACCTATTGAGCTGCCTAGCAGAAGTTATTAATTGAGGACTTCTTTTGTACAAAGTAGGAGACAGATACTAAGGAAAGTGAGGAAGAAATGAAAGGTGTATTTCCTGTTCTTGAGGCATTTACATGTTTGTTAACAAGGGCTGACATTTATTGCAGCTCTCAGAGTTGGCAAAGCCATTTAGTTACATTAGTTCAAAGTCTTCACATACATTGTCTCATGTGAGTTCTCAACACCTGGAGGTAGGTACTAGGATGTTAACGTGTCCATCTTAAAGTAAGAAACTGAAGCTCTTGGAGGTCACACAGTTCCTTAAACAGAGTACAGAGTTAAAAAGTTCTTTCTGACTCAAAGACCAGGACTTTTTCTCAATAAATAAATAAAGTATTACTGTACTCATTTTTTAAATGAAATTGGCTTTGTAGAAGGCATTTAAATGAGACAAAGGAAATGTGTCTTCAGAAAAGGAAAAAAATATTTTTTCTATTATTACTTAGAATTATATTGGAAAGGAAAAAGGAAAAAGGAAAAAAGGAAGAAGGAAAAAGAAAAAAAGGAAGGGAAGAGAAGGGAAAGGAAGGGAAGGGAAAGGAAAGGAAGGGAAGGGAAGAGAAGGAAAAAAACATAACTTAAATTGTACACCCAAGGAAAAACCAGAAAAGTACATTAATATCAAATATTTTATCTCCAAATCCCAAGCCAAACTTCTCAACCCCTTTGGGACAAAAAGGCCGAGACTAGCTCAGTCCTTGGCTCCAAGATTAATCCTAGCCCCAAACTGCTACTATCCACCCAGTGCCCACTGTAGAGGCCTTAGAGATGCTGGGTTAATAACCTGACCTTCATACCCACAAAAGGCATTGAATCTTGATGTCTGGGTGGCCATAGCTGCAAGCCACAGGAATGCTGAGACCCAGGAATCTGCCTGCCACTGGAATGCTGCATCTTGAAGAATCAGCAGCTTCTCCAGCTTCATTACTCCCGGACGGTAGAAGTCTGCCCAGGGTGGGCTACTTGTGAAGCCATCAAGTCCAATGTCTGGCATCATAGTAGAGAAGGAAAACCTCAGTGCCTATGAACCATGACAGGATGAATCTTCCTGTGGCCATTTTCTTTCCCATTTCCTTTTCTTTCTAATTTTTTTTAACCTTTTTAAAAACTCTGCAGTAGAAGCATTTCTATGGTGTTTGAGTACGCATCTTCTCCTGGAATAGTAGGGTCCCTTTGCTTCCAAAGACCTCTGGAAAGACTCTCTTTTTGTGATATTAAGGAATTTAATAAATCATAAAATATTAATGTTTAATAGTATTTAAGTTTTAAATAATAATACAATATTAAACCTATTGGTCAAGTTTAGTTAAATGTTCTATTTAATACCATTTATTAAACCCCTCACATGTATCAGATACTATACAAAGACCTTTTTTTTTCCCCAAAGTCTCTGTCTTCAAGGACCATGTGTCCTATACTAGGTTGCCATGGTCTCAGACTGCAGTCCCTCACTTTGGTAAGTTTTAAAATCCAACCTTGTGCTTGTTTACCACATTCTATTTTTAGGATTTATTCTGGTCTCTGATAAGGTATATAATACAGAGAAGTGTTTGTTCACCTGTGGTTTTATCAGTGTTGAAGAGTAGATCCAAGACAAAGTTCAAGTTGAACAAAGATTAATAAAGGATTCAAGAATTTATTCAGTATTTACTATGGTACCAAGGACTAGAGATATAAATAGAAGACTAAAATGGGCTCATATTTAAATGAGGGAGACAATGCATGATGAAGATTTCAGCTGCTGATCTGATGGAAGAGACCCATAATTCTCAGGTTGCAGTGACAAGGCAGAAATGTACCATCTTTCATGTCATTTCCATTGATAAAATTATATCAGGTTCGGATGTTGAACAGTTGACATTTCTAAAAGCTTAGGTGACAAGAACTTCAGTAGTTGGTGGTCAGAACCTCTTATAGAACAAGTAATCTTCCAGCATAATGGCTGAGGGCCTGGGCTGGAAGCTGGAAGCATACTCTTTGGTTCAGGGTGCTGGACTGTCTGCATCCAGTATTGAGGGGCAATGCTGATGTGCAAAAAGGTGGTAGTTCGATTTACCTAAAACATGCTGCTCCTTGTCTCTCCCTCAGGGTACCCTGCTTAGACTTGTGTGCTGCTTAGACTTCTGTGCTACCCTTTATGTGGCAGCTGATTGGCAGTTGAAGGGGATGGCTGGCCCCTTCTCCATAAGAGTTATTTCTCCAGAAGATAGTTATAAAGGAAGGCAGGATTGATGATCTGGTAGGAAGAGGAGAAGATGGCACTCCAGGATCCCTGTGTTTCTTCTTCTAAAGGGTGGGAGGATCTTTGAATGTTTCTTTTTGTAGATGACATTGAACTGATTGTATAAAGTCCTGAAACATAGAAGATTCCCCTTGGAAAAAATCTCTAACCACTCAAGAGTTTGCTTTAACTACCCACATGGGAAAAACTAAATGGATGAAAAAGACCTACTATCTTGACAATGATATGTAGATGAAAGAACAATGATCAAAATACAAACTCTTGGATGTATTAAATGGATATTGCATATAGTGAGCTTGGCCTAAGATTAAAGAGATAAAAAAGGGAAGGATGGATAGATCCAGGATTCCAATCCAAACTTGTCAATGAGTTAGGAAGGTATTTCCCCCAAGCATGTGAAGACTTACCTTGTGGAATAGGTGAAGGAGAACAATTTGTTCCAAAGCTATGAAGATGGCTAAAGTAGGCACTGTGGAGCACTTAGAGCTTGACCAGACATTGAAGACTCCAATGTTATCCACTGCATCCCTGGCCATTACCAGTCATCTTGATTCTGGAAGAGAGAATCAGGCTAAAGACTTCAAGCAATTCTGCCTCATTTAAATTTAATTCATGTAAGAATCAAAGACATCACCATGTGATGTCATTGATCCTCTTCAAAAATAAAAGATGAACAACTATTTGCTATAAGAAACAACTAAAAAGAATACATGCTCAACAAATGGGCTCAACAAATGTGATATGTAAAAATAATGGATTTTTATATAACAAGGGAAAACAAATATAAAAAATTAAAAATAAAACAAAGGACTTTTAAGAAATGTTGCAAACAAAAAAATAGAATGAAAATAATAATAAAAGTGTTCACAATAATAAAAGTAATTATAATAAAGTGACCACAGAAATGAAACTAGTAACAACTCTGCAATGCAGAAAAAATTTAGATAAAACAAAATGGACAATGATGATCAATTAATAAACATTTATTAAGCTTCTACTATATATCAGCCCTGTACTAAGCACTAGATATAGAAAAGGAGGCATAATGATCCCTGCCCCTCAAGAAGTTAGCAATCTATTTAGAGACAACATGCAAACAAATATAGACAAAGCAAGCTTGGTGGGGAAAATAGAAAGCAATTAATAGAGAGAAGGCACTGGAATTAAGAGCTGGGAAAGGCTTTCTATAGACAGTAGAATTTTACTTGAGATGTAAAGGAGGCCAGAGAAGTGAGAAGTGAAGCAGAAGAGGGAAAATATTCCAAGGATGGGGACAGACAGTGAATATCAGCAAGGGAAAAAAGGTATAAGAAGATGGGAAAGGTAGGAGGGGCTTAGTATACCAAATAGAGGATTTTGTATTTGATTCTAGAAGCAATAGGGTTAGGTGATGTCTCTTAATTGTAACACAAACCTGGAAACAAAGTAATTGCCTATAATTTGAGGAATGGCTGATCAAAGTGTGCCATATAAATGTAATGGAGAGATTTCATGTTGTATGGGAATAGAAAACTAAGCTCAAAATATGAGGTTCTGGGTTCAAATTTTACATCAGGCATTTCTTGGCTATGTTACCCTAAACTAGTCACTTAAATATTCAGTACAACTAGCTAAGAGTGAAATTTGCTGATCTGTGTTGTTGACTGGAGTTTCCTCACAAGAAATCCCCTACAAGAATAATAGAATAAAGTTATAATTTAAGAAACCATATTATAAAGAACAGAGAACTATGAGAAGACTATGACCTGATAGGGAATGAAACATGCTAAGGAGCAGAATACACACAAAGACCACAACAATGTAAAGGAAACGATGAACAGACTTCAGAACTCAAAAATTAATGAAATGACCCATTTTTTTTTAATTCTAGGAAGGGAATGATGCTGAGATGCTTTCCCTCTTTCTCCCAGAGAGGTGGTAACCTAGTGATAAAGAATGTTGCCTCCTCTGCTTTTTGTGTGTGATTCTTTGCTTTGTTTTTATTTAGTTATTTCTCTATTTTGTTAGTTATAAGGAAGTGTCATGGGGCAAGGAATAGGGAGGCAGAATGAAAGTGTATCATGAGATAAAAAAAATCAAAAAGATAATTGAAATGTCTCAATATGGCAAATTAGTGAAAATTTTTTCTTCAGGCATGTCAACATTTAAGATGACCAGAAATAAAATCTGATATTTATACAAGATAAGTAGATAGGTTATGCAAATATAGAGATAGAAAGCTCAAGTATGACAAGGATAGAAATTTGATATTTCTGCCCACTCCATCCTCTTCCCCCAGCCATCTCCAAGAGGAATACTGGGCTAGAATTATATCTGGAACACCTCAAATATTGATCTAAGGGTATGATATATATTGGGGCTCAGGATAAATGCTGTTTTCACAGTTGGAATAGAAAGGAAAGGTAATACTCTGCTATCAACCAGCTTAGCTCCTTCCCACCATATTAGATTATTCAAAAGACCATCACAAATAGCTTGTAAAACTTCGCAATAAACAGAAATCAGAGACTTTATGCAGATTGGGATAAAAAAATAGATTCTGCCAGCATAAAAAAATCTTTGGCTGAGAACTAGAATAAGATTTTATTTCAACCAAGAAGCAATCTTACTGTGAAGAAAGTCCATTCTTAGAAGTCTCTCTCTAGGGTTCCAACCATAGGAAATCAATGACATGGTGGACAGCTGGCTTCCCTACATGTTTGTGTCTATGGAGAGTTACCAATGCTCCATTCAAAAGTCTACACTTGTCTCCCTGGAAGTCCTCCAGCCTTCTCAAGTGTCTTCAGTCTCCACCCACTGAAACAGGCAGGCAGATCACCAAGCTGCCAATCAGGAGTCCAGCATGTAACTCACAGGACTGTCCTTCAGAAAACCTGTCCTGGGCTTGGGGAAAAAGGATGTTACGTTCATATTACAAGAAATTTAATTAAGAACTATAATTGGTTTCAAGTACTCCAAAAAAGATTCAGATACTTTTAAGAAGTAATTGAGAGGGGAAAAAATTAGAAGCTGGATCCAGCTAACAATTTAGGTCACTAGGGAAAACAATTGAGCTGGGAACAATTGTCTTGACATATAGATGTTTTCCTCTAGCAATCAACCTCACTATTCCAGATGTTCAAACTTGTTTTATTTGTTCAGAGGGAACCAATGAAGGCCACAAAACACTTCTTTTGAATTGTTTCATTTCAAATTACCCCCAAATTGATTTTTTCCCCTGCAGTCAATTAATTACACTTCTCCCCCTTTGATATTTCTTATAAAAGACACTTCAAGGTTTACATCATTCTGAGCTATTTGGCCATGGTCATGTATTTAGTTACTGATAGACAATAATATAAGGAATAATGTTCACAGATATCTAAATAATTAACATTTCTATTATAGGAAGCAGACCTGGTAATCAGACTAGCACACTTTAAAAGACTCCAGATAGTTCAAGATTGCAGTATAGTTGTTATAGGACAGGCCTAAGCCACACTTTATCTCAACATAAAGACATTCTTAATAAATCAACAATATTTTTATTTTCCAATTGATGCTATTAGGGGAGTGACTATAGTCTACTTTTTAAAAATTTAAGTCATTTTTCAAGACCTACATGATAGCAATAAAAACTTGCATTTATATAATATTTTGACTTTATACACACTATCTCATATAATCTACACGACCACTATCATTACCTTGATTTTTCAAATGAGAAACTGAGTAAAAAGGTAAAAGAACATTTTCAGAGCCTGAAAACTAATATCAAAAGTAGGATTTTTTTTAAAAAATTAATATTTTTAAAAGGAAAAAAAAATATATTTTTATACTTGAGTTCCAGGCTGTCTTCTTCTTTCCCTTCCAACTCCAACCAGAGAAGGGCAAGATTTCACACACACACACACACACACACACACACACACGAAACTATACAATACCTAATTCCATATATCAATTTTTTCTAGGGAGGTGGATTGCATTCTTGCTTTATAGGTCCTTTGTAAAGAATTTGAATACTCATAACTCAAAATAGCTTGATCATTTACTCTTTGAACAATATTGTTCTTACTTTATATGATGTTCTATTGGTTCTTCTCATTTTATTCTTCATTATTTCAGTCTTTCTATGTTTTTTTCTAAAATCAACCTTTCCATTATTTCTTGAACATAGTAGTATGTAGTATTACATAAAAATCAAATACAGTCAAATAATTGACTGACTGATGGGCATGTTCTCAATTTCCAGGTCTTTTCCACTACAAAGAGAACTATTACAAATATTTTAGAATATATAGATTATTTTCCTTTTTCCCTGGTCATCATGGGTAACGGACCTAATTATGGCATTGTTGAGTCAAAGGGTACACAAAGTTTGTAAATCTTTGGTGTAATTCTTGATTGCTCTCTAACATAAATCTGCTCACAATTCTACCAACATTATATTAGCATCCCAATTTTTCCACATTCTCTTCAACATTTGTCATCTTCCCCTTTTATCACTTTAGCCAATAAGTCTAATAGTATCTCAAAATTGTTTTACATCTTTCTAATCAAAATTATTTAGAAACAGAAGTGAATGCAAGGGATATGTACTGCCAATAAAAAGTTATAATAAAAAAATATGTAGAGCATTTTTCATATGACTCTATATAACTTTGATTCCTCCCTCCAAAACCTTCCTATTCATATCCTTTGACCATTAATTAATTGAGAAATGGCTCATATTCTTATATGACAAAGTTCTATATATATATATTTGATATATGAGGTCTTTTTCCAAGAACCTGTTTATATGTTTCCCAAATTTTCTGTTTTCTTTCTCATCTTTGTTATATTGATTGTATTTGTACAAAAGCTGTCTAATTCAATGTAATTAAAATTATCCATTTTATATCTCACAATGTTCTCTATCTTTTATATTTTTAAATTTTTCTATCCATAAATTTAGTTAATTTATCCTTTTATATCTAAGTCCTTTTATATCTATATCTATATCTATATATATATATATATATATATATTTATACCTATGTCCTTTTATATCTAAGTCATATCCATTTTGATCTTATCTTGGTAAATGGTGTAAAATATTTGTCTATACCTAATTTTCTGTCAGATTGCTCTCTAGTTTTTCCAAAGATTTTTACCAGTAAATTCTTTTTAAAGAATACTTTTTTATTTTCAAAAATACATGAAAAGATAATTTTCAACATTCACTTTTCAAAACTTTGTGTTCCAAATTTTTCTCATTCTCTTCTCCCCATCCCACTCCCTTAGACATCAAGTAATTCAATATAGGTTGAATATGTGCAATTCTTCTAAACATATTTCCACATTTATCTTGCTTATATTATATTATATCAAAAAGAAAAAAAAAAAGGAAGAAAACAGCAACAAAAAAGTGAAAATACTAAGTTATGATCCACATTCAGTCCCCATAGTCCTCTTTTTGGACATAGATGCCTTTCTCCGTCACAAGTCTACTAGAATAGGTCTGCCAGTAAACTCTTATCCTGAAAGCTTATATTTTTATATTTATCAAGCAAAAAGTTATTATAATCATGTACTACTATATATTGTATATTTAGTCTAGTCCACCATTCTATTTCTTAGCTAATAACAGACAATTTTAATAATTACCATATTATAATACAGTTTAAATTCTGGCATTGATAGGCTAACTTTGTTTACTTTTTCATCAATTCCTTTGATATTTTTGATCTGTTGTTATTCCAAATGAGTCCTGTGTTTTTTTAGCTTAATGATATTTTTTGGTAATTTAAGTGGGATGGCACTAAATAAATAGATGAATTTAAGTAGAATTGGCATTTTTAAAATTATATTGGTTTAGCCCACCCATAAATAACATTTCTCTAATTGTTTAAATCTGGCTTTATTTGTAGTGATTTGTAACTATGTTAATATAGTTCTTGGGTTTGTCTTAGCAGGTATATACCCAGGTATTTTATATTGTCTATTTTATAATATATTATTTATCTATTTATTTTTATTTTTATTTATATATTTATATTTATTTATAATATATTATATTTTATATTTGTATTTATATAATATATTATTATATTAAACAAACCACCTCTTTTTACAGGATTTTGTTCTTGCTTTATAAAAATACCAATGATTTTATATCCTGCTACTTTATTAAAATTATTGTTTCATCTATCATTTTAGTTGAATCTCTAGGATTTTCCAAGTATACTATCATATTGTTTGCAAAAAAAGAATAATATTGGTGATAATGGGTATCCTTATTGCATCCCATTTGCTGCATCCCATAGGTTTTGATATGTTTTCTCATTATTATTATCATTTTAATAAAATTATTTATTGTTCCTTTTTTTAATTCATTCATTTTTAAGATTAGGTTATTTAGTCTCCAATTAACTTTTAATCTGTTTCTATGGTCCTTTACTAACTGTAATTTTATTGCATTATGACTTGAAAAGGATGTATTTAGTATTTCTGCTTTTCTATTTTTATCTACAAAGTGATTATGATTTGAATATTTGGTTAAATTTTTAATTTGTCATAAGCCACTGAGAAATAAGAATATTCTTTTCCATTACAATTTAATTCTCTCTAGTATCTATCATGTCTAGTTTATCTAAGATGTTATTAATTTCCTTGATTTTTTTTCTTGTTTATTTTTTTCTTGTTTGACTTATCTAGTTCTGAGAGGAGGAAGTTGGAATTCCCCACTGCAATCTATTTCCACCTATAATTCTTTGATTTTTTTCCTTTAAAATTTAGTACATATGTTTAGTATTTCTATTGCATTATCTATGGTACCTTTTAACATAATGTGGTTTTCTTCCTTATCTCTTTTAATTAAATCTATTTTTAACTTTTTCTGTGATCATGATTATTATTCCTGATTTTTTTTGGTATCAGTTGAAATAGAATAAATTCTACTCCAATCCTTAATTTTCCCTCTATGTTTATCTTTCATTTTTAAATTTTTTAAAAATAAATAACATATTGTCAAGTTCTGTTTTTTGATCCATTTTGTCACTCATTTTTAATTTATGGGTTAATTCATCCCATTGACTTTCAAAGTTATAATCGCTAATTATGGGTTTCCCTCCATCCTATTTTTCTCCACTGTTTATCCTTCTCTCTTTTTGCCCCATGCTCAGAAATCTAGTTTCCTTTGACATTATATCCTTAAACCATAAATCCTTCTGAGAGTCCCCCCATCCTATCCTTTTACCCTTCTATTTCATGTAAGGATACTTTTATACCCTACTAACTATATATGTTATTCTCTCTTTAAACCAGTTCCAAGGAAAATAAGATCTCAACACTACTTGTCTTCCACCTATTCTCTCTTCCACTCTTACAGTTCTTCCATTTACATCTCTTTTATAAGAGATAATTTGCTCCATTTTACATCATTGTATATACTCTATCTATCTATACTATACTAATTTAGTAATGGTAATATTTTTCAATTACAAATATCATTTGTCCAAATCAGAAGTAAACAATTTAACTTTATTAAATCCCTTATAATTAGTCTTTCTTGTTTATCTTCATGTGGTTCTCCTAATTCTTGTAAATCAGATTTTCTGGTCTTTCCCTCAAGAATACTGAAAATCTTTTAATTCATTAAATATATATCCTTTCCCTTCTAGAATTATGTTTAGCTTTTCTGTGTAACTCCTTTGGGGTTTTTTTAAATATTATATTCTACTACCTTCATTCTTTTCATCTAGAAGCTGCTAAATTTTGTGTGATACTGATTGCAGTGCCACAATATTTAAGTTGTTTCTTTCTAGTTGCTTGTAATATTTTCTCCTTGACCTGGGAAATTTTTAATTTAGCTATATTTCTCTTTCATGTAATGATTGGTGAATTTTTTCAATTTCTATTTTACTATGTAGTTCTAAAATGCAATCAGGATTTGAAACCAGTTTTCCTTAAGTTTAACCACTAAGGGACATTGATAATAAGGCTTTGAAGTGTCCTACATGCAACCTAGCACCTTATGTTGGATCTTCTGGGACAGCCAGGAAATTATAATCTTTCATCCTTCACTTCTCCCTTTCTCTACAGGGATAGTATCAACTCATTGTCAAGAAGTGTGTAAATGTAGATTCATCTAATTAGAATTTAGAATGAGATTCTGTTCTGGATTTGGAGTAAGGCCTGTATTAAATCTTATATCTAACTCTAACTAGTTCTGTGACCTCAGACATGTCCCCTGACTTCCTTAGGGTTGAATTAGATGACTTTTAAGGTTCTTTCCATCCCTTCCTCTTTGATCCTAAGTTCTCTGAGGTCACTTAGAGTTCTAAATCTTTGATTCTGTGATATGAACCCACCTTCATTTTGAACTTTCTTCTATTTCAGTAAGCACTAGTCATATCACCGTAGCATAGTAGATCTGGATCCTCATAGAAATAAATATCCTGGTTGTTGTATGCTGCTTTCTTTCAGCATATAAGCAGTAGCTAAAAAAAAAAGTCTCCCAGCTAGCACATAATTTATAATCAGATAATATCTTAACTTTAAGTCTATTGTCTTTCTGAATCCCAGGACATCCCCAGGCTTAGAATTGTTTCAAACTCCAAGCATTTTTTAAGGTACAATTTAAGTCCTCTCTTGAGTTGTCAAAGAAGTATAACAACATAGGTTTGCACAGGTTATTTGACTCATGCTTTCACTAAGACAAGTTATCAGTTGTTGACACCAAAACTGAGAAGGAACTCTCGACCTGGGATTCAAGCATAGTGAGGTTCAGATCAATATTGGACTGCACTCCAAATCCTAGCCTAACCCAAGGTTTGGATGGAACTCAGGTCTGACTCTCTAGATACTGGCAGGGATGTCTTATCTCTGCTGTCAACAACTAATCTATCATCCTGCACACTGTGATGTCCCAAAGTCTCTTCTGTCCCTGAACCCAAGGTGGCTGCTTTCTAACAAAGCTAAACTTTCCTTTCACCACCCTCTGCCCAATCTTATCACTGTTTAAAGAAGGATAGGAAAAGAACAGAACTAACTGGGTTCTATAATTCCAAGCCAAGGCACTCTATCTCCCTCACCTTTTTTTTTTTTTTTTTTCGGTCTGGCAATCAGGTGAAGTCCAAGGACCACTTTTCAGATGTGTTTCAATTAATAAAATAGGATTACAAAGATAACCAATTGTGCTGAAATTTTTGTTGCTGTTCAATAATTTTCAATCATGTTTAATTCTTCATGAGTCCATTTTAGATTTTCTTGGCAAAGATACTAGAGTGGTCTGTCATTCCTTTCTCCAGACTATTTCAAAGATGTGAAATAAGGCAAATGGTGTTAAATGGCTTGCCCAGGATCACACAGTTAATAAATGTCTAAGGTCAGATTTGAACTCAACTTAATCTTCCTGACTTCAGGCCTAGCACTCTATGCACTATACCATACCACTTAACTTCCCCTTATACTGAAATAATATAATGTTGTTATTATTCATTGCATCACTTAACCACCCCTTACTGAATTACTGAAATGCAATTATTCAGAATGTCTATGTTTGTATGTGTGTGTGTTTAATTTCACAGACTCTAGGTTAAGAATCCTGATCATTACAGATGTAATAAAATGTAGATGTGTTAAAGTCACTCATACTAGTTAAACTAGTCCAAATAGTGGAATAGGGAAAAAAAAGACTTTCATGATTCAATTTAAGAGAAAACTATAAGCTATAAACAAAATTCATCTGAAATGAAAGTTATCAATGAATAGTAAAGCCTATTTGGAAAGAAGACATTCCATAAATGGATGTAGTCAAGGTGCCTAAGATACTCATATCTTACCATGAAGTCATGTAACCTCCCTAGCAAAAGTAATAATGAACACACACACCATAACATTTGACACAATGATGTTCAGGTTACTAAACATCATTCCAGTTGGAAAAAACCTTGAATGACTTTCTCATCCAAACCATATCTGAATAAGGATCCCCTTCTATATACAACATTTTTGACAGTTGATCACCAACTCTTCAACTGAAGATCCCCATTGAAAGGAGTTCTCTCTCTCTTTTTTTTTAATACTCTCATTTCCTTTTTTGGATGACTTTAATCATTATGATTTTTTTTCTTTACATCAAATATAAGTTTGCTTCTTCAATATCCATTCCCTGCTGCTAGTTTTGCCCTCTGTAGTCATGGCGACCAAGAATAATCCCCCTTCCAGAAGATAACCTTTTGAAGGCAGCTAACCTCCCTCTTTTCTCTTTTCCATTCTAATTTTTCCCAGCTCCTTCCACTGATGCTCAAGTGTTATAAGTTTCTCCACCTTTATTGCCTTCCTCTCAATGATCTCCTACATATCAATGATCTCCCTAAAATTTTGTGCTCAGAACTAAATATAACATTCTGGAAGGGCTCTTACCAGGTTATAGTATAATGGAACCATTGGCCCCTCAAATCTGAACACTATGCATTTCTGTGACAGACTAAAGCAGTCTGCCACCATGTTAATACATGAAAAATGTGCTCTATGAAAAATCTTTGCTAGTGCATTGCTGAGAAGCAGATTTTTTAAAAAAAATCATTTTGGACAGACAAAGAGAAAAGGCTAATACCATACTCCATTCGTATTCATAGGCTTAGACAGAATTTAAAAAAAAACACAACTGTATAATTTTCTCAACAATATCTGTAACAATTTCCTTAGCCTCTATCCTGAATTACCAGGACCCAACAACTTGACTTTTCAGAAGAGAGATAGATGAATGTGAGCCCCAGAGATTCTCTATGAAGATAGCAAGCAATTGTTTTTAACACTTAAACCCATTCTACTCCCTGTAGCACTAAGAAAGCTTCCTTAACTTCTATTCTCCCTGGGAATTAGCATGTCAGAAACATCTTTTGGTTACCCAGGGCTTACAATTTATAGTAAGTCATTTCTACCATGAATTTCACCTGACTCATTGAGCTGTTTGTACACTCCAGAGAGAGCTGTAATTTCATTCTTTTCTCACCTGGGGTAAAAACAGATGTTGTTGATATGTTGGTATTGATGGTGGAGATTTAGGGGGATGGGGTGAGGAGGCAATTGCAACACGTAAGATTCATTATGGATGTAGTAGAAAAGAGAGAGCACTCTTTCTCTCACATCTGAAGGAGTTAGGGGGAGCGGGAGGAAGGGAAGTGAGAAGTAAAGGATACTACACCTTGGGGTTGGCAAAAGCATCCTGGGAAGGTATCCCACTAAAAAGTAGGATCCAAAAGCTGAAAGGTACAGTGATGATGATTTCCATGAGAGGGCTCGGCTAGAGAATCTGAATTCTGTGGTACCAATAGAATGATCTATCTTGGAGAAGTTTTAGTTTCTTGATCTATAAAATGAAAGGATTGCACTAGATGAAGGGGAGGGGAGGGAAGGGAAAGGAAAGGAAGGGAGAAGGGAAAGGGATTGTTACTTTGATGATTTCTGACCTGAAAAAAGTCATACTCTCCCTGGGACTAGATTTCCTCAAATATCAAACAAAAGGGATCAGACTCCAGGACTTCCATGTTTCCTTTCAGCTCTAAATCTGTGGTCCTTTGACATGCTTTCAGGATCAAGTGAGAAGATAAACATAAAATTCATTGTAAAAATAAAGAGATAGAATCCTATCTTGTGCTTTCATTGTATAGGGAACTCTCTGGGGAGGAAACTCCCTCCACTGTTACAGGTTAACACTTTCTTCCAGGTTTAGGAACTTAGTGCTGTCAAACTGAAATAAAAATACATCCAATGGGGAGTGAGGAGTAGGAGGGTTAGTGCATAGTGATTTGGAAAATTGTAACTACATTATATATATTATTTTGCATTTTAAAATTTATTTTATTAAATATTCCCATTTTATTTTAATCTGGCTGTGGGCTTCTTACATCTATGGGCATCTAGTTTGACAGCTACTACAGCCTAAAGCCTGAGAAATTAAGTTACTTGTCCAGGGTCTCATAGATAATAAATGTGAAAAATATGACTTGAATCCATGTCTCCCTGGCTTTACCAAAGGCCATACTTATATATGGAAGAATAAAGCAAATAATATATGCCAGCTATTATTAGGAGCTATCAGTATTCTAGATCTGGTCTTCTTATATTGAAGTACATCTATATTATGATGCATGCACAGGCATCCCTTCACTTCTTCCCGATCTACAAATCCTTGCAGTGTAGAAAAGGGAAGGAAATAGGGAAGGTCATTCTATGTTCATATTTCTCTTTATTATGTTGTTCTCATTCAATAACCTTCAAGAACGGGTTGGTAAAATCCACTCTCCTCATCTTCATGCATTTTTTCATTTAAATTGTAAATTCCTTAAGAGCAAGAAATAGAGAATTACAAAATTTCAAAGTAAGGAAAAAAAAAAAAAACTCTAAGGCCATTATGTCCAGCCTCTACTGGATAAGAATAATTACCTTTTAAAGATGACTTGACTATGATCATTCAATCTTTGAAGACCTTCAATGAGGACAAATCCACTTCCTTCCTCTTGAGGTATCCCTTTCCACTTTAGAATGATTCCAATTATTAGAAAGTCTTTTTCTTACACCAAACAATCTATTCTTGGTAACATCTACTCTTTCAACCTAATTCTCCTCCTTACAGCCAGTGAATATATGTCTGATCCTTCTTCTATATGCTATTGTTCTTTGGTCATTTTTTCAGTCTTGTCTGCCTTTCCATGGCCCCATTTGGGGTTTTCTTGGCTGAGCCACTGGAATAGTTTGGCATTTCCTTCTCCATCATATTTTACACATAAGGAAACTGAGACAAACAGGGTTTAGTAACTTTTCTAGGGTCTCTCAGCCAGTAAGGATCTGAACCCAGATCCTGACTCCATACCTGAAACTTTTTCCACTATGGCTTTATCTAGCAGCAGCATCTTCCACGTGACAACCTTTTTAATGTAAAATAAAGCTATTGTGTTATTTCTAAGTCCTCTTTTATCCAGATTTTAAACTCCTAATTCCTTCAGTTGTTCCCTATAGTCACAAATTGGAGACCCTTCACCATCCTGGCCATCCTGGCACACAGTAAGCACTTAATAAATGTTTATCGACTTGTCTTGGTGGCTTGATCATTCTGCTGTGGATAATCTGTGCCCTATCAATGAGCTTTCTAAAATGGGAACACCCAAATTGAGCATAATATTCCACCTGATCAAGATAGACTACAGCAGGATTATCTCCTTTTGTTTGATTAAGCTATTCCTGTCCTAATAAAGCCTAAATCCAAATCATCTTGTTTTTTGGAGGTGAGGGAGGATTATTGCTTTATTATACTATTGGCTCATATTGAGCTCTCAGGCCACTAAAACCTTTTTATTTTTTTTTCAGATGAAATATACATACTCACTTTCATCTTGTCCTTGAGTTTTTTTTAATCTTAGTATAAAAATTTCCATTTACATTTATCTATGAAATTTCATCATATTCTATTTAGCCCAACCCTCTAGCACACTGAGATGTTTTTGCACATGAATACTGTCATCCAGGATACTAACTATCAATCCCAGCTGATTTATACTTCCTTTTATCTGTCATCGTGCTTAGCATGTACTTTGAGCAAAGCAAATACTCAACCAAATTGAATTGATTGAGGGATTTCTTGCTGCTTTAAACTTGTAGTAAAATGTGGAATCTAAGGTGATTTGGCTTATAGTTTTTATATTGGCTATTCAATTGTTTGATCTATTGTCTATATAGACTTCTCCAGCCTCTCAATCAGAATTCTACAACTAAATAATAACTAAATGCCTTATTGATGATGCTTACAGTTGGATGACCAATTGGATTAATATCTGCAGAGATAAATACTAAAAGCTAATTTACACAGCTTCAATCAATCATACAATCATAGACTTTTAATTGACAGGGACCTTAGAGTTTACTAAATCTATCTTTCTCATCTTACAGATGAGGAAACTGAAACCCAAAGAGGTTAAATGATTTGCCCTGTTCCATATAGAGAGCAAAGGCAGGATTAGAACCGTCAAGTTCCCATCTACTACATCATACTGCCTCTAAGTAAGCATATATTAAAAATCTAATATGATTACAGGTCAGGTGCTTTGCTGGCAATATGAAGACAAAAGTAACATTATCTGCCCTTGAAAACCTTACATACAATAGTTTTTATCTCTGACCATATAAAAGGGAGCTAGTACACCTCAGGAGATAGCCAGTCTTCCCTTCTGCCTCTATTGTTAATGTTAAACATTTGGGATCAAATGCCAGCATCTGGGTCATCCAAGCCTCTAAGGCAGGAGGCCTCAAACTTTTTAAATAGGGGGCCATTCACTGTCCCTCAGACTGTTGGAGAGCTGGACCATAGTAAAAACAAAAACTTTGTTTTGTAGGCCTTTAAATAAAGAAATTTCATAGCCCTGGGTGAGGGAGATAATCATCCTCAGTTGCTGCATCTGGCCCACGGGGATGTGTAGTTTGAGGACCCCTGCAAGGGCTTTCTCAGAACAGTGAGATCTACTAGCCATATTTCCTTACAACCAAGTCTTCTGTCGGCTAACTTCAAGTGATACTTAATCCCTCCCCCAAAAAATAAGTGTGACATAAGAATTTAGAATACCTCAGATCCTTTGTCATTAGATTGGACTAAATCTGTGCCTTTTGACCCTTGAAAGTGGTAAGTGCTTCAGAAGATGCTGAAAAATATCTTTGAACTATTTTAGAGCAATCAAATTACTAGGTAGGAGTAAAAGGGGGTTTTAATATACCAGTGTGTCTGTTTCTCCATCAATGTTATTATAACTTGATTAATCTTCATCACTTTGCTAACATGAAAATTAAATGCTAGTTAACCCAAAGGATTTCCCATGCAAAAAAAAAATAGGCTAGAAAAAGAACAATCAGCACATATGAGAAAGCAAAATTGCTTCGGTGATCCTTCATTATGCCCTCATGTGCAGGCCTTTTAGAATTATCAAGCCATCTATCCTTTGCTTGCTTACTTAGGAGCGATGATATCTCCGGAAAATGAAATATTTTAGCTGATCATGTTTGTGTATACCTGTAATCTCATCTACCAGGGAGGTCAAAACTGGTGTTTTGCCTAAGTTCAGGAGTTCTGAACTTCAGGCAGCTAAAAATATCAGGTGTCTATACTAACTGAAAAACCAATATGGTAAGCTCCCAGGAGCAGCTGGTCACTATGTTGCTTGGAGGGAGAAAGGGAGAAACAGCCCAAATTAGAAAAAAAAATTCAAATTTGTCATACTAATCAGTAGTAGGATAACATCTGTGACAGGGGATGTTGTACTTCAAGCCTGAACAAGAGAGGGAAATCCAGGCTCCACTCATTCCAGCCCAATACCCCCATCCCAGCCAACCCCCATTCTCTCCACCAAAAACTAAAAAAAGAACAAGTTTGTTTTTTTTTTCCTCTAAAACCCAAATACTCCAATGATCTGTGATCTCAATGGATGTTTATATTCTCTCCCATGATGCAAATGGCAGCCCAATCCATACTTGTTCATCTAAAATGACTCAATCATATTGTCCCATGATTTTGCCAAAGGGAAGAGACTGAATATGTTGGGTAGGCTCTTCCTCCTTTTTATTGGCATCAAGATACCAGTGGAGTACATGAACTGTTCAGCAATTATCTCGTTTCACCAGCTAGACTGGCCCATCTTTTTTTTTTCCATGACTGCTTTTGTAAAGTAGAAGTCAAAACCAACCCACCTGTTGCTGAACTGTTAGAACATCTCAACAATCAAGAAAATCAAACAAGAAGAAAACTTTAGGCTAAGTTTTAAAAATTTTTGAAAGCTATTTGATGGAGTGAAGCAATGCCAGACAACAGGTCTAGTCTAATAGAAGTTGGGGATTTTTAAAAACTGCTCCTGGGTCCTATGGAAAAACATTAAGTTAGCTGGAATGGGAAATATTTTCCAAAAATTGAAGACGTGGCTTTTAAATTCACAATTGAAAAAGGAGTCTTTGGAGGTAGGGTTGAGGATGCAAAGGAAAGGTTTTGGCCAAGTCTTCCCTGTGCCATTTTTCAACCAAAGGAGGAAGGACCTTGAAAGTTTAAAAGTTATTTTTTAAAAAATAGGTTTTTATTGACAAAACCCATGCCAGGGTAATTTTTTACAACATTATCCCTTGTATTCACTTCTGTTCTGATTTTTCCCCTCCCTCCCTTCACTCCCTCCCCCAGATGACAAGCAGTCCTATACATGTTAAATAGGTTGCAGTAGATCCTAGATACAATATATGTGTGCAGAACCAAACAATTCTCTTGTTGCACAGGGAGAATTGGATTCAGAAGGTAAAAATAACCCGGGAAGAAAAATAAAAATGTAAGCAGTTTACATTCATTTCCCAGTGTTCTTTCTTTGGGTGTAGCTGCTTCTGTCCATCCTTGATCAATTGAAACTGAGTTAGATCTCTTTGTCAAAGAAATCCACTTCCATCAGAATACATCCTCATACAGTATCATTGTTGAGGTATATAATGATCTCCTGGTTCTGTTCATTTCACTTAAAGTAAGTAAGTAAGTAAGTCTCGCCAGTCCTCTCTGTATTCATCCTGCTGGTCATTTGAAAGTTTAAAAGTTCTAAAGGCCGTGGGACTTTCTATCTCCCCACCAATGCCTTATGTGACATCCACAGATTAGCTGGCAATAGCATGCTCATCAGGAGTCTAGGACCAACACAGATTGACTGCACTTATGGGAAACTTCTAGCAGGGGTCCTCAAACTACGGTCACGGGCCAGATGTGGCAGTTGAAAACAATTATCCCCCTCACTCAGGGCTATGAAGTTTCTTTATTTAAAGGCCTACAAAACAAAGTTTTTGTTTTCACTATAGTCTGACCTCCCCCAACAGTCTGAGGGACAGTGAATTGGGCCCCTATTTAAAAAGTTTGAGGATCCCTGTATTAAGACTTGAGTATCTCATGAATGGAAGAAAAAGACTACCAGTAGCCAAGAGCCAGCATTACGTCTTTGAGAACTGAGATCTCTAAGCTTAAACAAACTTTCACCTGGGATTTCCATGTCCTTGTAGGAGAATGTATCATAAACTTTTGGAAAAAAATGTTTTGTATCAACTCAAGAAAACTCTTTGACTAAATGCTTCTCAACTAATCACTTTGGGGGAAGCATACCAGTAGGGGCTTGAGTACATGACATTAGAAAAATTCTCCCAAGCCTTCAGAGCTATCTGTAGAACACTGAGAGATAGAAGTAGCCAAGTGCTGGGGGGGAGGGGGCCTGAATTATAGTGTGGTGGGAGTTGGGATAAGGATCTTTAGATCTTACATGAACTCTAGTTTAATGATAACTTTTCCTTTGATTCTTCCCAATTTCTTATTTCTTATGTGATATACCCTGCTCACGCCCATCATGTACAGCTCCATTGCCCTCTGGGTGATTCTCATTTTCAGTTCTTCAGAGACTGTAGTCATCTATGACCCTCAAACCCTCCAAACCCAGTGAGATCTAACATCTCTATTCTGGTACCAAGAGCAATGAGGTGACAGTAGAAATTTTGCAAAGTGATGGTGAATTCCTCATAATGTGATCTTCAAAACAAACCAGACCCTTTCTGTGTGACATCTCCCCAAATCTGAACACCTAAATTAAAAACCTCTGTTTATGAGCAGTGACACAATCTTCCTTTGGGGAATTATATTTTTGTAAAATGGGAAAATTAGAACAACAGTGAAAAAGAAGACAACTGGATCTCTATGTTCTTGCCAGATATTTAGGAAACTATTCCAATTAATTTAAATATTTTAAAATGAGAAGGAATACATAATGTTCAGAAATATCACTCTAAGCATTATATGGGTAGAAATGATTCCTTTTTTATATCAAGAAATCTCAATAGGGATATGACAACTATGAAGCACTAATGGGTTTGATTGAACAGGCGGTTTGAAGTCCTGTGTATATTTGTTTTAAAACTCCCAAGTCTTCACTGTAAGGAAGGATCATCCTTATTGACTTTGGATTTTTGCATGTTTGACATGGAGTAGAAAAATTACTTTCACAGGCTTGTTGACATACTGCAGACTGATTAGGTTGGTGAAGCAAAGTACTGTGATGGGATGATGCTAAAAAAAAAAGTCATAAAAAGAGAATGTCAGAGTTCAAAGGGCTTTCAAGGCCACTTAGTCCAAATCACAGTGGGACAAATATTCCCCTTTCTAATATCAGATAAGGGGTGAGTGGGCCTTTGTTCTAATTAGGGGAAACCCACTATGTCTTGAGGCAGCCCATTTTATCTCAAATAGCTCTTACTCCAGGTTAAGAAGACTTTCTGGGTATGATTCAGAATTTGCCTCTTTCCAGCTTCTACACATTGCTTCTGGTTCTGTTCTCTAAAGCAAAACAGAATAGTATCTCAACAATAAAATCTCCCAATGTAGAGAGACAATGACAGAGAAAGAGACACAGAGACAGACAAAGAGAAGGAAGAGGAGGAGGAGGAGAAGGAAGAGGGAAAGGAGGAAGAAAAGGAGGAGAAAGAAACAGAGGGAGGGAGAGAGGAAAGATGGGAAGGAGGGAGTGAGAGAGGGAGGGAAAGAAGAAGGGGGGAAAGGAAAAGAAGGAGAGGGGGAGGAATGGATAGACAAAAAGGATAAAGAAGGAGAATGAAAGACATAGAGACAAAGAAATAGAGAGAGATGGGGTCAGAATGAAGCAAGTCAAGCTTGGGCCAATCAAGAGTGTTGAAATTTCCTTTCATAGAATGTTAAGCTCCTTAAAGAAAAGGAGTGTTCCATTTTGGCTTTTGTATCCTCAGCACCCAGCAATCCCTTTCATTTAGAAGACATTTAATATGTGCTTTTGAAGTGAACTGAGTTGAATTGAATTGAGTTATCACCCTAAAAAAACAAACAAACAAATCTTTCCCTCTTCCTTTTCCCCCTTTCCCATCTGGTTGTTCTTGTGTAGTTCCAGCCCTAGATTTCCAAGCACATTTTAAAAACACTGCCTGGCAATCATTTTCACTTCTCTAGAATCAAGACTAATTATTTTTTTCTTTAAAGATTTTAACTCTAGGACCCAAATTTTTGCTTGACTTTCTCCTGTGTATATATAAGTTCCTTAATACATATTATGCTAAAAAAAAAAATCTAGAATTGTTCATTGCCTGTAGTCCAAATACTTTTGAACCTTCAGTATCTGGACTCAGCTTGCCTTCCTAGAATCATATCCTCTTCATGCATCTGCACTCTTGCCAAATAGTATACTTTCTATTCCCTAAATATATCCTATATCATTCCACCTTCATGTATTTTCTCCAGTCCATTTCTCCAGCCAAAAATCTCGCCCATCATTCTAGTCTCAGCTTAAATACCATCCAAAGCTTCCCCGGATCCTGGAATTGGTTTCTTTTCTCCTTCAAATTTGGACAGGACCATGTTCAGTTGGGTCTTAGGGCATTTCACAAAATTACCTTGCATCTAATTTATTTGTGTATTTCTCTTATCTCCTCTTACGTCAATAAAAATAATTATTACAATGATGGCATCATGGATAGTGAGCTGGTTGCAGTCAGAGTGACCTGGATGTAAATCATATCTCTTATACATAATGATCGGGTCACCCTAGACAAGTCATTTAAGCCCTCTGTGTCTCAGGCAATTCACTATAAATTGGATGAATCTGCAAAGGTAGAATGAATTAACTTTCTCGGGAGGCAACTAGGTGGCACTGTGAACAGATCTCTGAGCCTGGAGCATGGAAGATCTGAGTTCCAATCTAGTCTCAGGTACTTATTAGCTGGATGACTCTGAGCAAATCTCATTCTGTGTCTATCTCCCTTGTAATGGTAATATCTGGTTCTTGTGAGAATCAGATGAGATAATATTTAAATATCACATCACGCAGTATTTAAAAAATAGTAGAAGCTTAAGAAATACTTGTTTCCTTCTATTCTTCTTTCTGATGAAATCTTCCACCTCTGAAATGTTCTCCCTCATCATCTCCACCTACTAGCTTCCCTGGCTTTCTTTAAGCCAACTTAAATACTGCCTCCTGCCAAAGGGCTGGCCAAGTCCCTCCCCGTCCCCAACAACAGCTAATTTGTTCCCTCTAACATTACCTCTCTTGTATATACTTAGTTATTTGCATTTTGTCAGTAACTATAATGGGAGCTATTTGAGGGCAGAAGCCCCATTTTTGTCTTTCTGTGTCTGTCTTTACAGAGCTTGGTACAAAGGCTAACATACTGAGCACTTAATAAATGCTTGTTCAACAGCTAATTTATTGACTAGTCCGACCCAAATAATAGCAAAGAATATGAATAGTAATGGTAATAATAAATAAATACTAAATCAAACTAACATTTACCATGTAGAGTTTTAAGGTTTACAAGTCCTTTACATCCATCATTTAGATAATTACATAGTTCAGGAGATAAAGCATTGCACTTGGAATCTAGAAAACCAGGGTTCAAACACTGGTTCAGACATTTACAAACTGAGATTTTAGCCAAGACACTTAGCCTCTCCTAGACTCAGTTTACAAAATGGGCATGATAATAGCACCTACCTCTCAGGATTTTTGTGGGGATCAAATGAGATAGCATAGCTCTTTATATATGTTATCTCATTTGATCCTCACAACAACGGGAAGTAGAAATCTGGGGTTCAGAGAGGTGAGTAAGGAGTTATGTGGAGTCACACAGAAGATGGTAGAAATCTCCCCTTGTGTCCAAATACCCACCTTTTATACTACAGGCTCCTGAAGATCAAAGACCATGGCTTGCTTCCTACACTGCCTAGTAGACCTCTGAGACACTCAATATATGTTTATTGAATATAGACTATCCCAACTATTCTGGAATACTACCATTCAATCAATTCTGTTTGATTCAATTTGACAGGTCAATTCAGTCCAACAACTACTTTGATCGTTTTCATTGAGTTGGCCAGTTGGAGTGAATTAACCCAAACCACTAGTGATTTGGACATCATTGAAATCTGATACAACCTCGGTCTCAACCCTAAGTGGCCAGATAAGAAAACAGAAATAATTTAAGGCAATTATATTTCTATTTTAATAGAATGGAAAGCTCATGTAGATGAGATGATCCTTGGATAACTCTGTGAGACAATGGCATTCTTGGGCTCCGTTAGTTTTAATAGTTCAATACCAAGTTTGGAAGAGACAATCAATTGAGAAAATAAAGCGAGATGATTTCAGGAGCTTTTATTGCTGGCTTAGTTGGACATGAAATTGGACCACAGCTCGGCCCAAATAAACAGTGTTAAGCATGGAGAGGGAGTTGGAAAGCCAAGACCACTAGCGATCTGAAACTTCTGTTAAGGCAAAGTGAGCAATCTATTGGCCTTCGTAAAGGTGATTTGCAAAGGGACAAGGGGCTGTGAAGTAGAAGCAAACTACTGGAGGATTAGTAGAGTGGCTATAAAAAGATGTTGCTGAAGGACTGATTGTGTTAACTTAAGAAAGCAGCCTGTTATTTGCAATAAATCATATGATCACAAATTAAAGTGACCAGAGAGTGGGACTGTCAAACTGAATACAGTATAAGAGAGTATGGTCAAGGCATCTTTGCTGTGATTAATTAATTACAAAACTGGCTGGAAATCTGATTCCAAATAACTCACTATCCCAAACTAGCATCTCCATTTTTCTAGATTATCTCTAAAGGACAACATTAGAAGTAATGGTTGAAAGGTGAAGTTAAGGTAGATTTTGTTGTGGCTGGACAGTGGATAGAATGTCAAGCCTGAAAGTCAGGAAGATTCATCTGCATAAATTTAAATCTGACCTCAGATACTTGCCATCTGTGTGACCCTGGGCAGGTCACTTGACCCTGTTTGCCTCAGTTATGAGCTAGAGAAGGAAATGGCAAACCATTCCAATATCTTTGCCAAGAAAATCCCAAATGGTGTCATGAAGAAGCAGACATGAAACATTAACAATGGTAGAAAATTTTAAATTAATTTAGATATGAAAGCAAAAGCTGGCTGTTCACTTGTCAAGAAGATTCTGAAGTGAATAGGATCATAGCATCTCAATTCCGGAGCTCAGAGACCATTAACTCCATCATTTTAAAGATAAGAAAACTGAGGGCCAAGGGGGAAATGGCTTGCCCAATATCACATAGATGGTAAAGAAGGATCAGAGGATGGATTCAAAATTAATCTCCAACTATACAGCTAGCACCCTCTGTTATTCAACCCTCAGTGGGACTAGATCAGGGACTTCAAAATCAAATAGAAATGAGAAAAAACTTTAAATTAGCATTGCCTGTTTGAGCAAATGTGTCATTTTGACCATTAAAAGTTCCCAAATTAACACACAAGAAACAAAAGAATATACAAAGACTCTATCTGTGTCAAAAGAACTAATAAATATGAGTATGTATAGAATAATTTATATATATATATATTCTATATATAAATATTGCTATATAGACATATAGAGAATAATTTTATATTTATATATAATTAAAATTTAAAAGTTTACATTTATATATATATGTATGTATGTATGTATGTATCTGTATGCACACATTGAATACACACACACACACATCTGTGTCTAATGGTTGCCATCTCTGTGGAGAATGAGGAAAGAAAAAAGAAATTTACATGATAACTTTATTATATATTTAAAAGAAACAGCAAGTTATACATACTAATCTTACAATTTCATGTTCAATCATCTTTTATGTTATAGCAAAATGCTTGTTTTATTTCATGAATTAAAATAAAATAAAATTTAAACATAAAAAATAATTATCTGCATTATATTGTTACTTATTCTGTTGAACATTTCCCAATTATGTTTTAATGCTGGCTATAGTTATAGGCAGTTAGTTGGATACTTCTGTACTGGATCATCTCCAAGAACTCTCAAAACTTCCTGGCCACATGGTTTTGAAGGCCTTATGTCAGATTTCCCAACTTGTCTCACACCAATTTGAGAACCATTTGGGCCTCTCAAATTTAACCTTCAGATGATAAAATGCAAGTGCAGAATAATCACTATACCAAACGTGACAGAACCATAAGTAGGAAGAAATGGTCTGGATTGTACCTCAGGTCCCACCATTGAAGGGGGCATACTTCTGTCAACCATTCCCAAGGGTCTCTGCTCTCCCCCAGGGCAAAGTCACATTGTTTTTCTGCTGCTTCTCCCTCTCTCTCTCCTCCCAGGATTTCAGAGTTTAAGACTGAGGAGCCATCGTTTTCCATAATTAGAAAAGGAATCCATCAAACTTTTTTTTAAAGAAATAGATATTCAATTACCTAGAATAAGAACATAACAGAATGCTAAAGGGAAACAGAAAGAACTTCAGTTTTATGGTGTTGATGTTCATCCATGATCTGGGAGAAGCACAAGCTCTGTTACATCACAAATGCCTGACAAGGAGCTGAATAAGTCAGGATGGACAAGTCAGAACTCTATAAGTAGATAAAAGTAATCTGCCTTTGAGATTGATGTTCATTATACGTGTTTGTTTAATGGGATTTTTAATCAAACTTTTAAACAATTAACAAACAAAGCTACCTCTTGGGCATTTTGTCCCTGAAGTCTTGTTGTAGTATATGGTTCCTTATTACTTTCTTATATATTTAGTAGGATCTGAGTTCTCGTCCACATGGGAAATACCTCCATCAATGCAGATCAACTACTCTGTTAAATGATTTAGAGTTTGTTTTTGTTTTGTTTTTCCAGCATTTCCAGGATTTGCATTACTTTTGGCATGGATTCTCCCTCCACTCATGAAGATACTTCTAAGTGACTTAGTATAAGGTTTATAACAGTTGCTGTGGCCAACTGTGGTTGTGGCAAGTTTCAGAGTAATAACTAAAGCAGAGTTAGAGTTTAGTTATTTTTTCACTCATTTCCAACTCTTCATGAGCGCTTTTGGGGATTTTTTGGCAAAAAAATACTGAAGTGGTTTAAAACTGCCTTCTCCATAGGGCTATGTGCACAGTTCCATAGTACTTTGTTCCATAGTACAAAAACAACATCAAAATAAAGAAGAGGGGGAAAGTGAGAGATCTATGAGAATGGCAGGGAGAGGTTGTGATTCCTCTCCATGATGAATTTGGCCCATCACATCTTTGCCTCCAGAAGTCTTCTGTTGGCTCCTGAAAGCATGATGGCCCCAACAACTGTTCTATGCCTTTGATTTTTCACTTGTAACCATTGCTTCCTCTTTCCCGGACCTTCCCTTTTCCCACATTTCCTGAGCTCATCAGTCTCTCTATGTACCATCAGTCCCAAAGAACCTTGCCCTATTTTCACAAGAGTACCAAGAAGTCTTAGATATCTATCTCCCTTCTGTCTATCCCTTCCATGAGGTCCTATATCCTATATTTATCTACCAGTGAATTTGTCCCAGGATTCCTAGTTATCTTCAATAAACGTATACAAGCTGATCCTCAATAATATACAAGAACAATTTTTGTTAGCAGTTAATTCCTGATACTCTTACCTTTCAGAACTCAGAATCACCTCTGTGCTTTAGTATCAGAGAAGAACTTGATGGGGGAATAGGCTTATTAAGTTGATGAATTAGATTTATCTGCTTAATTAAATGAAATTGACCCTTACAAAATAACAAATTCTCCAGAAGCCTAGAGGAATACACACAACTCCCAAGACTCTTAACTTCCCATTAAGAGTATTATTTTTTCATTTCCATACTATTTATTTCTATTCCATTTAAATATGTCACCATTTCATTGTACTTTCTGGCCTGGGTGGGTTAGTGTGATGAACAGCAAGAAACTCAAGCCTGCTTCACTTCAGACATCCTCAGTTTTCTTTAATTTCATGGGAACATTAACTTTTTTGACCTCATTATAAATACCATCCTCATCTATGCCCTTAGAGTCCCTAGCTTCTTTCAGAGTTCAGCTCAAGGACCAACCCATACACAAAATTGATCCCTTTCATCTGCTTATGCCTCATCACCTTCTGTATAACTTGTAAATACTTTTATGAACACATTTTGTCATTATTCTCTCCCCCAGATGGATATGTTCATTGAAAGCAGAGAGTTTCATTTTTGTCTTTGTGGATAGTTCCATTTCTGGCACATAATAAGTGCTTATCGATTGATTGAGTGACTGGTGAGCAACAGCATCTAAGAAAAATCCAGCTTGGTCTCACAGGGTGCAATGAAAAGGGGATGGCCCATTCAGACACAGTAGTTTAAAATGCAGCAAGAAATTTAGTCACTTCAGATTAGATGAGATACAGACCTTTCTGTTAGAGGAAGGGTAGAGATGGTCCCTGCCTCTCTCCTTTTTGCTCAGGAAGAAGGGAAGTTCTCATGATTGGGGAAACAATGAAAAAAGAGCTTTTTCCTTGTTATAGGCAACTCCTTCCCCCTACCTCTGCTCAGTAAAACAACTGGGGAAAGATTTCCCTACCAAGAAATGCAAAGATGTCTCACAGATTTTTAATCACATAGAATAGACAAAGCCAAGGAAGCTAGGAATCTTCATTAGACATTATTCATGGTTTGGCAAATTTTTGAGTAGGGCTGGACATAGGCTAAACCAGGACCTTCAGAAAGATAAGATGAACCAGGTATACATTGTACATAGCAACAGAAAGATTATGCGGCGATCAACTATGAAACATTTGCTTCTTCTCAATGGTTCAGAGATCCAAGGCAATCCCAATAAACTTTGGATAGAAAACACCACCTGTATCCAGAAAAAGAACTATGGCGATTGAATGTAAATCAACACATACTATGTTCACTTCTTTTCTCTGCTTTTTTTCTTTCCCTCGTGATTTTTCCCTTTTGTTCTGATTTTTCTCTCCCAACATGATTCATAGAGAAATGTGTATTTAAAAAGTTAATACACATGTATAACCAGAAAAAATATTTTTTTAAAAAAGAAAGAGAGGATAAGGAGAGATGAGTTTCTGGGAAACAATCAAATAAAACTGTCAGGCAGATTTGCCCATTCACTGAAGCCTTCAGCCTTAGAAATGATCAGATCAACATGTTGGCTGTGCACTGAAAGAGACTGAACAACATGAGTCTTTGGAAGGAGCTCATTGCCAAACCAGTCCATGATGTCGGGAAGCAGAAATACTCAGTATTCATTCTGAAATGTGCTTTGATGTTGTTTCATTGTCTTACTATTCATTGTTCCGATGAAATGTTTGAGTGTTCCAATGATGTCTCCTAGCCAGGAACTATTAACATGATGAGTAATTAAATACCTGAGCTTGAATGAGTTTCTGATTTTTCAAGTTGTATTGGGCTGAAGAAGCCAACATAAGCGAATCGAATCACTATTCAAAGTCCCCACACACTGAACTTGAGTTCAAAAGATTTCATAGAATAGAGGATCCAGAATGTACCAGAAAATAGTACATTTTCTGCATTATCTGACTTTTGTTACTACTTTCTCTCCAGTACTAAGCTTCTGGAACTATTTCCATCTTAAAAGAGTTAAAGAAGGAGATTTAGGATAGATTCAGCAGAAAGAACAGTTTAAAGGAAGAGTATGTTCTTAACTCTCAGACAACCTGATGTCAAAGGACATGCTGTGACATGTGAGTAAATTGGATTTAAATGAGGATGGCCTTTGCAAAGTCACCAGCCTCACTCTTGCCTAAAAGATCTCTAAATAAATAAAAAGCTATTATTTAAAAAATTTCTAAAACTATGAAATTCCCATTATTAGAGTTGTTTCTATAATTTAGAAGTTCGCTATTAAAATGAATAGATATTATTAATGTAACCTAGGGCCAAGTAATATTCACACTTTGGGTTCAAGAGCTGATACACAAAAGGTCATTCTCTCTTTGACTAGTTATGCTTACAAATGGAAATCACTCCAAGATATCACTAAATATAGCTTATGTTTAAGTTTCTACAGATGTTTGCCAAATATCTGTAAAAGGTACAAGTGATAAAATTAACAAAATGATATATGTGTATTTATATATGTATTTAGGAAGGGACTAGACACACACACACAGAGACAGAGACAGACAGAAAGAAAGAGAGATGGGGACAGAGACAGACAGAGAAAGACAGAGAAAGAAATATTGCAGAAAATGCAAAGGATTTCCATGAGGATATAAACAGATACAGGAAAAAACAAACAAAATCCTCATAAAATACAAATACTTGCTTCTTTTGGAAGATGAATTCAATATTATCATGAGGGCAACACACTGATATTCTATTAAAACCCTTGCTCTAGAGTCCTAAATCCTTTCCAGTCTTGTAGCAACATCTGTGGTTTGTTATTTTCCTCTGAAGGCAAAAACACTTTGGGGATGGGCAGCCCCTTTCTCACTGAACCTTCAATGCTGCAATAATATACCAGTATACTCTGGCAACCAGATCTATTGCTTTTCTGTGTCATAGTTTTAACATTCATTACTTTTTCAGTTGTGGTGACCAGGTGGACAATCATCATCTCTCTCTAAGAGATATCATACTTAGGAGGGGGTGGATCCTAGTCTTTTTGTTTCATGGATCCCTTTGCCAATCTGGTGAAGGCTGTGCATCCCTTTTCAACATTGTCTCAATTGAAGGAAATGCTAAATTTCAGTTACGTTGGTGAGAAATAAGATTAACTTTTTTCTCATCCAAGTTCAGAGACTTGTTGAAGTCTATCTATGGGGTCCTTGGAGGCTTGTGGACAGCAAGTGAAGAATCCCTACTCTTGAACTTTCTTTCCCTGAACTAAAAATTAAGGTTTCTCATGAGGCATTTTTTATAGTTGGTGCTCAGGAAAGCTCTTCTCTCTTGTCACATTGTAATACTCTGGAATCACACAAATTGGGAAATCAAATTTCCCTTCTCTTCTGCACAGGAGATTAAGGATTGGGACCATTATCTATTAACTCCTCTCAAGGGCTGAATGGGTAAGCACATGCCTGCTCCTGCCATGTGCTTCCAGGGTAATGCTATCATTTTCCCAGCTGCTACTATCTCTTGGGTCCGGAAAGTCTACTATTTAATCTCTAGGCTTTGAGATTACTTAGAAAGGGAAAGAAAAAGGCCAGAAAGTGGCTAAGAAGTTGTGGTTCAGAAAGGCCCTTCTTTGACCTCCTGGATAAGCACTGCAGCCTGGCATATGTATCTACAAGCAGCAGGCAGGGAATTAGTGATAATGGGTAAGTGCATTGCTGTGGTTGTATTGGAGATAATCTAGCTTGTGAAGGGTGGTAGGATGGTCAGAGCAGTCAAATATTCCTGACTCTCCAGTGCTTCTGAATACAAGCAAAAAAAGGAGAAAAGGACAAAAGTGATCTGTCAGTTCTTTTATAGGTTGGCCTAGGGGATGGGAGGAAATAAGCAACTACTAGCAACTACTATGTGCCATAAATGGAACTCAGTGCTTTTTTTTTAACCTAATAGTATTTTATTTTTTTCCAATTACATGTAGTTTTCAACATTCATCTTTATAAGATTTTGAGCTCCAATTTTTTCTTCCTCCCTTTCTTCCCTCCCTCCTTCTCAAGATAGCAAACAATCTGATATAGATTATATATGTACGATCATGTTAAACATATTTCCACATTAGTCATATTATGAAAAACCCAGAACAAAAGGGAAACCGTGAGAAAAAAAAGTGAAAATAGTTTTAAGATTTCATAGTTCTTTCTCTGAATATGGTTAGCATTTTCCATCATGAGTCCTTTGAAATTGTCTTGGATCATTGCCTTGCTGAGAAGAGCTAAGTCAAAGATAGTTAATAGTCCCACAATGTTGCTGTTACTATGTACAATGTTCTGGTTCACTTCACTTCACTCAGCATCAATCCATGTAAGTCTTTTCAGGGTTTTCTAAAATCTAAAATCTACCTGCTCATCACTTCTTATAGCACAGTAGTATTCCATTACATTTATAATCCATAACTTATTCCACCTCTCTCCAGTTGATGGACATAGGCTCAATTTCCAGTTCTTTGCCACTGCAACAAGAGTTGCTAGAAATACTTTTGTATATGTGGGTCCTTTTCCCACTTTTATGATCTCTTTGGGATAAATACATAGTAGTGGTATTACTGAATCAAAAGTAAAATAAGTGCATTTAAAAAATATCTCATTTGATCCTCCCAACAATTCTGGTAAGCAAGTGCTTTTATTATCCCCATTTTGCAATGAGGAAACTGAGGAAAACAGGGATTAAGTGGTTTGTCCAGAGTTACACATGTTGTAAGTGTCAGAAGTTAGATTTGAACTCAGGACTTCCTAACTCCAGGCCCAAGACTCTATGCGATGCCTCCAATTAGAGTCCATAGTTTTAAGAGCAAGCTAACTATTCATCTTGGGGACATCCCTATTTCCTAGAAACCATTCAATTTTTGAATTATTAGTGAGTTTAAAAATGCCAATGGATATGACCACAGGGAAATACAAAGATGTGCTCATCAAACTGATTGGGGGCAACACTCCAATTAATTTGTCTTACATTAGGAAGGGGAAAAGGAGGTTCTAGAGGAGTAAGAAATACATTTCTCTGTTATCAGATCAACAACTTTCACCTTAGTCCACCAGTGGATGGCCTTTAGGACGTTAAAGGAAAGCTTCTCCTGGAACCTCTCTCTAGAATTTTCCTTCTTACCCTGGAAAATCTGACTGTTTATTGATGATTCTAAATTTAGTTGCTCGGTAAAATTATGTTCTATTGGAAAAGGTCATATTCATGCCAAAGAGTCTTAACCAGGTAGATTTGGTCTGACAAAATTTATTTCTCTTTCTTTTTCTCTTTCTGTTTTATTTTATTTATTTAATATTTTCCTTTGTTGTGTTCAAAATAATTTTTTTAACTTTTTTTTCCTGAGGTAATTGGGGTTAATTGGTTCACCCAGGGTCACACATCTAACTAAGTGTTAAGTATCTGAGATCACATTTGGACTCAGGTCCTATTGATTTTAGGGCTGCTGCTCTATCCACTGCACCACCTAACTGCTCCCTCTATTTTGTTTTTAAAAAATTTTTAGTTCAAAGGTTTTCTCCCTTATCCCCATCCACAATTAAGAAACCACTTGTGAAGTTATACGAAACATTTTCATAACAATGAAGTTGTGAAAAAAATGGATCTCCCACTCTAGTGAAAATAAAAACCCTGTAGAAAAATTAAGTTAAAAAAGAGAGAGAGTGAAAGACAGAATGCTTCAATCTGTATTCAGAAACGATCAGTATGGATATAATTTTTCTTCATAATTCCTTCAGAATAGTTGTGGATGATCATATTACTGACAATAGAAAAGTCATTCACAGCTGGTCATCCCAGAATACTGCTATTCTTTGTATACAATATATTTCACTTTGCTTGAGTTCATGGAGGACTTCCTGGGTTTTATTTTTTTTCTTCAGACATCCTACTCATCATTTCCCATGGAACAATAATATTCCATCATAAAAACACAACATAGTTTATTGAGCCATTCCCTAATTGATGAGCATTCCCTTAATTTCCTTTTTTTTTGCCCAAAGAGAGTTACTATGAATATTTTTGTACATATATAGGTCATTTTCCTCCCCCCCCCAAAAAAAAAATCTCTTTTGGCATTCATGCCAAATAGTGGCGCTATTAGGTCAAAGAATAAGCATGAATTTATAACTGCATGTATACAGATCATATCTGTTGATCAATTATCAATTGAGGTATGACATGGCTTATTTCTGATGAGTTTTACCCAGTGAAGATGATGAACCTAAGAATCAGGAATAGAACATAGGATTATAGATGTAGAGCTGGTCAGGATGTTAAAAATCAACTTCTTCATTTTACAGCTAAGGAAACAGAGAATGAGAGAGGTCACAAAGCTACTAAGCATATAAGGCAAAATTTGAAATCACATCTTTCAGACTCCAAGCCCAGAAATAAATCCATAGCTTCACCTACTTGCCTCTAATGCAATAATTCTTAACATTTGTCACGTCATGGACCTCCTGGCAGTTCTGATAAAGTCTATGCATAAAATTTAAATGCACAAAATGAAAATACATAGGATTATGAAATAAAACAGTTATCTTGAAATTGTCCCATGATTTATTTGGGATGTATATGTCCTGTTCCAGATTTTAAAATAATACTTTTTTTTTTACATAGTGGTAAATGGTAATGAATTTCCCATCTGTATGTGGCCTAATGTAAGATGACAGATGTGAGTTTTGTTTTATGCACCCTCTGAGATGCTTGAAAATGTTCTTTCCTTGTGTTTGCAAAGGAGCAGGACCTTCTCACCAAACAGGAGTGATGGGGATGTTCATAAATGTCTCTTTGTATTTATACAAAATACTTTCACACCAAAAATAGATGAAAAATTCCAAGAAAATTCTTTATGTTCTTTTGCCCCAAAACTTCATTATAGATGCCTGATTTAAAGTTCCACCTTGAGATCCAGTCTAAATCTTTGAGAAAGTGACCTTAAAGCCTTTAATCTTGCCGGACAAAGTTTCAGTCAGGTTGTTATGCGCTAGGAATATGGTCTTTAATGTGGGACCATTGTATACCCCAAAGGAGTATGGGCTCAGCCAAGAGGACGAGTTGAATCCGGCTCTCTCTCCTACAACTCATCTCAATCTCAACCACACTAACCATTGCTACCAATACTCTTCCACTCTACTTTTTCTTGCAGTCAACCTTCTGTGGCTTTTCAAGGTCTCACTCTCTTCCCCTTTCCACTGATCATCAGTATAATGATTTCAATCTAACCAAGACCTGGGTATCCAAAATAGCTCTGCAAGCAATCCCCTGTCATCTAGGATACACTTACTCTAAACCCCAGATTGCCTCATGGCCACGAAGGATGACATTATTAACTATTCCATTGGTGTATGAGTCCTGCCTTCCTTTTTCATTTTCAGTAGCACAAAGAATGAGCAAGCATTGATGGTTTACAAGCTTTTCACAGATCTCATTATATCATCTTTTCCCAAAACTCATCCTTCTTCCAAAATTCCCTGTTTTTTATCGAGTGCCACCACTCTTCAAGTCACTGATCAGAAAACTTCATTTCATCCTTGACTTCCTTATCTCACTCATGCCACATATTCAATTCATTGCCATAGCTTATTATTTACACATCAACATTATACTTTTTATCTGTGCCCTTCTCTCCATTCACATAGCCACTCTGCCAGTTTAGGTCCTTATCACCTCTCACCAGAACTATTGCAGTAGACATCTGGTTAATCCATCCTCCACACACCTGCAAAAGTGATCTTCATGAATTGCAGGTCTTATCATATAACCTTCCTATGCAATAATTGCCAGCATCTCTCTTCTGACTTAGGACCAACTATTATTTAGCTCACTCATTTAAATTTTCTATTTTTGTAACTTGTACAATCACATAACTATTGATGTAGTATGTTTTATAAATCTTATCCATAAGAAGACCTAGAGGGCAGCTCTTTTTGTAGAAATTGGAAACTGAGTGGATGCCCATCAATTGGAGAATGCCTAAATAAATTATGGTATATGAATGCTATGGAAAACTATTGTTCTGTAAGAAACAACCAGCAGGATGATTTCAGAGAGATCTGGAGAGACTTATATGAACTGAGGCTAAATGAAATGGTAGAACCAGGTAGAACTGCAACAGCAAGACTATACAATGATCATGGACATTGGAGAACCATGGGAACAGAGTGCGGAACACAACATAGCATTCTCACTCTCTCTGTTTTTATTTACTTGCATTTTCTTTTCTTCCTCGGTTTTTCTTTTTCTTCCTTCTTGATGATTTTTTCTTGTTCAGTAAGGTAACTATATAAATATGTATACATATATTGGATTAAACATGTTTTTTTAAACATATTTAACACATATTGGACTACCTGCCAACTATGAGAAAGGGTAGGGGGAAGGAGAGGAAAAGGGCCAATCCATCTTGATAGTAGCATAGTTAGATAACAACTTTGTAAGTCCTTTGGGAATCCTTCCACCCCTGCTCACATAATCTTCACTCTGAGTTTCTTTGGCTCACACTCACAATACAAACTCAGATGATGGTTTTACACTGACAGCATCTTTTCAGGCTCTGAGGATATAATCAGATTGCCAGAGGTCAGAAGTAGATCCTGTGATTCCCCCAAATCTTCTTCTCTGTACCAAAGACCCTTCTAATTCCATGCAAATCAATGTTGGAAGGGTCAATGTTGGAAAACTTATCCATGCATATGTTCTGTAAATAAAAAGCTTTAATAAAAAAAGAAGAAGACCTAGAGAAGGAAATAGAAAACCACTCCAGTATTTTTGCCAAGAAAACTCCAAATAAGATCATAAAGAGTAGGACATGACTGAAATGACTGAACAAGAAAACATACTTTATAAATAAATAAATATTCATCTATTGGGGAGTATGTTTTTACTGATAAAGGACACCCAATCAAAATTATTATGCACCACTGCTCTAAAACAAAGTCAGCAATCTTATAACCCACAGGTCCTACAAAAATGGGTGGTGAACTGGGTTTCTCCTGTGGACTATAGTTTCCTATCCTCTGTTCTGAAAAATAGGGTAGCTTCAAAATAATCCCCTTTTTAATTGCATCAGATATCTAGTTCAGCCTTCTTATTTGAAAAATCATTTTATTTTTCCTAATTATATATAAAAATAATTTTTAACATTCATTTTTTAAAATTTTGAGTTCCATTTTTTTCCCTTACCTCATGCATTTCCTCTCTACCCTGGAATGGTAAGCAATTTGATATAGATTATACATGTGCAATCATGCAAAACATATTTCCATATTAGTCATGTTATAAAAGAAAACACAACCCAATCACACACACACATGCACACACACAGAGATACACACAATGTGAAAAACACTATGCTTCAATCTGTACTCTTATTCCATCCATTCCTTCTCTGGAGGTAGATGCATGAGTCTGTTGTAATTGTCTTAGATCACTGAATTGATGAGAATAGATAGCTAGGTCCTTCCCAGTTCTTAGTGGTGCACTATTTGTGTCACTGTATACAGTGTTCTCCTAGTTCTACTCATTTCACCATAAATCAATTCATGTGAGTCTTTGCAGACTTGCTGGGTTTTTTTCAATCATCCTGCTTTTTAATTCTTTTACCACAGTAATATACCATTATGTTCATATACCATAGCTTCTTCTGCCATTCCCCAGCTGATGAGCATCCTCTCAATTTCCATTTTTTTTTCCACCATCAAAAGAGCTCCTATAAATATTTTTGTTCAAATAGGTCCCTTTCCCCATTTTGGTATACAGACTTAGTAGTGGTATTGCTGGGTCAAAGGGCATGTATATTTATTTTTATAGCCTTTTAGGCAGTCTTCTCATTTTACAGATGAGAAAACTGAAAGACTTGCCCACTCAAATGGGCTGTGTAACTGGAATATGAGTTCAGGACTTTTAATTCCAAATGCAAGTTCTCTCTCCATTTTACTCTTTGCCTTTCTCTAAAAATAATAATTTGAAATTTGGATTAAAAAAAAAGTTACAATGGGAAAAATGATTGATTTAGTTGAGTTGCCTTTTACAATCCTATATTTTAAATAATTAGTCAACTATGACTCAGGTCATTCATTTTGCCAAACTTATTTATTTTGCTTGATTACATTTATTTGCAGAGAGCCAGCATTATGTACATAGATTACTGGTTAATGTAATTTTGAACAAACTTACACAGTGTGCCTTTCTGTTTTAGACAAAGTTCCAACTTACATTTATCATGTTCAGTTTTTTTTTCCAAACTGTTTTCTTCTTTTGAGCTCTCCCCAATATTTATTCATTCTTTAATTTGTTAATTAAGCTTTTCTGCTCCACAATTATAACTATGGTTCTGAACAAAATGTCCCCGAAGGGCAACATAGCATGGCAGATAAAGTACTGGATTTAGGGTTCAGAAGTCTTGGGTTCAAATCGCATTTTAAACTTGAAATCACATTTGACCTTGGGGAAAGCCACTTATTTTCTGTCTTATTCCCCTCTTCTGATATTATAACCTTCTTCACATGTATAATTATCACAAATGAGCTAGAAAATGTTTTGTAAACCTTAAAGTACTATGTAAATGTCAACTATTATTATTACAATTTGGACTCTACTAGAAAAATAGCCAACTGGCACCTTTTTTGTTTCCTGTTGCAAATTTTAAAATAAAATTGACTTTGTGCACGCTGTTAATGGTAACGATTTCCCATCTGCAATAAGGTATTTAGCAGCACCAAATGTTAGAGGAATTTGTTCTTCCTGTCACTTATTTCATTATGGAATTTAAAATTCAATTCAAGGTATTTCTTTAAATGTCATAGAGTATGTGAGCAAAGTTTCTGAAGCAATGAGGACATTCTCTTCAGATCCCAAATGAGAGGGTTTTTTTTTTTTAAATTACTGTGCTTAGAACAGATTTAAGATGAGAATAGAAAGTATGAGAGTGTTATATCAGAGCAGCCTTGTGACACAGAGATTCATTGCTTTGGCCTTTATAGCAGGAAGATAAGAGGCAATTGTTTCAAAAGATTTGAATAGGAGACCAACGCAAGACATTATGTCATCTGCAGAAATGCACCCAGATTTGTCCACATTAAGGGTGGTCTGTGTGGAATTAGAAGGGTCTTTGCTACTGAGGAGAAGATTTGGGGGAATCATAGGATCTACCTCTGACCTCCGGCAATCTGATTATATCCTCAGAGCCTGAAGAGATGCTGTCAGTGTAAAACCATCCTCTGAGTTTGTATTGTGAGTGTGAGTCAAAGAAACTCAGAGTGAAGTCTATGTGACCGGAGGTGGAAGTACTCCCAAAGGACTTACAAAGTCGTTATCTAACTATGCTACTATCAAGATAGATAATTATGGTAACTGTGCTAATATGGGGGAAGATATTTATAAAATAATGGTGCTGAAAATAGCAAAACACAAAATCTTTTTTACCTGCTGAACATAACTAAGAAAAGAAAGGTTAAAAAGTAGGATGCTATGCAGCAGGCAACAAGATGATGGTTCATAATCTATCTCTTCTACTTATTGGTTGTGGGACCAGAGAAGTCACAGAGATCCCATTGGCATCTGTCATTGATGTGACAGATTCAAACTACTCTTTCCTCAAAAAAGAAAAAAAGATAGAGGTTTTGTATATGAAACTTGCATAATAGGCACTTATAAAATGTTTTTTAATGAGGTCTTTACATGGACAGAAGTCTGAGGTAAATTTGCAGTAGCATAAAAAAAGAGTTTGGTGTTCATCTCATTCATTTTAATAAGCAAAGCATAGGATTATAGATATCAAAGCGTAAAGGACCTTAGAGACAACCTAATCCAGCCTTATTTTACAGATGAGGTAACTGAGTTCCAGAAAAGTATGGCAATTTATCCTAATTGATAAAGTAGAAAATAACAAATTTGAAATCTGGGCTCTTCCCACCTCACTATTCTATGATGTATATTTGTTAATACACATATAAACACACATACAAATTCTAATAAAGTTGTACTAAGATTTTTGGAATACTATACATAATACATATATGTGTGTGAGTAAATGCATATACATATGTAAATATATGCACATATATATGATCTAGAGAATTGCTTTTATTTTTAAAGATATCTTTTAAATATATCTACTTATATATAATCATGTTTTTTAAAAGTCTCATATACACACACATACAGATTTATCTGGATTTATATGCATATATACATATTCCTTAAGAAAGGAAGGAAAGAAGGAAAAAAGAGAGAAAGAAAGAAAGAGAGGGAAAGAGAGAAAGAAAGAAAGAAAGAAAAAGAAAGAAAGAAAGAAAGAAAGAAAGAAAGAAAGAAAGAAAGAAAGAAAGAAAGAAAGAAAGAAAGAAAGAAAGAAAGAAAGAAAGAAAGACTCCCTACTGAACATGACTAAGAAAAGAAAGATAAAAAACAGGGTGGTATAGAACAGGCAACAAAACATCAGTTCATAATCCATCTCTGCTACTTACTGGTTGTGAGACCAGAGGAGTCACAGAGTTCCTATTGTTGTCTGTCATAGATGTGACAGATTCAAACTGCTCATTCCTCAAAAAAGAAAAAAGATGAGGTTTTGTATATGAAACTAGACATAATAGGTAGTTATCATTTGAAAAGTTATGGAAGAAGGGAAGGAAGAGAGGAAGGCAGAAGGGATGGAGGAAGGGGGGAAGGAGGAAGGGAAGGAGTGAGGGAGGAAGAGAGGAATTGAGGGAGGGAAGGAAGGAGGAAGTAAGTGCTTTATTTGCCAGTTTCAGATTAGTCCAGCTATTGAAAAAAACTGTTTGAGTTGGCACTGCATTAAAATGGAAATTCAACAAAGTATGTTAAAGACAAAATTGAGTTTCTTCTGAGGTTGCTTGCCATCTATATTAACTGAGCTATAAGTGAGCTTATGAAAAAAACACCGATTAGTGGGAATTCTTTAAAAAAATATATCTCTTCTTCCACCTAGATCTTCTCAACAAGCTCATTATGTCCACAAATTGTAAGTAAGTGCTGCATTAAAACAGCTCTCATCAATCTGGGCTCTTACAATTGTAACTCAAATGTCACAGCTGTGAAAATTCAGAAGGAATCTTTTAGCAGCGCATCTGCTTAAGAAAGAGCAATAGCTAATGTACAAGATGGTGGAGTCAGAATGGGAAAGAATGTTGAGGAACTTGAACATCAGGCTGAATCTGAAAAACAACAAAAAAAAAGCAATAGGAATAAATGGAAAGACTTACCTTTGGGTATCAAAACTCCAACTCTTTGTGACCCCATTTGGGGTTTCCTTGGCAAAGATACTGGAGTAGTTTGCCATTTCCTTCTCCAGTTCATTTTATAAATAAGGAAACTGAGGCAGAGTTAAGTGACGTGCTCCGAGTCACACAGATGTTAAGTGTCTGAGGCCAGATTTGAACTCAGGAAGATGAGTCCTCTTGATTCAAGGCCTGGTGCTCTATCCACTGTGCCATTTATATCATATATGCCTTTCTACATATCGACACTGTCATTGAAATTATTGATTTTAATAATTGCATAAAGAACCATTTTTTCAAGTCCCTTAGGTCTTTTTTCCCTTATCAAGAATTAATCTGATTTTGTTTTCTTTTGTTTTTATACACAAAAGAAACCCATTTGAAGTCTTTAAGCAACTTTAACCACTTCTCATGAATGGAATAAAGATCTTTTTCAGGTGGGATGGACTAGACCAGAGGTCTCCAAATGGTTTTTGTGTTGTGGATTTCTTGAATAGTTTACTGAAGCAAGAAAAAAATGTTTTCATTGCAAAAAATACATCAAATTTTTAAAAAGAAAATGAAATGTATCATCTATCTATCTAGAAATAGAGACAAATGAAAGTTTGCTGACCCCATTTAGGAATCTTTGTATTATACAAGGCCCCTTCCAAATAAAAGATTCTGCAACCTATGAATTTCATAGGAAACTAGTTAAATGATCTTGATTTTTCTTTAGTTGGGGGTGTGAGTGAGATGGAGTGTGTGAAGAGAGGAGGAACGGCATCTACTGGAAGGTTTCTAATCACTTAGGTTGGAAGGCTCCTGGAATCTCTTATAATTTGTTAGTCCCCATAGCAGACTCCTAGAAATTCATTGTTGATGGATCATTTAACTGCTTTAGTGCACCTTGCTTAATGTACTCAATGTGTTCCAGGAAAATGCTGTGTAAATCAAAATTTTATAAATCAAGTTTTATTTTAAATACACCAGGGGACCTGGCTATTGAAAGTAGTCCTATCATGAATCCTTTTGGAAGGCGCAGAACCATTCTATAAAATGAATAATCATCTCCTGATTTATCCCTTTCTAAGTTTGGATTTTCGTGTATCAGCTAGCATAAGTAATGGATAAGTATAAGTAATGGGGAAGCTCAAGTAAGTCACTTTGAAATGATAAATCCCCAGTTGCCTCCTAAGTTAGCCCCTCATCTGATTCTCTCCTTCCTGCCCTTGCTAAATTTTCCATATGAGGATTTTACTTTTTCTTGCCTCCATTTCCTTCAAACCCATCCTTCCAAACCTAAGGTATTCTTTCTCCCTTTGAAGAAGGGGGAACAGAAGAAACATGAAATCTGAGCACTGGAGGAGACTCAGTGGAGATTTGGCCCACCCCATTCCAGAAAGGGACCCCCTATCTCTCACATTCAACCAATTCTCATCCAGCCTTTGTGGAATGACTTCTCTCTAGGAATGGGGAACCAATCACTTCCTAGGACAATCTTCTTCATTTCTGGAAAGCTTAAACTGACATTCTTTCCTTGAAACCTAAGATGAAATCCTTGCTGTCGAGGGGGAAAAGAATCATACAAGTTATTAATAACAGAAATGTTGTATCTAGTCAATTCAAGGAGTTCATTGAGCATAGTTAGAAACAAGGACAACATCAGGAACTCAAAGGAGGTGCCAGATTCTGATGGACTTTCTGAGGGGAAGGATGTAGTATTCTTCTCTAAAACATAATCTCTGGGAGCAGGTTTCTTGTGGGGCTTGGATCCTCTCATTGTTGAAGAGAGCCACATCCATCAGAATTGATCATCATGTAGTACTGCTGTTGAAGTGTATAATGATCTCCTGGTTCTGCTCATTTCACTTAGCATCAGTTCATATAAGTCTCTCCAAGCCTCTCTCTATTCATCCTGCTGGTCATTCCTTACAGAACAATAATATTCCATAACATTCATATGCCACAATTTATTCAGCTATTCTCCAATTGGTGAGCATCCCTTCAATTTCCAGTTTCTAGCCACTTCAAACAGGGCTGCCACAAACACTTTTGCATATGTGGGTCCCTTTTCCTTCTTTAAGATCTCTTTGGGATATAAGCCCAGTAGAAACACTGCTGGATCAAAGAGTATGCACAGTTTGATAACTTTTTGTGCATAGTTCCAATTCGCTCTCCAGAATGGCTGGATGTATTCACAATTCCACCAACAATGTATCAGAGTCCCAGTTTTCCCACATCCCCTCCAACATTCGTCATTTTCTTTTCTTATCATCTTAGACAATCTGAACAGGTGTATAATGGTATCTCAGAGTTGTCTTAATTTGCATTTCTCTGATCAATAGTGATTTGGAGCACGTTTTCATATGACTAGAAATAGTTTCAATTTCTTCATCTGAAAATTGTCCATTCATATCCTTTGACCATTTACCAATTCAACCCTTTCATTTTACAGATGAGGAAACTGAGGCCAGAAAGATACAGTTCATCTAGTATAGTATAGTCTAATACACAATAGCACTTGATGCTTGTCAATTTATATGTATATGTTTTCTTTCCACAATAGAATATAACTTTCTTGAGGCAGATATCATTTCATTTTTCCCCCTTTTGGATTTTTAGCACCCAGGACAGTGTCTTTTCATAGGAGATGCTCAATAACTGCAGTTATATACATACATGCATACATAACATACATGTTTAAACATATAGGCATATATATATGTGTGTATATATATATACATGTATATGTGTATATACATGTATACACACACACACACACACACACACATACCCAATAGAATGTAAGCTCCTTGAAGGCAGGAACTATTACTTTTTTTACCTTTTGGACCCCCAGTACCTAGCACAATGCTTAGCATATAGTAGATGCTTAATAAATGCTTATTGATTGATTGATACATACTATTGTGGGCAGCAAGGTGGCACAGTGGATAGAATGCCAGGCCTGGAGTCAAATAGATTCATCTTCCCAGGTTCAAATCTGACCTCAGACACTTACTAGCTGTGTGACACTGGGCAAATCATTTAACTCTGTTTGCCTTCAGGTACCTCATCTATAAAGTGATCCAGAGAAGGAAATAGCAAATTGCTTCAGTATCTTTGCTAAGGAAATCTCAAATGGGGTCACAAAGAATCAGATACCCCTGAAAAACAACTGAAGAATAACAAATATATATAATATATATATGAACGTGTCTTCACAATAGAATGTAAGCTTCCTAAATATATACACTTTTGTGTCCCTAGCACCTAGGATAGCACCTGAAACATTAATAGGTACTTCATGTTTATAAATATACCCACAAACACACATGTCAATATACACACATACATATGCACACATGTTGTCTTTCCCAATTGAATATAAATTCCTTGAAAGAAAGAATAACTTCATTTTTTGTCTTTCTATCCAAATAGCAGCTATCTAATGAGCGATTGACAAATGCTTGTTGATTGAATCTCTCAAAATCTTTTGCTCCCCTTCCCCCATAAAGCATCAAAGGTTCTACTAAAACGTGTCTCCTCACTGTCTCACAGTGAAGCAAATGAATGTTTCTGGGTTTTTCATTTGGGTCTCTATGTACAATTTGCAGGTTCTTTGCTTCTTCCTCAAGGCTTCTAGCTTAGGGCTGAACATATAGGATAAGAAGAATATAGCTCTGGAGTTGGGAAGGACCTCAGGGGCTTATTAGTCATACCCACTTATTTGGTAGATAAAGAAACTGAAGGCCAGTTAAGTTATTTATGCAGGTCACACATTTGCCTGATCTCCAAGATGGCATTTGAACCCAGGTCTTTTACCTCCCATGTCAGCAGTTTAGAATTGCTCTGAATTATACTTTGTATTTTATAATGAGTTTAGGATTAGGTTTCCAACAACAATAGGGCATGCTCTCCAACAATAATTATAAAATCTATGCATATTCTGTAAATATGATTTGGCTACATTTAATGACTTTTTAAAAGTATCATCCTCTCTCCCAAATATATCTCTTTGAATGAGATTTTTTAAATTTATATGCCATCTTTCCATTCACTCCCCCAAATAATAATAATAATAATAAGTAAAAATTATATATCTCTCACTATGTGCCACACTGTGTTAAGCACGTTATAATGATTATCTCTTAATTCTCACAACAACCCTGAAAGATAAGTTTTATTATTACCCCCATTTTACAGATGAGAAAATAAGTAAAATATAGCTTAAATCACTTGTTCAGAGTCACATAGCTGGTAAATGTCTGAAGCTAGATTTGAACTCAGGTCTTCCTGACTCTAGATGTGGTACTATATAGCAAAAATCCAAACAACTAGAATAATAGTTAACATATATAATATTTTGACATGCTTGACAGAGAGTCACAGATTTTTAAGCTGAAAGTGTCCTTAGAAGTCATATATTCCAATTTCCTCACTTTGTTATTTAAATTGGATTTTTATTTATCTATTTTTAACTTTTTACACTTTGTAAAGTATTTTCCTCCCACAAGGCATTTTATTTATAGATAAATATCTATAATATATACTTATAGATCCAAATATATAATATATACTTATAATAAATAATATATTTATTATAGATATGTCTTGTGTCTATAATATATAGATATATATCATATCTATGTGTTACATAGAGATATATAGATAGATAAAGATAGATATTAAAGAAAAAGAAGAGGGGAATCCCTCCGACATTAAAAAAAAAAAAGGTCTGATATTATATGAAATATTCCACCCTCATGGTCCCCTCCTTCAAGCAAGGGTAACACTTTCACTTGAAGAAAAATGAGAGGGAATGAAATTACCCAATACCCCATAGTTAGAGATCGAAAAGATCAATGAATATGGATTCAGAGGCCCTAGGTTCAAATGTTACCTGACCCTTACTAATTGAATGACCTTGCACTGGTCACCTAATTCCTTAGGCTTCAATTTTCTCATCACAAAAAATGAGAGAATGGGACCAGATAGCCACCAAAGTCCTCTCCTTTCTAAAACCTGTGACTGAGGCAGCAAAGTGACATAGGTGAGACATTGTTAAACACGGGAGTCAGCAAGACCTGAATTTATATTGTATCTTATATACTTACTCATTATATAATTCTGGGCAAGTAATTTAACTTTTCTCAGCCTCAGTTTCTTTATCTGTAAAGTGGGGGTAATATAGTACCCACTTCATGAGATTGTGAGGATCAAACAAGATATTTCATGTAAAACACTTTGTAAGATACTATATAAATACTTACATCTTTGATATTCTCACCCACCATTCCTGTGAGGTGAGTATTGATATCTCCAGTTCACAGATAAGGAAACTGAGGCTCACGCAAAGTTTTAATGACTTACTCAGCATTTACAGCTAGAACAAATCAGAGGCAGGATTGGAGATTACAGCTCCTTAAAAAAAAAAAAAAAAAAAAAAAAAAAAAAAAAAAAGCTCTTTATTCCCTTTATGGATCCTGCTTCTTTGTTAGGCAAGACCCTTATCTACAGACAAGTGCTTTCAAAAGAGATCCTTGACTTAGTACTTTCTACTTGGTGATGAATATTATTCTTGCTCCATCCTTTCCCTTCCTGAGTCATGTGGACAACATGGACAGTACCAAATTACCTCGGGGCCCCTGGCGAAAGAGCTTCAGGAAAAGAATAATCACGAGCAAAGTGATTTATGAAATAAAGAAGTCACTCATTCCAGCTGGCCAGCTCCCTCTTGTGGCCCGTCTTCTGTGGGCAGGTCTGGGATCCTTGCAAGGACCAGGATGCTCCATCCTCTGTCACTCAGTATTCCAGAATGAATGATTCAGGATTTCTACACTGGCAACCAGGGCAGCTCTCATCCTGGGTCCCAGCCTTCTTTTCCAAGCCCCACATTGACTCTTTCCCCCTCTCTCCTTCATGTATCCATTTTGTAAGATTTAGTCTTCTTCTATATAGTAAAATGGTATGATTTGAACTGACCTATCTCAGATTCTTCCCTATCCACCCCCCCACCCTTAGCAACCAACTTTTCCATTTCTTCTGTAGTGAGATAGGTTTTCATTGGTTATATTCAAAATGAGATGTACTGAATTACTTTGAAATAATATATTTCAAACGAGCATTTCTAAGCAAAATCTTTCTCTTCCAATTTTGCAATAACATTTCTGCTCTGGTCTGATTTTTGTTTAAACTGGTTTCTGGTCCACAGGGGTTTCTCTCACTTCTTCTTCCTACTTCCACATCCTCCCTCATGTGTTTAATTTTAAAACTCCATTAAAAATAAAAACAAAGATCTCTTCCTGGCTCTTCCCCCTCCTCTTTCCATTTACAAAAAAATCCCAAAAAACAATGTGACAATTACAGTCTTTAATAACAAAACCTCACATTTAGTTTATTGCTTTTGGCAAATTTGAAAAACAAACATAGAAATTGAGTTAAAGATGACTTTGAGTTGATTAATGCCCACGGCATTTTTTTCCCCTATGTGCTTATTCTTGTTCCTGGTCTTCAGGTTAAGACTGAGTACCAGAGCCACCTCTGGACTCCTGCTCTGGCCCTCGTGAGAGACAGACATGGTGATGTAACAGGTCGTGCCTTTTTCCAAAGACTGTAATGTTGGAAATCACCAAGATTTAATATACCATGCATCTCAGCTGAAATGTCTAAAGCAATCTTCATTGAAGATCATTACCTAGGAGAACTGGGAAAGCAACTTCAGAGCAGAAATATGTCTTAAGACATTTCCTTCAAAGCATATTTCATGTTTCTCCTTTTCTTTATCTTGCGCCCTCCCCCTGCAGAGGATCAGAGCTCTCTGCCTGTTGTGCAGCGCCCATATTTTGAATATATGTATCTTTGTACATATTGCATTTATCTCCAGTAGAATGTAAGCGAGGGCCAAGGATTATTTGTTAGTTCCTACCATAACAGTAGGTACTTAATGCATGTTTGTTCATTCAAACTGGACTGTCCACTGCAGTTCAGATTTCTGGTGGACCCAAGTACTTATTCCAAGTATATCATTTCAATCCCTTTATGACCTAACTCCCTCAGATGACCCTTACCCTAAAACATCATTGGGTTTCCCATAAGCCTCAGTTTTAGCCAACAGTTGACTGAATTAGGAGTGAACATTTCCAGGAGGGTATTTCCTATATTCCTTAAAATATGATGTCAAGAGTACTGTTTTTAGAGTCAGGAAGACTTGAGTTCAATTGCTACCTCAGTACTTTACTAGCTGTGTGACCTCTCTCAACATTCACCTCATCTGTAAAATGGGGGTGATTGTAGCTCTTTCCCTAGGTTGATGTGAAGAACGAATGAAATAATATTTGTAAAGCATTTTGCAAAACTTAAAGCAGGATATAAATGTAATTATGGGCTTTGGATAGCTCCAAATGCTGGAATTCAGTCCCTGACTTGTTCTTTCATAATAGCAAATCACTTAAATTCTTACTTTGTTGGACTAGGAAAAAGAATAGAAAGCCACTTTATCCTCTGTGATATTAATTAATAAAAATAGAAAGTGCTCAGAAATGCCAACATATAGTTAATTTTTTAAAGCCTACAGGATAAATGTTAAGTGCAATTAGAATTTTGTCACATAATGGAAGGGATTAAAATTTTAAACACTTTTTGTAGGAAAATATTCCATGACAGTGAGATTACTTTGTTTTTATAGCCAGGTACTCAATGTTGAACTGTTTAAGCAGAACTGAAGAGAGAGTTGGGATAGCAGCAAAACTTGGTAAGGGGAGAGCAAGAAGGGATGCTATTGGAGTGCTTTTTAGTGTAAATCTCTTGAGGGAAATGAATTAGTTCCTAGTTTCCAAAGATTTCCATTATGGAAGAAGGGATAACAGCTTTCATATTCCCTCTGTATCACAAGGAGGTCTCTTTTGTGTTTTTAAGTATTAGATTCTCAGTATTTTGAGTCATTGGTTCAATGTTGTTCAATTTTCTTTATTCCATGGATCTTACATAACAGGTTGGGTCCTTCTAACCCAAAAGGTCATTTTCTGATGTCATGATTTATTAGCATTTTATTTTATTTGTATTATTATTATTATTACTATGTAATAATGTATTGTTACATAAAGACGCAGGTGTTACTTTGATACTAATGTTTTTCTGGAAAACATACATATATACACGTAAATATATATGCATATATGTGCATATATATATGTAGACAGATTATATATATGGTGAACATTGAACCTCTTTCATTTTACTGGTTAGGAATTATGTTTATTAATAGCTATATTTTAAAAGAGAACCATTAATTCATTAGAGTTGTCTTTAAATCCCACAAGGTCCAATGCAACCTGATCATCATCATTCAACAGAGGAAATAACAGAAGCACAAGTGTTGAATGACTACTCCTTGGTGGAAGACAATGAAAGAGCCAGAAAGGACTCCCTATCTTGGATTCAGTTTTGCTCCTGTGAATCTCTTATTTTCTTTCACTCCATGAAAAAATCACCTTCCACATATTATTTTCCTATCTAATCTCTTAGATGTCTATACTCTGTTTGTTGCTTCTGCTCTTGTTGGACCATCTAGAAGCAGAAGCTTTTGTCATCATGAAGAAACCACCTGGCGTACTCTTATGAAGAGTCTGAGAATGAATGAGCTTGGTTCTTTGGAGGTCTATGTCACCATGAACAAGACCTTTCATCTTCTTTAATTTCTCGTCTTTGAAATGGAGGTAATACCACTCATCCTTCCTACCTCACAAAACTGTCAGGGGAATGTACCATGTGCTCAAAGTACTATATAAATGAGAGGAATTAAATAAGAATCCTAATATTTGGGGATTCATCTGTGTCTGTGATCTCATCATTGTGGATACACCTTCCAGTAATGCAGACCATAACCCAGCTCAGCCTCATCAGCCTTTGTGACTCTCCTCTGTACTCTCCCCCTCTAAATCCATCAGAAGGTGGGAATCCACTTAGAAGAAGCTAGTTCCTCAACACGGTATTGTGGTATTCCAATGCTTGATAGTGTAGTATATGAAATGTTGGTTTTGGAGTCAGAAAGACCTAAAATCAAGTCTTACCTTAGATGCTTAATAAGTTATATGGCCATGAACAAGTCCTAACCTTTTAATTTCCTCAACTATGAAATGAGGAGTTTGGACTTCATGACCTCGAAGGCCCCTTTCAGATCTACATCTATAACCCCATGATTAACCATTTTCACTTCTGTTGTGTAGTTCTTTGACTTCTCATAACACTCCATCTTAAAACCAATCAGGGTGATGTTTCATATTTTTATATAAAGATTAAATTTTTGACTGATTGATATCGCATGATTTTAAGTTGATCAGAGTACATATGAGTAGAGCTGAGAGGAGGCCCACATATTGATTTTTTTAATTCTAGAAAATGGGCACAGTGAGGCACACTGAATTGAGCCACTAAACCCTGGAAGGATCCTTCTACAGTCCCCATCCTCATCCTCACCCACAAGCTAAAAGTGGACAATGGTCTCAAAATATAAGAAAACATGTCATAAGGTATATTTTTACTACCTCAAACCAGCTAGGTTTAACCTAAATGTTTTTTTTTTTTCCATGAACACGCCTTTTGCAAGGCAAAGATACAACCAGACCTAAAAGTAGAACCCTAACTAGCTATTTTGACTACCAGCAGGAAATTGAGCCTAGGGAAAGCAGCAATAAGCAGTGCCTTCAAAATCAACTTTTGGGAGAGAGAGACCTCAACACTGGTCTTATGGGAGAGTCTTTGGACAATACTCATTGGAAAAGGTGACCTTGAAATGCCAGCTCCCTCTGTGGGGAGGGTAGGCTACCTTGATTTTGGCCTACAAGGTAGTGTAGAATACCACCCCAAGGAAGAAAAATCCCTAAGACACTGTGAGGTCACTGCCGGCAAGGCGGGAAGGGAGGATGCCCTGGAGAGGAGCAGAACTGGGCCAGACAGAGAGAGGATGAGCTTACCTGCTGTGCGGCTTCCTGGGATGAATGAAAAGGACCATCTGGTACCTTCCTACTTTAACTAATTATTCTTGCTAACTAGTTTCTTTGGTGCCTCAGGAGTGAAAATGCTGTAAAAACTAAATTTAACAAATTTTAAAGTTGTATAGTCTTTTGAAATCATCATTTAAAATGTTTATGCCTACTAAATTTTGATGCCCTGCAGTAAAGCCCAGCTTCCCTATCCTAATTATAGCTCTCTCAGAAAAAACTTATGGCTACCTCCTAGAATTGGTGTTAGAAAGTATATCAATATTTTTTTCATATCTAGAATAAAATGTCTTCTGAATCTTCCTTTAAAGAGTGACAGAAAGATTGATAGCATTTGTAAAAAGGTCATGTATGATACTTGAGGTAAAAGGGACCTCAGAAGTTCATTTTACAGATGAAAAAACTGAGGCCTAGGAAGATCAAATAATTTATCCAAGGTCTTTCAGGCAGTATGAGGTGAGAACAGAACCCAGGATCTATGACTAGTTAATGTTGTTCCACTGTATCACCAGTATCTTACACATACAAATATGACGCTAATGGGACATGCTGTGAGGGTGTTCATCAGCAGTGGTTATGAATATTTGTTCATTCTTTCATAGATTTTTGAACAGTTCTAGTCAACATTTGCACAGGTACTCTGCTAAGTAATGGGAATACAAATAAAGGCAAAACATGGTGCCTGTTCTCAAGAGCTCACGTTTTAATGGAGGAAACACAGCAAAACACTTATGTATATACAAAATATAGATAAATAAACAGACAGACAGATAAATAGATAGATGATAGAAACATAAATTAGTAGGTAGATAGATAGTTGGATAGCTAGCTAGACAGACAGATAGATGATAACAGATAGGTGACAGATGATAGAAAGATTGATAGATAAGTATTTAGATAGATGATAAATAAATAAATGATGGATAGATGATAGATAAAGATATAGATAGATAAATGATAGATAAAATATAGATAGATGGTAGACAAATAGATGATAGACATATAGATGATGGATAGATGATAGATTGATAGGCAGTTGATAGATGAAGATATCTATAGATGATAAACAGTAAATAGATGATAGATAAAGAGATAAATGATAGATAAGACATGCATAGATAGATAAATGATAGATAAATAGATGATGGATAAATGATAGATGAAGGTATAGATAGATGGATAGATAAACTGATAGATAAAGATATAGATAGATAAATAGATGATAGATGATGGAAAGATAATAGAAGATAGATGAAGATATAAATAGATGATAGATATAGATAGAAATGCACATGATTATATTTATCTATATGGTACAAATAGGTAATCTCAGAAGAAAGACATGGGGGACAGTGGGGATTTTGTCAGAGAAGAAGTAAGAATAGATCTCTTGCAGAAGATAGTGTTTCAGTTAAGTCTAACAGGTAGCCCAGGCCAAACATGGGGGACATGCTTTCGGAAGATCACTTTGTTGGCTGAGAAGAAGATGGATTGGTATTGGGAAAGACTGGAGGCAGGAAGAATAGTAAGTGCCATTTCAAAAATCCAAGCACAAGATGTTAGTAGAGAGAAGGGAATGTATAGGAGAGATTTAGTGAAGATAAAAAAATGACAAGCCATGTCAACTGATTGGTTATGGAGGGGGGAGTGAGAGTGAAGATTCAAACCCAGATTTCTATTCTTACTCCGGGTCCAATGCTCCAACCACTACCTTTGGTTCAACCCTTTGGAGCAGGAGAGGATATAGGACATTTCCCCATAGTGCCAAGGACATTAGCAGAAAAGTTCATGAACCTTCATGAAATACTCAGGGAAAACTGTCAGATCAGAACATGGATGTCAGTGTTCAAAAGCCAGCATTCATATTGCTCAGCGAGGTGTCAGACATCCTGCTTAGCAAAGCAGCGTTTGCTGTAATCTATGACCCACTATATCTCTTTACTTAGAGTCATCATTACCTATGACGAGCTTCCCTCCCACTTTGCTTCGCCCATCTCTCGGGATTAATCTTTCTCATGCCTCCATAAATCAACAAGCGTGCTGCCATTCTACTGAAGGCGAGTCTCTCTTTCCCCCCTGCTATCCCATGTTTGTCCTCCACTTCTGAATCTCAGCAGCTTCTTCCTGCCAGGACTTTCAATGCCTCAGAACTCATTTTAAAAGGAGTGAATATTCTCAAGCTACATGAAAAATAAGGCCCCTTTTCATGTCATTTATGGAAATCCAAGTTCAGCAGTCATGATTTTTACCTATGCAGACTACTGTGGAAGTCTGTCGATACCAAAATTGAGCAAATGAAATCATGACTTTCTGTCTTTTGATCAGAATTTTATGCAAAAGTTTATTCTGGTTTTTTTTTTTTGAGCTTTATGGGGAGAGGGAGAGGAACCCAGAACAACACAGAACCCTTTGCTGTAGCTTGTTGCCTTTTAAAATCTTTCTCTTCAATGCTTCTGGCATTGTTATGCATGCTAACAGGTCACAATGAAGCTGATTAACACTATTAATAGTCTTGTAATTCAACAGGCCTCTGCTCTCTGAATCATTTCTAATATTTGTCTGTTTCCTGCTATGATTCAAACACCTGACTCCAAATGAGTCTTGAGGTTGTATCATTTTATTTTGGGGGGCAAATACATGAGCTGACTTTTATCCTTTTCTGAATAAGGATGCCCTTTCATGAATGCCATCAATCCTTCAGTCAATCAACAATCCATCTCCTATGTGGCAGCCCTGTATTAAGTCCTGAGGGCAGAAAGACAAAGCCAATTCCTGACCTCAAGGAACACTCATTCTACTTGGAGAACATATAAATAGGTATGAAATATATGCAGTAGACGTTTCTAGGATCGATGATCTGTAACTCCCTAGGAAGTTGCCAAGAATTTAAGTGACTTTCTAGGATAATGTCCCTAAGCTATGTCAGAAGCAGGATCTGAACACATAACTTATTGACATTTCCTGTCTTGTACAACATGCTCCCTCACACCATTAGTGTTTTTTCCTCCACTTGTTACCTATGTGGGGCTGTGATTTCTTTGGTGGAGATATGTGAGGGAAACTCTACCTATGGAATATCTTTTTGATTCTTTGTCAAAGGTAGGATTCGAACCCACTTCTTCTGGATTCCACAATGCCATGCTGCTTTTCATGTCTTGATTAAAATACCTTGAAATGTTTTTTTTTCTTCCTTCTAAGCAGGTAAAACGGGGCTGTGTTCTGTATTTATCAGCATATTTAATGCAGACTGTTCATTCGTTCCTTCTCCTAAGGAATTGCAAGACTGTGCCACTTAATGGAAATCGTGGTGGATTTGTTGTCAATGGATCTAGATTCAAATTCTAACTCTGTTCCTTAATGCCTTCATGACTATCATCCTGTGGGAGTCAGTTTTCTTTTCTATAAAATGAGAGGTTGGATGAGACCTCTGCAATCTCTTTCATCTCTAAATGGATGAATTTATGGTTTCATGTTCTTGCTGCCAAGGAGACTGCAATATAGCAACAGAGAAAAGATATTCCTACTAATTGCTACAAGGTGAGGTAGAGTGTGATCACTTCTCTGAGAGAGCTATAATGAAAGCCCTTTGGATATTTGGAGGAAGGAGGGATCATTTCCAGCCAAGACATTCTAGGAGGCTTTCTGGAGGGGATGGTTTTTGATCTGAATAACAAACAAATAAGCTTTCCATCACTACAGATTGGAATACAGATAGAAGTGTATTCCAGGACAGTAAAAGAATGATACATAGGAACGAAAATACAGAATGTATACGGAGAATGATGAGTTATCCAATTAAGCTGAATTATAGGTTCTGTATAGTTGTTAAGTGCCATATTGTAGAGGGTCTTAAGTGCCATAAAATGGAATTTTAATATTATTCAGTGGGAAATGGGCAGCCCCTGAGCATTTTAACCAAGGAAGCAACATGAGTAGAGCGAGCATGAGGAACGCTAATCTTGTGGCATGTATAGGATAAATTGAAGGTTTAGAGATAGAACAATGCCATATGGATATTGAGATAAATTCTCACTTTCAAATTCTACATGATACATTACTCATTTTTCCAGAAGATCAATGACATCATAGGTGGATATCTTGACTTGCACATGAGTTGGATTTAAGTGAGGCAGAGATGCACAAATTCATCAGTCTTGCTTTCCCTTTCATAGTCATCAAAATCTAGTGGCAGGACAAAGTCAAAATGAGTGGTAACAGGCCCAGATACACCAGATAACCTTGTTGTCTTCAATGTCTGGCCAGTTCTAAGTGCTCCATAGTACCTGTTCCAGCTGCCTTCATGATCCAGTAGAACACATTTTTCTTATCTACCCATTCTGCCTTCTGTATAGTGATACATGTTAGGAGTAGACACCTCCCTAACTCACTGGTAGGTTTGATACTCCATGGTTATCGTCTGCCCAGATAGTTTTTACTGGAGTATGGCTGATGTTCATTGTATAGCTTCTTGAAGCCACAAGAGAGAGTTGGGTGAACACCAAAGATGGATGAGCAGCCCTGAAAAGGGCTTGGCAGCTCTCACACAAGAGGTGCTAATCTTCCTAAATACCTCAATTATGTGTGACCATGGACAAATCGGTCAACCTCTCAGTCTTACCTTCCTTATTTGTAAAAATAAATTAAATTTTATTCATTAGAATATCACACTAAGCATCTTAATAAAGGTAATAGTTAAAGCAACTGAACAGATGCTTACTAAAGGAGATAAAATAGCATATAACAGTAGGAAGATTGAGGGAAAATCTTGGGTAATTGAGGATAAGAAACAGGAAGAAAATCAGTGAAGGAGATGAGCTGCAGGAGAAGTTGGAGAACCATGAGAATGTCCTGGAATATGTGAAGACAATATTTCAAGATAAAAATGATGCTCAGTAACATTAAATGGCTACAAAATGGATAGAGAGCCAACATGATAGAATGGAAAACTTAATGAATTTGGACTTATATTCAAATGCCCGCTCTCTCATTTATCAGCTGTGTGATCTTGGGCACTTAACTTCTTTGGAACTCAGTTTGCACAAGTGTCAAATGAGGAAGTTAGACCAAATGATCCCTATGTTTTCATTCAGTTCTGAGTTTGATTTCCAGCAAAGGAATCTGGCAATTTGAAAGTTCTTGACCTTAGAGAGAGCAATTTCAAACTGTGTAGTGATCATGGTATGGCAATCCCATATTGCAAAGGGTGCATCAGTGAGAGAGATGAGATAGTCAACAGTGCACATAACCTTTGAGAAGCCTATTAGTGGAAGAAGTTCAAGTACAACACTACTTTAATAGGAAAGTAGAAATGAAGATTTGGGTTTTTTTCTTTTTCTTTTTTTTTTTTTTTGTATGTTGTTAAGCACAGTGAGGACAACAGATCATGTTCATAGACATGAAAGATCAAAAAGAGTAGAAGAGAAAGATGATAAAGTAAAAGCAAAGTCTAGGAGGAAATCTAAGGAGATAGACTTCAAAACTCAGTCTAATCTTTTTCTGCCATAAACAGAAGGAAACAGAAAATGAGTGAATATGTAAATGCATTTGGAAATAGATAGAAAAAAATCCAGATGATCTCCATCTTTGAAGGTAAAAAAAGGGAATTTAAGGAAACTTCCCTCTGGGCAGAGAAGATGATAGAGGAAAATAAAAAATTTCAAATGAGCTTTGAGTGTTCAGTGGGGGCTCAGGTTGATTTGGGATCAATTATGATGATCCCAACAATGCAGACTACTCACCCATTCCTGTCTGTCTTAGGACTTTCTTTTCTTTGCAAGTTCCCTTTAGGGAATAGCACCTAATATACTAAATGCCTTTCTGAATTTTCCTGATTTTTTAATGGTACCAAGGGAACATTAGGGCTTGTCTATCTGTCCTCTGTCATTCTGATAGCCCACACTCTCTTACAATTGGACAACTGCTTGATGATGTCTTTCGCTTCTGTCCTTCAGTTATTTCTTGATTATATGGAGAAATAGTCAAAAGCTATTAACACAATTTTCTTTTTCTTTTAAATTAATTTACTTTTTAATTTATGGAATGAAACAAGCATTTCTATAACATAGCAAAATAAAAAGAATGATTGTATATGAAACTGCAAATCTGAAAATAAACAGAATTTTCAAAAAAGAAATCAAATTGCTAATTATTTCAAGTGATTATTATTACTTGAATATTCTTGACCTTATTAATAATTAAGATATAAATTAAAACAACTTTGGGATTTTACATCACATTCAACAAATAAACAAAAAACCCTAAAAGTCATGAAAATAAATGCTGGCAAACTGTGCCAAGCTAGGCTTAGGTGGTGGGTGGTACAGTGACCAAGATGTCAAAGGACCTTATTCAATTCCCAACCCTGTCACCTGCTGCTTGTAACTTTGGGCAAATTATTTAACTTCTGTAGACCTCAGTTTTCTCTTCTGTACTTCCAACTTTCTTCCAACTCTAAATTCGTTGATGATAGAATTATAGACTTGTAGAATCTTTTAAAAGAGAAATCTGACAAGACACAGCAAAACTTACAAAAACATTATTATAGCCTTTGACCCAATAATCCTATTATTGGGATGTGCTCAGAAAATATTATCAGAAACAACAAAAAGAAGAACTTTCTGTTCAAATATTTTCATAGCCTAATTATATGTATTCTCAAAAAACTAGAAAGCTGCTTAAATGTCTAACAAAGATAACTAAATTTTACTACATTCATGCAATGAGATACTACAAAGTGATTAAATCTAACAAGGATGAAAAATACAAAGAAATCTGGGAAGACTTTCATGAAATAATGCAAAGCAGAAAAAAACATCACAAAGATGGAATTTCCAGGAATCATGATTATATGAAAGAAAAAATGAATGAGACTGAAGAAATCATGAAACTGTAGGATTTAAAGGGAGGAATTTCAAAGGGAAGGTTTTTAGGGATTCTCTACATAATCAAAATATATTTGCTCTCTTTCCAATTTCAGGTCTATAATCATGATCTTCAGACAATTAGAATTTAGCTTCTAACCCCATCACTTTCCTAGAATTCCTTTTTCAAAGGTTTCTAATGACTTCCTAATAAGCTTTATACAATATATTTTGTTTTGTTTTGTTTTTTCCTTTCAAGTCCTCTTTATAAGTTCCTTGAGGGCAGGGACTGACATCTCTTTTTATATGCAGTTCCTGGCACCCATGCAGTAGGTACTTGATAAATGTTTTATCAATGGCTTATCTCAGAGTTGGTGGATTCCTCCTCCAGGAAAGTCTACAAGCTGAGACTAGATGGACCTAGAGGATATGTTTTATTAGAAGGAACGTCGCCTTCTTGTGTGGATTATACCAAGGCTTCTTAAATTTTTCCCACTCTGATCCCATCTCTCCCTACTTTTCTTTTACACAACCTCCCCCAAGAAATTTGTATTCTATGCCATCTCAAATCTGAGCTGAGGTGTTTCCGGCAGCCTTAGTGCATACACAGTGCAAAGTGCACATGTTGTGTAATCAGAATCAAGGCTGCAGTGAAGTTGTACAATGCAACATGGGTAAGTGTTGCCAGAAACATCTGAGATGGACTACACATTTGATTCTGAATTAATTTTTGGTCATTGTGTTCAGAAACCTTTTACTGTCACCAAATTTTCACATCCCTCATATTTACATACATGTCCACAATCTCTAGTTTAAGAAGCTTTGGGTTATATGAGATAGCTGCCCAGATCCTTCCCATCTCTCAAATCCTCTGCTTCTTGAAGTCCTCTAGTCTAACCCCTTCATGCCTCGTGGATGTCTAAGGATTCTTTATGCTTCTATATGGGTCATAACAGTGTTATCTCCCCAAGATTTCAACAGACTAAACTGTCATCCCTCATTATACCAGCTACTAAAAATTCTGACTTTCAAAATGGTACAACACAGAGATCTCAATAACCATTTTTACTGTTTGAGACCATAGAAGAATAACCTTCAGATTGATTTGCCCCTATGTTCAGTGGGTAGACAAAATGCCAAGGGCAAAAAGATCCGGCAGGAAATAGGTTCTCTTGTCTAATCCAATTTTTTGGACCTCTGTCATACATCTTTATAGCTCTTTCACCCACCCAAATTGCTAATGTGGAAAGAAAGACACCTTCATTACAGAGGTCTGGGACATGATGGATGATGATGTAATGATTGATTCAAAGTCGCCAGAAAACTGGATTGCACATTCAAAAACCTTGGTGCAGAGAATCCAGAAAGCTGAACTTCTTTGTACAGCATATAGAAAATTTTCTTTTTAACAGAAATTTTGGCCATTACCATGTTTGCTGGGAAAAGAAAAACTGCACCTAATAATTTACATCTGTAAGTCTCAGATAAGATTTTATGTTTACAAAGACACTGATTACAATCACCATCTTAAAAAAAGTAAACAAAAAAAAAGATAAAAATAACTCCTGCTTCTATAAAATACTTTTAGCAAATTCACCTGGATTTCAGTCCAAATGATCACTGTTTATTTGGGAAAATTTATGCTCTAGGCTAGTATTTAAGAATGAAATTGAAACATTAATTTCAAGGAGGTCAGAGTCCTCCAAGTCCAGCTAAGTACATTGATTAACATAAAGGGATAACAGTCTTATCATGGTAATAAGTTATTTTTACAGTTGATTCCTTATTGGGTGTATACAAGGAAGAATGTCTTTTCAATGCCAAGAATTGGGAGGACTAGGAGTGTGAAATGTTGCACATAATGTTAGATAAGGTAGTTGTGTCCTAAGTTTTACTTACCTTTTTTGTCTTCTTTATTATAAGAAAAGGGTAGAATTAAGTTATATTTAAAGTGACTATGACATGAAAAGAAAAAATATCAACAGAACTGATTTTTAAAATTTTCAAAAATGGAAAATGATTAAAACACTTGCTAAAGATTGCTTTCTGCATTTATGATGCTTCAAAAAACTTCCAGTTTATTCTGTTATGATTAGATTGTTTAGTTTAAAATTTTGTTGTTGCTGTTCAATGATGTCCTACTTTTCATGGCCCCAGTTGGTGTTTTCTTGGCAAGATACTGGCCATTTCCTTTTCCAGCTCATCTTATAGATGAGGAAACCCAGGTAAACAGGGATTAATGACTTTCCTAGCATCACAAAGCTAGTCAGTGTCAAAGAGCAGATTTGAACTCAGGAAGATGAATCAGTGCTCTAGTCACTGTGGCACTACCTACCTGCCAAGTTTATAGTTGAATTATATTTTAATTTGCAGTTTAGATTTAATTTAGATTAAGGATAGTATAGAGGGCAGCTCTTTTTTTTTTTTTTGAAAGATTTGTGCATTTGAAGAAACAGACTTTTTATTGAAGCTTTTTATTGTCAAAACATTTGCAAGGATAATTTTTCAACACTGACCCTTGAAAAACCTTGTGTTCCAATTTTCCCTCCTTTCTCCCATCCCCTCCCCAGATGGCAAGTAATACAATATATGTTTAAACATGGTAAAAAATTATGTAAATCGAATATATGCATACATATTTATACAATTATCTTATTGCACAAGAAAAATCAGATCAAAAAGGAAAAAAAGGGAAAGAAAATAAAATTGAAGCAAACAACAACAAAAGAAGTGAAAAGGCTATGTTGTGAACCACTCTCAGTTTTCACAATACTCTCTGTGGGTGTAGATGGCTCTCATCATCAAAAGATCATTGGAAGTGGCTCAAATAATTTCATTGTTGAGAGAACCATGTCCATCAGAATTGATCATTGTATAATCTTGTTGTTGCCGTGTATAATGATCTCCTGGTTCTGCTCGTTTCACTCTGCATCAGTTCTTTTAAGTCTCTCCAGGCCTCTCTGAAATCATCCTGCTGATGAAAGAAACAGACTTTTGACAAGCACTCTCAAGAAGATATGTGTTCTCTCTGTCTCCATTTCTCTGATTCAGTTGAATATCTTCAGAATCTTCTCTGCTGAATATCCAGGACACTGAGAGGTTTAAGTGATTTACTGCCAAGAGTCACATAGCTGGCAAAGGTCAGAGATGGAACCTGAACAAGCACTTTCTAACTCAGAAACCTGCTCTCATTTCCTGTGCTTAATAAATATTTATATATTTTGTATATATTTATATATTGTATATCCTTAATAAATATTGGCTAAATTATTCAAATATTAATTTTTGACCAGATCTTTTTGGTTTGGAGTCTGTGAAACATAGATAGATAACAACCTATTCATTCCTGATGATTGAGGGAGACTTGTTTATGTTCTCCCATAGATCTTTGAGTGAACTGGAGGCTTTCCTCTAGATATCATGAAATTGGTAATGTCTATCACTGCAATAAGTGTCACATGGAAAAGATCATACAGTTATCAAAATACCTAATTATTAAAACATTGACCATTTTTGGTGATAGAATTTTATCATCCCCACAGGTCTGGAAATATATAGGCAATAGACAATAGAAAAAGAGAAAATGTGATTATATTGCTTTAGAAATAAATCTAATGACTTGTTTGAAGTTCTTATG